>NC_090989.1:197471342-198096342 GCF_041146395.1 Eulemur rufifrons | reverse complement strand
TCACTGAACCCTCCCCACAGCCCCGCCACGTGGTGCCAGCATGAACCCACTGTGCAGAGACGCTCGCACGCGGGGGGGTGAGCAGCCGGCCGGAGGCTGCACCGCTGCTGAGTGCGGGAGCAGGGATCTGGGCACCCTGACTTGGGACCTTGGTCACGACCACTGGCTCTGCTCCTGCAGATGCCCCAGGAAGGGGTCAGTTCTGGAGTCAGTTCTGGCCTCAGACCAGTCCTCGGACCTCTGCTCCACGCTCACTTTCGGGGGAGGACGGCTGCGTGCTCACCTCTCGACAAGGGAAGGCAGGCCCTGGAGCAGCAGTCCCAGCTGATGGTCATTTCCAAGGGACAGGGAATCTCAGAAAGAAAACTGGGTGCGGTTTCCAGAACAAGGTGTCAGGGATCCTGGCCAGCCCGAGGCTCCCTGTCCATTAGAAGGGCTGAAAGTGTCTGAAGGTCAGCAGTGCCTTCCCAACTGTCATCCTGCAGAGAGGGACACTGAGGCTCAGAGCAGGGATGGGAGCTGCCCCTACTCCAGCTCCCTGCACCACCTCCCCGGACTTCTCTTCAAGGCAGCAGCGGCAGCAGCGGCAGCAGCGGCAGCAGCGGCAGCAGCTGCTTCTTCTCGGTTTGCAGCCCCTGCCCCATCTCTCTGATCAAAGCACCAAAGCTGCAAAGGCCTGTGTCAGTTGGCTGTTGCCAAGAAACAAAGCACCCCAGGACTTAATGGTTGAAACAACAGCAACAAGGTAATTGCGCAAGATCCTGCACTTTGGGCCGAGCTAGGCAGGGGCTGCTGGTCTCTGCTCCCGTGGTGTCAGCTGGGCCTCCTGGGCAAGGCCACAGGCTCCAGGACTGTCCCGTGCGCACGTGGGCTGCCTCGCTGGGGTTCGGGATGGGCATCTCTCACTCTCCTCCGCTCTGTCCCCCCAGGGCCTCGATCTCCATGTGCCTTCCCCTCCTAGTGGAGCCGGAGGCTGAGCTCTCTGAGAGGGAGTGTCCTGGGAGGTGGACATGGGGGCTGCAAGACCCCAGAAGCCCAGCCTTCAGGGAGAGGTCCCGCCACCTCCCCCTATTGGTCAGTGAGTCTGAGTCCAGTCCAGATGCAAGGGGACGATGAGGATGGGATGTGGGGACAAAGGAGGAAGGAATTGTTAGGCCTTTCTCTTCGGGGCCCAGGCTACTTCAGGGACTGTGTCCTGTTGGTGACAGACGTGGGGAAAGGAGACTGGACACAGGTCAGATCTGGGTGTGAGGTGGGGTCTTGGGGCGTGCGTGAGGGAGGGGCTACTGTGGACTGAACTGTGTCCCCCAGATCCATATGTTGAAGCCCTGGCCCTCAATGTGACCCACAAGACAGATACTGCTGGGGTCGCCATGTTATGCTGGAGGCTGTCATAGTTTCTTAGGGCCACCGTAACAAGTGACCACCAGCTGAGTGGCTCAAACAACAGAAATGTATTCTTTCGCAGTTCTGGAGGCTGGAGGTCCAAAAGGGAACTGTTGACAGGGCCGTGCTCCCTCTCCAGGCCCAGGGGAAGGCCCTTCCTTTCTCTGCCAGGCATCCCTGGCAGCGGCTGCCTCACTTCTCCCCATGGCCTCTTCCCCTCCGTGTTCTCCCTGTGTCCCCTCCTGTTCTGATGAGGACACAGTCATTGGACTTGGGGCCTCAATTACTCCAGTACGACTTTGTCTTAACTAATTACATCTGCAAAGACTATTTCCAAATAGGGTCACATTTTCAGGTTTTGAGCAGACAGGACTTTTTGGGGACACTGTTATACCCACTAAGGAGACTAAGCCGAGAAATCTCTCTAGCCCCACAGCCCAGACAGCAGAGCTGGGATTCACATGGGGCTTGGGCACCCCCTCACCCTGCTTGACCCCCCACAGACACCTCTCTCATTTGGGGTTGCTGGAAACCAAATGGTTGGAGACTCTTGATGCAGCTGGCCCCAGCTCACCTTCTGCGCTCGGAGCTGTCCGAGCCATGGAGCAGAAGGCGGTAGAATCCCAACAGCGGCATCCAGAGGGTGGTTGGGAGTGTAGGGGGCTGCCCGGCTCTTCCTTCCCTTGTCCGTGCCTGCCTGTCCCCTGTCCAGTCAGGCATGCCTCAGCGGGCCGTGGGAGTGCTAAGGGGGCAGTGCCTGGGGTCACCTGCTTCCCCTGAGCCCCCTGAGGCAGAGCAGGCGTGGCTACTGGGACACCTGGGTCTCAAGCTAGCACCAAGGCCGTGGTTGGGCTTGTTTCTTAGATTATTTGTTTAGGGGTAGTCTTAGTGCATTTGTGTGGCTATAATGAAATACCCGAGACTGGGCAACTTCTAAACACTAGAAATTTATTTCTTACAGTTCTGGAGGCTGGGAAGTCCAGGATCAAGGTGCTGGCCTTCTTGCTGCGTCCTCACATGGTAGAAGAGTGGAAGACAGTAAACTCACACCCTCCAGCTATGCCCGCCCCCGCCGTTTATTTTGAGACAGAATCTTGCTCTGTCACCCTAGCTAGAGTGCAGTGGCATTACCATAGCTCACTGCAACCTCCAACTCCAGGGCTCAAGCCATCCTCCTGCCTCAGCCTCCTGAGTAGCAGGGACTACAGGCAGACACCACCCTGCCCAGCTAAGTTTTCTGGTATTTTGTAGAGATTGGATCTCACTCTTGCTCAGGCTGGTCTCAAACTCCTGGCTTCAAGCCATCCTCCCGCCTTGGCCTCCCAGGGTACTAGGATTACAGGTGTGAGCCACTGCACCTGGCCTTTCCAGCCCATTTATAAAGGCACTGATCCCATCCAGGAGGGCTTCGTCCTTGTGACTTAGACACCTCCTAAAGGCCCCACTATCACATTGGCCATTAAGTTTCAACACGTGAATTTTTGGGGACACAGGCAGACCATAGCAGGGCAGGGGGCAGCCTTCAAGTACAGAGTAAAATCTGTAGGCAATCTCTCTTTAAAAAACTTAAAATCTTATGAGTTAAGATTAATGTCCCCACACATGGTCACCCCCTCCCAGTTCCCTGCTCCGCCTCCAGAGGTGACCCCCTTTGCCTGTTTGGAGCACATTCTTTCAGACATTAAAAGGTGCCTTTATTTACATGCACGTGTGTAGTGGAAAGTATGTGCTATTGTGTTATGGGGCTTAACTCTCTTTGTCGAAATTTTCAAATAGACAGAATGGTACAAGGACCCTGTGTACCCTCGGCCCACTCACTCCCAGTCAGTCTTGGCTCCTCCATGCCGCGTCCTCCAACGGGTTATTCAAAGCCAGTCCCAGACATCCCGGTGTCACTAACTCGTGTCCCCGGCTGTATGTGCCTCCAGTGGCAGGGCTCCCCCTTTGTCTGAGAACACCACACTTTAAAGTCAGCACAGGTACCAAAGTTCGCCAGCCTTCCTGAAGGTCATCTAATGCCCCATTAGCATCCGAATTTCCCCAGTCATTTAAAAAATGCCTCTGAGGATGGGTTTGTTTGACTCAGGATTTGCTGGGCTGTCAGAGGCCCCCCAGGATCCTGCCCTGGGCTGCCCTGCGGGAGTCTCAGGCCGTCCTGCCCCGACTTGCAAGACGCCTCCCTCGGCAGAGGCAGCTTCCTCCACATCCAGTCACACCTCTGTTGATGGAGACACATTTAGGTGGGCCCAGGGTTCTGCTACAAAAACAAGGCTGCAATTAACATTCTTCATTCTTTCTGAGCCCTCCTGGGTGTTTTTCTAGGGACAATGGCTTGATCTCGGGCAACCACTTCCCCTCTCTGAGCTGTGTTTTCGCCCTGGTGAGGTGCAGGGGCTAGATTCTGAGGGCATCTGATATTCTCGGAGGAAGACTCGGTCACATACCCTGGGGCCGCGTCTTTCCGAGTGAAGGGAGGGAAGGGTGCTGCGCCTGGGAGAGACACCCCTCACTGTGTTCACTGGTCCTTGCACTCAATGCCGGGGACATGATGGAGGGTGTCCCTGGGCCTTCTCAGGGTCTGCCCACCACTCTGGCTAGGATGAGGGGCGCTGGGACTTCAACGGTGGGAGCCGAGTCTGGGACAGCCAGGGGAGCAGGGGCTGGGAATTGGGGGCTGGCCAAAGCCAGAAAGGCTCCCTCTTCCACCTCCACTCAGGCAGCAGTGCCGGGGGCAGCAAATCCGACAGGTGTGGGCTCTCTGCAAGCCCCGCCTCTCACTCTATGGGGACCTTAAGTCCCTTCACCTCTCCAGCCTCAGCCTCCTGGTCTATAAAATGCCCGTAGGGATAATGTGCTCTTCCTGGGCTTGCTGCCAATGCAGTAAAGTGTCCGGCACAGAGGAAGTGCCCAATAAATGTCACCTCCTTTCCCCAGATGCACCCTGCGCCCCGCGCTGGCCTACACCGACAATTCAGTGCACAAGCAGGTGCCACTGGCTGCCTGGCTCGTGTAGATGTGCCATCACGCCAGACCCGCAGCAGAAGGTGGGGTCTTCGGGGTGACCCCCAGGACTTCGCAGGAGACTGTTTCCCTCTCAGTCCCACAGCGGAAAGACCCGGCTCGCGGCTGCGGGTGCGGGGCTGGGTGGGGAAGCAGGGCCACAGGAAAGGAGCGTCTTCCCAGCACGAGCAGCACACCCTCTGACCTCAGGACCTCAGGTACGTTCTGGGCACTTCCACCTCTCATGCTCTTTCTGTGGATGTTTTTGAGATTCATAGATGGGGAAACTGAGGTCTGAAGAAGGGAGGCAGGCAGAGTGACTCAGCAGGTGGCCAGAGAGAGGGGGCAGGGCCAGGACAGATACCAGGTTCCTCAGGCAAAGGCTTCACCTCAGCTGGGATCTCTGGAGAGGTTCCATGAAGGACCCCTTAGGAGGAGTGGCAGGTTAGGGACCAACACCGTCAGTGGGTTCTGAGCCCAGCCCCACCTGAAGGACGGAGGGAGAAGCCTGAGGCCATAGCCCTGAGAGGGGACGTGCTGCCAACATCACCCCAAAGCAGGGCGGGGATGGGGAGGAACACCGGCCTGTCCCTCCTCCCACCCTCCCAGCAGGCGGAGGGCCCAGGGTCCCCTGTGGGGCCAGCTCCAGGACCCAGGGCTGTGTGCTAAGCTGGACTGGGCAGATCTCACCTCAAGCACCCTAGGGGGTTGTCAGAGCCGTGCTGTCCCCATGGTCCCCACCATCCAGCACTTAGTCTGTGCCAGGTCCTGGGCTCAGCTTGGTACCTGGACCACGGGGCACCAGAACAGTCCTCATGCCCGAGTTCCCACTGGGGCGCCACATGGGCGGCTGCAGGGTGAGAGTGGCCAGAAGCCCCACATTCCACACGAGAGGCAAATGCTGGGGGACAGGGGGGACTCCCACAGTGGGTGGTAAGACTGCTTTCTCCGGCCACCACCTCCAACACGAGGACTTGACTAGAGAAGAGAGGGAAGAAGTGAGATGGCAACTTGGTCACCACTGTGGGTGGCGGGGGCTCGACCCCGCTGCAGAGACTGGGGAGACTTGGACAGCCCTGCTCCAGGTCATCCCAGCCAGAGTGAGGGACCCTCCACGAGCATAGCTCCCTGAGTCCTGCCTGCCCCACACTCCTGGCTGGAGAACATTCCGACCCACCAGCCACTAAGCACACCTTGCAGGAGAGAGGGCCATTGGTGGGTGAGGGGGTGGCCAGTGACCAGGGTGAGGGGCCCCTGATGCCTCTTCTACAGGGACAGCTGTGTCACCCCAGAAGCCCTTTGGGGAGGGGCTGGCTGTGGAGGCTCCATGGTGCAGCCAGAACGATTCTTTCACCCTCCTCTGGCAAGGGACATGTCCTCCATGTGCCCAGGGGGTGGACACAGCCATGCTAAAGAGGGTGTGGACTGGGGGCTCTTCCCAGAGCAGACACTAGAGGGTGTGGCAGCCCAACAAGGGGGTGGGGCTCCTGCTGTGAGCCCACCGGACGGGGGCCCCACGCTGCTGCGTCTGGGCCTCATCTAGCCGTGGAGCCCTGGGACCCCCACCGCGCCAGGGCCCCTGCCTGGGGAGCCGGGTTCTGCCCAGGGCAGGGCCCCAGTGGAGCCCTGAACCCAGACGCCCCTGCTGCCCTGCTGGCTGTTTCCACGCACTTGATTTGTTAGCCAGGCAGAACACGACCTTTAAACAAGGCTCTGATAATCTCTGTGACTTGCAAATCCCTGACCTCATAAAGCCCCTGTCACCTGAAGACAGGGTTATGGCCTCGGCCCAGGGAGGGTCCCAAAGTGGTTGCCTGTTGTCTTCCCAAAGCCCTCTGCCTGCCTGGGTGTGGCAGGTCCCTCTCTGGAACAGCCCCCACCTGCCTCTGCCTGCCACATTCTTCTCCTGTGACAACACCCTGGTGCAGGGCAGGTGGTAGCCCAAAGCCTTGGTGGCAGGCGGACAATGGGCAGGGATTAGGCCTGAATGACAGGCCCGACAGCACCTTGGGTGGATCCTTGCTGAAGCTGCTGCTGCCCTGAGCGAGTGGGAAGATCCCAGCCCTGAGACGCAGTGAAAGCTAGTGTCTGTCATTAAGGGGCTGCCCGGCCATCTGGCTCCATCTCAGGATGGCCCCTGTTCCCTGAGCACTTTCCGACCCTTCTCTACCTGGCAGCCCTGCATCTCCTCACATTCTGTTTCCTGTGCCGAAGTCCCCCTGCTGGAAGCTGGCAGGGTGGGAATCTGAGCCAGGGCCCCAACCTGGGGTAGTGTACACCTCCCTGCACTAACCTGCCATTTCTCATCACAGATCAGCAAACCGAGGCAGCCTGGCCACTAGTTGCTCGTGGATGCTTGTGGAATGGAGGCTGGTGGCCGAGATGTCCCCACAGGAGGTGACACAGGGGCTCTCTGTGGAGGGACACCAGGAGGCAGACCTCACCTTCTCTCTGATCCGGGCTCTGGTCTCTGTTGTCTTCAGGTCCTGGCAGCCTCCTGGGACACAGACAGGGAGGCCCCACAAACCCACAGGGGTGAGACATCAGGGTCAAAGCCCTCCAAGCAGAAAGGGGGACATGAGGGCTCCCGGGCCTCTGAAGGATGTCCCTAGGGGCTGAGGGGCAGGGCAGGGTGGGCCGGGCTGTCCTGGGTGGAAGGGGTTTTTGGGCGTGACATTGGCTGGTGTCCCGAATGTCTGCTCATCCAACCCTGAGGATGTGTCCTCCCTGGGGACTGGGACAGAGTCTGGGAAGCCTGGGTTACCCTTCAGCAGCTGAATTTTAGCCCATGATGGGGAGAGAACCTCCCCCAACCTCAGGAGCCTAGAGACAGAGGCTGCCGTGGGAGGACCCTCTGAGATGAGCCACCGCATGAGGAGCCTGCGCAGCCCACCGAGACAGCAGCGAGAGGCCCAGCCCATCCCGGCCTGGCCCCAGGAGCTCCCTGGTCTCAGAGCCCTCCTCAGGCAGGCAGGGCCAGGGAGGCCGGAGGGTTGTGCCCAGTCGGTGCTGGGCAGGTTAATGCCCCACCCAGCCCCTGCCACTCATTCCCTGGCCCTTCATCCCCTTCCGCTCCTCCTCTTCGTCCTTCTTTCTGCTTCCTCCCCCTCCTCTATGGCCTCAGAATCCCTCACTGCTGAGGCCTGTGTCCGGCCAGCACACCTGCGGCCTGGGCACCTCCATATCTCCCGGTGTCTCTTGGATCTCGGGGAGCCTGTGACCAGCCTGGCCTGACCCCAAGCTGGGCTGTGCCGTGAGGGCATCACCCAGCTGGAGCCAGGAGCAGGTGTGGTGTGTCCTCTGGGAGCCCTGCCATTGAGACCTGGGCTCTGTCCCCTTGAGGCTGTGCCCTCCCCAGGTCCTAGAGATGTAGCGCCACAGCTCTGAGAGGCTGGGGTGGCGGGTTGGAGGTCAGGAGGCTCTGCAGGGACGCACGTCGCTGAGGCAGGAAAGAAGGTGAAGAGAGGAGGGCATGGGGCTTCAGAGACTTGGGGACATGTTGGGGACATGTTGGGAGTTGGGGCAGTGGAGGGAGAGGAGGCCATTGAAGGCCCTGAGGAAGGAAGCCTGGGCAGCAGAGGACACACTTCTGTCCCCCAGCTGGGGCCTGCAGGTCTCCTGCCCTGGGTAGACTGGGCTTTATGGGAGGGAGGGGCAACCTCCCAGTGTCCCACCACGAGGGAGCCAGTCCCAGCCAGCGGCCTCCCAGGCGAGAGGCATGACTCCCTGGGCTGTCGTGAAGCTCACTGCTCCCAGCGGGCGCACGTATTGACCCCCCGTGGAAGGTGCCATAGAACCATTTTGCAATTGGGGAGACTGAGGTTTGGAGAGGTTGGATAACCTGCCAAGGTCACAGGGGCACTAAGTGGTCCAGGAGGGGCTGGCATGGAGGGCGTCTCTTCCCCCCGGGGTGACCACGAGGGGAGACTGCTGTTGCTCTGCTCAGAGGTGGCCTTGTGTGAGGTGGGGCTGAGTCCCACCCAGCCCGGCACTTCCCGGCCAGGCTCCCCCTTGGACAAGAGGAGCTGGGAGTGAAGTTATGACTTGGAAAGCGCGAGACCACATGAGAAACCAATTTTTGCCTCCACTTATGTAAAATAATATAAAATAACTCCAAAGCATTTGAAATTCTGCCCGCCTTGGCTGCCGTCCCTGGGGGCTGTGTTGGAACTGCCCCGACGTCTGGTGGAGGCAGGTCCTCGGAATGCCCATTCCCAGTGACGCCGGAGCCAGGGCCGAACCTGGGCTCTGCCCTGCCCTCTCATTGCTGCACCGGCCACCAAGCACCCAGGGCCAGGGCTGGAAGGGCAAGACCTCTGCAGAGCGGAGCCCTCATACTGTCCTGTGACAGTGGTGCCACCAACTTCTCCTTTGTGGGGAGCTCGCAGCTGCCTCGCATGCCCCAGCCTCCCTGCTGCTAGGCCTCTCTGGGTGGGGAATGAGCCTCAAGTGGCCCACTTCTGCTCTCTGAGCACGGCTCCTGGCTATGTCCTCTCGGAGGTCCTCTCCCATCACCTCACTGGCCATTTAGGCTGTGGCATTACGCAGCCCTGTTGGCCATTTCCAGTCTGGAGAAGAGCAAGAGCCCAGGCTTGTTTTCCTCTTGGCCTCCCCCCGCGAGCCTTTCGCAGGAGTCAGTGCCCCGAGCAGGCAGCTAAGACCACAGTGCTTTTGGGGCGCAGTTTTAGCTGTCTTCTCTGTCTCTGCTTTCTGGCCCCCAGACTGGTACCATCCCCCCATCCCTGCCTCCATCCTCTCTCCCCTCACTCCCCCCAGTGATGGGCTGAACTGCATCCCCCCAAATCCGTATGTTGTACCTCGGAACGGGACCTTACTTGGAGATAGGTCTTAAAGAGGTGACTACATTTAAGCGAGGTCATCAGGGTGGGCTCTACCACAGTGTGCCAGAGACTGAGGCGCTCTGCTGTGGCAGCCCCAGGAGACTCACCTGCAGCCCCCACCTCTCTCGCCCCTCACTCCTTCCCCACCTGCCTGTCTGCCTGGAGAGGCCACCTCAAGGCTGTCTGCCTCTGTGACACAGAGATACCCTGAATCTGGGGACACTCTTTCCATTTTACAGAATGAAATATTGCCGAATTGAAAAACAGAACCCAAAAAGCAAAGATACGCTGAATCTGATCCACCTGGATTCTCGTTTTGCCTGAGGCAATTTGTTGGATGGCAAGATTTTAGTGGCATTTGTCCCTCACGCCTTCTGTGCTTGGTGCTGAGGGCAGCCCATCCGTTCCCCAGTTCTCCCAGGCCTGGTTTCTGCACGCCGTCCACTCCTGTTCTGCCTCGTGCTCTCCCCGGCTCCTTCTCTCTGTGATGCCTGGACAGTCGCCGTCAGTGTGGCCCTCACGTGCCCTGATGTCTGCCTGTCCTGCCTCTTCTCTCAAAGCCACCTGGTCACTAGGTATGTTCTAGCAGCCACTCTAATCACACGAGTCTTCAGCCCTCCAGCCTCTGACACGGGAATTGTCCCACCCTCTGCACGACCACTGCTCATGCTTGCTGGGTTTTGTCATCACCCACTTCTGGTACCAAGCCAGTGCTTGGTAGGCTCTGCTGCACGAACAACAGATGACATCGGCCTGACACCACGAAGGCTTATTTCCTGGTCACTGGTCAGGGGGCACCACTACGCACACGGTCCCTCGGCCGATGGCAGCTCCCCTGGGCACCAGCTCCTGGGGAGAAACGGTTGGAAGGTGCAGCCTGGCTCTCGGCTGCTCCAGCCCGGACGTGACTATGCCCGTGGCCCCGGCTGACGGCAAGGAGGCTGGGAGATGCAGGGGTTGGCTGCATTTGGGTCACTTTATGTGGAAAACCAGAGATGCCCCAGGGCTCAGAGGACGTGGGGACACTGTGCTTGCTAACCCCCTCACCTTCTGCACAGGTGGGACTGCGACCCCATTCTGCAGGAGCACAGTCCGTCACCCATACTTGCTCTCTTCTCTCACTGAGCAGGCGCTCAGCCTTCTGAGGCTGGCTCGACGGGCACCCCACAGTGCTAACGAGGGCTGGGGAGGGTGGAGAGGCTGGCCTGGGTCCCATAGTACACTCCGCAGGCCCTGCCGTCATGGCTAGGACAGGAGTGGCTCTGAGTCCCTCTGCTGGGAGGAGCCCAGTCAGGAGCTGGGGCAGGAGGGAAGCTCTACACCTGGGCTCATGCAGGGCTCCTCTCTCCTGCCCAGCCATCGCCGGCACCCTGGGCTGTGCCAGGCCCTGTGCTGGCTCTGTCCCCCAGAGCCCTCAGACTGGGACAAGGCCACTCACAGTCATAGGCACCTTGAGGATGGAAGTGGGGGCTTCCGAGCTCTGACCAGAGGATGAGCAGGAGGGGAGAGAATTTGGGGGAGGAAAGAGCACCACGGGCAAAGCACGCCCTGGAATGGGACCCCTGGCATCTCGGCAGGTGGCTCCCCACCACCCGTGGCTTTGATGCCGCTTCCCTCTAAGTCCCTTGGGGGTCCCCAGGCGCCCCACCCCAGGCAGCCCTGCCAGTGCCCAGCATGCCCTCTCAGGATGTGGCACCAGGCTCAGACTCACCTGCGGCTCCTTTGCCTTCTGCCCCCAGAGTGCCCGGTGCCCCAAAGGAGTCACGTTGAGCCTCCGCCTCCAGCCCCTCTGGGCACCTAATTCTCATGGCCCCAACCCGACCAGGGCAGGGACTTCAGCCGAGTCCCCTCCCATCGCCCCACTCCTGCCTGGCCCCACCTGCAGAGGGGACATCACCCCTCGGCCTCCCCGAGGCTGCGGAAACAGCCATTACACCCTGTGCCGATAATGGCCCCTCAATTGAATTAAGAGAGTTCATGGGAAGCCCAGGCATGAAATCCGTTTCCGTAAAAGCCCAAATTTGGGGCAGTGGTGAGGAGTGGGGTGGGGAGGGGACTGCGGGTCCACCAAAGAAAACACCCCTGTGCATTTGTTTCCAATTCCCCTTCCAGCACCGTCGCTCCCTCCCTCCTTGCCCAGGGACCTTGGGCGGTGGGCCAGACGCTGCGTTGGTAATTCTCCCTCATTAATGGGCAATTTCCCCTCCTGTGAAGGCTCAAGAGGGCAGCCCTGTGGGGGAGGCAGGGAGCACGTGGCCCTTGGGTCTGGAGCCTTGTGAGCCAGGTGGGTGCTACGGGGTCAGCAACCACCAGCACTTTCTCAGGGCTTTTGAAGGGGACGGCTCTCAGCCCCCATCGGGTTGGCGTTCAGACCCCCATGGACAGATGGGGAAACTGAGGCCCGAGTGAGCTGTGGCTTGTCCCGCACACCCAGTGGTAGAGTTCTCTGTGCTGCACAAGCACAGGGAGGGGGGCAGAGAGATTTCCAAATTACAGGCTGTGGAGCCGAACATCATTCGGTTGGTATGGGGCGGAGGGCTCTAGGCTCAGAGGGCCCTGAGTGGGACTCCTGGCCCATCTCAGGGGGCTTTTGGCAGCAGCTTCACCAGGCTGAGCCTCAGTTTCTCCATCTGCACGTGAAAGTGTTTCAGAGAGGAGATCCCAGCCTTGCTTGCTTGCGTGAACCCGGCCACCCTGGAGGCTCCTGCCTACTCTGGAATGCAAGATTTTAGGTTCTGGAATGTCTTTCCCTACCTGCTCTTTCATCATCTTTGAACACTCTTCCCAGTTTTTCAAACTGTCCAGGAAATGACAACCGATAGCCCTGAATGAGGTCCCCTGGCAGGTATTGGTGTGACGTAAAAAGGACAGGGTCTGAAACTGAAGAAATAGTCCCCAAGGTGGGAGCAGGTGGAGGGACTGAGGGGAGCCCTCTGGGGGCCGGTGGGAAGCGGGATGCTCAGCCTTTCTGTCATCCCTGCCATGACCACTCTGACACCAGCCTGAGCCTGGGTCCTTCACCAGGGTGGGAACAGTCAGCCCACCTGACATGTGGGACACCCAAGTTGGAAATGGCGTGGAGAAATGGAGTGGACCCTCTGCCCAGAAACTAGTGTTTCCCTGCAATTTCGTCTGCTCCCGGGACCCAGGAAGATCCCAGTCCCAGGACCCCCTTTCTCAGTCCGGCTGCACGGGAGACACACCCAACTCAGCTGTCAGGGTGGCCCCGGGTGTGGGAATATTGTAGCAGGAGGCACCCAGGTTCAGAGCTCCCTCGGCAGCACAGGACAGGTGGGACGGGCCAGGGCACTGTGGGGCACTTTGAGACCCAGTGTGGGGCCCGTAAGCCACAGGGAAACACAAGCCAGTGCAGCCTAGGGTGCCCCGAGAGCCGCTCCCCTCCCTCGCCCGCACTGATGGACGGGCTGTGACTAAAGGGCACAGTCTGAGGCTAATGGAAAGCAAACAGCCCGCCGCACTGGGAAGAGCGTGGACGCACACGGTATTTTCTCAGGAGCTCGCAGTGCAGGCGGCAGCGGCTCTGCCGAGGCTGGGGCTGTGTCAATCACTCGCTGGCTGTTTGTCTAACCTCGCCAAGTGTGTTTTCTCTTTATTAGCAGAACACAGATAGGGAAGCAGATCTGCCCGCAGATGCACAGCTGCAGGAATGCGTCCTCCCAGCAGAGCAGGAGGGAGGTGGAGGGGACCCCTGTCCGCCGGCCAGGACTGTTCTGAGACCTCTGACGGGGCTTCTGGGAAGCCGGGCTGTGCTGGGCCCTCCCCTGCACCAGGCTCTGGGAAGGATGTTCTCTCTGAATCCTCGCAGACCTCAGAGTGGCTGCAACTCTGGCCATTTTCCAAGCGTGATGCAGAAGCTGAGTGGTGAGGTGGCCCCTCCAGAGCCACACGACCAGGAAGGCTGGGAGGCACTGGCGTTTGGGCTGCGTCTGCTTCTTAACCCAACTCGGCATCTGCCCCAGTGCCCTGGGCTGAGCCCGGCCTGGGTCATCGGCCTCCGTGCTTGGTCGGCTGCCTCCCAGAATACCCCTCCGGATCAGCACTCAGCAAACTTTTCCTATAAAGGGCCAGATAATGAATATTTAGGCTTCCTGGGTCACATGGGCTCTGTCACGGATCCTCGGCTCTGCTTGGTAGGGTGAAAGCAGCCATAGGTGGTTTGAAAACAAATGGGTGTGGCTGTGTCCTAATAAAATTCTATTTACAAAAACAGGCAGCAGGCCAGACTTGCCAACCTCTGTACTAGAATGATTGCAAAAAATGACCCAACTCTTTAGACCTCTGATTCACCCAGGACTGCCATAACAAATTACCACAGACGGGGTGGTTTAAACAACAGACATTTACTTCTCAATGTTCTGGAGGCTGGGAAGTCCAAGATCAAGGTGCTGGCTGATCCAGTGTCTGGTGAGGGGCCTTTTCCCAGTTTGCAGACAGCCGCCTTCTCATTGTGTCCTCACATGGCCAAGAGCAGGGTGGAAGCTTTTGGTGTCTGTTCTGATAAGGACACTGATTTCGTCGTGAGGGCTGCACTCCTATGACCCAGTCACCTCCCAAAGGCCCTGTCTCTTAAGACCATCTCATTGGGGGTTAGGATTTCAGCATATAAGTTTGGGGGAACACAAACATTCGGTCCCTAACAGCCTTCCTGTGTCTACACCCTCTGCAAGGTGACTTTGCAGAGGTAGAGAATCCAGGCTGCCGGGACAAGGTGGAGGCAGGAGTGTGGTGCTGGCTCCATGCCTGGGCCGCAGAGCACCGGCACACGTCCGTCCTCTCTCTGTGCACAGCATCACAGGTGTGGAAAAGCTGGAGGGCGAGAGGCACACGGAGCAGCGGGAGCCACGACGGCCAAGGCCAGTCTCCAGCCAGCCAGCCAGCCACCGCACGTGGGAGGGAGCTAGGCAGGCTGCTCTTCCCTCCATGACAGGTCAACCCAGCACAGCCCCGAAGAACTACCCAGCTGACAGTAGCCCTTGAGCATGAGAAATGCTTTCTGAGTCTTGGGGTGGTCTGTTATACCGCAATAGCTCATTGATACCTCTTCCAGTTCATCTCCTCACCGTGGCCAGGCTCATCATTCTGATTCAGAGATCGATCGAGTCCCTCCTCGGCTCAGGAAACTTCAAGGGCTCCCTCCTCTTGGACTCCAGCATAAAATTCAAATTTAACTTGGCATTCGAGGCCTCTCCCAGTCTGGCGCCTGTCAGCCACAGTGACCCATAGGCAGGTCCACAGGGCTCAGGAGGCACCTCCTGGGTCCACCCCACAGAGGCCCAGAGTGAGGTCAGGAATACAGGGAGAGAGCTAGTCCCTGCCAAGTGTAGGGTCCTGAGTTATCCTTGCAGCTGGGGTGTGCCCAGTGTGTCAGCCATGCCTTTTCTCTCCTGTATTCCGGCGCTTTGACGCCTGGCCTTGCTGACCCTGGAGGGCCTGCCCCTCCCAGGGCTGGCCAGTTCCTAGGGACAGTCAAGGACTCACCTGTTCTCACGCCTTTCAAATTCAAACCAACCAACCCAGAGCCCACACTCCCAGCTCCTCCATGGGGCTCTTACACTCTGGGCTCCTGTCCACCTGCGCTTGTCACCCCGGGGCCAGGTACCAGGCAACTAGTCAGGCTGTGTGCCCAGAGCCACTGAAATGGTTCAAACTAGCCAAACCTAAGTCTGCTCACCCTGCCTCACCCACTCCTTCCCGCAGAAACCACAAAGGCTGCAGTCCACGTTTTCCCCTTCCTCCCTCCGCCTCCTGACTGACCCTGGTCCTTCCCTGTGTGGCCCCGCGTAGCGTGCCCTGCCTCCTGTTCCTAGGGATCTGTGAGTAAAAAACTTCTTGCTCGTGACAGTCATTTCCACGTCTGCGTGTTTTACCACACTCGGTTAAAGCAAGTTGTGGGTGCCCTACAAACACTGGGCAAATTCATTTCCACAGAGCTGCAGATCTCCCACGCCTGAGCCCACTAGACCAGCGGTCCCCAACCTCTCTGGCACCAGGGACTGGTTTCATGGAAGACAATTTTTCCAGAGATGGAGGGGTGGGGGGCGGAGCTCAGGCAGTGATGCGAGCGATGGGGCGTGGCTGTGAATACAGATGAAGCTCTGCTGGCTCCAAGGCCACTCACCTCCTGCTGTGCAGCCTGGTTCCTAGGTTTCACAGAAGATGATTATTCCAGAGACAGGGGGAGGAGGAGCTCAGGAGGTGACGTGGCCCGGTTCCTAACAGGCTGCGGACTGGTACCGGTCCACGGCCTGGGGGCTGGGGACTGCAGCACTAGATGATGGTCCTGCCTTAGCTTTCTGATCACAACTGCAGTTCTTGGCCATGTGGTTCTAGAGACATTACCCCTCAAAGCCTCCATTTCCTCATCAGTAAGTTGGACATGGAAACATCATAAGAGATTGGGTTACTTAAGGCAATGCTAAAGCAGAGAACCCCCCGTATCTCAGTGACCTAACACAATAGAGATTGGTTTCTTGCTCGTGTGTGGTCTAAAATGGACACTGCTCATCGGTGGCCGCGAGCGGACTGAGCCTGGGGCTTCTGCTCACCTGCTCATCCCAGAGTCAAGGCTCCTGAGCCTCCTTCATCTCCAACCCGTGGCTTCCCAGGGGCCCCCCAGGGCCAGCATTGAGGATCTGAGGGAGGATTGTCACTCACATCCCACTGGCCAGACTTGGTCATGTAACAAGACAGTGCCAAAGGATATTGGGAAATGCCATTTGGCTGCATGCCAGGGGGAAGGGAAGGAAAGTTTGGTGATGTGGTAATAGGTTCTGCTGCAAAGTTCCTCATTGCATTGACGTTAGGAAAGTCTGTGAGATCAAATTCCTTGAAAGGAGACCATCATGTTCAAGTATACAGTGAGAAAATGACTCTGTCTTGAAAAATGAAATGGAAAATTCTGAGCACAAGTTTATTTTGTCCTCTATTTAATGAATTAGGTTAAAATTAAAAATTTTATATTAGAACTTCATGCCTTTTTAAAGCCAAATAATATTCCATTGTACCGATATGCCACATTTTGCTGATCCATTCCTCTGTTGATGGACACTTGGCTTGTTTCCACCTTTTCCAGCTTCTGTGGTTAATGCTGCTACGAACAGGACATACAAGTAGCTGTTTGAATGCCTGTCTTTGGATGTACACCTAGCAGTGGAATTGCTGTAATAGCGCAACGCTTAGCTTTTGAGAACTTCCAACTGTTCTTTACAATGGCTACACCATTTTACATTCCTAAGAGGAATGTTTGAGGATTCCAATTTCTCCACAGTCTTACCAATATTTATTTTCTTCTTTTTTGATAATAAATATTCCAAGTGTAAGTAATATTATTTTAAAAAATTAAAGTCCATCATTTCTTCAGATTTCCTTAGTTTTTCCCGAATGTCCTCTTTCTGTTCCAGAATTCCATCCAGGATCCCACTTTCAGTTGTCATGTCTCCTTAGGCTCCTCTTTGTTGTGACTGTTTCTCAGATTTTCTGTTTTTTTTTTTTTTAAAGAGATAGAAAATATTTTTGCCTCCCTTAGGCCGTTCCCTCTGTTACATATTCCCCATTCTCAATTTTACGCTTCCATATCTATGGGAGGAGGGGGCGACATTCTAGATGGAAGGTTTATACTTATGTATGTCATTGCAAGACTTTGCTTATTTTTGATGACCTTGATAGTTTTGAGGATTACTGGTCAGGTATTTTGTAGGATATCCCAGTATTGGGATCTGCCTGATTTTTTTATGATAACATTGAGATTATGGGTTTGGGGGATAAAGACTATAGAGGTAAATTATAATTCTTATTATGTCATGTCAAAAGTATGCACTCTCTGCATGACCTATGACAGTTGATGTTGACTTTAATCACCTGCCTGAGATAGTGTATGTAAGGCTGGTACATTGCTAAAGTCACTCTTTTCCCCTCCTTTCTAAATTGTGCACTTTGGAAGGACATCACTGTGTGCAGCCCACCCCTAAGGGGTGGGGAGTTATGCTCCTTTTCCTTGAGGGTGGGGTGTCTACATAATTTATTTGGAATTCTGCCCAGGAGATTTGTATCTTCTCCCACATTTATTAATTCAGTCAATCATTTATTTGTATTGGTATGGTCTCACGGATATTTATTTTATACTTTGGGTGATAACCCCAAAATAAAAATGAATAAATTTTAATTCTTTGGGGCATATTTCTGGGTAATTCTATATTTACTTTTTGAGTAACTACCAAACTATTTTCCATAGTGGCTGCACCATATTACTACATAATCACGAGCAATGTATGAGTGTTCTAATTTCTCACATCCTTGCCAAAACCTGTTCTTTTCTGTCTTGATTGATTGATTGATTATGGCCATTCTGCCGGGTGTAAAGTGATATCTTGTTGTAGTTTTGATGGACATTTCCCTAATGATTAATGATATGGAGCATATTTTCATGTATTTATTGGCCATTTGTACATTTTCTTTGAAGAAATGTCTATTCAAGCCCTTTGCTCATTTTGAATTGAATTGTTTTTTAGTTATTGAGTTGTAGGAGTTCTTTATGTTTTGGATATTAAACCATTATCAGACATATAATTTGTAAATATTTTCTCCCTTTCTGTAGGCTGTTTTTTCTTGATAATGTTCTTTGACGTACAAAAGTTTTCAGTTTTGTTGAAGTTCAATTTATCCCTTTATTCTATATTAGCCATATGTTTGATGTCATTCCTAAGCATCCATTGCTAAAGCCAAGGTTGTAAAATTTAGACCTATGGTTTCTTCTAAGAGTGTTATAGTTTTAGCTGTCATATTCAGGTCATTGATCCATTTAGAGTTAATTTTTGTATATGGTGTAAGGTACGGGTCCAATTTAATTCTTTTGCTTATAGATCTTCAGTTGTCCCAGCACCATTTGTTGAAGAGATTATTCTTTTCCCAAGAATGGACTTGGTACCCTTGGCCACAGAAGTATGGGTTTATTTTTGGACTCTTGATTCTATTCTATTAGTGTTTACATTTATCCTTATGCCAGTAACACACTGTTTTGATTATGTAGATTTGTAGTAAGTTTTGAAATCAGAAAGTGTGATTAATCCAAATTGTTCTTCATTTTCAAGATTATTTTGGCTCTTTGGGGCTCCTTACAATTATATATGAAATAGAGGATCAACTTTTCCATTTCTGCAATAAAGGCATTTGGAATTTTCATAGGGATTGTTTTGAATGTATAGATCACTTTGGGTAGTGTTGACATCATAACAATATTAAGTCTTCCTGTCCATGAACATGGGATATCTTTCCATTTGTTTAAATTTTTAAAAACTTATTTCAGCAATGTTTTGTAGTTGTCAGTTTTCAGTGTCCAAGTCTTTTACCTTGAGAGAGGCTTTCACTCCACTCCTTGGTTAAATTTATTGCTAGGTATTTTACCTTTTTAGATGCTGTTGTAAATAAAATTGCTCTCTTAATTTACTTTCTGAATTATTCAACCCTCCTGTATACAAATACAACTGATTTTTGTGTGTTGATGTTGTATCCTGCATCTTTGCTTTCTTGTGGATACATTGGGGTTCTCTATAAGACCATGTCATCTGAGGATAGAGGTAGTTTTACTTTTTTATTCCTAATTTGATGCCTTTTATTGCTGTTTCTTCTCTAATTGTTCTGGCTAGAACTTCTGGTACAATGTTAAATAGTGGCAAAATCAAGCATTCTTGTCTTGTTTTTGATCTTATGAGTAACAATTTAATATTTCAACATTGAATATGATGCTAGCTGTGGACTTTTCAGACACGTCCTTTATCATGTTGAGGAAGTTCCCTTCCATTTCTAGTGTTCTGAGTGTGTGTGTATTTATAATAAAAGGGTGTTGGGTTTTGTCAGATGCTTTTTTTGTGTCAATTGAGATGGTGATGTGGGTTTTTCTTTTGTTCTATTATTTTATAACTTTTAATTTTATTTATTTATTAAACTGACAAGTAAAAATTATATATGTTTACAGTGTACAACATATTTTGATATACGTATACATTGAGGAATGGCTAAATCAAGCTATTTAACGTATGCATTACTTCACATACTTGTCATTTTTGTTGTTGAGAGCACTTAAAATCCACTCTTTTAGCAATTTTCAAGTATACATTGTCATTAATTCTACTCACTATGATGTACAATAGATCTTCTGAACTTATTCCTCCTATCTAACCTTTATTCTATTAATATGATATATTAATAATACACTAATTGATTTTCTTATGTTGGACAAACTTGCAGTCCTAGGATAAATTCCACTTGGTCATAGTGTATAATCTTTTTAATATGCTGTTAGATTCAGTACTTTGTTGAGAATTTTTACATCTATATTAATAGAGTCTATAATTTTGTTTTCTTGTGATATCTTTACCTGGCATTGGTGTCAGGGTAATGTTGGCCTTATAGAAATAGTTTAGGGGTCTTCTATCCTCTTCCCCTTTTGGGAAGAGTTTGAGAGAGACTGGTGTTAAATCTTCTTTAAATTTTTGTTAGAATTCACTAGTGGGAGATCTTTGATTACTAAGATTTTCTATTTATTCTTGAATCAGTTTTGGTAATTTCTGTGTTTCTAGGAATTTGTCTTTTTCACCTTGGTTGTCTAATTTTTTGGTGCAAAATTGCTCATAGTGTAATCCTTTTTACTTTTGTAGAGTTGATAGCAATGTCACCACTGTTATTTTTTATTATAGTTATATGCACCAATTCTCTTTTTTTCTTTGTCAGTGTACTAAATGTTTATCAGTTTTATTGAACTTTTCCAAGAATTAACATATTAGTCTGCTCAGGCTGCCACAACAAAATATTACAGAATGGGTGGCTTAAACAGCAGGTATTTGTTTTCTCAGAGTTCTGGAAGCTAAAAGTCCATGAATAAGATACCTACAAATTCAGTTTCTGGTGATGACTCTCTCCCTTGGCTTACAGACAGCTGTCTTCTTGCTGTGTGTTTTCACATAGCCTTTATTCTGTGCACTGGCACTGAGGGAGGTAGAAAAAGAGAGAGAGAGAGAGGGAAAGACAGAGGGAAAGGGAGAGGTAGTGGGGAGGGAGGGAGGGAGGGAGAGACAGAGAGAGGGGAGAAGAAATCTTCTGTTTCTTCTTCTTCTTATGAGGACACCAGCCTTACCAGATTAGGACCCCACTCTTAGGATGTCATTTAACCTTAGTTACCTCCCTAACAGCCCTATCTTCAAATACTGTGACATTAGGGGTTAGAGTTTCAACATATGAATATGAATTTTTAGGGACACAATTCAGTCCATAGCAATCAACTTTTGGTTTCATCGATTTTCTCTATTGTTTTTCTATTCTCCATTTCATTTATTTCCACTGGAATCTTTATTATTTTCTTGTTTCTGCTAGCTTTGGATTTGGTTTTGCTTTTTTTCCTAGTTCCTCAAGGTATAAAGTTAGGCTATTGATTTAAGATCTTTCTTATTTTTTAATGTAAGCATTTACAGCTGTAAATTTTCTTTTTAGCACTTTATTCACTGTATCCCATAAGTTTTGTTATGTTGCATTTTCTTTTTCATTAGACCCTAAGTATTTTCTAATTTCTCTTATTATTTCTTCTTGACACATTGATTTTCTAAGAGTGTGCTGTTTAATTTCCATATATTTGTGAATTTTCCAGATTTCCTTCTGTTATTGATTCTTAGCTTCATTCCATTGTGGTCAGAGAAGATTCTTTATATATTTTTCTTTTGAAATCTACTAAGACTTATTTTGTGTCCTAACATATGGTCTACCCTGGAAAATGTTTCATGTGTTCTTGAGAAGAATGTGCTTTCTGCTGTTGTTGGGTAGACTGTTTTATACAGGTTTCTTAGGTCTAGTTGGTTTATTGTGTCCTTCAAATTTTCTATTTTTAATTAATCTTCTGGATGTATGTTATGTGCATTATTGGGGTGTTGAATTATTCAATAATTATTGTAGAACTGTCTATTTCTTCCATCAAATCTGATCATGTTTTCTTCATATATTTTTGGGCTCTGTTGTCTTGTGCATATGTTTCTAGGTGTTGTATCTTCTTGATGATTTGACCACTTTATCAATACACAATTTATAATGCCCTTCTCTGTCTCTTTTAACAATTTTTGACTTAAAGTATATGTTGTCTGATATTATAATAGTATAGGCAGTGTCACTTTCTCTTTTTTTTACCATTTGCATGAAATATACTTTTCCATTTTTGACTTTTCACCTATTTTTGTCTTTAGATCTAAAGAAAGTCTCTTGTAGACAGTAGTTGAACATTTTGTTTTAATCCATTTGGCCAATCTGACTTTTTATTGGGAAGTTTAATCTATGTACATTTAAAGTATTGACAAGGAAAGATTACCTTCTGCTATTTTTCATTTTTTCCCTCTATGTCTTAGTTTTTGTTGTCCCTCATTTCCTCCATTGCTGCCTTATTTTGTATTCAGGTTTTTTTCTTTGGAGTGAAATGTTTCAAGTCCCTTCTCATTTCTTTTTATGTACAGTCTTCAAGTATTTTCTTTATGGTTACCACAGGGATTGCATTTAGCACCCTAAATTTATAACAATCTAACTTGAATTAATACCAGCTTAATGCCAATAATTTTGTTTTGTATACAGAAACTCTGTTTCTATACAGCTCTGCCCCACTCTTTATATTACTGTTGTCACAAATTATTATTGCTATTATTATTTTGAGACATGGTCTTGCTCTGTTGCCCAAGCCAGAGTGCAGTGGTGTCATCATAGCTCACTGCAACCTCAAACTCCTGGGCTCAAGCAATCCTCTTACCTCAGCCACCCAAGTAGCTGGGGCTACACATGCACACCACCACACCCAGGTAGTTTTTCTATTTTTTGTAGAGATAGGGTCTTACTATATTGCTCAGGCTGGTCTTAGACTCCTGGCCTCAAGTGATATTTCCACCTTAGCCTCTCAAAGTGCTAGACTGCAGCTTGAGCCATCACACTCAGCCACAAATTACTTCTTTATACATTATGTGCCAAATAACAGATTAATATTTTTATGCATTTACCTTTTAAATCATGTAGCAAATTAAAAATGTAGTTAGAAACAAAAAATAAATAATACTGGCTTTATATTTGCCCATGTGTCTACTTTAATAGAGATCTTTATTTCTTTATATATTTTGGAATTACTGTCTAGAGCCCTTTTATTTCAACCTGAAGGACTCCTTTCAGCATTTTTGTAGGGCAAGTCTACTCAGCCCTTGCACTCCCTCAGCCTTTGTTTACCTAGGAATGTCTTAATCTTTCTCTCATTTTTGAAAAATAGTTTTGCTATTTTTGATATACAATAAATATACAATTCTTGGTTGATAGTTTTTTGGTTTTTATTTTAATATGTCAGCCACTGCCTCCTGGTGACCAAAGTTTCTGATGAGAAATCAGCTGTTAATCTTATCAAAGATCCCTTGTACATGATAAGTCACTTCTCTCTGGCTGCTTGCAAGATGCTCTCTTTTGCCTTTTAACAATTTGATTATAATGAGTCACAGCATGGACTTTTTAAGAGTCTATCCTTAGAGCTTATTGAGGTTCTTGGATTTCTAGATTCATATCCTTCATCAAATTTGTGAAAATTTTGGCCATTATTTCTTCAAATAATTTTTCTGCCTCTTTTTATCTTCTTTTGAGACTTCCATTATGAATACCTTGGTCCACCTGATGGCACCTTTCAAGTCCATTGGGCAGTATTAAATTCATTATTTTTTCTATTTGCTCCTCAAACTCAATAATTTCAATTGCCCTATCTCCATATTCACTGATTTCTTTTGCCTGCTCAAATCTGCTGTTGAACCTGTCTAGTAAATTTTTCACTTTAGTTCTACTCTTCAGCTCCATAATTTTTGTTTGGTTACTGTATATAATTTATATGTCTTTATCGATATTTTCATGTTGTTCATAGATCATTTTTATGACTTCTTTAGTTCTTGTCCATGTTTTTATTTAGCTTTTTGAGCATATTCAAGACAGTTGTTTTAGTCTTTTTCTAGTAAGTCCAAAGTCTGGACTTCCTCAGAGACAGATTTTGCCAATTTATTTTTTCCTTTGAACAGACCACACTTTCTGGTTTGTTTAGTTTGTGTTTGTTGGTTTGTTTGTTTTTTTGGTATGGCTTGTGATTTCTTTTGTTGTTGTTAAAAACTGGACAACAACAAAAGACCGGAGTGTTACAATGCAGTGACTCTAGAATCAGATTATCCCCCTTCCCTAGCATTAGCTGTTTTTTCTTTTATTGTTGAGGGCTGTAGTAGTAAATTTCTAAAGGGACTTTCCCAAAGTATTTTTGCAAAGGCTCTATTCCTTGTCATGTGTAGTCACTGAATTCTTTGCTTCTTTACCACATGTTCTGCTAATATTTTGACAGAGATTTCCTTGCATGCCAGGGACTTAAAAAAAAAGAAAAAAAAAAAAAACCCCAAACAACAAGACTGAACATTTCTCCCAATCTTTACAGATTGTCTCTGTACTGGGGCAACCCAACACTTACACAGGCTTGTACTGAGTTTAGAGATTATCCCAACATGAAAGTTTAGGGTCCTCTTATGTCTTTCCTGAGCACATGTCTTGTCCTGGGTATGTGTGTCATTTTTTAATTCTCCTGTATTCACAAAGCTTTTTGAATGTCTTAATTTCCCAAAGAATGCCCCCCTGCTTTTACTCTCTGGCCTTAGGCATTGTATTATATGCCTCAACTATAAACTTTTGCCTTTGGAATCCGCAGGATGTTAGTTTGCCTTGCAGCATTTTGAGTAATATTTGTCACTTTTCTGGCTTGAATTCCAAGTTAGAGGAAACAGAGACAAGTGTCTTGCATCAGTCCTTCAGACATCCCCCAGACAGATTAGAATAATCAGAAAAAGTATCTTGAAAATAAAGTCTGCTCTGCTTCCCCAGAACCAGGGACCAGCAGCAAACCGCACTGGGAATTTTGGCTGCTGTCACTTGAAGACTATGTTTGTGCCAGGGAGGGGCTGGGCCAAGGGGAGGTAAAAATGCCACAAAGCTTTCTTATTGTTTTCAGGTTGCCTTTTTCTTGATTTATTGTTTGTTTGTTGTAAACATTTGACCATTTCTAGAGTTCTGACAAAGTTGGTTCTGACACTTTCTGCTTGATTTTTGATGTTTCTGTAGAGGAATGGTAGTTTGGAACTGCTATCTCCATCATTTTGCTGACATCACTCAGTAAATCCATTATTAATCTTTTTTGATTATATATATCAAGTCCTATTGTTGTTGGCTTCCCTATATGAGCCATTGCCATGATCCTTACAGACACTTGGGACCTCAGTGTCATAGCAAGGACTCTCTTCATCCTCCCTGGTCTATACCTGAATTCTCAGCAATTTGTCATCCTCATTGCCTCAGTGAGGAAATTTCCTCCACATCCTCCTTGGGGAATAAGGTCAGCTGAAGGGTCCTCGGGACTTAGCACCAATTCACTCTAGCACACTGTCTTCTCTGAATATTTGATCCTACCTTTATCACTCTGTTAAAGCAGTTTGGCATTTCCATTTAATGTAGGCCATCATTTTTTCCAAGCTTCCAAAAGCCATTCCAACAGTATATTAAAACCAGTTTCAGGAACCCTATCTGGGGGCACCTTAATCAGCTCAGGCTGCTATAACAAAATACCATAGACTTAGTGGCTTAGACAACAGACATTTATTTTTCACAGTTCTGAAGTCTGAGAAATCCAAGATCACTGGCAGATTCAGTGTCTGGTGGGGACTTCCTTCCTGCCTTGCAGACAGGCATTCTCACATGGCCCTTCCTCAGTGCATGTTTCAATAGAGAGAAAGATCGCTGTTTTCATTTCTTTTAAGGGCACTAATCCTACTATGAGGGCCTCATCTTCATGACCTCATCTAAACAGAATTACCTCCCAAAGTGCCTGTCTCCAAATACCATCACATTGGGGCTTAGGGTTTCCGCATATGAATTTTGGGGGTCACAAACATTCAATCCATAAAAAGGGGGTAAATCCTGAGCCATATGCATGTGCCCTTGTGTGCGCAAACTCTTCCTTCTGCAGCCTTGTCATCTGCACCTAGGCCCCTCAGGCAGTGTCTTCATTCTAGGGTTTATGATGGAACCTGAAAGCCGGGCCCTGCGTGTCCCTTGCTGGATAATTCCTTTTCCCCTAGTAGGACCAGTAGTTCCTTCTTGGGTCATATTTGGACTCAACTCTCATTTTTTATTTACTAGTTAAGAAGAAAAATGAGAGATCTTGGGAAGGGTATTCATCTCAGGGGATGATGTTATGCGTAGCATTCAGGCAAGCAGAGCCCTCCACACTCCAGCAAGGAAGGGCCTCTCTTTCAGGGGTGCAGATTCAGAGGAATATGGCATTCAGTGTCATGCACATCCATCACAGTACCCCTCTTCTGGGTGTGGTCTGCAGGAAAACGGCCCCCAAAGATGTCCACACCCAACCCCTGGATCCTGTGAATATGCTGCCTCGCATGGCAAAGAGGAGTTTGCAGATGTGATGAAGGCACAGACCGTAAATAAGGAGATCATTTTAGATTACCCAGTTGGGCCCAATCTAATCACTTGAGCCCCTAAAAGCAAACACCCTCTCCCGGTAGGTGTCAGGGATGTGTTAGAAGAGGAAGTCAGAGAGACTTGAAGTCTGAGAGGGATTTGGTGTGCCAATGCTGGAGGCAGCCAGGCCTCCAGGGAAGAGTCTGAGAGCAAATTTGGGTCTGGAAATGAAAATTCATAAGGCTCGTGTGATAAAGCAAGTGGTACAACACATAGATGTGCACACATACACACATGCATGATTACATACACACATGCATGATTACATACACACATGCATGATTATATACATGATGCACACATACAATACACAGACATGCATGTGTGTAAACACACACATATACACACAGAGATATACACATATATACATACATATGTGCACACTTTCATACATACATAACACAAATGCACACAATACACATATTACATTCATACATATACAGATAGACATAAACACATATATGTACATGCATGCCCACACATGCATATGCATACATACACAAATGCACACATAAATATACATATGCAAATGCCCACAAACATTTGCACATGCATTCATACATGTGCACATAATACACACATATATACACATGTATATACAGATGCACCAGTTCCTCTTGTCACCCTCATTATCTTCTTCCCTGTCCCTTCCCTTAGTGGCTCAGCAATGCTGAGCTATCAGCTTTATCTCCCTCAGTTCTCCTGACAAGTCTAGGGTGAATTTATTACCACCTTCAGGTGAGAAAACCCAGGCCCCATGAGGACAAATGATTGGGATCAAACAGCCATGGAGGGTGGGAGTCAGGGCTTGGTGTGGTGTGAGTCTCATGGCCATCCAGTGCTCTGACTCCCGCAGCTCCATTCAGG
Organism: Eulemur rufifrons; assembly: GCF_041146395.1. NCBI lineage: Eukaryota > Metazoa > Chordata > Mammalia > Primates > Lemuridae > Eulemur > Eulemur rufifrons. Next base: position 198,069,676 of record NC_090989.1, on the reverse strand, counting down.
GCTGAGGATGGTGAGTTTTTCAGCTATTCCATCCACATGTGCCCTGAGGGGGGATCTTGGAGCTCCACTGTGTGCCAGGCTCTGGGGACAGATAGCCCCTTCCTCTGCAGGGTTAGAGTCTGGGGGACCTGGCCTTTGAAGACGGAGACCGCACAGGACAGACACAGGCAGCAGGTGCTGATGACAGATTTGTTGCAGGTATGAGTGGTGGTCTCGAGTTTGTTTGAGTGGTTGGGGAGATGTGCCTTGAAACACAAATGCACAACATTGCTAATCATCAGGGAAATGCAGATCAAAACCACAGTGAGATATTACTTCAATCCAGTTAGAATGGCTATGATCAAAAAGATAAAAGGTAACAAGTGCTGGCAAGGATGTGGAGAAAAGGGATTGTAAACTAGCACAGCCATTAGGGGAAACGGTATGGAGGTTCTTCAAAAAATGAAAAACAGAACCACCCTGTGATCCAGCAATCCCACTACTGGGTATATATCCAAAGGAAATGAAATCAGTATATAAAAAATATCTGCACTCCCATGTTTATTGCAGCACTATTCACAATAGCCAAGGTATGGAATCGAGCAAAGTGTCCATCAATGGATGAATGGATAAAGAAAATGTGGTCCATATACACAACAGAATATTATTCAGCCATGAAAAAGAATGAAATCCTGCCATTTGTGACAACAGGGATGAATCTGGAGGACACCATGTTAAGTGAAATAAGCCAGGCACAGAAAGATAAACACCACATGATCTTATTCATATGTGGAATCTTAAAAAATAGTTGATATCATAGAAGCAGAGAGTAGAACTGTAGTTATACCAGAGACTGGGGAGGGGTTGGGGGGAAAGAGGAGGATGGAGAGTTGGTCAGTGGGCACAAAGTTACAGTTGGATAGAGGAATAAATTCTGGTGTTCCATTGTACAGCAGAGCCACTATGGTTAATAGTATTGTATGTTACAAAATAGCTACAAGAGAGGCTTTTGAATGTTCTCAGCACAAAGAAATGATAAATAAATGTATGAGGTAGTGAATACCCCGATGGGATCATTATATAACATATGTATTAACGTGTATCAAAACATCAAATTGTACCCCATAATACGTACAACTACAGTTTGTCAATTAAAAATATATATTTTAAAGAGCATGTGATTAAAATGTTTAAAATCCAATCTGACGACATTTGTCTTTTATGGAAGCACATGGCCCATGTACTAGAATGTCATTACTGGTATAGCTGGGCTTTCATCTTCATGTTATAATATTTGTGGCCTGTTCTGTATTTCTGTTCTCTTGTTTCTTTGAATTGATTATTTAGCCATTTCATTTTCTCCACTACTAGTCTGAAAATTATATATCTGTTTTTGTTTTGAAATTACTTTAGAAATTACAGTATGCATAACTTCTCAAAGTCTAACATTAATGAATACTTTTATTCTTTGCAAAAATACTACATTCTTACAACACTTTACTTACATTAATTTGATATTTAACTCTTCCTCTAGCATAACTGATATTGGTATTTATGTGCTCCCATAGTCCTTGTATTGTTTCAATAGGCACTTTGTATTTAAAAAAACTATTTTATAATTGTGAAATATACTGAACATAGATAGGTACAGGTAATGGATAAGTACATTTTAAAGAATATTAATAAGCCGAACACTCAAACATCACTGAGCCTGCAAAATAAAGCTTTAAAAATCTGAAGAAAAATACCAAACGCACCTTCACCATGACCTGGGGGGAGGGATGGAGGGCCGGAGGTTTAGGAGGTCGGAAGGTGGAGGGTGGTGGAAGGTGCTCCCTGCTGGGCACCGGGTGGGGCTCAAGGAAGCTACCAGGAGAGGCCCCCAGAGCCTGCTGACCCACCAGGCTCGGCTAGGGGGAGGGGCACGTTCTGGGGCTGGGACCCTCAGGAAGTCACTTTCAGGTCTGCTCCGGCTCACTAAAGTGAGTCCTGAAGGAAAACGATCTTTTACCTTAAAATTGCCTCAATTTTCAAGTTTCTTGATATCTGCTCATAGGTGAGGCCAGGAACCCAGGAGGGTCTCTACGAGGGCCCAGCTCTCTGAATTACAGAGTCCAGGAAGTAGGGGGCAGCTCCCCTGAGGGACACGGGTGCCCAGGACCAGAGGTGTCCTCCATTGGAAGGGCCTGCTCCGGCTCTGCCCACGCTACCCAGGGCTCCTGCTCCTCAGGACGAAGCAAGAGTCTGAAGCCTCAGCGTGGGCTCCCAAAACTGCATGGGCCATCGCCCCACACCCAGCACTGTGGCTCCCTGCCCTGAGTCCAGCTCCCCTGCCCCCAGGGCCTGCACCCGCCCATGTCCCACAGGCCCAGCCTGAGGAATGACAAGTGAACTGCAGACGGAAGGATGGACAGATGGATGGGGGCTCTCCCACAGACACGCCCTGCCAGGGCAGGCCAGGCAAGACCCCACCCTCGGGAGCCATGTCCAGGTGTGGGGCGGAAAGTGACCCTAGAATATAGGTCAATTCCAGCGGGGGCGGTAAAGAAGAACAAAGAGCAAGAGGCCCCTGAGAAGGTGACACTTGGGCAGAGAGGGAGGGGCTGGCCAGCATCTGGGGTAAGAGCTGTGGGGGCTTCCAGACATTGGGGGCCAGCCGGTCTTGAGCCCACAGGAGACTTCAGATTTGGGTGGCTGCCTCGGGTTGTGGCCATGGGGGTAGGGGCCAGGGCCTGTGAGGAGATGGCTGCCACCGTTCAGGGTGGGGCTGAGAGCTTGACCAGGAGAGTTTGAGGACAGGTGGAAGATGGCGGGTGAGGAGGGGAGTGGACACCCCAAGGCCTATGGCCTGGAGGGGCCTGTCCAATGTGACTGAGATGGAGGCACATTTCTGGGGAAGAAGATGGGCTTTTAACACAGTCTTGCAGCATTTTCTTCCCCTAAAGGCCTTTCACTTTCTGGAAGCCTTCCATTTGTCCACCTGCGGGCAGGCCAGGCGCTGGGAGCTGTCCCGGTCAGGAGGGCCCAGGCTGGGCAGGTGAGGTGGCTGGGCCTGGCAGTCGCCCACTCTCAGCCTGCAATGGGCAGCCACCCCCTGTGCCTTTCTGTCCTCCTCAGCCTAGCAGGTCACAGCGCTCACTCCAGGGTGCCTCGAGGGTAACGTGGATAATGAGATGCAGGGAGGGGATAGCATCGCACTTGGGCACCCAGCACCCAGCCAGCGCCCCTCCCCAACTGGGGAAGAAGGGCTGGCTTCGGGCCTGGGCCGGGGACCAAATCACCCTCTTCTGCAGGTGGGGCTGTGGGCTCGGGGGCAGGGCTTCAGCCCTGGGTCAGGACATTGCAGAACCTCTGTGTGCCTCAGTTTCAACAGCGCTGAGGCAGGGATGCTGGAACTCCTAGACTCCGGGAGTCCCACGAGCATCCTGATTTAGGGCAGGGAAAGCTGGGCCTGGAGATGGAAGGCACTTGTGCCAGGGTCACGGGTGGTGTGGCCAGGACTGGGAGCTGGTTTCCAAGCCCACAGAGACCCCTGACTCCTGGCCTAGTCACCTCTCTATATGTCTGCCCCCATCCCTTCCTTTCTGTCTCCAGTGATGAGGCTGCTACAAATCAAGTCTGAATCGACTGCAGCCTCCCTCACTCCCATCCAGGGCCCCTGAGATCCTCTTGTAATGCAAAGCCTGGCCCCCACACTCCACATTCCAGCTCCCACCCTCCCATCCCACCAGCCAACACTTCTATTCTTGATTTCATTCCCTGTGCCTGTGCTTGCATGGTCCCTCTGCCTGGACTGCCATTCTTGCTGTCTCCATGTGGCCAGTTCCTATTGCTCCTCCTAGACTCTGCTCAGATGTCACCACTTCCATGCAGCCTGCTCTGACTTCTCCCACCCTCCCCTAAAGACAGTCATCCTTCTTGTGGAGGCTGCCCCATACACTCCTCCACTGCGGCAATCCCCCTACCTGAGTCCCGCCCCCCTCCAACCCCCAGGGTGGAAGGAAGGAGGTGGAGCCAGGCCCTTTGCAGGGCAGGTGCTGGGGAATTGGAGGGCGAGAAACAGAGATGGACAAGGGGAGAGGGAAAGAGAGTGGAAGAGACAGAGACAGACAGAGACAGAGAGACACAGATAAAGAGACAGAGAGAGAAAGGTGAAGAGACAGATAAAGACAGAGAGACTGTGAAAGACAGAGACAGAGAGGAAGACAGAGAGAGACTGAGAAAAAGAGAAAGAGACAAAGTCAGACAAGGAGAGAGAGAGAGACAAAGAGATAGAGACAGAGGATCCGACAGGAGAGAACTGCAGAGACCATCAGACAGAAACTGCATCCGGGGTAACCAAGTAAAGGAAACACACACAGGTCCAGAGCACAAAGGAAAGAAAGAAAAAAGGGACAGAGAAGCGACGCGGGATGCGTCAAAGGGAGACCGAGTAAAAGAAAGGGACGGAGAGAAGGGGCAGCCGGCGAGAAAGAGGAGGAGCGGTGGGGGAGGGCGGCCGGGCTGGTCCCCGGGGACCCTGACCCCCGCCGGCGGCCCGCGCCCTCCCACCGAGCTCGGGTTACAGGGCGGGAGCGCGGATCGGGGACGGTGACGCCCGCATGTGCAACGCATTATGAAGAAAGCCTTAAAAAGCCCTCGTTTATCGCTGTTTACGTTACGTGATTGAGGGGAGAATTTGCCAAGACCAAAGGTTACTGCTGGTGTTTCTGTGACGAATATTACCTCAAACTAAAGCAATTAGCTTCAAGGAACCTGAGTTGTCTTTGGGAGGGTTTTCCAGAGCAGCCGGTAATGCGCCCTGATGGACCCCGCCCCGCCGGGCTCTGCTCCGCGCACGGCGGCAGGGCCCCGGCCTCCCCTCTGCACACAGACCTTCCCTGGAGCGGGCCTGGCCGCCCGGCCACGCGGGGCCTCGGTTTCCCTTTCTGTGGAATAGGGAAGGGCCAGGCGGGACCCAGACATTCCAGAGCTCCCCGTGGCCCTGTGTGGTTTATTTCCATTGGTTTTTGCTCCCTGAGCCTGTGCCTTCGGCTTTTCTCCCCGAAACTGTTTCTGCTCACGGTTTGGCTGACCAAATCTTTTCTTGAGACAATTATGGAAATCGCCTGAATAGTAATTAGTGAATGGTAATTAGTAAATGCTCTCCTTTCTTCCAAGGAGGGCAGACCTAAGAAATCTGCCCACGGCCCTCTCTCCTTCCTGGCTTCCAACGCTGGGAGGCAGGGCCTTGTGCACCTTCAGACCTGACCAGGCGTGCCTCGAGTTCCCCATTTGTAAGCAGGGTGATGATGGTATCTACATCATGGGGGGCTGTGAGGAGGGTGCCAAGAGCTTACAACAGTTCTTGAGATGCAGGTGGGACTAGGTAAGTGTTGTACCCAGGCTGCCAGGCCACCCCCCAACCCTGGGCCACACCACTAGCTCTGCCAGTCAGACTTCCTAGGGTTCGGGAAACTAGAGGGATGGGCCAGTCAACTGAGAGAACCAAGAGAACTCACTCTGCTCCCAGGGCCTCACCTCCTGGCATCCGCTCCCCACCTGCTGTCCCTGGTACTTTGCAGACCAACCAGCCGAAATCCAAAAGATGCTCCTGCAACACCCCCCCATTACAGCTCATCCCCACCTTGCAGTAAGCTGAGGCCCCAGCTCGGGTTGGAGATACCAGCCCCAGGCCCCCACCCATCCCCAGGGCGAGCCAAGAGCTGAGCTGACCTTAAATGCACAGACCACGGCCAGGTGACCTGGGTCCACCCCTACTCTGCCCTGTACTTTCTGCTGGCACCAAGCAGGTCTTTCGCTCTTTGGGTTCCTCATTGGAAAACAGGACTAATAGTGCCCTCCCTCATAGTGCTACGGGAAGGACGGGGTGGATTCTACAGCAGGGCACCCAGACATGGGCATGGAGCAGGCTCTGCACAGTGAGGCCCGTGAGCATCCACCAGGCCCCAGGGGCTGTGGGGAGCAGGACATACATGGAGGATGAAGCCACCAGGGGGTGCACACTGGTGGGGAAAACCTACCCAAAGGAAAGGCACTATCACTGCAGGATCTGGAAACAGCCTTGGAGACCAGGGTCCAGGCCACGCCGCTGGATATAGGGAGGGGTCCGACCACCTGCCCTCCTCCCTCCAGGAGGGACTCATGGGCTCCTCCCTGCAGAGGCCCCAGGACAGCCTCCCAGCCATCGTCCTTATTCTTTAAATGGTCTCTGGGCTGTCTTCAGCCTGGGGCTGCAGTTTGTGCCCAAAGGAACAGGCAAGATAGTCCTCAGGTGGCACAATGGGCCAAGTCACAATCAGGAGCAAGGACAGAGGCCACTCAGGGAGAGGGGTTCCTGACAAGTCTCTATCTTCAAAGGGCCACTGTTCTGACCATTGTAACCTCAACTGCTACAGATGTGCTCTCTGCATCTGTCACATGGAACAAGTGTGCCCTGCAGAGTTGCAGAGGGTGGGCAGGGGAATATGCCAGGGCAACCAGGCTCGGGCAGCCAGCAGCAGGTGACGCTGTGGGTCTGGAGCAAGAGGGTGACATCATGGATCCCCCAATCCACGGCCTGTTGGTTCTTCCTCCCTTGCTATTACCCCATTTTATTGACAAGGAAACTGAGGCTGGGGGGGTGGAACCATGCTGCACTCAAGGCTCAAATAGACATTTGCCAAGTGGCTGAGTGGAAGTGGCCTTGTCTTCCTGACCTGGAGCTCCAGCACCACATGCCGGCCAAGCGCAGGAGCCCAGTCGGCACCTTTTGGGCATCTCAAGCTCTGTCAGTCCCAGCCAGGTGCATGGCCGACTTCCGTCGGCACACTCCAAACATTTCTGGGACATTTTCTGACCTGTGTGGTAGCACCTGGTGCCCAGCCTCCAGGCCTCAGGCTCCTGAGAGGCCTTGGCAGCCCCCAGACCTGCCCCTGGGGTGCTGGCCAGCCTGTGCCCCACCTCAGCCCCTTGCCTCCCTCAGCTGCCTCCCTGCTGGCCGCCCCTGCCCCTCCCAGGCCTCTACTTCCACCCCCACCCCGAGACCCCTGCCACACCATGGCCAAAGGAGTCTTTTCTCGCAGCACGCTGCTGATGCGTCCTCCCCACCAGAATCCCCCTCACTCCCACAGCCCGAGAGTCCAGCCCTGGCCCTGCTGGGCCTCAGGCCTGTGTTCAGCTCTGTGGGGCCCTCTGCACCGCCCTGCCTTCCGCTAGGCTGAGGCTGACCCAAGCCACCCTGACCCCAGGGTCACACTTGTCGCCCGGGCGCTCTGGGAGCAGGCTTGGCCCGCTGTGCAATCCTCTGCTGCCCCTCGGTGCCCGCCAGGCTGTGCTGGGGTGGGGCCCGAGGAGCCCCCAGAACTCCCACCCAAATGGCCAGGTGGGGCCCCACGGTCAGGAGTGTCCACTCTGTTCCCCACGCCCGGCCCCCCCACCCCCGGTCAGTGACCACAGACCCTGTAACCCGAGGACACCCGCAGGGACCCGACAACCAGTCACAACTCCACTTCCCCCTCCAGATGAAGGCAGCTAATTCCTCAAGGTCGCCTGCTCACCTCGGCATAAAGCACCCATTCTTCCTCGGCTTGGGGCTGGGGTGGGAAAATATTTTCCAAAGGTCAGTTTTCCAATTATACTTAAAATGTGAAAGTTCATTTTTTTTTTCTTGCCTTCCCTCGGTGCAGCCGCGTTCTGCTAATTTCATAAAGATACCATTTAGCTGAGGTAGGTGGGATTCTGGGCATCAGAACAGCTTCCCAACGTCAACAGCCAGCCTAACCGTAACTACCAACTTCCCATCATTTGTGGGAGAAAAAACGTTTCTCTCCCCAAAAATTATGGCCTGTAGGAACCAGACAACATCCCCATTGCCTGGCGGGAAATTACAGAGATTTTCTTATGTACTTAACATTAAGCCCAAGTTTATAAAGTCTACTCGGTTTTAATGACTTGCTCATGGGCCGCCCTGGCCGCTGGGGATGAGGGGCTGTTCGAGGCCATTGCTTTGGTGTGGGGTGATGTGCCCTAGTCCCCAAGGCATGAGAGGACAGCCCTGGGGACTGGACTGGCTCCACAAACTGGGCATGAAGCTCCAAGAGCACATGCAGGGGGCCAAATGCCCCGGTCCTGGAGGGAGGAGGCTCCGATGGTCCCCGCCCTCCTCTCAGCAGCCCCCCCCCCCAGGGGCTGAGGTCTGAGTCCCAGAGAGGACATGGCAGGCCAGAGAGAAGTATCCCTCTGAGGGCCTCTTCCCCGCCTCTCTCAGATGGAGACGCCGAAGCACAGCTTCCTGTGTCACCGCGAGGGTGAAAGAAGGCAATGTGCTGGAGACAGCTTCCGAGGCTGTGAGAGTCCGGCAGGTGAGGGCCCGGTGGGCTGGGCCCGACCAGGAAGGGAGGCCAGTTATTCTTGGGTTGGGGAGGGCAGGATGGAGCCCCTGTCTGCCTTGGGGCTCTCTCACCCTCTCTGCCAGGGACCCTCCAGGAGTGAATTGGGCATGAGGTGGCCCAATTCCAGTCAAGGCCCTAGGGCTGGGGAGGAGGAGAGGCAGCCCGCAAGGAGTCAGCAGCAGAGGGCCCTTCCAGGGGACAGGCAGGAGCCTGCACCTGGAGGACAGGGTGCGGGGCATGAGGCCTCCGTCCTGTGGGTGCTGGGGAACGCTCGGCGCAGGTGCGGGTGAGGCACAGGACAAAGGCCTCCCGTGGGGAGTCCGGCAGGGGTGTGAGTGTGAATGCCAGCCTGGGTGCACAGGTCTCACCCCAGCTCCAGGGCGGGGACGGGGGGACTCTTGCCCAGGTTGCAGGTCCAGAGGTGCCAGCAACACCAATTTTTAGAAGCTGGGAATCTCATTTTTGGTGTGAAGTACCCCAATCTTTCAAGTTTAGCACCTATTTCATATTTTTAAAAACTGGGCAGGTCAGACCATACGGGGCTTCGGGACTCTTCTGTCCTCTCACTTCCTGTCCTTCTCCCAGTCCCCACAGCCCAGCCACCTCTTCTGTTTTTCCTGCCTCAGGGCCTTTGCACTTGTTGTTTCCTCTTCCCGGGACACCAACGACCCAGTTGCATGGCCGGCTGCTTCTCTTCTCAGAGGCCCTGGCCGTCCTCACTCCATTCCCTGCCCCAGTTTGTTTTCTTCCCATCCCTGCACCCAAGCTGACGTAATATTCGATATAGTACTTATTGGCTCGTCTGGTTATTGTCTGTTTCCCCGACAGGTCCCGAAGGCAGGAACATATCTAATTTGTTCACTACATTACCCTCAGGGCCTGAACAGTAAGTGCTTGGTACACAGTAGGGGCTTAATAAAAACCTAGTGAATGAATAAGTGAATGAGCGCATGACCTTCCCACCCCTGAACCCATGGCTGGCAGCAACTCCTCCCCCTTGTCAGTCCCCACTGCTCTCCAGGACCCTACCTCCATCTCTGGATCCTGAGTTGAGCCCTGCAGGAAAGGTCCCTGCCCCAGACAGAGCAAGGGGCCAACCTGGGGTGACACTGCTGGAAGCCCCTCTTGCCCTGCCCTGGCTTGCTGTGCTTGCGGGGCTGTTCCCTTCTGAAATGATGTCTCTTCAGCTGTCTGCCAGCAGAACTGGCCTCAGCGCTCTGGGGTGGGGAAGAGGTTGGTCTGCATGTCTGGGCACCTGTGTGAGGGCTTCAATGGAGATGGTGGGGTCACTGGGGCTGTGGGCACAGTGAGGAGTTGGGATTTTATTCCCAGGGGACACCAAAGGGTCTGTATCAGACTCTGGGACCGGGGGGGGGGGGGGGGGGGGGGGAACAGAGAAAAATCTGATGGACAAGACCCATGTGCTCAAAGAGCTTCCAAGTGGTAAAGGTGTACCAATAGAACAGACACGTTCCTTGGCAAGGGCTGTGGATATGCAAACACAAACGCAGGAGGTTTGGACCTGTCTTCACAGAGCTAAGGCTCTAGAGAGGGAGACATATCGACAAAGAGAATGAACATTAATTAATTCCTTCATTCACATGTCCATCGGCCTATCATCCACCCATCCACCCTTTGCCCGTCCACTCATCCATCCAGTATCCATCACTTATCTGCCCACCCACCATCTGCCATGCGCTGATCAGCTCTCCTACCTGCCCGTGCCAGGGCTCCCAGCTGGGCATTTGGAAAGGGAAAGACTTTGGGCCCTCTTCTCAAGGGGCTCATAGTCAACGGAAAGATGGATAGATAATCTCACAGTTCCCTTTTAGCAGGATTGCTGTGATGACCATGAGAAGGAAGGGCCAAGGGTGGGGAAGAAGAAAAGTGACTCCTTTTGCCTGGCCTATCCAGGAGGGCAGAATGGAGCACAGGACTGGGGTTTTGAAGAATGAATAGGAGTTTATCAGATGAACACAGGAGGGAAGACTTTCTGTACGGTGAAACTTACTGTGCAAGCCCAAGAAGGCAGGAAACAGCCAGAAGTATTCACATAATGTGTTCAGATTCGGAAGGGTGGGAGCAGAGACATGTGAGACGAGTGGAGGGAGATGGCACTGGAGACAAAGTGGGACTAGCTTGTGAAGAACGCTGAGTCCTGGGTGAGGAGCTGGGACCTTGCCCTGTCGGCCATGGAGAGCGGGGTGAGGCTGCTGCTCCAGGGGCCCGGGGCAGGTGCGGGCTTCCGTGTCACGAGGGTCGTCCTAGGGGGTAAGGAGAGAATGGACTAAGCACGGAGAGATGAGAAAAGACAAAGCGATATAAAGTCATCCTTCGCTAGCACGTCCGTCTGTGATAGAAGACTGAGTTTTGGCAGGAATGAGAGGCCCCAGGCTGCAAAGCAGTAGGAGCGCCACGGGGATCTGGCGCCAGCTTCCTGGGGGCCGCCCCAGGCCATCCCTCGGGCCTGGACTCCACGGGCCTCCTGGCCGCCTGGACAGTCCCCTGTGCAGGGACTCCCAAGATGGGAATTTCGGTGGGAGAAAGGCAAAGCTCCAGGCTCGGGACCGAAGTTTCCGTCACTCCAGCGCTGACTGGGGAGATGACGGGAAGGGGACATGGACCTACAGCATAGCATGGGCACCGATAGGCGCTTTAGCGGAGTGATTTCATCTGATTCTCAAAGTCTCTTACGAGGGAAGGATTATCCCCTTATTTTGCCTATAAGAAATTGGAGATCAGAAAGATTAAACAGTTTACACAAGGTCACAGAACCAGTGAGTGGCCGAGCCGCAGGAAAACCAAGCGTTAGCTCATTCCAGACCCGCGGCCCGGCGAGAAAGGGGCAGCGGCGCGGAGCCTGCACGGGCGGCCGGCAGGGCCAGCAGAGGCACGAGCCGGGCAGGCCAGTCGAGCGCTGCCGACACTGGGGTTTTTACACCAGCATTAAGAAAAACTAATGTAAAAAAACACACAAGGTGAAAAATAAAAATACAAAAGTTCAACAATAAAGAGGGAGTCTTGACTTCCATCTGTGGTCATGATGGTTTATCCATCCCCATCCGCAACTACACAACGAGACAAAATGTATCTGAGGCAACTGCCTTCACGCATTGGGCAGATCTGTGATTCTCGGGAGAGGGGACACACGCAAGGCAAGCCCGACGTTCACTCTGGCTTTATGCCTGGGAGCATTTGCCCAACGGGCACAGGGACGTAAACCTACACAGGGAGCTCCATCGGCAGAGGAAACAGACTGGAGTTCAGGACTGCCCGGCTCATGGAGTTTGCGGGGCAAGACACTGGAAAGGAGGAAGCTGTGCAGAGTTCTAGAATTCTGCTCAGGGAAACTTTGAGTCTTTAGCAAAATACTAAGCTGCAAACGCGTAGGGTGAGATGCTACAAGATTTAACAGAGAACCACTACTGGGTGGTTGAGAGGTGAATAGACATTCGAGAGGTTGTACAATTCTCAGAGACATTGGAGTTCTGCCCAGCCAGTGTCATGAGCTACTCTAGACTCACCCTAGAAAGCCTAAAAACAAGCACCAACTGGATCAAGTTCATCTTCCAGTAAACTAACTGCCCATCAGAAAACCAGTCAAAATTCTTTAAAGAAAAACAACATCCAGGCTCTCAACAGCATAGCATCCACAATGTTTAAAATACAACAAAAGGCCAGGCATAGTGGCTTGCATCTGTTATCCTAGCACTTTGGGAGGCTGAGGCAAGAGATCACTTGAAGCCAGGAGTTTGAGACCAGCCTGAGAAACATAGCAAGATCCTGTCTCTACAAAAAATTTTTTTAAAAATTTAGCTAGGTGTGGCAGCTATTCCAGAGGCTGAGGCAGGAGGATCACTTGAGCCCAGGAGTTTGAGATTGCAGTGAGCTATGATGTTGCCACTGCACTCTAGCCCAGGTGACAGAGCAAGACCCTGCCCCAAAAATAAATAAGATAAAATGAAAAATTAGTAAACACACAAAAAAGCAAGGAAAACCGAATCTACAACCAGGAGAAAAAAACAAACAAATAGAAAATAGAAATGAAACATGTTGGATTACTGGACAAAAACTTTAAATTAAATGCTCTCTTATACTATGCTCAAGAATTTGAAGTAGAGGATGGACACAATATGAGTGAACAGAAAGAGAAATTTCAGCAGGGAAACTATCTATAAGAAAGGACCAAGTGGAAATTTTAGAGCTGATAATTAACATATTTGCAAAGTGAAATTTGGACACTGCAGAAGAAAAGACCAATGAACATGAAGACAGGGCAATAGAAGCTATCCAAAATTAAGCATATGGAGGTGGAGTGGGGTGGGGGGTGGTGGTGTGGTAGGGTGGGGCGGGGTGAGGACAGACCAGAAAAATACCCCAGAGCATCAGAGGTATATGGGACAATGTCAACCAGTCTAACATATTCAGTTGAGGTCCCAAAAGAAGAAGGAGAGAGAGATTGGGGCAGGAAAATATATTTGAAGAAATAGTGGAGAAAATGTTTGAAACTGGAGGAAAACCATAGACCTATACATGCAATAAGCCCAACGAAACTCAAGCAGGATAAATAGAAAGAAAACCATCAGGGGTCATCATATTCAAATGGTTAAAAAATACAGTTGAAGAGAAAATTTTCAGCCAGACAAAAAGGCACAATTATATAGAGGATAACAAAGATTAAAAAAAAAGAAAGGAAAAACAAAACAAAACAAAACGGGCCGGGCGCAGTGGCTTATGCCTGTAATCCTAGCACTCTGGGAGGCTGAGGCGGGAGGACTGCTCAAGGTCAGGAGTTCGAGACCAGCCTGAGCAAGAGCAAGACCCTGTCTCTACTAAAAATAGAAAGAAATTATATGGACAACTAAAAATATATATAGAAAAATTAGCCAGGCACGGTGGCGCATGCCTGTAGTCCCAGCTACTCAAGAGGCTGAAGCAGAAGGATTGCTTGAGCCCAGGAGTTTGAGGTTGCTGTGAGCTAGGCTGACGCCATGGCACTCTAGCCAGGGCAAAAGAACGAGACTCTGTCTCCAAAACAAAACAAAACGAAACAAAGAACCACTGATGAGAATCAGCAACAAGGTAAGTCAAAAATGACAGAATGGCATCTTTGAAATGCTGAAAGAAAAAAAAAACCTGTCAATTTAGAATTCCATATCCTGCAAGAACACCCTTTAAGAATAAAGCAAAAATAAAGATATTTTCTTATAAACAGAAGCTGAGAGAATTCATAACCAGCAGACTTGAACTACTAGAAATGTTAAAGGAAGTTCTCTGGACTGAAAAGGAATGATATCATACGGAAACAGATTTACATGAAGGAATAAAGACTGCCAGAAATGGTAACTATGTGGGAAAATGTAAAAGACAGGAAAACTAGAGAGAGAATCAATTCATAATAAGAGCAGATTCTTCAGGAAGACAAAGTGACTCTAAACACAAGTGCACTATTAACTGACACCCAAAATGGAAAAAAAAAAAAAAAAAAAAACACCATTTTGACAGAACTAAAGAGAGAAATAGATCAACAAACATTGTTGGAGAGTTAACTTTCCTTTCTGAGTAACTGATAAAACAAATGGACAATCCAGTAAGGATATAGAACACTTGAACAATGTCAAGAACCAAGCTAACCCAATTGACATTTACAGAAAACTACATAGGAAATATGCATTTTTTCCAAATGCACTTGGAACATATACCAAACAAGCTTTAATAAATTAAGAAAATTTAAATCATACAGAGTATGTTCTCTAGCCTTAACACAATTAAATTAGAAATCCATAGTAATAAGGTATCAAGAAAATCCTCAAATATTTTAAAGCAGCACACTTCTAAATAACCCACAGGTCAAAGAGGAAACCACAAGGGAAATTTGAATATATTTAAAATTAATGAAAATCAAAGCAGAACATACCAAAATTTGTGTATGCAAGTAAAGTTGTGCTTAAAGAGAAATTTGTAGCTTTAATTGCTTACATTAGCAAAGAAGAAAGGCCTAAAATCAATTATCTAAGTATCCACCTTAAGAACCTAGAAAAACAAGAAGTCAAACTCAAAATAAAAAGAAGGAAATTAAAAAAAATAAGAACAGAAATCAATGAAATATCAGATGAAATAGAGAAAATCAATGAAATAAAAAGGTTATTTGAAAAGATCAATAAAATTGATTTCTCTCTCTCTCTCAACTATACCCAGAAGATATAAAGAACTGTCACAACTCAATAATAAAAAGACAAATAACCCAATAAAAGTGGTCAAAATACTGAAAAGACACATTATAAAAAGAAGATATACAGATGGTCAATAAGAACATGAAAGTGCTCACCATTTTCAAACCAACATGAGACACCACTCCTACACGCCACCAGAATGGCTAAAAGAAAACAGACAACACGAAATGTAGGTGAGGTGTGGAGCAACTTCATACCTCATATACTGATGGTAAGAATGTAAAATAATACAATCACAGTGGGAAAAGTTTGGCAGTTTCTCATAAAGCTGAAAGTATATTTACCACATGACTCAGCAATAGGCTCCCAGGCATTGACCCAGGAGAAATGATATCACGTGTCCATCCAAAGACTTGTATAAAATGTTCACAGAAACTTTGTTAAGAATTTCCCTGTATGGGAAACAACCTAGATGCCCATCAGCAGGAGACTGGCTAAAGTGGAGTGCACCCACACCATGCACTAAGCAACAAAAAGGAACCGATGCTCATCCATGCGGCAACATGGATGAATCTCAAAATGATCATGTTGAGGGAATGAAGCCAGACACAGAAGATTCCATAATGTATGACTCCATTACATGAAAGTGAAAACAACAATGTGCATGGCCTGTTACAGTATCCACTGAAGCTTCATGTTCTGAACTCACTCTATACCCAGTTTCTTCCACTTCATAATACATCTTGGTCACTGGTCCCTGTGAGCATGTTTTGATCTGCCTCTTACCTCTTTATCAATGGCATGGCATTCCACTGAGTGGAAGGAGTATAAACTATTTACCCAGCCTGCTACTGGAAGACACAGATTGTTTCCAATCTTTTGTTCTCACGCCACCACAGTGAAACTCCTTGTAGGTATGTCTTGTGTATGTTGACAAGTCTATCCAGCTGGAGCACAAACTCCTAGAATAGTTGTCTAAGGTCAAACGAATGCATTGACTTTTTCCTTGGGAAGCCAGAACACAGCCCCAAGCTATCCAGAGAGCAAGGGTTCTCGGGGCCATCTGGCCCTGAGTCCAGAACTGCCAGTACAGACAGGAGTTAGGAATCACTGCCAGCCACCGAGATGGTGCTGGCAGCCAAGATGGTGACTGCTGAGGTGGGCTGATATAATATCTGGCTGTGGCCACACTATGCACCAGCTTTCAGATGCTCCTGCCTACCTACAGGTGAGCAAGTAGGAAATGGGATCGGTTGTGCCTGGGAGAGAGCTTTGTCTGGACATCAGAGGGACCTGGGAAGAGTCATGGGTGCCCCACCTCAGGGAGGAGGCAGTCAGAGACTCCATGCAGAGCCCTTCCTGCATAGTCTGCAACCCTCCTGAGCCACACATCTGGGGCAGTGGCTGTAAAAGCAGAGACCTGCTTACTGATTTCTTCCTTCTGCCAGCCTCCACATTTGTCTCTGAGTCTCTCAAATGCCAGCCTTCCAGTCTACCCAACATTCCTCCCCAAGGCAATCATTCTTTATAAAAATAAAATTATAAAATTAAATCATGAAGACTTCAGCTTCTGGTTAAGATGGAGTAACAGGGTCCAGATTTACACTTCCACCTGAAACAACCCCCCAAATTAAACAGGATGTATGAAACAACGGTTTTTCAAGGCATTGGATATCAGACATTGAAGGACAGTGGTCTATATGAGCCAGGAAACAAAGGATGTGAACTCTACAATTACTCCTGCTCACTGCCCTGGACAGTTTCCAGGCCATGCTGCTGGGAGAGGGAAGCTGGGCAGAGGGAGCCTGGTGGTCTTTCTGAGTTGAGAGACAGACCTAAGATTCTGGGGAGACTAGATGGCTAGAGTTTGTAGGACAGAGTACTAGAGAGTAGAGAGCTACACAGAGAGGGAATTCCAAAGAACTGCAGAGAGTCTCCCTCAAGTATTCAGCAAAATCTGGATCAACACATATATGTGAAGAAACTACTCAAGAATGAAGAAAGAATCACCTGAAAGGATTAGAGGTAAAAATACCCAGCACTCACACAGGACCAAGGATAATGTCAGTTCCCAACAGCTAGGTTGGAAAACCTCATGATTAACAGGGCATTGGGTAGAATACACAGAAGTCTTTCCTCAGTAATGAATAATGTGCCCTAGACTGAGCACTGCTCTCTCTCCACCTAATAAACATTCAAAGCAAGACCCCAAGTCATCAAACTTTTTCCAACTGAGTTAACTGTGTTCTAGAACTAAGCTTAATAGTTGTTGTAGGGATACAAAATTATTCAGCATCCAAGGTAAAATTCACAATGACTAGCATCCAACAAAAATTATGATGCATGAAAAGAAGCAGGAATATACAACTCATAGTGAGGAGAAGAATAAATCAATCAAAACTGACTCAAAAGTGTCACAGATACTAGAATTAGCAGACAAGAATATTAAAACAGTTATTGTAACTGTATTCTATATGTTCAAAAAGTTAAGACATGGAAGATGTAATAAAGACTCCAAATCAAATTTCTTCTCTAAAAAAGGAAAACAAGATTGGGGGACTAACACTACCTGATTACAAGACTTGTCATAAAACTACTGTAATCAAACAGTGTGGTATTAGCACAAAGATAGAAAATACATCAATGGGACAGAATTGAGTCCAGAAACCAGTTCTCACAAATATATTTAGCTCACTTTGGACAATGGTCAAAGGAAGTTGAGTGGAGAAAGGACAGTCTTTTCAACAAATGCTTCTGGAAAAAGTGAATAAATTAGGCAAAAAAGTTGAACTTCAATCTGAAATTTATATCCAAAATTGAACTCAAAATGGATCATTTACTGCAATTGAGACTCCAGAACTATAAAACTTCTAGAAGAAAACATAGGAGAAAACCTTGTGACCTCAGGCTAGGCAAAAATTTATTAGCTACAACACCAAGAGCACCATACATAAAATAACAAATTGATAACTTCTACTTCATCAAAATTAAAAACTTTTGCTTTGCAGTAGACACTATTAATAGAAGGAATAGACAAGTCCCAGACTGGGAGAAAACCTTTGCAAAGAATCTCTCACAACTCAATAATAAGAAAAAATCCAATTTAAAAATGGGCAAAAGCTTTGAACAGGTGCTTCACCAATGAATATATATCGATGGCAAATAGGCACATGAAAAGATGCTCCAAAATCATTAAGTCATCAGGAAATGCAAATTAAAAACACAATGAGATACTGCTACATATCTATTAGAATGGCTAAAATGAAAGACACTGACCATATAAATTGTTGTTAAGAATGTGGAGAAACTAGAACTGTTGGGAATGTAACATGGTACAAAGACTTTGCAAAACAATTTGACGGTTTATTAAGAAGTTATAGTGGGATGGTCAGCACGTAGATCTTTGCAGATCTGCCCCCAGTGAAAAAAGCAAAGCTGAGCTGGGCATGATGGTATGTGCCTGTAGTCCCATCTAATTGGGAGACTGAAGCAATAGGATGGTTTGAGCTCAGGAGTTTGGGGCTGTAGCGTGCTATGATCATGCCTGTGAATAGTCACTGCACTCCGGCCTTGGCAATATAGTGAGACCACATCTGGGGGGGGAAAAAAAGTCAGAGCTGGCAATAGCTATTTAAAAAACAACAATCATTTAAAGTCTCTGGAAATTGTCCTAAGACACACAACAAATAAAGAAATATTTATTCAATAAAATATACTAAAACTCAGTGGGAACATCAAGAATCTGTGACATTTGAGCCTTGGCCCACTCCTTCTTTCCCTCCCTGTTTGGCTTGACAGAAGCTCCACTCTGGGTGAGTGTGGTCAAAAAGATGGTGCATCCTCTCCCTTTAGCACCTGTTAAGGCTTTCAGTGCCTCACTGAGGGGGGAAAGCCACCAGCATTTCTAACCCACTCCAATTCCAACTTGCAGAGTTCCTGGTGATCGTGGCTGACAGATCAAGATCTTCCTCCACCAACCCCTACACACACAGGACAGAGGCTCCACCTCAGGCACATCAGGCCAAGAATACAAGCACCCTAACCACCCTTGCCCCAGCTTAGGGTGGAGCTTTTACACTAAAATAGGCAACCAGTGAAGGCCAGAGGCTATACAGCCCTAGTCATAACCCAGAGACTGTCCTGAGGTAGAGAAACCCATCATAAAAGAGAGTTCCAAATTCTCCACAAAGGAACTGGCATTATTTGAAAAACAATGCAAAGAAGTTTAAGCCTAACGGTGCTCTCAAAAACAATAGCTCCTCTTAATTAAGAGAAACAAGCTAAACCGTAGGCCATCTAGTTCACCAGAGAGAACCAGGGAAAGAGATAGCTGAGCACACTTCCCCTGGGTACAGAGCAAACCTCAAAGATTGACCTTAAAATCTGCCCCTCTCCAAATTTAATTGGATTAGAATGCTCAGAAATTAATGTTCTAGGGCATTGTCAGAAACAGTAAAGTAATCAGTTGGTATTCAGTGTAACCTAAAGATTGGAGCCAAATGTAATAGGTAGTTTAACAGAGAGATCAGGAAAAGAGACAAAGAGAGCCCTGCTAAAACCACAGTCATCCCAGGGCAACTGTATGCATGTCCAAGGCTGGGCAACAGTATGCATGTCCAAAAACTTCATGCTGTGGAAGAAACGGACATCAGTAAAATAGTCTAGCCAAGTCATAAGACAAATAAACAAGCAAACATAAAATTAAACCTAAGAAATGGGGAAGGACAATCAGTATCCAAAGTTGCTACAACATATTACCTAAAATGTTCTAGTTTCAAACAAAAAAGTTACAATACATGTAAAGAAACAAGGATGTGTAACCATACACAGGAAAAAAAAGAGTAGGCAACAGAAACTGCCTGTGAGGAATTCTAGATGTCATACTGAACAAAAACTTCAAAGTGTGCATTACAAATATGTTTAAAAAACTACTCATGCTTAAAGAGGTTAAGGAAGACATGAAGATAGTGTTTCATTAAATAGAGAATATCAATAGAGATAAGAACTATTGAAAAGAACCAAACAAAAATTCTGCAGTTTAAAAGTACAATAAATTGGGCATGGTTGTGCAAGCCTATAATCCCAGCTACTAAGGAAGCTGAGGTGGGAGGATTACTTGAGCCCAGAAGTTTGAGACAAGCCTGGACAACATAGTGAGACTTTGTCTCCAAAAAAGGGGCAATAAATGAAATGAAAAAGTCACCAGAGGGGCTCAACAGATTTTAACTGGCAAAAAAAAAAAAAAAAAATATATATATATATATATATATATGTCATCAAAATTAAAGATAGATTAATAGAAACAGTGCAATCTGAAGGACAGAGTAAAAATAGAGTGAAGAAAAATGAACAAATGAACATAGCCTCAGAGAAATGTGGGACACCTTTAAGCACACAAACATACATATGATGGAAATACTGGGGGGGGAGAGAAGAGATGAGCGGAAATAATATTGGAAGGAATATGGCTTAAAACTTTCAATAGCTGAAAAACATTAATCTGCATATCTATAAAGCTCAACAAAGCCAAATTAGGATAAATAAAAAGAGATAGACACCCAGAAACAACATAATTAAAATGCTGAAAGACAAAGACAAAGACAAAGTCTTGACAGCAACAAGTGACTTATCACATACCAGGGAACCACAGTAAGATTAATAGCTGACTTCTCATCAAAAACAATAGAGATACCCAAAACCACAATGTCACGGTAAAAATTAAATTAAATTAAAAACAACAAGAACAACAACAAAACCCAGTAGAGGCCAGAAAGCAGTGGCATGACATATCTAAAGTGCTCAAAGAAAAATATTGTTCACCAGGAATCTTATATCCAGCAAATATTTCTTCCAAAAATGAAGGTGAAATAAAACCATTCCCAGATAAACAAAAGCTGAGAGAATTTGTTGTTTTCAGAGCCACCTTATAAGAGATATTAAAGGAAGTCATTTAGGCTGAAAGCAAGTTAACCCCAGATGAAAATTTGAATCCACATGAAAAAAAAGAGCACTGTTAAAAGTCGTTGTGCAATTATTAAAAAAAACAAAAATAAATGGATGTTTTCTTCTTTGTTGTCTTAGCTGATTTAAAAAACAATTGTATGAAACAACATATATGTGTGTATATATGTACATATGAATTTTTGGGCCTATAAATGTAATGTACTTGACAATAAGAGGACAAAGGAGGTGGTTAGGAAATGGGTTATATTGGAGTAAGGAAAGGACACCAGATGGTAACTCAAACCCATTGCAACCAATAAAGAGAACCAGAAATGTTAAAAAGGCAGTACACTTGCTCTCTCTATAGAGATGCTTCCATATGTAAAGTAATAATTATAACAATGTATTGTTGGGTTTTTAACATACATTGCTGTAATATGTATAACAATAATAGCACAAAAAGGGAAAGAGGAAATGCTATCTAGGAATAACATTTCTATATTTCACTGAAATTAAATTAGTACAACTCTGAAGTAGATTGTCATAAATTAAGATGTGTATGGCAAGTCCTAGAGCAACCACTGAAGAAATAGCTCGAACAATATAGAGATTTAGAGTACTACTGATTCCAAAATGGTGGCATAAAAGCAAGCTGGCTTCACCCCCCCACAACACAAAACCAAAACCAAATATATAGCACTGAGATTATCACCAGCAATATCCTGGAACTCAAATATGAGAAGAATATAGTCCCCAGGGCCACAGAGAAGTGAAAAAACTCCAAGCAGACAGTAAGAGAATTGGACTTCCATATCTGTGATGCCCCTTCCCCATCTTCCTGGCACCAAAAGCATGGAATATTTTCCCCTGACTCATAATTTCTACACTGGAAAAAGTGAGATCAAGGTGAATAACCAGCTTCCCCACCATCATGGGTTCCCTTGCAGATGACCTGTTCTTGTCTCAACCCAGGGTAAGTACCGGAAATGCTGGAAGAGAGAAATATCCCTTAGGACAGTAAGAGACAAAGAAGGGATGTAGAATCACCATCCCCGGCTCTGGAAACTCTGTTTTGTAATTCAGCCAAAGGAGATGCCAAACCAGAGTGGCTCTCCAGCAGCACCATGTCCCTTGAGCAAAACCCCCTAGCCAGCCTTCCCACACTACTGGGATATTCCCATTGGGTCCTTCTCCATTCAGGATGGGCAGCACTGATTGTTTACTAGAACTGAGGAAAACCTGGGTTTAAGGCACTATCTAGTGCTGAAAAGGAGGCAGCAACCTAGTAGGAAAAAAAAGAAAGAAGGAAGAGAGACAAAGGCAGGAAGGCAGGAAGAAAGAAAGAAAGAGAGAGAGAAGGTAAATTACAAAGAAACTCTAAGCAAATTTATCCAATAAAAACCAAAACAAGCCAGATAGAGAAGACTGGAATAAATAACTACTCCTTCTATGCAAAGACATAGATGTACATACATAAGAAACAATAGCAAACAGGGAACCATGACCTCCCCAAATGGACAAAGCAAGAAACCCAGTGACTGACCCTAATGAGATAAAGATATGTGAACTCTCTCAACAAGAGTTCAAAATAGCAATTTTTTAAATCTATTTTTTTCTAGAGACAAGGTCTTGCTCTGTTTATTGGGATAGAGTTCAGTGGCACAGTCATAACTTACTACAACCTCAAACTCCTAGGCTCAAGTGATCATCTTGCCTCAGCTTCCTGAGTAGGTAGGAATACAGGCACATGCCACCACACCTGCCTGTTTATTTATTTATTTATTTTGTAGAGACAGGTTCTCACTATGTTGCCAAGGCTGGTCTTAAATTACTGGCTCAAGTGATCCTTCCACCTCAGCCTCCCAAAGTGCCAGGATTATAGGCATGAACCACCACACCAAGCCCAAAATAGCAGTTTCAAGGAAACTCAGTGATCTCCAATATAACACAGAAAAACAATTCAGAAATTTATCAGAAATTTAAAAAAGAGATTGAAACAATTAAAAGAAAACCACAAATATTGGAACTGAAGACTATATTTGTTGAACTAAAGAACTCGTTAGAGCCTCTCAACAGCATAATGGACCAAGTAGAGGAAAGAATCAGTGAGTTCAAGGACAGGTACCTGAATATACACAGTCAGAATACAGAAAAAGAAAGCATAAAAAGAAACAAAGGGCCGGGCGCGGTGGCTCATGCCTGTAATCCTAGCACTCTGGGAGGCTGAGGCGGGTGGATCGCTGGAGGTCAGAAGTTCGAGACCAGCCTGAGCAAGAGCGAGACCCCACCTCTACTAAAAATAGAAAGAAATTATATGGACAACTAAAAATATATATAGAAAAAATGAGCCGGGCATGGTGGCGCATGCCTGTAGTCCCAGCTACTTGGGAGGCTGAGGCAGTAGGATTGCTTAAGCCCAGGAGTTTGAGGTTGCTGTGAGCTAGACTGACGCCACGGCACTCACTCTAGCCTGGGCAACAGAGCGAGACTCTGTCAAAAAAAAAAAAAAAAAGGAAACAAAGATCACCTATAAGATACAGAAAATTACCTCAAAAGACTAAATCTAAGAATCATTGATGTTTAGGAGGGAACTGAGCAAGAGTGAAGGTTTATAAAGCTTATTCAAAGAAATAATAATAGTAAACTTTCCAAAACTTGGGAAAGAGATAAATAACCAGGTACAGGAAGGTCAGAGAATACCAAAAAAAATTTACCCAAATAAGACTACATCAAGTATATAATAAGAAGGCCTATAATAATCAAATTCTTAAAAATCAAGGACAAAAAGAGAATCCTAAGAGCAGCAAGAGAAAAGAAGCAAACAACACACAATGAAGGTCCAATTCGTCTAGCAACAGACTTCTCAATGGAAACCATAAAGGCCATGAGGGAGTGGATTGACATTTTCAAAGTGCTGGAAGAAAATAAAATGCTAGGCAAGAATATTGTATTCAGCAAAGCTGTCCTTCAACTATAAAAATAAAATAAAGTCTTTTCCAGACAAACAAAAGCTGAGAGAATTCACCACCACCAGACTCATCTTACAAGAAATGCTAAAAGGAGTTCTTCAATCTGAAAGAAGAAAACACTAATGTGCAAAAAGAAAACACTTTAAGGTATTAAACCCACTGGTAAAATTAAGTCCATGAACAAACACAGAATACACTAACACTGTAATTGTGGTGTGCAATCCACTTATAACTCTAGTAAGAAGCCCAAGATAAATATGGCAAAAACAATAATAGCTACAGTAACTTGTTAAAAGATAGGCAATATAAAATATGTAAATTGAGACAACATAAAGTCAAAATGTATGTGGAGGGATGGAGTTAAAGTGTAGAGGTTTTTTTTTTTTTTTTTTTTTTTTACCATTTTTTCTTTATTTCTATTCTTTTCTTTGTGATATAAGTTGGCATCTGTTTAAAATAACTTGTTATGGCTATAAGATGTTTTTTTGTGAGCCTCACAGTAACCACAACATGAAAACTTATAACAGACTCACTAAAAATGAAAAGCAACAAATTAAAACATACTACCAGAGAGAATCAATTAACCACAACAGCAGACTGTAGAGAAAGAATAAAGGAAAAAAGGAGTTAAAAAATAACCAGAAAACAACAACAAAATGGCAGTAGTAACTCCTTACTTATCAATAGCACTGAATGTAAATGGACTCAATTCTCCAATTAAAAGGCATAGAGTGCCTAAATATATATGTAAAAAGACCTAATTATATGCTGCCTACAAGAAACCCACCTCACATATAAAGGTATATATAGACTGAAAGTGAAGGGATGGAAAAAAATATTCCATGCAAGTGGAAACTAAAAAAGAGGCCAGGCATAGTGGTTCACACCTGTAATCCCAGTGCTTTGGGAGGCTAGGGTGGAATAATTGCTTGAGGTCAGGATTTGAGATCAACCTGGGCAACATAGTGAGGCCCCCATCTCTACAAAAAAAACAAAAACAAAAAAAAACTAAAAAATTAGCTGGGCATGGTAGTGTGCACCTGTAGTCCCAGCTACTTGGAAAGATATGATGGGAGGATCACTTAAGCCAGGTGTTCAAGACTGCAGTTAGCTATGACTGTACCACTGTACTCCAGCCTGGGGGACAGAGTTAGAACCTGTCTAAAAAATAACCAAAAAAAAAATAATAATAATAATAAAAGGAAAGAAAAAAAAAAAGCAGAAGTAGCCATATTGATATTAGTAAATAGACTACAACTCAAACACTGTAAAAAGAGACAAGGTCATGATATAATGATAAAGGAGTCAATTCAGCCAGAGATTATAACAATTATAAATATTCACCCGACACCAGAGCTCCTGAGTATATAAAGCAAACACTAATAGATCTAAAGGGAGAGATAGACTGCAATACAGTGATGTTAGGAGACTTCAACTCTCAATTCTCAGTAAATGGACAGATCATCCACACAGAAAATCAACAAATATCAGAGTTAAACTACATACTAGACCAAATAGACATTTACAGAATATTTCACCCAACTGCTGCAGAATATACATTCTTTTTTTTACCAGTACATGGAACATTTTCCAGAATCGACTATATATTAGGCCATACAACAAATCTGAACAAAATTTTAAAAGTAGAAATCATATCAAGTATATTTTCTGACCACAGTGAAATAAAACTAGAAATCAATAACAAGAGGAACTTTGGAAAATACACAAACACATGGAAATTAAACAACATGATCCTAAACAAACAATTGGTCAATGAAGGAATTAATAACAAAATTTAAAAACTTCTTGAAACAAATGAAAATGAAAATACAGCATACATCTATGGGGTATAGCAAAAGCAGTACTAAGAGGGAAGTTTATAGCAATAAACATCTATATCAAAAAGAAAAATAAAAAGACTTCAAATAAACAACCTAATTATGTACCTTAAGAAACCAGAAAATCAAGGACAAACCAAATTCACAATTAGTAGAAGAAAAGAATTAAACATCAGAGCAGAAATAAATGAAATTTAGACCAAAATAATACAGAAGATCAATGAAGTAAAAAGTTGGTTTTTTTGAAAAGACAAACAAAATTCAACAATCTTTTAGCTACACTAAGAAAAAAGAGAAAAGACTCAAATAAATAGATAAAATCAGAAAAGAAAATAAGACATAACAACTGAAACTACAGAAATATAAAGAATCATTAGAGACTATCATGAATAACTATGTTAAAAAATTGGAAAACCTAGAAGAAATGGATAAATTTCTGGATGTACACACCCTATTGATATTGAACCATAATGAAATAGAAAATCATAACAAACCAAGAATAAGTAACAAGATTGAAGACATCATAAAAAGTCCCCTATCAAAGAAAAATCTAGAAACTGATTGCTTCATTGCTGAATTGTACCAAACATTTAAAGAATTAACACGAGCCGGGCGCGGTGGCTCACGCCTGTAATCCTAGCACTCTGGGAGGCCGAGGCGGGTGGATTGCTCAAGGTCAGGAGTTCGAGACCAGCCTGAGCAAGACCCCGTCTCTACTAAAAATAGAAAGACATTATATGGACAACTAAAAATCTATATAGAAAAAATTAGCCGGGCATAGTGGCGCATGCCTGTAGTCCCAGCTACTTGGGAGGCTGAGGCAGTAGGATCGCTTAAGCCCAGGAGTCTGAGGTTGCTGTGAGCTAAGCTGACGCCACGGCACTCACTCTAGCCTGGGCAACAAAGTGAGACTCTGTCTCAACAAAAAAAAAAAAAAAAAAAAAAAAGAATTAACACGAATTCTACTCAAACTCTTCAAAAAATTGAAGAGGAGGGAATACTTCCAAACTCATTCTATGAGGACTGCATTATCCTGATACTAAAACCAGACAAGGACACAACAAGAACAACAAAACACCACAGGCCAATATCACTGATGAACATAGATGCAAATATCTTCTACAAAATACTAGCAACCAAATTTAATGACACATTAAAAAGATCACTTACCATGAACAAGTGGAATTTAGCCCAAGGATAGAAGGATGATTCAACATACACAAATCAATAGTCATGATACATCACACTAACAGCACCAAGAACAAAAGTTATATCATCATTTCAATAAATACTGGAAAAGCATTTAACAAAATTCATCCCTTTATGATAAAAACTCTGGACAAACTGGGTATAGAAGGAAAATACCTCAAAATAATAGAGGTCATATATGACAAACCCAGGGATAACATCATACTAAATAAGAAAAAATTGAAAGCCTTTCCTCTAATGTCTGGAACAAAACAAAGATGCTCATTTTCACCATTTTTATTCAACATAATACTGGAAGCTCTGGCAAGACCAATTAGGCAAAAGAAAGAAATAAAGGGCTTCCAAATTAGAAGTCAAATTAGCCTTGTTCACAGACAACATAATTTTATACTTAGAAAAACCTAAATACTCTACAAAAACTATTAGAACTGATAAATGGATTCAGTAAAGTTAGAGGATACAAAATCAACATACAAAAAATTAGTAGCATTTATATATACCAATAGTGAACAATCAGAAAAAGAAATCAAGAAAGCAATCCTATTTACAATATCTATAAAGCCTATAAAACACCTAGGCATCAATTAAATCAAAGAAGTAAATGACCTCTATAATGAAAACTATAAAACATGATGAAAGAAATTGAGAAGGGCATAAAAATAGAAACATATTTCATGCTTATGGAATGGAAGAATTAACATTGTTAAAACAATAATACTACCCAAAGCAATGTACAGATTCAATTCAATCCCTACCAAAATACCAATAACATCTCTCACAGCAATAGAAAAAGTTCTAAAATTTACATGGACCAAATAGCCCAAATAGCCAAAGCAATCCCAAGCAAAAAGAACAAAGCTGGAGGCATCACACTATTTGACTTCAAAATGTACTATACAGCTATAGCAAATAAATCAGCATGATACTGGAATACAAACAGATATGTAGACCAATGGAACAGAATAGAGAACCCCAATATATATATATCCATGCATTAACAGCCAACTCATTTTTGACAAAGGCACCAAGAACATACAGTTGGTAAAGAATAGTCTCTTCAGGCCGGGCGTGGTGGCTCACGCCTGTAATCCTAGCACTCTGGGAGGCCGAGGTGGGCAGATCGTTTGAGCTCAGGAGTTCGAGACCAGCCTGAGCAAGAGCGAGACCCCATCTCTACTAAGAATAGAAAGAAATTATATGGACAGCTAAAAATATATATAGAAAAAATTAGCCGGGCATGGTGGTGCATGCCTGTAGTCCCAGCTACTTGGGAGGCTGAGACAGGAGGATCGCTTAAGCTCAGGAGTTTGAGGTTGCTGTGAGCTAGGCTGACGCCACGGCACTCACTCTAGCCTGGGCAACAGAGTGAGACTCTGTCTCAAAAAAAAAAAAAAAAAAAAAAAAAGAATAGTCTCTTCAATAAATGGTGCTGGGAACACTTAATAACCATATGCAGAAGAATAAAACTAGACCCATATCTCTCACCATATATGAAAATAAAATCAATATGGATTAAAGACTTAAATCTAAGACCTGAAACTATGAAACTACTAGAAGAAAACTTTGGGGATATGCTCTAGGACATTGGTCTGTGCAAAGATTTTTTTGTGTGTAAGATCTGAAAAACACAGGCAACCAAAGCAAAAACAGACAAATGGGATCACATCAAGCTAAAAAAACTTCTGCACAGTGAAGGAAACAATCAACAGTGATGAGACAACCCACAGAATGGGAGAAAATATTTGCAAACTATCCATCTTACAAGGAATTAATAAACAGAACATACAAGGAGCTCAAAGAACTCAATAGCAAAAAACCAAATAATTCAATTTAAAAATAGGCAAAAGATCTGACTAGACATTTCTCAAAAGAAGACATACAAGTGGCCAACAGGTGTAGGAAAAAATGCTCAATATCATCAGAGAAATGAAAAACAAAACCACAGTGAGACCCAGTTAAAATGGCTTCTATCAAAAAGACAGGGAATAATGGATACAGGCAAGGATTTGGAGAAAGGGGAATTCATGTACACTGTTGGTGGGAATGTAAATTGGTACAGCCACTATGGAGAACATTATGAAGTTTCCTCAAAAAACTAAAAGTAGAACTACCATATGATCCAGCAATTCCAGTGGATATATACCACTACCAGGTATATATCCAAAAGAAAGGAAATTAATATAGCAAAGAGATATCTGCACTCCCATGTTTATTGCAGCACTATTCACAATAGCCAAAATAGAGAATCAACCTAAGAGTCACCTCATCAGTGGTATATATGAGGATTCTTATTCAGCATGGATTCTTATTCAATGGATTCTTATTCAGCCATAAAAAGAATGAAATCCTTGCATTTGCAGCCATGTGAATGAAACTGGAGGTCATTACGTTAAGTGAAATAAACTAAGCATGGAAAGATAAATGTTGCACGTTTTCACTCATATGTAGAAGCTAAAAAAATTGTATCTCATGAAGATAGAGAATATATTGGCCAGGAAGGGTAAGTGCAAATGAAGAGGTGTTGATTAATGGGTACAAATACATAGTTTGATAGAAGAAATAGGATCTAGTGTTTGACATATCACTAGGGTTACTATAGTTTATAATAATCTATTGTATATTTCAAAATAGCTAGAAAAGAATAATTTGAAAGTTTCTATCATAAAGAAAAGACAAATATTTAAGGTGATGGAGATCCTAATTACACTGACTTGATCTTTGAAAATCATATGAATATATTAAATTATTGCATGTACCCCAAGATATGTACTACAATTATGTATCAATAATTTTTTTTAAATAGAAAAGAAAAAGCATTAAAGGAATTAAAATGTTATGCCAGAAAATATTGACTTTGCATGAAAGAAAGAAGTAAAGGAGGAATAGAGGAACAAAATAAAGGAGACATATAGTAAACAAAAAGTAAAATGTCAGGTGTAAGTCCAACTATATTAATAAAAACATTAACTTTGAGTACATAAAACAACCCAATCAAAAATCAGAATTGTCACACTGGATTAATCCAATTATATACAATCTAATGTAATATATTAATCCAATTATATGTTGGCTTTAGGAGGCATTTTAGATTCAAAGATACAAATAGGTTGAAAGTAAAAGGATGGAAAATATATAACATGTATATAGCAACCATAAAAAAGTTGGAGTGGTTATATTAATGTTATACAAAATAGATTTAAATTTTCTTCCTAGAGATTAAGAGGGATATTTTGTAATGATAAAAGTGTCAATCCATCAAAAAGTTATAACAATTATAAATACATATGCACCTAAGAACAGAGCCCTGCAATACATAAAGCAAAGGCTGACAGAATTGAGGGTGGAAACAGGTAATTCAACAATAGTGAGAGACTTCAATATTCCATTTTAACTTATGGAAAGGAAAATGAGGCAGAAGATTAAGAATCAAATAGAAGACTTGAACAACAATACACATAAACTAGACCTAACTGATAGGTATGAAACACTGCACCTAACAAAACCAGAATAACATTATTCTCAAGCACATATGAAATATTCTACAGGATAGACCATATGGTAGGTCACAAAGCAAACCTTAATAAATTTAAAAGGCACAAAACTGTACAAATTATTACTTCAAGTTATAACGGAGTGAAATGGAAAATTAATAATGGAGATAAAATTTGAGGGATTCCCAAATATGTGAAAATTAAACAACATACTATTAATGCATCAAAGAAGAAATCATAAAGGAAATTAGAAAATATTTTGAGATGAGTAAAAATAAAGACAGCATATAAAAATTTCTGGACTGCAGCTAATTTAGTGCTTAGAGGTAAATTTATAGATGCAAATTACACGAAAGAAAAATAAAGATCTCAAATAAACAACCTTCCACCTTAAGAACCTGGAATAAGAAGTTCAAACTGAACCCAAAGTAAGCAGCAGGAAAACAATAATATGGATTATAGTGAAAATTAAAGAAACAGAGAATAGAAAAATAGCACAGAAAATCAACTAAACCAAGTGTAGATTTAAAAAAAAAAGATTAACAAAATTGACATTTGGTCATGGTATATAATCTTTTTTACACTAAGGACTAGTTTAAATCATTTTTATACTAAGGACTACATTTATCTACACTGACTAAAAGAAAAAGAGAGAGGACTCAAATTACTAAAATCAGAAGTAAAAGAGGGGACATAACTACCAACCTTACAGAAATAAAAATAATTCTGTGGGAATACTATGAATGATTGTATGCCACAAATTAGATAACAGATAAAATGAACAAATTACTGGATAGAACAACTCAAGAAGAAATTGATAATCTGAATACACCTATACAAGTAAGAGTTTGACTTAGCGATCAAAAAAATTTCCCAAAGAAAAACCCAAGACCAAATGGCTTCACTGGTGAATTCTACAAAACATTTAAGAAGAATTAATGTGAATTATTCACAAACTCTGCCTTATCTCAAAACCAGACAGATACATCACAAGAAAACTATGTATCATTCAATCCTATTTTTTTTGTGAATATAGACACAAAAATTCTCAACAAAATACTGTCAAATGGAATCCAGCAACATACAAAAAGAATAATACACTATGACCATGTGGAATTTATCTCAGGAATGCAAAGTTGTCTTAACACCTGACAATCAGTTAATTTAATACACTACATCAACAGAAGAAAGGGAAAAACCACATTTTCATTGATTAAAAAAGGCTTTTGACAAAATCCAAAATACCCTTCTATGACAAAAACCCTCAACAAACTAGGAATAGAAGGAAACCTCAACATAATAAAAGCCATATATGAAAAACCCACAGTTAACTTTATACCTAATGGTGAAAAACTGAATGCTTGCTTTCCCTGTAATCAGGAACAATAAAGAGATGTCTGTTTTACCCCTTCTATTCAACTTGCAGTGGATGTTTTAGCCAGGGCAATTGGGTAAGAAAAAGAAATAAAAGATATGTAAATTAAAAAGTAAGATGTAAAATTATCTTTATTTTCTGATTACATAACTTTGTATACCTAAACTCCTAAGCAACCTACTAAAAAAACTGCTAGAGTAAACAAGTTCAACAAGATTGCAGAATATAAGATCACTATATAAAAATCAAATATATTTTTAAATAATTCTCTTTATAATAATGTCAAATAGAATAAAATACTGAAGAGTAAGTTTAACAAATGAAGTGCAAAACTTTTACTCTGCAAACTATAAAATATTGTCTAAGAGAATTAAAAAAGACTAAAATCTATGACACAAATCAGTAGCATTTATATATACTAATAACAGTCAAGCCTAGAGTCAAGTCAAAGACTCAATACCATTCACAATAATTACAAAGAAAATAAAATACCTAGGAGTATACTTAACCAAGGAGGTGAAAGATCTCTACAACAAGAACTACAAAACTCTGAGGAAAGAAATTGCAGAGGATACAAATAAATGGAAAAACATAGCATGTTCATGGATAGGTGGAATAAACATTGTTAAAATGTTCATGCTACCCAAAGTGATTTACAAATTCAATTCAATCCCCATCAAATTACCAAAGTCATACTTCACAGATCTAGAAAAAATAATTCTATGCTTCGTTTGGAACCAGAAAAGAGCCCGAATAGCCAAAGCAATCTTAAGCAAAAAGAACAAATCTGGAGGCATTGCATTGTCAGACTTCAAACTATACGACAAGGCTGCAGTAACCAAAACAGCATGCTATTGGTATAAAGATAAAGACATAGACCAATGGAATAGAACAGAGAACCCAGATGTAAAACCATCTACCTACAACCAACTGATCTTTGACAAAGCAGACAACAATCTATGCTGGGGAAAAGAAGCCCTATTCAATAAATGGTACTGGGAAAACTGGATAGCCACATGTAAAAGAATGAAACAGGTCCTCTACCTCTCACCACTCACAAAAATTAATTCAAGATGGATAAAAGACTTAGATCTAAGGCATGAAACCATAAGAATTCTGGAGGAAAATGTAGATAAAACTCTTCTAGATATCGGCCTAGGCAAAAAATTTATGAAAAAGACCCCAATGGCAATTACGGCAACAACAAAAATTAATGAATGTGATTTGATTAAACTAAAAAGCTTCTGTGCAGCTCAGGAAACAATCAACAGAGCAAATAAACAACCTACAAAATGGGAGAAGATATTCACAAGCTACACATCCAATAAAGGGCTAATAACCAGAATTTACAAAGAACTCAAGCAAATCAGCAAGAAACAAACAAACAACCCTATTAAAAAGTGGACAAAAGATGTGAACAGAAGATTCTCAAAAGAAGAAAGATAAATGGCCAATAAACATATGAAAAAATGCTCAACATAATTTATCACTAGGGAAATGCAAGTTAAAACCACAATGAGATATCACCTTACCCCAGTTAGAATGGCATTTATCAAAAAGTCTAAAAACAACAGATGTTGGCATGGATGCAGAGAGAAAGGAACGTTTATACACTATTGGTGGGACTGCAAATTAGTACAACCTCTATGGAAAACAGTATGGAGATTCCTAAAAGAAATGAAGTAGACCTATCATTTGATCCAGTAATCCCATTATTGGGTATTTATCCAAAGAAAAAAAAGACTTTTCACCAAAAATACTTTTCACCTGCACTAGAATGTTTATTGCAGCACAATTCACAATTGCAAAGATGTGGAATCAACCCAAGTGCCCATCAATTCATAAATGGATTAATCAAATGTGGCATATGTATACCATGCATTACTACTCAGCCATAAAAAAAGATGAATTAATACCTTTTGCAGCAACCTGGATGGAACTGGAGACCATTCTCCTAAGTGAAGTATCTCAAGAATGGAAAAACAAACACCATATATACTCACTAACTGGAACACCATATATACTCACTAATAAATTGGAACTAACCAATGAGCACACATGTGCACAGAGGGAAGTAAAACTCAGTAGAAATCAAGTGGGAGTGGGGAGGAGAGGAGGGGAAGAAAACCTACCTAACACGTACTATGAATACTATTTGGGTGACGGGCACACCTTTAGCCAGGACTCAAGCATTACAAAAGTGATCTATGTAACCTAAAACATTTGCACCCCCTTAATATTTTGAAATAAAAAAAAAGAAATTAAAGAAGACTTAAATAAATGGAAAGACATCCCATATTCATGGACTGAAGATTTAATATTGTTATGATGACAATACTATCCAAAGTAATCTATAGATTCAATGCAACCCTGATCAAAATGTCAGCTGACTTCTTTTCAGAATTGACAAGGTGATCCTAAAATTCATAAAGAGATTCAAGGAACCTGAAACAGCCACAACAATCTTGGGGGAAACAAAGCTGGAGGGCCCACCCTTCCCTATTTCAAAATTTACTACAAAGCTGCAGTGATCAAGACAGTGTGGTACTGGCATAGGAAAGACATGTATATCAATGGAATAGAATTGAGAGTCCAGGAAAAAAATCCTCACATTTATAATCAATTGATTTATGACAAGGGTCATAATAATATGACAAGGGCAAGATGATTCAATAGAGAAAGAATAATCTTCTTAATAAATGGTGTTGGGACAACTGGATATCCACATGCAAAGGAATAAAGTTGGACCCTTATGTCATGCCATATACAAAATTAACTCAAGATGGGTCAAAGACCTAAATGTAAGTGTTAAAACTATATGTCTTAGATGAAAATATGGGTGTAAATCTTCACAAACTTAAATGGGAAATAGTTTCTTAGATATTACACCAAAAGCATAAGCAACAAAAGAAAAAATAGATAGACTGGATGTTGTCAAAATAAAACTTTTTGTGCTTCAAAGGACACCATCAAGAAAGTAAAAAGCCACAAAGTGAGATAAAATATTTGTAAATCATGTATCTTATAAGGGTCTTGAATCCAGACTATATCAAGAATTATTACCAATCCATAATAAAAAGACAAATAGCCCAATTAAAATGAGCAAAGGATCTGAATAGACATTTCTTCAAGGGAGATATACAGTAGCCATAAAGAATATAAAAAGATGTTTGCTGGCCGGGCACGGTGGCTCACGCCTGTAATCCTAGCACTCTGGGAGGCTGAGGTGGGAGGATCGCTCTAGGTCAGGCGTTCAAGACCAGCCTGAGCAAGAGCGAGACCCCATCTCTAATAAAAAGTAGAAATAAATTAACCGGCCAACTAAAAATATATAGAAAAAATTAGCTGGGCATGGTGACGCATGCCTGTAGTCCCAGCTACTTGGGAGGCTGAGGCAGGAGGATTGCTAGAGCCCAGGAGTCTGAGGTTCCTGTGAGCTAGGCTGATACCATGGCACTCTAGCCCGGGCAACAAAGTGAGACTCTGTCTCAAAAAAAAAAAAAAAGATGTTTGCCGTCATTGGCCATCAGGCAAATGCCCATCAAAATCATGATATATACTATTTCATACCCGCTAGAATGACTATAATAAAAAAGTCATAATAGCAAATGAAGGCAAAGTTGTAGAGAAATTATAATCCTTATGCACAGCTGGTTAAATCCAAAATTGTGCAACTGCTTTGGAAAACTGTTTGGCAGTTCCTCAAGATGTTAAACAGAGTCTCCATATGACCCAGCAATTCCACACCTAGGCATATACCCGAGAGAAATGAAGACTTCCATGTGAATGTTCAGAGAAGCTTTTTTTAATAATCAGAATGAATAGCCCCAACTGGAATCAGCCCAGGTGTCCTTCAACAAGGGTTAAACAGCTGTGTTATAGTCACACCATGGAATCCTACTCAGCAATGAAAAGGAATGAAGTATTGATACCTACAACAACATGGATGAATTTCCACATAATCATGCTGAGTGAGAAGAGTTACATATGACAAACTTTTTTGGCTGATATACATGTTCAGTAATTTTATTGTGGTGAGATTTTCATGGAGATATATATACACACACACACACGCACACACACACAAACATATAAACTTTATCAAGAAAGTAAAAAGAAAAACTACAGAATGGAAGAAAATATTTGCAAATTATGTATTTGTAAGGTGTAATATCCAGAATATATAAAGAGCCCATACAACTCAACAAAGGACTCAAATAGACATTTCTCCAAAGAAGATATATAAATGGCCAACAAGACATAAAAAGATGCTCAACATCATTAGTCATTAGACAAATACAAATGTAAACCAGAATGAGATACCACTTTACGCTTTCTAGAATGGCTATCATCAGCAAACAGAAAGTAACAAGTGTTACTGAGAATATGGAGAAACTGGAACCTTCATACATTCCTGGTGGAATGTAAAATGGTTGTCAGCCACTGTGGAAACACAGTTTGGCAGGTTCTCAAACAGCTAAACATAGACTTACTGTATGACCTAGCAATTCTACTCCTACATAAATACCTAAAAACAGAGATTTGAACAGATGTTTGTTCACCAATGATTATTGTAGCATTATTCACAATAGCCAAAGGGTGGGAACAATCAACAGAGGAATGTATAAACAAAATGGGGACTATTACTCCAAATATTCCAATGGAATATTATTCAGTCATAAAGAGGAATGAAATTCTGATACATGCTACAACATGGATGAATCTTGAAAACATGCCAAGTGAAATAAGCCAGACACAAAAGGACAAATACTGTATGATTTTGCTTATATGAAATATCTAGAATAGGCAAAATCAGAGACAGAAAGTACATTAGTGTTCAGCAGGGCTAGGGGAATGGGAATGAGGAGTTATTATTTAATGGGTACCCAGTTTCTGTTTGGGGCGATGGTTGCACAACAATGTGTATGTATTTAATGCCACTGCGTTGTCCACTTAAAATAGTTAAAACAGCAAATTTTATGTTATATATTACCACAATTATTAATAAAAACAATTCATACTGTAATATACCAAAAACCATTGAATTTTACACTTCAAACAGTGAATTCTATGGTATGTGAATTGTATCTCATTAAAGCTGCTTTAAGAACTTATCAACTGTCACAATACATATTTGCATTTTATCATGTATCAATTATACTTCAATAAAGCAGTTAAAACTCTGTGCATGCATGACTTTGATAAAAATATATATTGAATTTTAAGGAAAACATTAAATCATGAATGCAGTTTCTTAAACATTTTCAGCAATACAGTGTGATACAGAGCAGAAACTTAAAGTCTCTCTGCACCTCCCTGCTTCCCTGGAATTCACTCCTTCAGATAAGAATAAAGCCTGTGCTCTGCTCGGCACACAGCAGGCACACGGTGACCCCTGACACACATGGGCTCCGTTTGTTCTCGCCGGCCTTGGGAGGTGAGTGCTGAGGCGCTGAGATTCAAGGGACAGAGATGGGACCTTGGCAACCTTACTTAGGCTCTCAAGTCTCAGTGTCTTCGTCCATAAAATGGGAATAACAATATCTGCTTCTAAGGATTGTCGGAGGCACCTTTCTAAGAGGCTTAGCAGTGTTGGCACTGCCAGAAAGGGCCGGATGCCCACAGCTCCAAGCAAGGGGGGCCCTGACACCCCCTCAGTGAAGGACACATGGCCCTTGCCTGGACCTCTGTGATGGAGCCCAGGGAGGCCACATCCAGTGAGGCAGTGAAGAACTCAGAAGGGGTGGGGAGAGGGAGGGCCTAGCATTGGTGTGGGGTCCTGTGCCCCTCGGCCAGAGAGGGCGTGGAGCAGTGGTGGGTGCGTGGGGAGGGCTGGGCGGGGCCTGGAGAGGAGGTGGAACTTGGACCCCAGGACCATGGAGGGGCCTGAGGTGGAGACTAGGGTGCCCTGGACAGTGGGCTTCTCAAAGTCCCTTCGGGCAAATGCTGGACTCCGTCCCCCAGTGTGGAGCTCCCACGGGCCCACTGTTAGTTTTGAATCCAGCCCGTCTCTGCAGCAGTGGGCCTCAGCGTCTTCGCCTGGAAAAGGCAGTGGGGAGACCTGGCGAGGGGATGCGGAGGAGGAAGGGGCTCATGTCACACCCCATGCACCCTTGTCCCAGTCCATGGGCTCTGCCACCTACAGCGCCCCTCCTCTCACAGTGGCCCCCTCAACCAGGGAGGCTGGGCGGCACCAGCACCCCTGGCCCGGTGGCCAGTCCAGGGCAAGGGGTTCTCTGCCCCTTGGTCTTCCCACCCCGGAGCTGGAGTCTCCCCATGCCTCTCCCCCTGGGACCCAGCCACGCCCCCTGCCACCCTCCCAGATCTGCCCATGCCTCCAGGCCCAGGCCCCGGCCTGCTGCCCTGCAGGGCCTAGCCCTGGACATCCCGGCTGGGCTATGAATAGCACACAGCCCTTTTCCTTTCCAAATATAAAATGTTTGCTTTCAATCAGGGCCGTCTGGGGAAATGGAAATTATAGGATTGGAGAGTGTCCTTGGGTAAAGAAATACCTCGAATGCCGAAACCTCGCAGGGCCTCTGATTAGGGCTGGAATAATTCCTGCTGTAATATAAACAAGCCTCACTCGGCTAATGGGGGGTGGGGAGTGGGGCCGGGAAATAGGGGCACATGCTGGTCTTTGTTCTCTCCCCTCCCAGCGTGCCAGTGTGGCAGGGCTGGGGCCTGGGGTCTGGAGCAGCCCTGCTCTGGGGGGCCCCTTGGGATTTCAGAAACCCTGGCTTCCTGGAGTGCCCAGTGACCATGGGTCACTGCTCTAGGGACCTGGTGTTCCCACCACGGTGGGTTGGGACAGACAGGCATCCATTGAAAAGGCTGTCAGGTCCAGGCCCGGCTCCTTGGGTCCTTCCATGCTTCTGGGCCCTAGGCTTGCTGTGGGGGCTGGTGAAGTGGCCAGGGCCGAGGCCAGCTAGGCAGAGAGGCCAGAGACCTGGGAGAAAAGAAGGGAGCCTGGGGAAGTGGTACCAAGCAGAAGTTTCCCAAATGGTCGGTCAGTCAGCCAACAAACATTGTTTGGCATCTTCTCAAGGCACCAGGATATAAAGGGTAAAAAATGCCATCCCCATTCCCAAGCACAGAGTTGAGTGAAGAAACCAACAAGCACACGGACTATAAGTCTTAGCAGCATGTACAGGGCAGTGGCCTGGGTGGGGGTGGTTAGGCACCCAGACTCCACAGCACAGGGACAGGAGGGGATGGCTCCCCTTGCCCTGGAGCACCTGGCCATCTCTTTGACGCTGTGCAGCCACCTTCTCGTGAGCCACCTCACCACATTTCCTATCAAGACCCCTTGGACTGACACCTCAAATACCCAGAGCAAGGAAGTTCCCAGAATTCCAAAGACGTTTGCTAATGCCCAGCATAAAACTCAAGCTTACTCTTTTCTGCAGAGGGACTTCTGGGGCTATCTGCTCTTGTTTGATGCCCAGTTCTAAGATGTGTGGCCGCCAAACACAAATCACTCAGAGAGCGAAGGCAGGCTCAGGGCAGTGCAGCTCGCAAAACAGAGAGATTGGAAAACTCTGGGGAACATTTGTAAAAACTTATACATTGCAGAAATATATGGCCATGTAGTTCAGGGCAAACGGGGCAGAAGGGGTGACTAGCTGTCACTGTGTCTCCGGGGCCTCAGGCAGCTCCTTCCTCTTTCTAAGCCGCAGACTCTCATCTGTAAAATGGGTACAAATGGTAGAGAAAAAGCCATCTGAGCTGACATTGATGAAGAAGGATCATCAGGACCTCCCGGACAATCAGGCCCAGAGCTCTGGAGCACCCCAGTCTGCAGCACCGGCTGGCCGCAGTGTCTGGGTCAGCGACAGCTCTGAGGGAGGCCACCCAGCTGGGCTCAATGTGTGTTGGAGGCAGGACAGGTCAGAGAGGAGGCCAGTGGCTCAGCCAGTGTCTGGAGAGAAGTGGAGGTGGCAGCAGGGTGGAGGGAACAAGGCGAGGGGCCCTAGGCCCCGGGAGTTGGGGTGGGGAGGGCCACAGAGGCCTTTGGAACTGGGCCTGCAGGCGAGGGAGGAGCTGGGAAAGTGCTCCAAGCCCTCCTCTCCTGCCTCCCTAGAGGCTGAGCCCAGTCAGGGGCCTGGCCTCAGGGCCAGGGCCTGCATGCTGCATAGGTCCAGAGCAGGAGGGCAGGAAGAGAGGATGGAAGGCAGCGCGGGGACGCCTGTCCAATCTCCCCAGGGGTGAAAAAGCACCCGCCCAGGCCAGCCAGTGGCTGCTGCCAGACTTCCACTGAGTGACTGAGTGGCAAGACTCACTGCTCAGGCCCCTAGTCAGCATCTTAAGTGAGAACCTGTTGAGAACCCTGCAGGGATGCACCCACAGGCTCAGAACCCAGCAGGCCCAGCGACACCTGGAGGAGCAGCCTCAGCGGGGCATGAAGGTAGGGTTGGGGGCAGGGGGCAGGGGGTGGGACCCCTCCCCAGGACCCGGGGAGCAGGAACAGGCCCCAGGAATGTGATGGCGGCCTCGGCCCCCTGCCCACCCGCCTGCCCTGGGCCGCCAGCGGTTCTGTATTTACACTACATTAATAATGGTTTAAACGTTCTCATAAATAGATGCTGATTAATTGGCAATCCATTTGCTGAAGCTTGGCCTGCCAGACGGTTTCCTGGAGGCCCGTTCCACATCCCTATAAACACCAGCAGCGAGCAGAGCAGGCGCTAATGTACCGGGCGCCCCGCCCCCGAGCGGCAGAGCAATTCCTCAGGCCTGAAAGGGCCGCCGACTTGCAGCTGCGCTCACTGCTGCCTGGAATTTCCAGCTTCAGCCTGGGAGGACGACTCCAGGGCCCCTTTGGAGCAAACGGGTTCCGCTGGGTGGCGGGGAGGGCAGAGGCAGGGTGGCCTGGGCGGTCAGCCTGGTCCAGCCCAGTCCGCCCACAGGCTGGTGCTGGCAGTTACTTGCTCCCTGAGCTAGGGCCCCTCTGAGCAACGGGCTGCTCATCGGCGCTGCCCCCAGTGGATGCCATTGCACTGGTCACCCTGGAGGCCACCAGGGATCTGGAGACCATTTTGGTAGGGTGAGTCCCTTGGTGCCAGGGTGAACCAAGAGCAGAAACCACCTGGGCTCATGGTTGCTTTGCTGAGCGGCCACTGCCCATGGGCAGCCCAGCACCGCCCATCCTGTCACACTCCCAGCTCTGCCCGCCTGGCCTGCACGTGCCCGCTCTTCCTGTCCACCTAGCAGAGGCCTGTGCACTGGGGACACGCTGTGTGTCATGCACAGGTTGTGGGGAGATTCATTCACACAGAAAGCATAGG
Organism: Eulemur rufifrons; assembly: GCF_041146395.1. NCBI lineage: Eukaryota > Metazoa > Chordata > Mammalia > Primates > Lemuridae > Eulemur > Eulemur rufifrons. The sequence goes on along the minus strand of NC_090989.1, from coordinate 198,029,040 downwards.
CAGCACCTGCCATGAGACGGGTCACGGCCCTCCTGACAAAGCTCCCCTTCCTCAGGTGAAGGGCCGAGGCGGGGCAAGGGCCCCTGCTCCAGCTGACCCCTGCCTCGCACCAGCCCAGCCCTCCTGGACGCCTCTCTCCCTCCCTCAGCACCACAGGCACCAATACCAACTGTTCGCAGCGTGCCTCCTGCACCCATTCCACAGATGGGAACACTGACACTGGATTGTCATCTGCCCAAGATCACCTGGCTGGCAATGACAGGGTCAGAACTCAAACCCAGCATCTGCCCTGGGGGCCCCCCCGACCAGAGTCTTACTGCCCCAGGATGGGTTGTTGAAAGAATGAATAGGAGTGAGGAATGAATGAATTCTACAAACCCAGGTCCAGGGAATGAGGTGAGTGGGGGAAGGGAGAGCCAAGGGGAGGGGGCCCCCTCCCGCCCCTTCCCTGATGATTGGTTTTTAAAGCTCGGGCAGACCCCAGCCCGAGTGGGGAGGTCAAAGGTGGCTGCTGATGGCTGTCACTCAAGCAAAATAGCTCCGTTTTCATTTTTCACTTGGGCCCAGACCCCTCCAAACAGACAGTGATTAGGTCCTGATTGAGCCTTTCCTCCGCCTGATGACTCCCACATGTGACCCGCTCCCAAATTACATGCAAATGTTCCGCGGAGGAGCTGCTGAAAGCCGCTCCCCGCCCCGCCCCGGGAGGCGCGGTGAGCCAGCTGCCGCGCAGGTCCCCTCCCACCGCGGGTGAGCGTCTAGGTCGCCGGGCCTCACCTGCGCCCCGCCCCGCCCCGCCCCCTCAGCAGGTGCTTGTCCAGGGCTTCAGGCCTCACCTGCGAGTCCTGCGCTCCGCAGCGCCGCCTGGCGGGGACGCGTCCGGGCCTCGGTTTGCTCGTCTGAGAAGAGGGAGCGGTAGTGGAGGCCGGGTGATGCGCGCTGTATTATGTTCTCTAACCATGAGAAGGACGGTGGAGGTGGTAGCGGTAACAATTATAATTGTTATTGGTGTCATATAGCTAAGAGCACACACTGTGAGGCCAGAGCGCTTGCACCTCAGCGCCTGTGAGGCTCGGGGCAAGTAACCGGGTCTCTCTGCCCCTGATTCTCGGCTGTGGAGTGGGGATCGCAAGAGCCCCCGACTCACAGAAGTGTTGGGAGCAGAGCAAACAAACATCCGCGTTGCTTAGAGTGGTGCAGGCACACAGCCTCACTTTTGTTACTGACCCCGCGCCATGCTCGGGGCCCTGGCATAAAGAAGGGGCTTTGTGGCCAACAACCCGGGGCAGTCCTGGAGCCCAGACACCCGTAGTGTTTCACTGCCGCACACGGTGGTCCCAGCAGCTGCTGTCCGTGCAGACTTCTGGGCACCAGTCAGCCCCTTACACTTCCGTGGTCAGCTCGTTCATCCTCAGGCCTGTCCTATGACGTTGGAAACACCATGATTCTCACTTTCAGCAGGACACTGTGGCCCAGAGAGGTTTAGCAGCCTGCCTGCTGACACAGCTGGTCAGCGGTGGAGGCATCCTGAGGCTGCCCACACCTGCAGCTTGGGAGCTGAGGGGCTGGCCTGAGAGGGACAGGCAGGAGACGCTTCCATGGGGTGTTCTGGAGTCCGCCCAGAGGCCTCAGCTCATCCTAGGCCCGCACAGGGCAGGATTCCCCCGTGCAGGCAGGGTCCCAGGGATGCAGCCTTCCAAGCCCTAGTTACATGCCCCCTGTGACAGAGAGCTCAGTTTCACACCTGGCAGGGCACCACAGTCTTGAGCCACGGGAGGGAAAGGCCTTCCTATTACACGAACTCTCCTCCCTGGGCTCTCCAGCTGGGTCTCAGATCTTTTCCTCCCATTCATTCTTTCATTCATTCAGCCCGGGCTTCACTGACCACCCATGTAGTTGTGTCCCTATCCCTGGACATGTTTTATTGTATTCTCAGTGCTTATTCCTCTTGAGCTTCTCTGGTTCTTGGTTGTTTGCCTCTAGCCTGAGTCCCTGTTAGGACATCAGCTTCACCAAGGCAAGAGTGTGCTTGTCTCACTCACCTGGATCAGAGTGACTGTGAAAAACAAGCTGGAGGGAGGGAGAGGGAAAGAGAGAGAGGAAGAAAGAGGAGATAGAACAGGATTGGCACACTCGGCTCCATACTGCGTCCTGACAGTCGGGCTGGGGCACACACAGGCCAGCCCACAAGGCTGGGCAGACGTGAGCACTGACAGCCACACTACAAACTGCCGCTGCCCCCGCCCAGGTACGGGAGACAGCAGAGCTGCCACCCACGGACCCAGGGAGAGGTGCAGGTCTGGGAAGGAGATGTTCAGGGTGCACAGGATGTCCCAGAAGCAAAAGGCTTTTCAGAGGGAGGTTAGGCTGGGGACAGCAATGTGAGGGTCACGAGGACAGAAGAGGGAACAGGGACTTGTGCTTTGAATTGGAGAAGAAGGGAGTGAGGCTGAGCTAGAGGACAGGCAGGTCTGGGAAACAGTAGGTTTCAAGAAGGAAGGAACAGGTAGGTGGATGGGACAGAGGTGGGGCCTTTGGCTTCAGCTGGGTGAAGCGACCAGGAGCCCTTTCTGGGGACAGGCTGGTGGGCAGGGGTGAAAAGGTGAGAGGTGCAGGCAGGAGCGCAGCAGGCTGTGCAGGGCTGTCGGGCAGGCTGTGCATTGCATGCAGGGGCTCCTGCTGGATGGACTCTGTAGGGAGGCTGTATCCTGTGGCCCAGGGGGGCATCTTCCCCTGAATACCACAAAGTAGCCTAAGGCCAGCAGGGCCTCGGACAGGCTGTGGGGAAAGGCAGGGCTGCTGGCTGGTGGGTTTGTCTGCCTGTGAGTTTTCAGGTGGAAAGGACCAGGGCCCTTGTGAATATTGGTAGGGGAACAAGTCAGGGCAGAGAAGGGACTGGGTGACACAGGTGGGATTGCCCCCACCCTTTAACAGTGCTGGCTGCCCCCTCCCCTCGCAGCAGCCCTCCATTCCCAGGCAGGAAGCCGGCTGAGCCCTTCCCTCATCGGCAGGTGGGTGGCCCCTCATCAGCCTGATGTGGAAAGTGAAATAACTTTTCCCAATTACCCTCGAATCTGGAAACTTTTTGTGCCTCTGACATTTCCTCCAGCCGGGGAGTTAATCAGCCCCTTGGCTGTCCCCCCACTGGGGCCGGGCGTGGGGGCACCAGGGGCAGTTGTGCCCTAGAAAATTATTTCTCATCGCCAATTATTGCCCATTAGAGCTAATGGTCGCGCTTAATCACCGCACACTTATCTGGGGTTTTTTAAGCCACTGGAACAGCCTCCCCGCCACCTCCTCCCTCCACCCTGCTTCTCTCTTGAGCAAAGCTGAAGCCATTGCCAGAAATATATTTTTTTAACCAAATCACACATCTGATACCGTTTTGTTTGAAAAATGAGCTGCCCTCCCCTTCTCGTGGTTGCTGGTCACACGGCCAGTGAAGTGTGGGGGCAGCAGTGAGACCCGCGGTGCATTCCCAAGGCCTCTGGGGGAGGTGGAGCTCGCCTTCCCCAACAACTTGCCAGGGGGAGGGCACCTAGCGCCCGTTACAGGTGAGGAAAGCGAGGCTTGGCGGGATTGGGATGTGCGGAAGCTCACCAAGGAGTGGCGTGGGCTGGCGAGAGTCAGACCCAAGCTCATTCTGCTTCGGTCCCAGCGCCGGAGATGGGTCAGGAGGGCAGGGGACTTTTGTGCCCTTGGAAGTGGGGCAAGGTGAGTCAAATGGAGTGGAACTCACCCTCAGCAGCCTGCTGGGCTGGGACATTGATAAAAAATTTAAAAGAAAAACATTGTTCATGTGTCCACCTGAGCACTGAAAAGACTCAGATGTCCCACTCTGCACACTCAAAACCTTCGGCCCACGTGGGCTGCTCATGATGCTCTTGGGCAGAAATCTGCTCCACAACCTCTTTCCAAAGAGGTGCCAGAGCCCCTGTGAGCCTCGGTTTTCTAATATGCAAAATGGGGCTCTGGTTCATGAAAGGGTAGGGCTGCTGTGAGGACGCCGGTGCTGGCTCCACCTGGAGCCAGTGTGGAGAGTTGCGGGGTGGCCACAGGATGGCCCAGGAGCAGCTCTGTTCCTGGGGGCTGGTGTGAGGAGGGCTGGCAGGCAAGTAGCAGGGACACATGGCTGCTGCCACTGACACAAGCCAGGGCCTGAGACCACACAGTCCAATGGGCCGGCTTGTTCCGTGGACCCTTGCTCTGAACCCAATAACCCCAGACAAAGCTTTGGGGGCCTAAAGAAGCACATTCACTCACTAGAAAGTTCTGTAAGACCTTCACCACTCTGGTCACATAGCGAGGAGTAACTCAGGCCAATCTCCACTTTCAGGGGACTTAGGGATGGATCAGGTAGATGGAGGATAAATGAGTGACAGATCATTCCAGCACAACCTACATAAAACGTGATGGGATCACATACTAGAACATGACGCGTTGTGTACGTAAGGTTCTTGATACATGGGTGCATTGCGTACTCCTGGCTCTGTCTGATGAGAGAGCTCTGAAGCAGGTGCCTCTGTGGTAGTGAGCACGCCTCGTACCTGGCTCTTGGTCTCTAAGACCATCTCCAGAAAAAGGATCCAGCGCTCCTTGGAAAAATGGCCGCTTCCAAACTTTGGGAGGGATTAATACAAGCCTGAAACATGTTGTTACAGGATAAAGTAAGAAAGTACTATAAAAAAGAAATGATGGTGACATGTGACAAGGACACAGGAGCCACCTGGCAGGGGCATTCACTGACCAAATCTAAGACAAATTTGGCTTCAAAATAATTAGGTAGGGCAATGATTATAACCACTGAGAAGTAGGAATCCATGATACTTACTGATAAGAGACAGACACGTAAACAGGGGGCAGAGGCATTCCTTATAGTAGAACGCTGGGGGCCAGTTGGAAATGTGGACAGAAGAGTCACACTGCAAAATCAGCATTTTGCAGCCACTGTGGCAAAGATGGGCTCAGGCACGAAGTATCCGTGGATGTAAATGTGGTAGAAAGCTTTGACGTGGAGAAGGGTGCTCACACGCTCCCAGGGAGTCTCCTCACAGACCATGCACTAAACTCGTGGAAGCGGAATGTTCTACTGTGGGGAAATCAGGCCCCACCCTGGCAGGGTGACAGAATCTACCACCGCCTGAAGGTGCAGGTGGCACTGCCCATGTCCCATATACTGATACCAGCTGGGAAGACACAGCCCAAACACAAACAGTGGAAACTCAGACAAACTCCAAGAGAGGAACATTCCACTGTAAAAACTGTATTCTTCAAAAATGGCAATGCAATAAAAGACAAAGACAGATGTGGACACCGTTTCAGACTGGAGGAGACCAAAGAGACATAGCAACTGCATGCAGTACCTGCCCCTAGATCTGATCAGGTGCTGGAGGGCCCAGCATGCTACGAAGGACAGTATCAGGCCGGCTGACAAAGTTGGCATGTAGATGGAAGACTAGTGTTGTAGCAATGTCCAATTCACTGAAGCTGAAAACGGGACTCTGGTTACATAACACATCCCCTTTTCTTGGGTGATCCACACTGAAGCATTTAGGGGTAAAGGGCCACAATGTCTGCAACTTACCCTCAAATTGTGTGAGAGAGACAGACAGACACACAGACGAAAGACACGGGGCACAGAGTAATAGAGACAGAGAACAAGAGCAAATAATAAGGTAAATCACTGGGTCAGGTGTGGTGGCTCACACCTGTAGTTCCAGCATTTTGGGAGGCTGAGGCAGGAGGATAGCTTGAGGCTAGGAGTCGGAGACCAGCCTGAGCAACACAGTGTGATCCCATCTCTACGAAAGAAAGAAAGAGAGAAAGAGAGAGAGAGAGAGAGAAAGGAAGAAAGAAAGAAAGAGAGAGAGAGAAAGAAAGAAAGAAAGGAAGGAAGGAAGGGAGGGAGGGAAAGAAAAGATTAGCTGGATATGGTGGCATGTACCTGTAGTCCTAGCTACTTGAGATGCTGAAGCAGGAGGAGCAAACTTGAGCCTGGCACCCAGGAGTTTGAGACTGCAGTGAGCTATGATGATGCCACTGAACTCTAGGCTGAGCAACAGAGTGAGACTCTTTCTAAAAAAAAAAGAGAGAGAGAGAGAAAAGTTAACAGTAAGTGAGGAGTATGCCAGTGTTTTTTTGTCCCATTCTCATCCCTGCAACTTTTCTTTAAATTGGAAATTGTTTCCATATAAAAAGTTAAAAAAAAAAAAGTGATGTGGATACAGGACAACTTGAGATGGGAGTGGTCAGGGAGGGACACTCTGAGGGGAAACATTTGGGTAGAGGCCTGAAGCATGAGGAAAAACCCTCTAGTGCTCCAGAGAAAGGGAACAGCACATGCAAAGGCCCTGGGGTGGGGGCACAGCCTGGGTGTGCTCAGGACAGGGTGGTGCAGTGGGAGAGCAGTAGGAAGGCTGAGGATGTTGGTGGGGATCAGGCCAGTCCTGGTGGGGAGTTTGGGATTTAGTCTTCATGCAATAGATGCAATTGGTGGCTGACCATAGACCTAGGGATGCCATTGAGTGAAGAGAGATTTATTCCTTTATTCATTTATTCAACAAATAAGTTTTGAGCCCCTCACATGTCCTGGACTGTTTGGGAAAGGTGATGGTGCAGAGGAAGAGGCTTCTAATGCTTTGGTTACAGCCACCAGGTGGAGGGAGAATATTCTGCTATGAAGAAGGGCACGATTGTGCCCTGATTGTAGTTTCAGGGTGCATCAGTCAGGATGGGCTGGGTGCTGTTGCAGTAACAAAGAAGCTCAACATCTCATGTCTGCACACACAAAGGTGCATTTCTCAGTCAGTCACATTATGTGCCCTCATGGGCCAGGCCATCCATCAGCCAAGGCCCCCAGCTGCTGCTGGGGCAAGGGGACAGGGCTTCTACCCAAAGCTACACACATTCCTTCTGCCCCATTTCGTTCGCCAAGCAAGTCACATGGACACCCTGATTTCCAAGAGAACTAGGTATGTGCCCCGAATGAGAGGCAGAACCAGGTATTTAGGAACAGCTATAAAGACAGCCACAGGGAGAGAAGGGAATTTTCAGTCTATACAGCTATTCGCCCAGTACGTGGTTGAGAATGTGCAGTAAAGACTAGACGTGATGTTTCAGGCTAGACCTAGGGGCTACCAGACCAGCAAGGCTTTCTGCCCCCAAGTAGCCAAAATGGGCAGTCAGGTGAGCAGAATGAGGGTTAGTGGGAAAGAAAAGTGCCTGGGACTGGGATCCTGGGGAGGGACAGCAGCATGTCCACAGGAGGCAGCTGAAGTGAGGAGGGGCCTGGAGACCCCAACCCCTGAGAAGCCAGGACTGCTAGACCCAAAGAACAGCCTAAGTAGTGAGTAGTGAGATCAATTCGCTGTCCCCAAATCTCTGAGGGCCAGTCCTAGGGCCAGGAGAGCAGAGCTGGGGCCCCAGCAGGGAAGGGGCAGGGCAGAGATCAGAAGTAAGGACACAAGGATGGGACAACTGCTTGACAGGTGATGAGCTCTCCATCATGGGAGGCATGCAAGTAGGGGCAGCAGATGCCCAAAATCTAGAGAAGCTGTAGAGGAAATTCCTGGGCTCTGAAGACCCTTCCTACAAAGTCTGCATGTCTGGCATGGTGGAGGACGGCCAGGCCTGGCGAGGGAGTGTATGCCTGGGGAAAGCAGGAGGTAGACAGGGCAACTGGGGCCAGTGAGGAAAGACCTTAGCCAGCTCCACTAGCCCCTACTTCCCCCTGCTGTGGGGGTGCCCCTCCAACTCCAGGTGCCTGTGAGTGTGTGGATCCCCCTCTGTCTGCAGCCAGAGCCAGGCCCTCAGGGCTCCCCCCAGGAACAACCCCTGTGGGAGACCTTGAGGTGTGCTGCAGAGCCGAGCATGAGAGACGAGCAGTTCTAACACTGTGGGACCCGGCCTCAGAATGCTCGAATGGCTGCCCTTGAGTGACCTTGGTCGTGTCACAGCCCTCCATGAAGTCAGGCCCTGGTGCTGCCAAAGGGGTGTCGTGAGCAGCCAGCGGCCACCCGCCTGGCCTCGGCAGAGCTCTGGGTGGTTCATTATTTCTCTCTCCAGCCCCCAACCCTTCCCCAGCGCAGTAGTACTACGGGAGGGAGGAGGAACTGGCCGACTACCCATGGTCAGACCTAGAGCCTGCGGGGAGATGGCCGTGTTTGGTTTGTACAGGGGTCCCTGGAGGAATCAGAAAATACAGCCATTGTAAATCCAGAGCCCTGAGTGGCCTGGCTATCCACGCCCTATTGTCCCCAGAGAAGGCTGTGTGCCAGGATGTGTCCAGGAGACAGACCCAAAAGGGCTGCAGCCATAGGGAAGGGAGCAGATTTTTGGTGGAACTGAGGAAACTCCAGAGTCCACCGTACACGTGTGACTGCATCAACTCCCTCCATGGACCCTGGAGTGCCTGGCTTCATGACCACCCTCAGCCCGCAGTCCGGAGCTCAGGACTGCAGCCCCAGTGGCACAGCTCTGCTCCACACCCACCTTCCTGCTAAAGCCCGGCGTCCCCCTCAGGCCGTCCCGAGCTGTGACACCTCCGCAGGAGGGACCATCCATCAAAGAGCACATCAAGGGTCCAGCACCACCAGGAAGGGGCCAGCGCCAGTGTCAACTAGGGCCACACTAAAAGCCGCCAGGCCGTGGCCCGAGGGCAAGATGGATGGGCGTCACCAGCCACTTTGAGGCCGTGTTTATGGGACACCCAAACAGCTGGTCAATCCCCCGGGACCATCACTCACCCGGCTACCAGGGGTCCCTGACAGGCTTGGAGATTGTGTTGCCGCCTTAACTCCGGCAGCACTTAGAGTCCCGTCTGTCAGGCCCAGGGGTCCTGTCCCAGCCACTGGCACTTGACGGATGAGACACCTGAGCCCCAGCGAGGAGGGTACGTGGCTCCAGGATCACCCAAGCCGGGAGCGAAGATGGGTTTTAACCCAAGGCCCCTCTAGCCAGGGCTCCTCAGGGCCCCGTCTCCTCTGCACACACAGCGGCCTGCGGGCTTGTCTCCCACAGCTGTGGTAATGGCGGGCTCATCCACCCAGGTTCAAGGGCTCTCTGGAGAGATAAACCTGTTGTTTGGCTTAATTCACGTTCTCATGTTGGCATGTGCCACTCTGGGGAGCCCAGAGAGGAGCTCAACGCTTACTTCTCTGAGGAAGTAACCTCCCCTCCTTCCCTCCCTCCTCTCCTTTCTTCCTTCCTTTCTGTAGATGAAGCCGTTGATTTAAGACACAGAAAGTATGAGAAATCCAGCCCTAAGTCACCATCTATACCTCAAATGACCCAAAGCAGTCAGTAGATTGGGATTTCTGAGGAAGAAAAGAATGTGATGAGTAAGGAGGTCACCCCACTTCAGAGCGAAGCTTGTTTGCTTGCTGGGGGAGGAGTGGGCCGGCAGGAAGGTTTGAGGGAAGAACATGGGCCACCTCCTGTCCCTTTGGTCTCACTTTCTCTTCACAAGTCTCAGTTTCCCCACCTGGGAAGCGGGGTCAGTAATGCTCGCACGCAGAGCTGGGTGAGGAGGGAGCGAGACCATCGGTTTCCTTGTGGTGAGGCAGCTCCAAAACCAAGGAGCGTTGTTAATGATAACGACAACATAAGCCAGACATCGCGACTGTTTCTCATAAAGTGCCATTTTAAAGTAGTCAGCTTTAAAAAGTAACTGTTCCAAAGAACAATTCACAAACCCAGCATATGCAAAAATTAGCTAAAAATGGATCAAAAACCTAAATGTAGAAGATAAAACTACAAAGCTCTTAGAAGAAAACATAGAAGTTTATTGCTGTGGCCTTGGATTCAACAATGAATTCTTAGATGTGACAACAAGAACATAAGCAGCAAAAGAAGAAAATAGATAAATTGGACTTCAACAAAATTAAAAACTTCTGTGCTTCAAAGGACACCATCGAGAAAGTAAAAAGACAAGCCACAGAATGAGAGAAAATATTTGCAAATCATATACCTGATAAGAGTCTTGTCTGTCCAAGATATAAAAAGAACTCTTAAAACTCAACACTGAAGACAAGTAGCCCAGTTTTTTTAATAGACAAGAATCTAAAACATTTCTCCAAAGAAGCAATACAAATGCCACAAACACACAAAAAGTTGCTCGGCACCATTGCAACAAGGAGCTGCAAATCAAGTCCATGGGGAGATACCACTTCACACCCACTAGGATGCCTAAAATCAAAAGGACAGATAATAACAAGTGTCCCGAAAGATGTTGACAAATTGAAACCTTCATACATTGCTGGTGGGAATGTAAAATGGTGTAGCTGCTGTGGAAAACAGTCTGGCAGATCCCCAAAATGTTAAAAATAGAGTTACCATACGACCCAGCACCACACTCCTAGGTTTATGCCTGGGAGAACTGAAAACAGTATCCACACAGAAACCTGCACACAAATGTTCACAGCAGCATTATTCACAACAGCCAAAAGGAGAAGACAACCCACATGGCCACTAATAGATGGATGGATAAAGAAAATGTGGCCTATCCATGCAATGGAATATTATTCAGCGATAAACAGGAATGAAGTACTGACTCATGCTACAATGTGGATGAACCTTGCAAACATTATTCTAAGTGAAGGAAGCCAGGCATAGAGGGACAATGACTGTACAACTCATTCATATGAAATGTCCCGAATAGGCAAATCCATAGACACAGGAAGGAGATTGGTGGTTGCCGGAGTGAGAATCAGAAGTGACTGGTAACGGTCAAGGGGTTCCCTTTGGGGTGACGAAAATGCTCTGCAATTAGTGGTGATGGCTGTGCAACTCTGAATACTAAAGCCATTGAATTGTATGCTTGGAAAATGTAAATTTTATGTTAAGGGGATTATATCTCAGTAAACCTATATATCTATCTATAAAAAAGTAGTTATCTGAGCTGGCACTAGGCAGTGTCTCAAAGCCATTTTTGAGGGTTCCTGCCTTTCTCATTCTGGCCCCAACCTGTCATCAGGCTGGGGAGGGCCGATAGGGTTATTGGAGGAGTGGGGATTCCTCCAGCATTTGGTTCCAAACCTCCTTTAAAACCCTGCAATCTTTGGGAATAATTAATGACTACCCGGAACCTTTTAACAGAGAGACCAACCCATTTGTGGTTAACAAATAAAGGGAAAAATTGACGGTCAGAACCTATGATGATAAGAGGGTTTAGCATTCTTAAATATTTGCAACTGAGACATTTAAAACATTGGAACCAGCCCCTCCAAATGCTCACATCCTTTGGCAAAGTAATCCTCCTCTTGAGAATATTTTTTTTATAGAAATTACTTAAAATGCAAAAAGCTGTATGTATGTGGGTGCTTGTAGTAGCTCTATTTCATCAGTGACGTGTCTTAGGGTTGGAGGGACAACAGACCCTTCCCCATATTACAGATCAGAATACCAAGGCAGAGAGAGAGAGGTAGTGGCCAGCCCATGGGTGAGCAACCAGTGGGTGTGCGGCTTCGCTGGGAATGGGCCGTGGTGTCATGAACCTTTCTGAGCTGTGTCTGAACCTTTATATCAAAGATGCCCCACATAAATTAGAGGAAGCCCAGATCCCAGCGGGTGTGTGAAGCCAAGGATGGCCCTCGAATTAGGTGGATGAGCACGGAGACATTGCAATTGCAGGACAAGAAAGTGTCACAGCAGAGAGGGACATGCCCAGGGAGGACTTTTGGGAGAGACAGATGTCATATATGTGTTGGGCTCTTGTGGCATACCTGAGGGAAGAGGTTGGCAGGGGCTGGGAGAATTGTGGGTCTCAGCTCACAGGCAGAAGGGGCTCATGTGTGTAGAACAGAGGGTACTTAATGTAGAGAACTGGTTGTGCAGGTGCTGGTGAGATGATGTGGGGGCCACTCTGAGATTAGCACCAGCAGGAAGCCACTACCAGCCGAGGCTGGAGGGGCAGAGAGAGGTGACACCATGGATCACAACAGCCAGGGCACCCACAGGAAGCAGAGACGAGAGGGAGGGACATGCTGGCCTCTCCCCTCCACCTTCCATCTCCCACTCCTCCCACTGAAAGTCCCAGGCAGGGCCAAGAGAGAGGGGCACCTCCCTTCTGCTGGGTCACTGGGCAAATCAGGGTTTCACACTAGGTTTGGTTCCAGGTCCACGGAGCTGGCAGTCAGGGCGATCGCCCACTGACCTGTCTCATAGCGCAAGCACCTTCAGGCTCTCTGCAGTCTCCACTGTGACCCATCCATTTCCCCTTCTGTGGCTGTGCTCCCTTTTCCTCGAATTAATTTACTTAGAAGGAAACTTTGTACCACTATCAATAAAACCCAACAGAACTTGGAAATTGAAACATAACTAGGAAAAGGAAACAAACAATGATATTAAATTCCAGCCAGATCAGGCTCCCCATATGGCGGGCTTGTGCCAAGAGGTGCCCAGAGGATCAGAGGGGGTACCACCCCCTCCCAGGCCCCGCACTCTTAGGATGTCCCTGTGTCCATGCATCCTGAGCTCATGGGCAATGCCACAGGGCATGAGTTCTCCCCTTTAGGAAGCACTGAGGTCAGGGAAACCAGAGGGAGCAGGAAGGGGACCACTCAGGGCCACACGCCAGGTGCTGCCAGTGCTAGAGCCCAACTGGGCCTGGCCAGGCATGCATGGCTGTACCTCAGTGTGTCTTAGGACTGTACAGGTTGTAGGTGAGGCATTTCTTTTGTAGGTGTGGCTGCCTGGCCCCCTCCTCTGCTCCCCTTCCTGAGACTGTTCATGTCTCACGGGAGAAGGAAGACTCCGCCAGTGCTGTGGGAACAGGGATCTTCTGCCTCCGTGCAGGGCATTTTGTTCAGAGCCGTCCTTTGTGTGAATCCTCGAGTGGGGCTGGGAGAGGGGGATTGAAGCAGGAGATTGTACCCTAATGTCACAGGGAGTCAAAAGTCTTTCCTGAAAGCATCTCGCAGCTGTCAGAAGGCCGGCCTCGGCAGGCGGCTGGTCCATTAGCGGAGGCAGGTAATTTGTACTGCTAGCTGCTGCTTGTGTAAACAGACGGCTTAGGGAGCTGCAGACAAGGGCTGGGGAGGAAAGGGGGCTGCACCTTGTGCACCTGAGCTGGGAGGTACCGCTGCCCCAGTCACTAGGCGTCTGTCCTGGGCACATGGCAGGGCCCATCTGTGCTCTGCCCACACTGGCACTCAGGCACAGTGAGTGAGGCCAGGTGCCACCTCAGGGTGTTTCTGCACATGGGGAGAGACAGATAAAAAGAACTATCAGTTGAACAGCAGCTACACTTCCATCAGTGCCTGGGACGGAGGCCCTGGGCCTGTGGGGATGCCCCAAATCCTCTCCTGCCTCCTGGCCTGGGCACCTGCAGATGCCCCTGCCCCTGCCTCTGAGTTGGTGTCGGGTCCATTTCAGCTCAGATAGGCTTCATGTGGCAGCTTCTCTGAGGGTCTCTCAGCAGCCTGCGGCCCCATTCCCCGCCCCCCCACTCACAGCACGGCTACGCGGTGATCTGTTTATAAGCCTGTCTTCCGCACCAGACTGAGCGGTTCTTGAGGGATTTTAATGACCCTCACCTCCCCCGTCAGCACTAATCAGTGTTTCTCAAATGAATGGATAAAGGAACGAATGACTTCTTGAACATCTACCACTCATGAGGCCTGTGTGGAGGCCGCCAAGACGAGAGGTAACTGCATGTCAGAGGATCAGGTGGCAGTCGTGCTGCAGGAGCCCCTGGGGGAAACATTGGGATGGGGTGGGGGCTTCCTGAGAAAGGGGCTTTGATCAGAACCCTGAGGAGCTGAGGGAAGGGGCCATGTGGACAGACACCTGGGGAGGAGTGCTCCAGGGAATAGCACTTGCAAAGGCCCTGGGGCGAGACCAGCCTGGGGGTTTAAGCAACAGTGAAAAGGCTGGAGCCCGGTGAGGGAAAGGGAAGGAGGGAGGGAGGAAGATAAGAAAGGAAGAAAGGAAGGCTCAGCTCCTGCCCCAGAGAAGCTCCTGGGCAGATTGATGCCATTCCATCCTATAGGAAACATGGTTTCAGGTAGTTTCACTTGTAGTTTGCTAGCCCTCGATAGGAGCCATAGGAATGATACTAAGCCAGATTAAGCCCAGTCCATCAGATCTGTGATTGTTTTCTTTTGAGCCGTGAAATGTTTGGTTTCTTCTCCAACCACTGTTGCATGTGTCAAAATCAATGTCTGAAGGATTTGCCCACCCCACCTCTTTCCTGAGGCCTGCCCTCCCTGGGCTCACAGCCTTCTCCCTGGGTGCCCGGCTCCAGGCCGGCCTGCACGTCGGTGCCCAAGGGAACTCTTCTCCAACCCAGACTCCACCAGCTATGCCCCTGAGAGAAACCCGTGGGAGCTCCTACCACCTTCTGTGGCATTTCCCCAGAGAAGTGGTGCTTAGAATGTAGTCCCATGAGATGCTCTGCGAGAAAGAGTCACAGACCTTTGGGAAATGCCTAGAGATCCAAGGGGAGCATCACAGGTTCAGAGAGGTCCTTCCCGGAAGCCTGTCTAGCCCACGCCCACAGCCAGCCCCTCATCCTCTCCCTACTCTCACAGAAAGGGTAAAAGAGCCAGACCCTCACTTTACTTTCCAGCCAAGGAGGCTGAGAGAGGGGCAGGTGGTTCTGGCCAATGAGATGTAGAAAATAGTCCCTGGGAAGAGGGTGTCTGAGAGAGACTTTCTTCCCTGAGAAGAGAGGCCATCCTAGATGCCACCTCCAGCTCCAGACATACACTCTCCACATCCTTGCCTTTGGCTGTGATCCTCTGTACATGTGATGTCTGGAGCTGTGGAAGCCACTTTGTGCCTATGAGCAAAAAGGCCGGGAGTACCACAGAGTCCCTGGCCCAGCACCCTGAGGAAGGCAGCAGCTGCACCCCCAGTGCTGTGTGGGTCCTGGTTCTAGCCTGTGTCACATGTCTCTGACCCACATCACCTCCCCAGAAAGCCCTCCTGGACCACCTGAGTTAGAGTCCCTGACCTTCAGCCTATGACCTGTGACCTGTGTGACTTTCTTCAGAGCTCTTCTCTCTCTCAAATGATTCTATTTTCTGTCTAGATGTCTCCTCTTGGTCTTCTTCGCCAGCTCAGGGAGCTCAGAGCTTGGGCTTGTTTTGCTCACACGTGTGTCTGCTACTTGGAGCAGATTCTGGCACAAAACAGGTGCCCAAATATGTTCAGTAAATGCGTGAGAACTTAGCACGCCTGGTGCTCATGGGGTGGTACCACTTCCGGGCGACTGCTCCCCTTCTGCTCCTGCCGGAGAGGCAAGAAGGGGAGTCTGTGATGGTGAGGATGAGGGATGATGGTGACAGATCCTCCATGCAGCGAATCCCCCAAGGCTGCAAGCCCGGGCGTGGAGGTAGGGGCGAGGGAAGGGGGAGAAAGTGTGGACCCCCTCAGCTGGCCCACCTCCGAGTCAGAACCAGCACCCAGCTGCTGACGCATTTTTTGGCCTGTTACCAGACAATGCCTCAACTGCAATTGAGGGAGACGCAAAAGGAAATTAACACTTAATTTTTTAAAAGGTGTGTTTCCATATACAAATGTGTAAGAGGCCTGCAAACACCAGACATCAGGAGGCGCTCAGATGCCGGCACCGTGAGGCAAGTAGAGGTCAGCGCTGAGAGACGTCAGAGGTCTGTTAACCGCACCTGCCCTGCAAGCGGGAAATTTGGAATCGCGGTGGGGCTGTAAACCCGCGTCTGCGCAGGGCGGGCGGACGCTCAGAGCCAGGCCCCGCGTCACCGGGTCACCCCGTCAGACCCGCCGTGCAGGGCCGTGCTTTACAAAGTGGAGTGTGACTGTCCCGCGTCTCCCACGGGCATCGCCTTCTTGGAAAGTCAGAGTAAACGGAGCCGGCAAAGCCGCTCAGTGGGGGTCAGAGCGGATGCTGGCGAGAAGTCGCCCCTGGGAGAGTACGCGGACGCTGGGCCTGGCTGAGAGCCCTGCACCCCCAATGCCGCGGCGCCCCCCACCGCACCCCCTCAACGGGCCGGGTTGGTCGCCAGCCTGCCCCGCCCTGGACGGGCCGGGCCAGCGGACGAAGCCCCCAGGCCTGTCTCCCTCGGCCCTTTCGCAGCAGCCGGCCGCACTGCCCGTCCCCACTGCGCGGCCACGGGGGCACGCGTGCGCCTGCGGTCCCGGGCCGGCACGCGGCCGAGCCCCGCGGTCGGGCGCTGATGGATGGCAGGCTGGAGGGCAGGCGGAGGCTCGGGCTGCCGCCTCAGACATTCCTCCGCAGATAAACGGCCGGCGGAAAGGCGCTCTTGAGAAGCAGGAGATGAGGGGCCTCTGTATATAATAAACGTGAACGAGTGTCATCCAGACGTTTTAATGCTCTTTCTGAGGCCCCAGCTGCCCCGAGGCCGGAAGGAAGGACCCAGGGCTCTTAGCAAGTAGTGGCTGGAGAAGCGGCTGCTTTGAGCAAGCCTGAGGGGCAACAGGTGGGGCCTGGGCGCAGCCTGAGGGCCCCTTGCCCGCGTCCTCCCCGGGCCCTCCTCTGCAGGAAGGAGGAGGGGCAACTTACTAGGCCCTTCAAGCTGGTTCTGGAGACACTTGGAGGGGGAGACCGGGTCAATGAGGGGTCTAGCCCAGCTTCCCCGGAGCACCCCTAGCAGGGCTGTGGGCCAAAACCTGAGCTGAGGTTTGAGGATCGCCCAGTTTGTCACCACATCAGGCTGTCCTCAGGGAGCAGTAGACCAGCACCGCCCCCTCTACATAGGCTCAGAGGGTGGCCCCACCTCCCTGTGACTCTGGGCCTGTTGTGCTAGGTGTGGGTGCAGCTCCTTACTCCAGGGCTGGCACGGAGTAGGTGCTCACTAACATTTCCATTCCCTCCCTGCTCTATCCCTCTCTCCCAGGTCTGCAGTGGACCAGGAATGCAGTCTCCACCTCGTACGTGAGAACTGGAGGCTCAGAGTAGTGGAGGCCACCAAAGGCCACACAGTGGGGAAGGGATAGCAAAGCCAGGACCAAGGACTCCTGCTAGAAAAGGCCCCTGAGTGTCCAGGGTCAGGGGACTTGAAATTGGTCCTCACACGCCCGGTGCCCTCTCTTTAGCTGACACACAGGTCTGTTCAGCTCCTCCCCTATATTGGCATCTTGGAATTCCCCCAGTCCAGCAGCCTGTGACCCTACAGCTCTGGGGCACTCCCCAACCCCAAGCATACGGGCAAGGTAACATGCAGTGTACTCCAGGGGCAAGAGGTAAGTGGATCCAAAGAACGGAAGTTCCCCAGGGCCTTGTCCTACGGGAAGAGCCCAAGGCCCCATGAAAGGCTGGGGACTCAACATGTCCTCACAGCAGTTCTGCAATATCAGCCTTATTATTCCCATTTTGTAGAGGGGTAAACTGAGGCACAAGATGTGAACAGTTCTGCTCAAGATAGCACAGGAGCAGAGTTTTGGCTTCAAACCTATGTACATTTGGCTGCAAGTCTAGAATCGTTTGCACCCCTGGCCCATTGGCTGACAGACTTTAAGTACCTGCTAAATGGATGAATAAAGAAATCCCTCCTGGAAAAGGAGATTGGAAATGGAGATCTAACATTTGATCAGTAGCACTCACCTGACCCTCCCAGTGCCAGGCAAGGTCCCACGTGGAGTTCAGAGTTCCCTGGAAAAGCAGACAAAGAGGTTTGGGTTATGAGCCAGTCCGGAGTGGAAGAAACAGAACATTCTTTAGCTTTTTTTTGTACCATCCTGAGCCTGATGCCGAGACCCATCCCACTGAGACAATCAGTATTAGGATCCCCACCTTCAGGGGTCCGAGCCATGGGGCCCTAATCCTCTGAGAGGCCAGTGGTTTCAGCCCCCTGCAGCCCCAAAGAAGCCTGATCATGTGGGTGGGGGAGCTGGGGCTCCCGGCACTTGCAGAGCTGTGGGGGTGCTCCTTAAGGGCTCTGACTCCCTGGACTCCACTGCCGTCCCGTCTCCTTGTCTCCAAGACACACCTCCTGCCTGAGCTTGGAGAATGCCCGAGGGATGCAGCTGAGGGCTGGTGAGTGAGACCCTCCCAAGGATGTCGCTGGAACCTGTGCATGTGCAGCAACCCCCCTCCTGACTTCGCAGCTCAGGGCCAATCTGCCCCCACTGTCCTCAAACCGTGAGAGTTGGGTTCACACCTGGAAGGTCCTAAAAGCATTACCACAGTCCTTTCTTGGAAAGTGCTTGATGCTGACAGCCCTGCTTTTTGGTGATAACAAATGGCAGTGAGTTCATGTTAGGCCCATTTCGCTCTGTACTTGACATACAGTGAACATGTCAGGTATGTTTTCCCTGACTTTTGCAGTTCACGAAATCCACCACTCGGAGCTCCTGGGCCTGCCCACTCCAAGAGCCTTCAGGGGGTGGGTCAACACAGTGGGACTGTGTTCATGCCCTGTGTCCTTACAGGGATGTCCTGGCCAAGTGGCCCCGGTGACAGCAGAGCCCCACACTGCTCACCTGGACCCCAGTACAGCAGGTGTCTCTGACTGAAAGGAGCGATCAAAGCCAGAGCTGAAGGGGGACTGTCTTGTTTGTTTTAAACTTTGAATTAATAATGGAGTCCCTGGTTCAAAATCCCTAGTTCAAAATCCCTGGTTCAAAAAAATATCAAATGACAAACAGTGAGCAGTCCCCATCCCGCCCCCAGCCCAGCCATACTCTGTGGCTGTGGGGCCAGTCGCTGCTCTCTGGGCTGGGGTGTCTGAGTCTGAGACGAGCTGGGCTCCTCCCTCACGCGCAGTCGCGAGGATCCGTGGACACGGCTGGGAAGCTCCAGGTGCTGGCCAGCAGGGGCTCAGCCAGCTTCGGGGAGGCTCTGCCCTGCTCCCAGTGGCCATCACAGCCACCGCCTCTGGCCACGGGTCAGGTTTCCATCCGCCGTCATTAGGCAGATGTCAAACTCCAAGGAGCACCAGTAATTTGGACAATTATGGCCGCTATTATTGCTTCCTCTCCTTAAACGGGGGCCAAATTACTCACTTAAACACAACCACCAGTCACTTTCCACAGGCAAGGGGACAGTGGGCGGGGGAGGGGACACAGGAGGGACACGTGGGAGGGGAGAGTTCAGAAATTCCAACAGCCCATCTGTGGATGACTGTCTGGTTTGAGGTCCCACTGTGTGATGTGGCGTGTCAATCTGCCCTGCCTGGGAGGTCGCAGTGCAATTGGCAGGGGAGGAGACTGGTGTCCCTGGGGAGGGGCCAGCCAGTCTCACCCAGCTGGTCACTGCAGGACCTGGGTTGCCTCCTGGGTGGTGTGAGCTGAGCGTCCGCCCCGGAGCAGGCTTGGTGCCGCGGGAGTGGAGGGGAGTTCACTCATTAGGGGTGAGGCAGGCCCAGGTAGCCCTGCTGCTGACTGGGGCAGGCAGACATGCGCACTTGGCTCACAGCTGAGGGAGAAGCGGGCGGAAAGGCCCAGGTAGGCACCATGCAGGGAGGGGAGGGGAGTCCAGGTCTATTCCATTTCTCAGAGCTAATCACAACCACACCCAAAGGTACAGATAAGAGTCACTGTAGTGACAGGAAGCACTTACGTAACACCTGCTGTGTCCAGCTCTGTAGTCCATTTACATATAGTCGCTCATCGAATCCTCAGAACAACCCTTTGAGGTAGGCATTCTTACCCTCATTTTACAGAGGAGACTGAGACACAGAGAAGCTAATTAACTTGCCCAAGGTCACACAGCACCTCAGCAAAGAACTTACCCCTTCCCAGAGCCACGCGACTGAGTGCCTGCTGAGTTGCAGGCTGCTGTGACAATGAAAGCAACTCAGCAAGGTTTTTTCATTGTCTTCCCTGTCGTAGAATGGGACCTGCAGGTTCAGGGAGGACGGGGCTGTCCAGGGTCCCAAAGGGTAGGGCCCAACGGGCAGAGGCTGTTGGCTTTGCTAGCCCCAGGCCAGCAGTGGGTGAGCCAGCAGCCTGGTGAGAAGCGGGAGTGCAGTGGCAGTGACAGGTCAGGGAGGGGCTGAGGCCACATTCGGTTCCAGGATGTCACAGATCATAGGTGATGCTGTGATCCCAGACTTTCCCCAGCAGGCAGGGTCACCCCATGGACACAGAGCAGGTCCCATCACAGGGAGAGAGGACGCTGAGCACATGACCTCTTCCTTGGAGGATATGTGAGCTTTGAGGGAGGGTAGAGAGAAACCCGAGAGGCTCCAGGAAAGCAGCGAGCTGGCCCCCGGTGGGTGTGGTGGGCTGTCTCTGCGACGGTGACTGCTGCTCCGGATGTAGGGCTCATCACAGGAGGCCTGAAGCCGTCTGAGCAGCCAGGGACCCCCTTCCCTGGAGTCCACAGAACAGGCTGTGGCTTCGGCCCTGGCCCAGCCTCTTCTGTCTGCCTCCTCTGACCACGCGTTGGGGGGTCTGCTTGACCTCTCCAAGCCTTGCTTTCTTTGTCTGAATCTTCAAGCTGGTCCCTGACTGAGTGACAGAGGCCAACACACCTGCCAAGGCTCAAAAGTGGCAGCTGTGGGACCCCAGGGAGAGACTGCATCTCCCTGAGCCCATGTCTTCTTCTGAAAATGATAATATTATACACTTCTGCCTCATGGGGTTTTGTGATTCAACAAAATAACATGTTATATAAGGGGCTTCAAAGCAAGGCCTGGGACCTAGAAACTGCTGCGTGAGGCTGGCTGGCCTCACCACTACTCCCCTGCTACTACGACCGTGTGCAGAGTAGAGGGAAAGTGGAGAGCCCTGATCCGCCAGGCCTGGCCTCCCACCACAACAAATCCCTCATGAGGCCTGCGAGGTGGGCGCTTGTGTAGCCCAAGACCCTGAGGCTCAGGCTGGTCACAGACAGGATGGCAGAGCCAACATTGGTGCTGGGACTGTCCCACTCCACGGCCCCTTCTTGGCCTGATGCCACTGTCTGAGAGGGTCCCCTGCAGTCTGATGCCTGGGGCATCCAGTCCTCAGAGAGAACAGGGCTGTGCTCATCCTGGCCTGGAGCTGGGGTCTCTCCTGGTAGGTTGCCTTCATATCGCTCTGAATGGGGACAAAGCTGGGGCCACCATGCCTGACAAAGTGCAGGCCCTGGGACACTTGTTCTGAGAATGTAAACACTTGCTGTTTCAAGAGCCTGCAAGGGGCAGCTTTGGAGACACAGCCCCCATGGCCCTGCCATTTGTCAGCTCCTCACTACCTGTGAGTCTGGCCAGCCTGCAACTGCTGCCCCTGTGCTCCCAGTGGCCAACAGGAGAGGCCAGGCACCTCTCACACCTGCAGGTGCCAGAACCCTGGGCCACCTCAGCCTCTGAGAGTGGGGATGATGACAACCACAATGACAGCTGACGGTGATTAAGCCTTTCTTGTGTGATAAACACTTCCTGTGCATTCTCTCACGTCATTATGACCCCATTTTGCAGGTGGGGGGACTGACTGAGGTCAGAGTGGGGTGACACATGGCCAGGAGGGAACAGATCAAGGTTTGGCTGGTGCATCTCCCTGACCCAGAAGAGGTGTCAACAGGAAGAGGCAGTTGCTGACCGCTGGACACATAGCCCTTGCAAGTAGCCTCCTTTGAGGCTTGGCTGGCCTGGCTCCATGGGAGGCCATTGCAGCTCCCTGTGAGCTCAGCCTCTTTTACTATGGGGGAAATCAGCCCCTCGACCCCTGGTTGATTTGTGGCCCTCATGGAGCCCCCAGCCTTGTCCAGGGGGGAGTTAGATCTGCAAACAGACCCAAACTTGGGGCCTGCAAGGGGCTCTTGAGATGGGAGGAGGCTCCAGGTTGCCAGGGAGAGGCAGTCAGGAAAGACTTCCCCAGAGGGCAACCTCAAAGCCAGGGGTGTTCTCAGATGTGCCCACCCCGAATAAAATCCCTGGAATCCCTGCACAGGTGGGCAGAAGAGGGAGCTCCCAGAAGTGGGTAACTGCCCAAGTGCACACAGCAGCACTCACATCTCACTGCCTCTGAACACCGCCTTCAAACCCTGGAAACCCACAGCCATCTCCCTCGGAGGCTTCTGGCGCCAGCATGTCACTTCTCAATTAGCTCCCCTCTCTGAACTATGATTCCCCACCAGCTAAGGTATTTTTCAGACCTCTAACTTAGGGCTACTTGTAAAAATGTGTAGATTGTTGACCAATTTTCCATAGATGATCTTTAGAACAAGATGAATTTACTGAGTCATGTAAATGAACGTGCGTGAAGTGTTTGGGCCATCAGGACTATGATGTAATAGATCTTTAAATTAAGTGCATTGTATCTCTGTGGGAAATGTCTCTTCTATTTATAAAATTGCTTCAAGACAATCATGCTGTTTGGACAATAGAATGACACAGCACCCTAAACTAGGTAGTGAGATCTAGCACAAGCCCAGTGCACAGGTAAGGAACCAAATGATATTACTCGCAACCAAAAATACAAGGAGGACCCAAGTGATATCATAATCACCAGAGTTCACAGATGAAGAACAGGGTGATACAACAATCACCCGATTCTACAGATGAGGAGATTGGGGATCCCACCATCAGCTCGCTGTGCAGACCACAAATTGAGTGATCCTACTAACAGCCTAATGCACAGGTGAGAAACCAGTGATGCTCCTACCATCCCAAACACAGGTGATGAATTTGGTGATGCTGCTATCACCTCTATGCACAGGTGGTGAACTGATTGATGCTATCATCCTAAAGTGCAGATACAGTATCTAGTGATACTATTACTAAATACAGAGATGAGGAAATTAATGATCCTGCTACCACCTCACTGTACAGATGCTGGGCCCCATGATATGACTATAACGTGAGTAACACCACTCAACCTAGTATACACATGAGAAACGAGTGATCCAAAATCGGAAAACCTGGAATCCAAAATCTGAAATTTTTTGAGTGCCAACATGATGCTCAAAGGAAATGCTCACTGGAGCATTTAGGATTTTGGATTTTCAGATTTGGGATGTTCAACTAGTAAGCATATAATGCAAATATTCCTAAATCAAAAAAATCCAAAACACGTCTGGTTCCAAGTATTTGAGATAAAGGATATTCAACCTATATAGATGACAAAATGACTTATGCTATTATCACTTCAATGTACAGATGAGACATGGAGTGATCCTGATACTGTCCCAATATGTAGATGAGAAACCAAATCATCTTACTATTACCCCAAGGTATAGATTATGAACTAAATGATACCCCCATCAGCTTAAGGTACAGATGAGGAAAACAGTGATATTGTAATCACTCCAATGGACTAATAAACTTAGTGATTCTATTATCATATCAAGGAGTAGGTGATGAATGGAATGGTACTATGATCATGTTAACATACAGAAGAAGATGTGACTGATACTGCTATTTACCTAGTGTATGAACAAAATCTTGAGTGATATTGCTCTCATGTCAACGTGCAGACAGTGAATCAAGTGGTGCTATGATCATTCCAAACAGAGAAAAATAAGTGAATGATACCATCACCCCAGTGCAAGATGAGAAACTGAGTGATCTTGTTATTATGCAAAACACATTTGAGAAACTTTTTTACGCTATTAATACCATCAGTTCTGTGGACAGATAACTAATTTGACAAATACAATAGCCGAATTAACTTGCTGACTGGACTCAATGGATTAGTGGGGATGAAAGAAGATAGAATCAGTGAACTTGAAGTCAGATCAATAGTATTTATTCAACCTGAATAATAAAGAGATACTACACTGAAAAAAAATAAACAGAGCCTTAAGTATTTGTGAAAGGATAAAACAGGTTTTAACACTTGTCATTGAAGTCCCAGGAGGAGAGGAGAAAGTGTGCAACGACTAACATATTTAAAGAAATAATGGCTGAAACTTCCTAAATTTGGTTAAAGACATAAATCTACAGATTTCTAAAGCTGAATGAATCCCAAATAAGATAAACCGAAGAAATTCACACCAACCATATTAGTCAGCTCAGGTTGCCATAACAAAATATCATATACTTGGTGGCTTAAAAACTGGTGTTTATTTCTCATAATTCTGGAGGATGAGAAGTCTAAGATCAAGGTGCCAGAAGATTCAGTTTTCAGTGAGGGCCCTTTTCCTGGCTTGTGGACAACTGCCTTTCTCTGTGTCTTCATATGGTGGAGAAAGAGAGAAGGAGAGGGAAATAGAAAAGGGAAGGGAGGGAAGGAGTGGGAGAGAGAGAGAGGGAGAAAAAGAGAGCACTCTGACCTCTCTTTCTAATCTAATCTTTCTTGCTAATTCCATCATGGGGGCCCCACCCTCATGACCTCATCTTCACCTAATTACCTTCCAAAGGCCCACCTAAAAATGCCAGCATATTGGGGGTTAGGGCTTCAACATATGAATTTGGAGAGGACACAAACATTCAGTCTGTAACACCAAGACACAACATAATTAATCTTCTGTAAACTAAATATAAAGAAAAAGAGCTCTAAAAGAGCCAGGCAGAAATTGATTACCTACAAAGAAAAATTAACTCAAATCACAGTAGATTTTCCATCTGAAACCATGAATGCCAGAAGGAAGTGTCACAACGTTGTTCAAGTGCTGGAAGGGAACACCTGGCGACCTCAAATCCTATCCAGTGATGCTATCCTCAAGAATCAAGGGGAAATAAAAGCATTTTCAGATAAAGGAACACATATATGTGTACATATGGTCATACCTGGAGAATCATATACATTACATATATATATGACAATATCTAGAGAACTTCTAAGAAAACTATACAAAGTGATATACTCAAAATATTTGAAAATACATCAAAATGGATTTCCACAAGTTCAAGTAATCCACAGACAGTCAAGAAAAAAGAATCAGACAATGAGAATTAGAGGGGAAAAAAGAGAAATAAAAGGGCACTCTTAAGTCCCACATATTGATAAGCATTTTACAGGTAAATTGTATCAATAAAAAGATATGGATTACGTAAGTGGATTAGAAAACACATCCCAACTACATTATATTCACAAGAAATTAACTTCAAACACAATGACATAAGTAGGCTGGAAAAAAGAATGAAAAAGGCATGCCATGGAAATATTAATTTTTAAAAGCAAAAGTGGTTGTACTAATATCATCAGATAGATTAGACCTGAGAGCCAAAACATTACTAAAGACAAAAAGGAACAGTCCATCATAATAAATAGTAGCAATTCACCAAGAAGATATAGCAATTCTAAATGCTTGTGTGCTAAACAACAGATCTTCAAAATACATTAAAATTTCAAACTTCTGCTCTGCAAAAGTCACTGTTGAGAAAATTAAAAGACAAGTAACCGACTTAGAGAAAATATTTGCAAAACACATATCTGATAATGACTTGCACCCAAAATATACAAAGAATGCTTAAAACTCAACAATAAGAAAACAAACCACCCAACTGAAAAATGAACAAAAGGTCTGAGCAGACACCTCACCAAGGAAGATAGACAGATGGCAAACAAGCAAATGAAAAGATGTTTAACATCAAATGAATTAAAATTAAATCAACAATAAGATAGCTCTACATATCTACTAAAATGGTTAAAGTACAGACAACTGACAAAATACCACATACTGGTGAGGAGGTAGAACTACAAGAACTCTCACTCATTGCTGGTGGGAGTGCAAAATGGTGCAGCCACTTTGAATGAAAGGTTTCCAGTTTCATATAAAACTACACAAAATCTTACCGTACAATCCAGCAATTGTGCTCCTAGGTACAGTGTTTACCCAAATTTATAGTATTTGCCCAAATGTGCTTCTAGGTACAGTATTTACCCAAATGAGTTTTACAAACTATGATAAATCCATGCAATGGAATATTATTCAGCAATGAAAAGAAATGAGCTATCCATTCACAAAAAGACATGGAAAAACTTGAAATGCATTTTGGTAAATGAAAGAAGCCAGTCTTAAAAGGCTATATACTATATGATTCTAAATATATAATACTCTGGAAAAGGCAAAACTGTGGAGACAGTGAGGAGATTAGCAGTTGCCAGAGATTTGGGAGGAGAAGAGGAAGGATGAACAGGTAAAGAGGGACTCAGGGGACTCTTAGGGTAGTGAATTCTGTATGACATTCTGTGTGATATCGTAATGACGGACACAGGAAAGAATACATTTATCAAAACCCAGAAAACGACTATTCAGAGTGAATCCTGATGTAAACCATTGACTTTAGTTAAAATAATACATGGATATTGGTTCACCAATTGTAACAAATCTACCACTCTAATGTGAGACATTGCTAAGGGGAAGATGGGGTTGAGGAATGAAGGCATGTGAGAATTCTTTGTACTATCTGCTCAATTATCTGTAAATCTAAAAGTCTTTGAGAAAATAAACTCTTAATCTAAAAAAATCAAATCTTTGCAAATACAAACAGAACACTTTTAAAAAGAATATGCAACAATTTCAAAGGACACTCACAGTCTTTAGAAAAATGAAGTATTTGCTAATTGTCTACCCTCAAAAAAAGATATATCATGCAAACATTAATTTTTAATTAAAAAAACAGAGTGGCCATATTAATATCAAATAAATTATACTTGAAAGCCAAAAATTTGCTAGGGACAAAGAGGGACATTACAGCTTGGTAAATATAATAGGATCAATCCACTAGGAAAATGTGGCAATCCTAAATGTTTATGCACTAAATGTTTATGGGTATCTTTCAAAACCCATGAAACAAAAACTGTTAGAGTCAAAAGGAGAAATAAGCAAATCCACAATTATAGTTGAATACATCAACACATAATACAAATAGCTTGATAGAAGTATTTTCTACTAGGTAGGAAATCAACAAGGGTATAGAGAACATAAACAATGCCCTAAGCAAGGAGATCTAATTGACATTTACAGAATACTCCACCCACCAAGGGCAGAATACACAATATTTTCATGTGCCCATGGAATATTCACTAAAATAGAAAATATCTTGGGTCATAAAACAAGGCTTAAAAATTTAGAAAAAATTGCAATCACTCAGAATGTGTTCTCAAATCATAATAGAATCAAATTACAAATATTTTTTCACCTATATATTCTTTCAGTGAAAACTAGAAATATTGACAGAAAGATAACAGGGAAATTTTCAAATACTTGGAAATTAAACAACACATTTCTAAATCATCTATGAGATTAAGAAGACATCTTAAAGGAAGTTTTTAAACACTCATAAGTCTGAGTGAAAAACGAAATACAACATTTCAAAGTATGTGATATGCAGCAATGGCAGTGCTGCAGGGGATATTTATACCACTAAAATATATTAGAAAAAGTGAAGGACTCCCAATCAACAATCTAAATTCATATCTCAAGAAATTAGAAAGGAAGAACAAAATAAATCTGAAACAAGTAGAAGGAAATAATAAAATGCAAACAGAAATAAATAAAATTGAAAAAACGAGAAGACAATACAAAAAATCAATAAAAGGAGAATTATTTTAAAAACAGTAAAATAAAACTCTCACAAGACTGACAATGATAAAAAGTGACAAGACACAAATCACCAATATCAAGAATAAAATGGACTGTCACAACAGATTCTGTCACCTCTTGCTGGAGCTAGAGTGGAAAATAAGGATCTTGTCCTTCAAATATTGGGGTTTTGTGTTCTGATACCTGATTGGTGCTTTTGATCACTGATGCACAGGCACAGAGTCTGGCTGCCATTGTTTCAACCCCACTGTCTGAAGTGCCTTTCAAGGAATTTAAAGAAGCAGCACCTGCATTTTTACCCTTTTGGGTGGTAGATATTTAAGGATTAGGACCTTCAAATACAACTGCATACATGGGAGAATTAGAATGCCAACATGCATGCGTAGGGAAAGGTGCACAGACTTAAAAAAGACCAAAGAAGACCTCAAATTTTCACTTCACACTGATCCCTGGTACAGAGACACCCTGCAACAATAAAACAAAAACAAAACAAAACCCAGAAAACTCCGAATAAAAGGAAGAATCTGATTTTCAGAGTTACTGCATTATATGATTAACATTAAACATCTGGTTTTCAACAGAAAGATCATGAAGGATATAAAGAAACAGGAAAGTATGGCCCATTCAAAAGAACAAAATAAATTGAGAGAAACTATCACTGAGGAAGTTCAGATGGTGGACTTACTAGACAAAGACTTTAAAACAACTGGCTTAAAGATTCTCAAGGAGCTAAAGGAAGATATAGATAGACAGGAAAACAACATATGAACAAATTAAAATGTAATAAAATGATAAAAAATATAAAAAGGAACCAAAAGGAAATTCTGGAGGTAAAATAAAAATTTACTATAGGAGTTCGAAAGTAGATTTGAGTAGGCAGAAAAAAGAATCAGTGAACTTGAAGGTAGAATAGTTGAAATTATCAAGAATGAAGACCAAAAATAAAAAAAAAAGATGGGGAAAAAAAAATAAAACAGAGCTTAAAGGACCTATGAGACACCATCAAGGAGACCATTACCTACATTGTGGTAATCCAGAATGAGAAGAGAGCAAGAGTGGGGCAGAAAAATATTTGAAGAAATAATGGCTGAAAAATTCCCAAATTTGATGAAAGACATGAATCTACAAATCCAAGAAAGCTCAAAAAACTCCAAGTAGGATAAATTCAGAGACCCACACTGCAACTTATTGTAACCAAACTGCCAAAAGACAAAGAGAGAAACTATCAAACAGCAAGAGATAAACAATTCATTACATAAAAAGGACCTTTAGTAATCTTATGAGTTAATTTCTCAACAGAAAACTTGGAAAGGAGGAGGATAGGAGGGAATGAGGGATAAAAATTTACCTGTTGGGTACAATGTATACCTTTTGGGGACAGGCACACTAAAAGACCCAACTTCGGCATTATATTAATACAATTCACTCATGCAACAAGAACAATTTATATTTTGAAATAAAAATTATTTAAAAAAATAAGAAGAAAACTTGGAGGCCATCAGGCAGTGGATCGATATTCAGGGGGCTGATAGAAAAAAATTTTCAACTGATATTCTATATGTGACAAACTGTTCTTCAAAAATGAAGGAGTAATTAGGACATACCCAGATAAAATCTGAGGGAGTTTGTTACTATTAGACCTGCCCTGCAGGGACCTATAAGGTAAAATAAAAGGATACTAGATAGTAACTCAAAGCTGCATGAAGAAATAAAGATCTTTGGTAATGATAAATACATGGGCAATTATAAAAGCTAGTATTATTATAATTTCAGTTTGTAAATCCATGTTTTCTTTGGCTTAGATCATAATCCCAAAAGATATAATCTCAAATGCCATAATCCTGATTATTAAAATCCCAAAAGATCTAAATCCCTAAAGTCTAAAAACTCTTAACGTCTAAAATCCAGAAAATCACAGTCCCAAAAGATTAAAATCCTGAAGGTTGAAATCCCAAAAGCCAAATTCTGGGGAAAGGATTAGTGTGTTTTTGGTTATATGCAAGATAGTTGCATCATGTTAATTGCATTATGTTAGGAGGAACTAGTACCTTGTTATCGCCTCTATTAAAAAGTTACATATGATTTAAGGAGACATGTATGGGTGTCAAGTTGACAAGGGATGGACTTGTGAACTTAATTTTAGGTGGATTAAGGAATACCTAAAAACCTGGTAAAGCATTATTTTGGTGTATCTGTGAGGGTGTTTCCAGAGGAGATTAGTGTTTGAGTCTGAGCAGACTAGGTAGGGAAGATCTGCCTCAATGTTATCAGACACTGTCCAGTCATCCAGTTGCCTGGAGAGAACAAATACAGAAGGTGAATTGGTCTCTGTCTGAAAGCTGGGACATATTTTTCTTCTGCTGCCTTGGAAGTTGGAAATTTGATGCACAAAAGTGCATTACCACAATGTTGTCTTTGTGTGTAATCATTGTACATGTACATAAAAACATTGAAACTTCCTCTATAAATGAAGAGATGTCCTTCTTTTACATCTTCATTTGTGAAAGATGAAATTGCTCAAGATCTTGGCTCTTTGGGCAACATATGCTCTGGTGATCCATCACGGGTTTTGACTGATTTCTTCAAAAGACTTAGGTTATCACTCATGGTGTTTCAGATGACCACAATCATAAAGCTGAGTGCACACAATTACCAACCATAGTGATATGCATTATACATTTCTCTTTTTGATTTCTTTCTTTATAAATAGAGTCATCGCCTCATAACTGTTTACCCATGCAACTGTCATTAGTGTACCTGAGTGTTTATGATTGCAGAAATATGTATGTTATTATTGCCTATTTTTCTGTGTAAAGTGGCCTACAAAGTGTTCTGTTGTGTTTTTATATGTTCTTATATAAATTCCCTATAAAATATAAATAAATATATTTTAAAGAATTTTTGGGCTGGGCGTGGTGGCTCACGCCTGTAATCCTAGCACTCTGGAAGGCCGAGGCGGGTGGATCGCTCAAGGTCAGGAGTTCGAGACCAGCCTGAGCGAGACCCCGTCTCTACTAAAAATAGAAAGACATTATATGGTCAACTAAAAATCTATATAGAAAAAATTAGCCGGGCATGGTGGCGCATGCCTGTAGTCCCAGCTACTCGGGAGGCTGAGGCAGTAGGATCGCTTAAGCCGAGGAGTCTGAGGTTGCTGTGAGCTTAGCTGACGCCACGGCACTCACTCTAGCCTGGGCAATAAAGTGAGACTCTGTCTCAAAAAAAAAAAAAAAAAAGAATTTTTGGCTAGGCATGGTGGCTCATGCTTATAGTCTTAGCACTTTGGGAGGCCAAGGTGAGAGGATTGTTTGAGCCCAGGAGATCGATACCAGCCTGGGAAACATAGCAAGACCCCATTTCTATAAAAAACTTAAAAATTAGGTGGATTTGGTGCCACATGCCTATAGTCTTAGCCACTGGGAGGCTGAGGTGAAAGATCGCTTGAGCTCTGGAGTTTGAGGTTGCAGTGAGCTATAGTGAGCTACGATAGCACCACTATGCTATAGTCTAGACAATAGAACAAGACTCTGTCTCTTAAAACAAAACAAAACAAAACAAAAGCAGAAATGAGACAGGAATAAAAACATTTCACTACAAAAAAGTCAAATAAACCCCAAAGAAGGCAGCAATGTTGGAAATGAGGAACAAAAAAGCCATAGGTGCTTAGAAAGTAAACAGCAAAATGGCAGAAGGAAGTCTCTCCTTATCAATAATTACTTTAAATGTAAATAAATTAAACTACACAATCAAAAGAAAGAGATTGGCAGAAATAATTTTTAAAAAACATGATCCAACTATATGCTCTTACAAGAGACTCACTTTTAGATCCAAAGGCAAATACAGTTTGAAAGTAAAAGGATAGAAAAAGGTATTCCATACAAAGAGCAACCAAAAGGGATCTAGGGTCTAATATCATACAAAATAGACTTTAAAGATAAAAGTTTACAAGAGAAAAAGGAAGAGATTATATATCAATAAAATGTTCAATACAATAAGATGATATAACAATAATAAACATTTCTACAACTAATTACAGACCCTTAAAATATATGAAGCAAAAATGAACAGAATTGAAGGGAGAAACAGATGGTTCTACAAACATAGATGGAAATTTTAATATTTCACTTTTAATAGTGAACATAACAATCAGACAGAATATAAGTAAGGAAAAAGAAGACTTGAAGAGCACAGTAAATCAACGAGACCTAACAGACATACATAGAATACTCCACCCAACAACAACAGAATGTATACTTTTCTCAAATACACATGAAACATTCTCCAGGATAGACCATATGTTAGACCACAAAACAAGTCTCAAGATTTTAAAAGATGGATATCATACAAAATGTCTCCTCTTGGCACATCAGAATGAAGTTATAGAAATCAATAACAGAAGGAAAACTGGAAAATTCACAAATAGGTGGAAATTGAACAACACACTCTTAAATAACAAATGGGTCAAAGAATTACCACAAGGGAAATTTAAAAATGCTTACAGAAAACCAAAAAGGAAAATGCCACATACCAACCCTTAATGGATAGAATGAAATTATTACCCAAAAGGAAATTTACAGCTGTAAATGTCAACATTAAAATAGAAGAAAGATCTCAAATCAATAACCTAATATTCAACCTAAAGGAATTAAAAAATAACAAACTAAACTCAAGGCTATCAGAAGGAAGAAAAGGAAGTCGGGATTTGAATCAAGATGGCGAATGAGAAAAATCGCCAGCCAGAGTGTCTCTTCCAGAAAGACAGATTTTAGAAGAAAGTGAAAAAAATAAACAGGCAGACAAACATAGATCAGACGAAGGTTGGAAGGAAGGGTGCGTGAAACTACAGGAGACTCCACAGGAAGAAGTTACAGAGGAGAACTGGAAGGAGAAAGGCCCCGAGAGGCTTGGAGACCAGCAACAAGGGTAGGTAGAGCAGCTACATTTCCCCTCCCTTTCATTTTGGACTGCGGGTGGGCTCCTGAGCGGAGAGACCTGCCCACACCAGCCCAAAGACGGCCACGACCAGTGAGCCGTGAGCCTCTTGTGGACAGGGCACCAGGCTCCCAGCTCCGTCAGGGCACCTCCTGGTCCGCAGACCCCTACTGATCAGCAGGCACCATATTGCTTCATTCTCCCCTCCCATTTCCTTACCAGCCACTGCTGAGAGAGAGACAATTTAGCCACCACCGGAGGCATCTGCAGGGAATGGGACCTCTCCTTTTCGGGACCTACAGCAGACTGAGAGGTACTCAGATTGTGAGCTTCCTACCCACCAGCCCTCCCAGGTGCAGCTTGCCTGGTGACTACAGGAGAGGGAGCAAATCTTGAGGCAGAGAGACATCGATCCAGCTTGGGCACCCCATGGGTGACTTGAGACCAGCACTCCTCTCCCTGGAAGGGGATTGATCTCCAGGGCTCAGGGAACAGGCCTGGAGATCAGATCCCATACACCCAGGCCTCGATCGCATTGCCCTGGGGCACAGAAAGGATATTTCTGAATGACCCTACTGAGTGTGTGTGCCTTCAGGGGCAGATCAGTGTGCTTTAGGGGCACCCCTCCTCTCACAGGAAGGCTGTGAGCCCAGTCCAGGCTGAGATCCTGGACAGAGAACCTCCTGGCCTGCATGAAAGCCAGGGTAGATCCACTGCCTTGAGATCCTGTCTGCTGGCAGAGGCCCTGGAGAAACTGTGGAATAGGGGAGGGTGTAAAGGAGTGAGGTCTGCTCTAGACTGTAGGTCTCAGACAGACCCACCCCGCCATACAAAATTTTCTGCTGAGAGAGGCCATTCCAGCCCATCCCTAGCAGCTTTGCCCAGAGGCAAATAACAGACCTTTGACCCCTGCTAACAGCATTTGTGGAGCTTGAGTGCAGGCTCACCCAATCCAGTTCTACCCAGACTCACTCCCCAACCTGCCCCCACTGAGGTGCAGAATAAGGACACTTGTGGAAGTCCCAGGGCCACACTCACCATGTGAGGCACTAGAGTGCCTCCCCAGAGAAACAAGAGCTCGTTACAGGACACAAAAACAACACTGCAGCCTTCCCCTCCCAGTAAGCGCCACCTACTGACAGGGAGGTCATTCTGCACACCCTTTTACTGCATTTACTGACTCATCATAAAGGGTGTGGTCGAATCTCACCCACAAGCACCACCTGCTGACTCAGAAACTAAACAGAGTGTGTCATTATACAAATGAAAATCTAAAGATAAGAAGCAACAGCTGACCCAGATGGGAAGGAATCAGCAAAAGAACTCTGGAAGTATGAAGAATCAAACCCCCAAAGGGCAACACTAGCTCTCTAACAACGGACACCAACCAAATTCAGAACACTAAAATGACAGAAGAAGAATTTTGAACATGGATTGTAAGAAAACTTAATGATATGCAACAAAAAAAAAATGGATAACCAACACAAAGAAACCACACACACACACACACACACACACACACACAATCCAGGACTTGGAAGAAAAATTCACTAAAGAAATCGAAATATTGAGGAATCAAAGATGGCGGAGTGGTGGTGACGGCCTGAATCTGCACTCCCGGGAAGGAAGGCATCGATCCGGACCTGCCACAACGCTAGAAGACCGCTCCCACACAGGAACAGCGGTGTGAATCCACGGAGAATCAGCGTGGGACAAACAGAGCGAGTGAGGTCTGAGGTGAACGAAAATCGGGAACGCGGGACAGACACTAGCCAGCGGAGCGCGGGTCGGATACACCCGCCCTCAGCCGGGGCGGGTGCAGCCTCTCGGGAAAGCGGCTTGCCCTCCGCTCCCAATTGAACAGAGCCCTGACCCAGGCCAGCACAGAATCACTGAGGGGTACGTGGCGCATTGCAGACAGGAGGCTTTTTTGCGAAATTACCTTAGAACCTGGGGGATCTCAGCTGAGACAGCACTTGGCGAGGAGGGACGGATCTGCCCCAGGGCGGAAAAACACAAAAGACTCCCGGACAGCAAATAGCGTCGTACCCCGTGCTGCCTTTTTCGGCAGTTCTCCAGCCGGTGACCCCCGGTGCGTGTCCTTGCTGGCCAGCCCCCGGGCAGTGGCGGTCTCTGCCTGCCGGGGAGCCGGTCCCCTCCAGCCCCGGAGCTCTGCAGGCGCCATCTTGAAAGCGAGGGTGAAACCGCTCGGGAGCCATAAAGTGCCGAGCGGCTCTCTCTGCCCAGCGCCCTCCGGTGGTCTCTCAACCAATGCCAGGAGTGTGGGATATGCCGGGGCCGCGCTCGGGGTGAAGGGGCAGAGCTGCGCTAAGGCAAAAAAAAAAAAAAAAAAAAACAACACGAACAAGAAGAATAGGCTCGCCGAATTGTATATTTTATTCTTGGTAAATTTCTTCTGGGTTTTGTTTATTTGTGTTTGTGTTTGTGTTTGTTTTTGTTTTTTTGGGTTTTTTTTTTTTTTTTTTCCTTTTCTTTTCTTTTTCTTTTTTTTTTCCGGTGGCGGACAGCCTCGGCGGGCACCTTTGCCCTCTGGGCCTCTGGCTGCCGCGCTTTTTTGAGCGCGGAGGTTGGATCCCCACCACCCTCGGAGCTGTGCGGGCGCGTAGACGCCATCTTGAAATCCACTGCGAAACCGCCTGGGACCCAGCCGGGCGGGCGTGAAGGGGCGGAGCTGTGCTAAGGCGTAAAAACAAAAACATTTAATGGCCGCTCCGGACCCAGC
Source organism: Eulemur rufifrons (assembly GCF_041146395.1). Taxonomy (NCBI): domain Eukaryota; kingdom Metazoa; phylum Chordata; class Mammalia; order Primates; family Lemuridae; genus Eulemur; species Eulemur rufifrons. The sequence goes on along the minus strand of NC_090989.1, from coordinate 197,994,010 downwards.
CGAGCGGAAGTGAAGGGGCGGAGCTGTGCTAAGGCGTAAAAACAAAAACATCTAATGGCCGCTCCGGACCCAGCCGAGCGGAAGTGAAGGGGCGGAGCTGTGCTAAGGCGTAAAACAAACAAACAAACAAAAAAACATTGAGTCGCTGAATTATATACTTCAGATTTGTGTATCTTTCTGCCTTGCGGTGTGGTGAGGTGCTATGTAGTTTGTTTTTGTTCATTTTTGTTGGCGTTTTTGGTGTTTTTTGGTTTGGCTTTTTGCGTTTTTCTCTTTTTTTCTTTTTTTTTTTTCTTTTTCTTTCTTTTTCTTTTTTTTCTTTTCTCTTTCGTTTTCTCCTCTTTCTTTTCTTTCTTTCCTTTCCTTTTTTCTTTTTTTTTTCTTCTCTTCTCTTTCTCCTCTCTTTTCACCTTCTAACTGGGGACCCACGGTGAGCTTTGGAATGGGCCAGGTCCCTGGCTCTGGTACATACCGGATCCTGAGCAGTCACCCCCAGGGCCGGAGATCTGCGGGCATGCAATCGCCACTCTAGGGCCCAAAGCCAAGTCACTGCGGAGCAATAGGGTACCAAGAGGCTCCCTGGATGGCCCTCTCCCCTGGTCCATGGACCTTATATAGGATCCCTGCCCAAGTGTAAACACTGAATACTTCTCCAGAAGCGAGAGTGTGGAACCTGATCCCTGGGGACATTGGGCCAAGACAGACTTTTGCCCATGTGAGCTACAGCAACTGGGGCGCTGAGCAAGCGAAGTCACCGTCCTCTCCCCATAGCTAGTATCTTGCCGGCAGATAGAGTCAGAAACCTCCCCTATAGAGGAAGAACCAAAGGGAAACAAACAAAAAAACAAACAAAGAGAATTTCGGTCTACTATTAGTGTGGACCCTGCCTGCCTTCTGAAAGACCACAACACAGTGTCCTCACTCACCAAAGCGGTCCTGGATCACTCCAATCCTCTAGGATTGGACCCATCGGAAGCAGTCCCCCAACGGAAACAGAAAAATCTCTGAACAATACACAACAGTCTCCCCCTCTTGCCAAAAGAAGCAACATACCTAGACTGTTTCACAGCCTAAGAATAGAGCACAAAGAGTCCTATAACCAGACTAAACCTATAAGTAAAGATCCAACGATAAATCTAGATGGGAAGGGCCCAGCGAAAAAACACGGAGAGCACAAAGAATCAAATGGAAAGCTCATCCCCAAAGAGAAATACCAGCTCCCAACCATTTGACACAAACCAGACTCAAAACACCAACATGTCACAGGAAGAATTCCAATTATGGATTATAAACAAGCTGAATAGTATACAAGAATCAATGGATAAACAACACAAGGAAAACACACAAAAAATACAGGATTTGGAGGAAAAATTCACTAAAGAAATTGAAATATTGAAGAAAAACCAAACTGAACTCCTAGAAGTGAAGAATTCACTCAGAGAGTTACAAAACACTGTGGAAAGTCTCAAGAGCAGGGTAGATCAAACAGAGGAAAGAATCTCAGAAATTGAAGATAACTCCTTCCAACTAAATAAGTCAGTCACAGAGATAGATCGAAAAAGTAAGAGAAATGATCTGAGTCTTCAAGAAATGTGGGATTATGTGAAGAAACCTAACCTGAGAGTTATTGGCATTCCTGAGGGTGAAGAAGATAACAAGCAAGGGTTGGACAAGCTATTTGAAGACATAATCGAGGAAAATTTTCCAGGCCTTGCCAATACTCTAGACATACAGATTCAAGAAGCTCCAAGGACCCCTGGGAGATTCATAGCAAATAGGAAAACACCACGCCACGTAGTCATCAGGTTGACCAAAATATACACTAAAGAGTCACTTCTCCGAGCTGTAAGGAGAAAGAAACAAGTAACTTACAAAGGAAAACCCATCAGAATTACGCCAGATTTCTCAGCTAAAACCTTACAAGCAAGAAGAGGTTGGGGCCCCATTTTCACGCTTCTGAAACAGAATAATGCCCAGCCTAGAATCTTGTACCCAGCTAAGCTAAGTTTTCTATACGAAGGAGAAATCAAGACATTCTCAGATAAACAAAGGTTGAGGGAATTCACCAAGACAAGACCAGCCCTCCAAGAAGTACTCAAAAGAGAATTACACACGGATCAGCACAAGAAAGATCCACGAATGTAAAACTACTCAAGAGCTAAAGATCAAATTCCAGATACCACAATGGCCCAGGAGAGAAAACATCACAATGAAGTCCTACCCAACAAGCTGAACAAAAAACTGTCTCACTTATCAGTTTTCTCAATAAATGTGAATGGCTTGAACTCCCCGCTCAAGAGACATAGACTGGCCCAATGGATAAAAAAATACAATCCAAGTATCTGCTGTCTTCAAGAAACTCACCTAACCTGCAAAGATGCATTTAGACTGAAAATAAAAGGATGGAAATCGATATTTCAAGCAAATGGTAACCAAAAGAAAGCTGGTGTGGCAATCTTAATTTCCAATAACTTAGCTTTCAAACCAACAAAAATAATAAAAGACAAAGATGGCTACTACATATTGATTAAAGGCACAATTCATCAAGAAGCCATGACTATACTCAATATATATGCACCCAACCTAGGTGCACCTAGATTCATAAAGCAAACCCTACTAGATCTCAACCAAATGATAGATAACAATATTGTAATAGCTGGAGACTTTAACACCCCACTGACAGTACAGGACAGATCCTCTAAACAGAAAATAAACAAAGACATAATGGACCTAAATAGAATGCTAGAACAAATGGGCATGGCTGACATCTATAGGACATTCTACCCAAAGTCCACAGAATATACATTCTTCTCATCAGCTCATGGGACATTCTCTAAGATTGACCATGTCCTAGGACATAAATCATGTCTTCAAAAATTCAAAAAAATAGAAATTATACCATGCATATTCTCAGATCACAGCGGAATAAAAGTAACAATGATCACAAACAGAAACCCTCACTCTTACTCAAAGTCATGGAAGCTAAATAACCTTCTCCTGAATAATTATTCTATAAAAGAAGAAATCAAGATGGAAATCAAAAATTTCTTTGAATTAAATGACAATGGAGATACAACTTATCAAAATCTATGGGATGCAGCTAAAGCAGTCCTGAGAGGAAAATTCATATCCATAAACGCCTATATCAAAAAGACAGAAAACATGCAAATAGACAACCTAACGAATAGACTCAAAGAGCTGGAGAAAGAAGAACAGAACGATCCCAAACCCAGCAGAAGGTGAGAAATTACTAAGATCAAATCAGAACTAAATGAAAAGGACAACAAAGAAACTATAAGGGAAATTAATAAAATAAAAAGTTGGTTTTTTGAAAAGATAAACAAAATAGACACACCTCTGGCTAGACTAACCAAGAGCACAAAAGTAAAATCTCTAATAACCTCCATTAGGAACATGAAAGGAGAAATCACAACCGATGCTACAGAGATACAAGATATCATCTATGAATTCTACAAAAATCTTTATGCACACAAACTGGAGAACGTGGAGGAAATGGACAAATTTTTAGAAACACATAGTCTTCCCAGGCTCAACCAGGAAGAAATAGAGTACCTGAACAGACCAATATCAAGAACTGTAATCGAAACAGCAATAAAAAAACCTTCCCAAAAAGAAAAGCCCTGATCCAGATGGGTTCACACCTGAATTTTACCATACATACAAAGAAGAACTGGTGCCCATCCTACATAAACTATTCTCCAATATTGAGAAGGATGGAATTCTCCCCAACACGTTCTACCAAGCCAATATAACATTAACACCAAAACCTGGAAAGGATACAACAAAAATAGAGAACCACAGACCAATTTCCCTCATGAATATAGATGCAAAAATTTTCAATAAAATGCTAGCAAATCGAATCCAAGTACTTATCAAAAAAGTAATCCACCACGACCAAGTGGGCTTCATCCCCGAGATGCAGGGGTGGTTCAACATACATAAATCTATAAATGTAATTCACCACATAAATAGAAGCAAAAACAAAAACCATATGATACTCTCATTAGATGCAGAAAAAGCATTTGACAAAATTCAACACCCTTTTATGATAAAAACGCTTAACAAAATAGGCATTGATGGAACCTACCTAAAAATGATACAAGCCATCTATGACAAACCCACAGCCAACATCATACTGAATGGGGAAAAACTGAAAGCACTCCCACTTAGAACTGGAACCAGACAGGGCTGCCCATTGTCTCCATTACTTTTCAACATAGTATTGGAAGTCCTTGCGAGAGCTATCAGGCAAGAGAGCAGAATGAAGGGAGTCCAAATAGGGAAGGAAGAGATCAAACTCTCACTTTTTGCTGATGATATGATGTTATATCTGGAAAACCCCCAGGATTCAACCAAGAGACTCCTGGAATTGATTAACGAATACAGCAAAGTCTCAGGCTACAAAATTAATATACACAAATCAGAGGCATTTATATATGCCAATAACAGCCAATCAGAAAACCAAATTAAAGACTCAATACCCTTCAAAATAGCAACAAAGAAAATAAAATATCTAGGTATATATCTAACTAAAGAGGTAAAGGACCTCTATAAGGAAAACTATGAAACACTGAGAAAAGAAATAGCAGAACTTGCAAATAGATGGAAAAATATACCATGCTCGTGGATCGGAAGAATCAACATTGTTAAAATGTCTATACTACCCAAAGTGATCTACAGATTCAATGCAATCCCTATTAAATTACCAACATCATTCTTTACAGACATAGAGAAAATAATTATACACTTTGTATGGAATCAAAGAAGACCCCGTATAGCAAAAGCAATTTTAAGCAACAAAAACAAAATGGGAGGTATTAATTTGCCAGACCTCAAACTATACTACAAGGCCGTGGTTCTTAAAACAGCCTGGTATTGGCACAAGTGCAGGGACACAGACCAGTGGAACACAACAGAAAATCCAAATATAGAACCATCCTCATATAGTCACCTAATTTTTGACAAAGCGGGAAAGAATATACTCTGGGGACAAGAATCCCTATTCAACAAATGGTGCTGGGAGAATTGGTTAGCCACTTGTAGAAGACTGAAACAGGACCCACAGCTTTCACCTCTCACAAAAATCAAATCACAGTGGATAACAGACTTAAACCTTAGGCGTGATACAATCAGAATTCTAGAAGAAAATATAGGAAAGACTCTTACAGACATTGGCCTAGGCAAAGAATTTATGAAGAAGACCCCCAAGGCAATCACAGCAGCAACAAAAATAAATGAATGGGACATGATTAAATTAAAAAGCTTCTGCACAGCCAAAGGCACAGTCCAGAGAATAAACAGACCACCTACAGAATGGGAAAAAATTTTTGCATACTACACATCAGATAAAGGACTGATAACAAGAATCTATTTAGAACTCAGGAAAATCAGCAAGAAAAAATCAAGCAACCCTATCAAAAAGTGGGCAAAGGACATGGATAGAAATTTTTCAAAAGAAGATATAAAAATGGCTAACAAACATATGAAAAAGTGTTCAACATCTCTAATCATCAGGGAAATGCAAATCAAAACCACAATGAGATATCACTTAACCCCAGTGAGAATGGCCTTTATCAAAAAAACCCAAAACAACACATGTTGGCGTGGGTGTGGAGAGACAGGAACACTAATACACTGCTGGTGGGACTGCAAACTAGTGCAACCCCTGTGGAAAGCATTATGGAGGCATATTAAACAGATTCAAGTAGACCTACCATTTGACCCAGCAATCCCATTACTGGGCATATACCCAAAGGAAAAAAGATCATTCTGTAACAAAGGCACGTGTACCCAAATGTTTATAGCAGCACAATTCACAATAGCAAAGATGTGGAAACAACCCAAATGCCCATCAATACATGATTGGATTAGTAAACTGTGGTATATGTATACCATGGAATATTACTCAGCTATAAGGAATGATGAAGATACGACATCTGTATGGTTCTCCTGGAGAGAGTTGGAACCCATTATATTAAGTGAAGTATCCCAAGAATGGAAAAACAAGCATCACATGTACTCACCAGAAAATTGGTTTCCCTGATCATCACCTAAATATAAATCTGGAAACGACAACAATTGGACATCAGACTGAGGTGGGGGTGGGGGAGGGGATGGGGGTATGCCTACACAATGAGTGCATTGCGCACCGTTTGGGGAGTGGTAACACTTGAACGTGCTGACTCGGGAAAGGGGGGGTGGGGAAAAAAATATGAAACTATTGTTTTTAACTTGCACTGTTCACTTAATAATTTATCATGAATATTTCCCATATTATTTCATATCATTGTACAAGAAATAATGTATACATTATGAGGACATACTGTATCTAACAAGATATACTGTTAGACTCTTTGATTCTGTAAAATTAAATTGAAAAAAAAAAAAAGAAAGAAATCGAAATATTAAAGAAAAATCAAGCCAAACTCCTGGAAATGAAGAATTTATTCAGGGAACTACAAAACACAGTGGAAAGCCTCAAGAACAGGGTAGATCAACAGAAGAAAGAATCTCAGAGATAGAAGATAACACTTTCCAATTAAATAAGTTAGTCACAGAGATAGAGCAGAGAAATAAGAGAAAAGACCAGAGTCTGCATGAAATGTGGGATTATGTGAAGAAGCCTAACGTGAGAGTTATAAGCATGGGTTAAGGGTGAAGAAGATAATATGCAAGGGTTGGATAAGCTACTTGAAGATATAATAGAGGAAAATTTCCCAGGCCTTGCTAAAAATCTAGATATACAGGTACAAGAAGCCCAAAGGACTCCTGGGAGATTCATTGCAAATAGGAAGACACCATGTCATGCAGTCATCATACTGACCATAGTATTCACTAAAGAGGCCCTTCTTCGAGTTGTAAGGTGCAAGAAACAAGTAATATACAAAGGAAAGCCCGTCCAAATAACGCCAGATTTCTCAACTGAAACCTTACAAGCAAGAAGAGACTGGGGCCCCTTTCTCACTCTTCTGAAACAGAATAATGCCCAGCCTAGAACCTTGTACCCAGCAAAGCTAAGTTTTGTATACAAAGGGGAAATTAAGACATTCTCAGGTAAACCAAGACTGAGGGAATTCACCAAGACAAGACCAGCCCTCCAAGAAGTACTCAAAACAGAGTTGCACATGAACCAGCACGAGAAACACTTACGAATGTAAAACTACTCAAAAGCTAAAGATCAAAGGCCAGGTACCACCTGGCCTCAAGAGAGAAAACCTAGCAATGAAGTTCTACCCAACAGGATGAACACAAATCTGCTCCACCTATCAGTTCTCTCAATAAATGAGAATGGTTTGAATTCCCCACTCAAAAGACATAGGCTGGCCCAATGGATAAAAATAAAAACAAGCCAAGTATCTGCTGTCTCCAGGAAACTCATCTAACCTGCAAAGATGCATTTAGACTGAAAATAAAGGGATGAAAATCGATATTTCAAGCAAATGGAAGCCAAAAGAAGGCTGGCATGATGGTTTTAATTTCAGATAACTTAGTTTCTAAATCAACAAAAGTAATGAAAGACAAAGATGGTCACTATATAATGGTGAAGGGTACAGTTCAACAAGAAGACATAACGATACTTAATATGTATGCACCCAACATAGGTGCACCCAGATTCATAAAGCAAACCCTACTTGATCTAAAACAAATGACAAACAGCAACACCATAATAACTGGAGACTTCAACACCCCGCTGACAGCACAGGACAGATCCTCCAAACAGATAATAAACAAAGAAATAATGGACTTAAACAGAACACTAGAACAAATGGGCCTGACTGACATTTACAGAACATTCTATCCAAAATCCACTCAATATACGTTCTTCTCATCAGCTCATGGGGCATTCTCTAAGATTGACCATATCCTAGGACACAAAGTGTGTCTTAAAAAAATTTTTTAAGTAGAATTATACCATGCATCTTCTCAGATCACAGTGGAATAAAAGTAGAAATCAACCCTAACAGAAATTCTCATTTCTACTCAAAGTCATGGAAGCTAAACAACCTTCTCCTGAACGATCATTTTATAAATGAGAAAATCAAGGCAGAAATCAAAAGATTCTTTGAACTAAATGGCAAAGGAGACATAAGTTATCAAAATCTGTGGGACACAGCTAAAGCAGTCCTGAGAGGAAAGTTTATTTCCATAAATGCCTATATCCAAAAGACAGAAAATTTAAAAATAGACAATCTAATGAATAGACTCTAAGAGCTGGAGAAAGAAGAACAGACTGACCCCAAACCTAGCAGAAGGAGTGAAATTAGTAAAATCAAATCAGAACTAAATGAAATGGACAACAGGAAAACTATATGGGAGATTAATAAAACTAAGTTCGTTCTTTGTAAAGATAAACAAACTTGGCATGCCTTTGGCTAGATTAAGAGCAGAAACGAAAAATCTCTAATAACCTTCATCAGGAACATGAAAGGAGAAATTATAACTGATGCCACAGAGATACAAATATCATCTATGAATTCTACAAAAACCTTTACACACACAAACTGGAAAATGTGGAGGAAATAGACAAAGTTTTAGAAACACACAGCCTCCCTAGGCTCAACCAGGGAGAAACAGAATTCCTGAACAGACCAACATCAAGAACTGAAATTGAAACAGCAATAAAAAATCTTCCCCAAAAGAAAAGCCCCAGACCAGATGGTTTTACACCCGAATTTTACCACACCTACATAGAAGAACTAGTGCCTATCCTACAAAAGTTATTCCACAACATCGAGAAGGGTGGAATCCTCCCCAACACATTTTATGAAGCCAACATAACTCTGATACCAAAACCAGGAAAGTATGCAACAAAAAAGGAAAACTACAGACCAATATCCCGTAAGAATATAGATGCAAAAAATTTTCAATAAAATCCTAGCAAATCGAATCCAGGTGTTTATCAAGAAAATAATCCATCACGACCAAGTGGGCTTCATCCCAGAGATGCAGGGATGGTTCAACATATGCAAATCTATAAATGTAATGCCACATAAATAGAAGCAAAAACAAAGACCATATGATCTTCTCAATAGACGCAGAAAAAGCATTTGACAAAATTCAACACCCTTTTATGATAAGAATGCTTAACAAAATAGGCATACATGGGGCCTACTTAAAAGTGATACAAGCCATATATGACAAATCCACAGCCAACATCATACTGAATGGGGAAAAATTGAAAGTATTCCCACTTAGAATTGGAGCCAGACAAGGTTGCCCACTGTCCCCACTGCTATTCAACATAGTGCTGGAAGTCCTTGCGAGAACAATCAGGCAAGAGAGCAGAATGAAGGGTGTTCAAATGGGGACAGAAGAAATCAAACTCTAACTCTTTGCTGATGACATGACATTATACCTAGAAAACCCTAAGGATTCAACCAAGAGACTCCTGGAACTGATAAATGAATTCAGTAAAGTCTCAGGATACAAAATCAATACACACATATCAGAGGCATTCATATATACCAATAACAGTCAAACTGAGAACCAAATCAAAGACTCAATACCCTTCACAATGGCAACAAAGAAAATAAAGTACCTAGGAATATATTTAACTAAGGAGGCAAAAGACCTCTAGAGGGAGAACTATGAAACACTGAGGAAAGAGAGAGCAGAGCACGTAAACAGCTGGAAAACCATACCATGCTCATGGATTGGAAGAATCAGCATTGTTAAAATGTCTATACTACACAAAGTGATCTACAAATTCAATGCAATCCCTATTAAATTACCAACATCATTTTTCACAGATATAGAAAAAATAATTTTACGCTTTGTGTGAAAGCAAAAGCAATTTTAGGCAACAAGAACAAAATGGGAGGTATTAATTTACCAGAATTCAAACTACACTACAAGGCTGTGGTTTTTAAATCAGCTTGGTATTGGCACAAGAACAGGGACACAGACCAGTGGAACAGAACTGAGAATCCAGATATAAAACCATCCTCATATAGGCATCTAATCTTTGACAAGGCAGACAAAAAGATACACTGGGGAAAGGAATCCTTATTCAATAAATGGTGCTGGGAAAACTAGGTAGCCATATGTAGAAGACTGAAACAGGACCCACACCTTTCACCTCTCACAAAAATTAAATCATGGTGGATAACAGACTTAAACTTAAGGTGCTAAACTATTAGAATTCTAGAAGAATATGTGGGGAAAACTCTTATACACATTGGCCTAGGCAAAGATTTTATGAAGAAGACCCCAAAGGCAATCACAGAAACAACAACAAAAAAATAAATAAATGGGACCTGATTAAATTAAAAAGCTTCTACACAGCCAGAGAAACTGTCACGAGAGCAAACAGACAACCTACAGAATGGGAAAAAATTTAAAAAATCAAACAACCCTATCAAAAAGTGGGCAAAGGACATGAATAAAAATTTTTCAAAAGAAGACAGAAGAATGGCCAACAAACATATGAAAAAGTGCTCAACATCTCTAATCATTAGGGAAATGCAAATCAAAACCACAATGAGATATCACTTAACTCCAGTGAGAATGGCCTTTATCAAAAAGTCCCATAATAATAAATGTTGGCGTGGATGAGAAGAGACAGGAACACTTGTACACTGCTGGTGGGACTGCAAACTAGTGCAACCTCTGTGGAAAGCAATATGGAGATACCATAAACAGATACAAGTAGACCTACCATTTGATCCGGCAATCCCATTATTGGGCATCTACCCAAAAGAACAAAAGACATTCTATAAAAAAGACATCTGCACTCGAATGTTTATAGCAGCACAATTCACAATTGCAAAGATGTGGAAACAACCCAAGTGCCCATCAATACATGAGTGGATTAATAAAATGTGGTGTATGCATACCATGGAGTACTACTCAGCTATAAGAAATAATGGTGATATAGCACCTCTTGTATTTTCCTGGCTAGAGCTGGAGTCCATTCTACTAAGTGAAGTATCTCAAGAATAGAAAAATAAGCACCACATGTACTCACCATCAAATTGGTTTCACTGATCATCACCTAAGAGCACATTTAAGAATAACATTAATCGGGTGTCAGGCCGATGTGTGGTGGGGGAGTGGATGGGTGTATACATACATAATGAGTGTGATGTGCACCTTCTAGGGGATGGAGACGCTTGAAGATCTGATTTGGGGGGGGAGGCAAGGGCAATATACGTAACCTAAACTTTTGTACCCCCATAATATGCTGAAATAATAAATGAATAAAAACAAAAAGAAGGAAGAAAATAATACAGATTAAAGTGAAAAAATAGAGAATAGAGAAACAATATCAAAAATAAATTAAACCAAAGTTGGTTCTTTGAAAAAAACCAAAGAAATTGACAAACTTTAGCTAGACTGACAAAGAGTGAAGATGCAAATAACTAAAATCAATATTAATACTGACCTTGTAGAGACAAAAAGGAGTATAAGAGAATACTTTGAACAATTATATGCCAACAAATCAGATAACCTAGAAGAAATGGACAAATTTCTTAAAACACACAAATTACCTAAGCAGACTCAAAAAGAAACAGAAAATCTCAACAGACCTATTATAAATAAATATTAATAGATTTAATCAGTAATCAAAAACTGATTACTCCCAATAAGCTGGGTTCAGTGGCTCACACCTGTAATCCCAATGACTTGGGAGGTTTAGATTGGAGAATTGCTTGAGGCCAGGAATTTAAAACCAGCCTGGGCAATATAGGCTGGTCTCTAAAAATAATAATAAAATAGAACAAAAAATTTCTCAATAAAGAAAAGTCTAGAACCAGATGGCTTTACCTGCGAATTCTACCAAAACATTTAAAGAAAAATTAATACAAATTCTCCTCAGAGTCTTTCAAAGAGTAGAATAGGAGAGAACACTTTCTAAATCATTCTATGAGACCAGAACATAGCTATATAAAAATTTCATAAGAAAAGAAAATTATAGACAAATATCCCTTATGACAATAGGTGCTAAAATCCTTAACCAAATATTAGCAAATTGAATCCAACAGCACCTTAAAAGGATTAATCACTGTGACTCTTTTAGTCCATTTTGTGCTGCTATAAAAGAGTCTTACAGACTGGGTAACTTATAAAGAATGCAAATTTATTTTCTTACAGTTCTGGAGGCTGGGAAGTCCAAGATGAAGATGCCAGCATCTGGTGAGAATCTTCTTGCTATATGATAACATGGTGGAAGGCATCAAATGGCAGAAAGTCAAATCAAGGTTGAGACAGAGAGAAAAAGAGGCCAAATTTATTCTTTTATAAGGAATCCAGTCCCTCAATAACAAACTCACTCCCATGATAACAGTATGAATTCAATGATAAGGGCAGATCCCTCATGACCTAATCACCTCTTAAAGTTCTCACCTCCTAATATTGTTATAATGGCAATTAAATTTTAACATAAGATGGAGAAGTGGCAAACATTCAAATTATAGCAATGACCAAGAGGGAGCTATCCCAGGAATATAAGAATAGTTAAATATAAGAAAATCAATCAATGTAATAAATCACATTAATAGAACAAAGAAAGAAAATCACATGATAATCTCAATTAATGAGTAAAGGCATTTTGACAAAATTCAAAATACTTTTCTGATTTTAAAAAACCTCTAAGAAGACTCAAAATAGAGGAAAAAGTTCTCAACGTGATGAAAGGTATTAATGAATAACCCACAGTAAACAGCATACTTAATGGTGAAAGATTTAAAGATTTCCCCTAATGTCAGGAAGAAGACAGGTTGCCTGCTTTCGCTGCTGTCATTTAATATTATAATGAAAGTTTTATCCAGGACTATTAGATAATAAAAAGAAATAAAAAGTATCCACATTGGAAAGAAAGAAGTAAAACTATCTCTATTCACAGATGACACGATCCTATACATAGAGAATCCCAAAGAATTAAGAAGAAAACTACTAGAGCTAATAAAGGAATTTGGAAATGTTTCAGGGTTCAAGATCAACATATACACATCAATTGTGTTTTTAAATACCAGCAATGAATAAACAAAAATTAAACCTAAGAAAGTAATTTCATATATGATTAAAGCTAAAATAATTAAACACTTAGAAATAAATCTAACCAAGGAAGTGAAAGACTTGTATGTGGAAACTATAAGACATTGCTAAAAGAAATTAAAGATCTAAATAAATAGAAATATATTCCATGTTCATGGATAGGAAGACTTAATAGTGGTAAGATGTCAATATTACACAAACAAATCTATAGATTCAATGCAATTCTATCAAAATTCCAACAATTTCTTTTGCAGAAGTGTAAAATTTGATCCTCAAATTCATATGGAATTTGCAAGGATTCTGAATATCCAAAACAAACTTGAAAAAGAGTAAAGTTGGAGAACTTACACTTCCCAAGTTTAAAACTTACTAAAATATTACAGTAATTAAAATAATATGGTACAGGCCTAAAGCCAGATATATAGCCCAGTGGAACAGAAATATAAAACTCCCAAATAAACTCTCATACACAGTGTCTTTGGTTTTTGGCAAGGTTTCCAAGACCACGAATAGGGAAAGGACAGTTTTTTCAAAAAATGGTATTGGCAAAACTGTATATCCACAAGCAAAAGAATGAAATCAGTCCCTTACCTAACACCATGTCCACAAATTTATTTCAAATCGATAAAAGACCTAAACTTAAGAGCTAAAACTATAAAACTCTTAAAAGACAACATTGAGAAAAATCTTCAAAACATTGGCTTTGGCAATGATTTCATAGATATGACATCAAAAGGGCAGGCAACAAAAGAAAAAATAAATAAGTTGAACTTCATAAAAATTAAACACTTTTGTGTTTTAAAGGATACTATCAGAAAGTGAAAACACAGCCTATCAAATGAGAGAAAATATTTTAAAATAATATATCTGATAAGATATTAATATTAAGAATATATAAAGAACTCCACAAAACAACACAAAAAATTCAATTTTAAAATCAGCAATGGGCTTGAATAGATATTTCTCCAAAGAAGATATACTAATGGCAAATAAAAGGTACTCAATATGTTAGTCATCAGGGAAATGCCAATTAAAACCACAATAAGATACCACTTCACACACACTAAAGTGGCTGTAATAATAATAATTTTAAAAGGAAAATAACAAGTGTAAGTAAAGTTATGAAGTAATTGGGACCCTCATGTGTTGCTGTAGGGAATGTAAATGGTACAGCCTCTGTGGAAAACAGTTTAGCATTTCCTCAAAGGGAACATAGTTACCATATGACCAGGTAATTCCACTCCCAGATATATACTCCAGAGAAATGAAAACATAGGTCCATTCAGAAATTTGTACACAAATAATCATAGCAGCATTATTCACAATATCCAAAAGGTGGAAACAACCCAAGTGTCTATAAACAGATGAATGGATAAACAAAGTGTGGTATATATTAATACATACAATGAAATATTATTCAGCCATAAAACAGAATGAAATTTGTGCATATGCCACAACATCAATGGACTTTGAAAACATTATGCAAAGTGAAATAAGCCAGGCATAAAAATATAGACATTGTATGTTTCCACTTATATGAGATACAAAGAATTGGCAAATTCATAGAGCTAGAAAGTAGAAGTTACCAAGGGTTTGGTGAAAGGGAGCATAGGAAGTTATTATTTAATGGGGTACCATGTTTATTTTGAGGATGAGAAAGTGTTTTTGGTATTGATAGTGGTGTTTATTATACAACGTTGTCAATGTATGTAATGAAAGAGAATTGTATACTTACAAATGGCTCGAATAACAAATGTTATGTGAGATATATATATATATATATGTATGTGTCACATAAAAAATCTAGTAAGATATGCAGGATTCACACTTAGGAATGGTGTCTGAGACTTGACCCCTACATGATCCTGAATTGGAAAAATGGTGAGGATTACTTGTTTCCTTGATGCCAATCATAAGAGTAATAGAACCTACCTCTCACGTGGTGTCACGTCTACCTTTAGTGCATCTTCTATGCAAGATGATGGTTTGAACACCTAAAAGAAAAGGGAGCTGAGAGTTCATTAGCATATAGGATAGATTGTATGAGTTGTTTTGTCCATAAATGTTAATAAATATTTGTTTATTTAAAAAAAAAACCTACAGCTAACATTCTGCTTAATAGTGAAAGGCTTAATTCGTTTCCTCTAAAATTGGGAAGAAGGAAAGGATGTCTTTTGTCATCACTTTTATTCCACATATTACTGGAAGTTCTAGTCCTTCAATAAGGCAAGAAAAATAAATAAAAGATGTGCATATTAGAAAAGAAGAAATAAAACTCTATTTGTGGATAGCCTAATGTCTATATAGGATAGTCCAAGGAATAAAAAAATGTCTAGAAATAATAAATGAATTCATTAGTGTCATTGGATATAAAATCAACATGCAAAAGTCAACTTCATTTCTATAAACTGATGATAAACAATAAGAAAACAAAACCAAAAATTCAATAGCATTTAAAACTAACTCAAAGATAACACAATTGTTAAGTATAATTCTAATAAAACATTTATAGAATCTGTGTGATAAAAATTATAAATTGATAATGAAAGAAATCAAAGATGACCTAATTAATGAAGATACATACAGCGTTCATTGACTGAAAGACTAAGTATAGTAAAGATGTCATTTCTCCACAAAAGTGTAGGTTTAATGCAATTACTATGAAAATATCAGGGGTTTTTATAGACTTAAACAAACTTATTCTAAAATTTATATGAAAACACACAGGACCTAGAATACCTGAAATAATTTTGAACAGAAACAAATTAAAAATGGGAAGAATCACTACTCCCAATGTCAAGACATACTATAGCTACAAGAATCAAGATATTGTGGTAATGGCAGATGGGTAAACACATAGATCAGTGGAACAGAATAAAGAACCCAAAAATAGATCCTTAAAAATACACCCAATTAATTTTAATTTTTTATTTTTTCTAATTTTTTATTTTTAATTCTTATGAGTATATAATAGTTGCATATCTTTTTAAATTTATTTCAGAATATTAAAGGGGTACAAATGTTTAGATTATATATATTGCCTTTGCATAGCCTGAGTCACAGCTATAAGCATACCCATCCCCAAGATAGTGTGCACTGCACCCATTAGATATGAATATACCCACCCTCTTCTCCCCACCCACCTGTCCAACACCTGATGAATGTTAGTTCCATACGTGCATATAAGTGTTCATCGATTAGTACCAATTAGATAGTGAGTATATGTAGTGCTTGTTTTTCCATTCTTGTGCTACTTCACTTAGGAGAATGGGCTCGAGCTCCATCCATAACATAAGAGGAGCTAGTTCATCATTGTTTTTTGTGGTTGAGTAGTACTCCATGTTATATATATGCCACATTTTATTAATCCACTCATGGATTGATGGGCACTTAGGTTGTTTCTACATCTTTGCAATTGTGAATTGTGCTGCTATAAACATTCTAGTGCAGATGTCATTATTATAGAATGTCTTTTTTTGCTTTGGGTAGGTACCAAGTAATGGAATTGCTGGATCAAATGGTAGTTCTACTTTTAGTTCTTTGAGGTATCTGCATGTTACTTTCCATAGAGAATATACTTGTTTGCAGTTCCACCAGCAGTGTCTGACTGTTTCTATCTCTTCACATCCACACTAACATTTCTTGTTTTGGGACTTTTTGATAAAACCCATTTTCATTGGAGTTATGTGATATCTCATTGTGGTTTTGATTTGCATTATCCTGATGATTAGAAATATTGAGCATTTTTCACATGTCTTTTGGCCATTAGTATATCTTCTTTTGAAAACTTTGTGTTCATGTCCTTTGCCCACTTTTAAATGGGGTTGTTTGATTTTTTTCTTGCTGATTTTCTGGAGTTCTATATAGATTCTAGTTAGCCCTTTATCAGATACATACCATGCAAATATTTTCTCACATTCTGTATGTTGTATATTTGCTCTAGTGATAGATTTCTTTGGCTGTGCAGAAACTTCTTAATTTGATCAGGTCCCATTTATTTATTTTTGTTTATGCTGTGATTGTTTTTGGGGTCTTCCTCATAAATTCTTTTCCTAGACCAATGTCTATAAGAGTTTTTCCAACATTTTCTTCTAGAATTCTTGTGCTTTATGCCTTATGTTTAAGTCTCTTATCCCCTGTGAGTTGATTTTTGTGAGAGGTGAGAGGTGCGATCCTGTTTCAGTCTTCTACATGTGGCTATCAAATTTTTCCAGCACCATTTATTGAATAAGGATTCTTTTCCCCAGTGTATGTTTTTGTCTCCTTACTCAAAGATCAGATGGCTATATGAAGACGGTTTTCTGTCTGGGTTCTCAGTTTTGTTCCATTGGTCTATGTCTCTGTTCTTGTGCCAGTACCATGATGCTTGGGTTACTGCTTGTAGTATAGCTTGAAGACTGATAAATTGATGCCTCCCAATTTGTTCTTTTTGGTTAAGATTGTCTTATCTGGTTCCATGCAAAGCATAGAATTATTTTTTCTAGATCTGCAAAAAATGATGTTGGTATTTTAATAGAGATTTAATTGAATCTGTAGATCACTTTGGGTAGTATAGACATTTTAACAATGTTGATTCTTCCAATCCATGAGAATGGTATTGTTTTCCATCTGTTTATACCCTCTGCTATTTCCTTCCTCAGTGTTTCATATTTCTCCCTGTAGAGGTCTTTTACCTCCTCAGTTAAATATATTCCAAGGTATTTTATTTTCTTTGATGCTATGTGAAGGGTATTGAGTCTTTGATTTGGTTCTCAGTTTGACTGTTGTTGGTGTATAGCAATGCTACTGATTTCTGTACATTGATTTTGTAATCTGAGACTTTGCTGAATTTGTTTATCAATTCCAGTAGTCTCATGGCACAATCTTTGGGGTTTTCTAGATATAAGATCATATCATCAACAAAGAGTGATAGTTTGATGTCTTCTGCCCCCATTTGGATACACTTGATTTCCTTCTCTTGTCTGATTGCTCTGGCTAGGACTTCTAGCACAATGTTGAATGGAAGTGGTGATAGAGGGCAACCTTGTCTGGCTCCAATTCTAAGTGGGAATGCTTTGAATTTTTCCCCATTCAGTGTGATATTGGCTGTGGGTTTGTCATATATGGTTTGTATCATTTTTAGGTAAGTCCTGTCAATGCCTATTTTGTTAAGCATTCTTATCATAAAAGTGTGTTGAATTTTTTTGAATGCTTTTTCTACATGTATTCAGAGGATTATATGGGCTTTGTTTTTGCTTCTATTTATGTGGTAAATTACATTTATAGATTTGCACATGTTGAACCATCCCTGCATCTCTGGGATGAAGCCCACTTGGTTGCGATGGATTTTTTTTTTTTTTTGATAAACACCTGAATTCGGTTTGCTAGGATTTTTTTTTTGAGAAGTTTTGCATCTATATTCATACGGGATATTGGTCTGTAGTTTTCTTTTTTTGTTGTGTACTTTCCTGGTTTTGGTATCAGGGTGATGTTGGCTTCATAAAATGTGTTGGGGAGGATTCCTTTCTTCTGCAGGATAGGCACCAGTTTTTCTTTGTAGATATGGTAAAATTCGGGTTTAAACCATTTGGTCTGGGACTTTTATTTTTAGGAAGGTTTTTTATTGCTGTTTCAATTTTGGTACTTGATATTGGTGTTTTCAGGAATTCTATTTCTTCCTGATTGAGCCTAGGGAGGCCGTGTGTTTCTAAGAATTTATCCATTTCTTCCACATTTTCTAGTTTATGTGCACAGAGGTTTTTATAGTATTCATAGATGGTATTTTGCATTTCTGTGGCATCAGTTGTAATTTCTCCTTTTTCATTCCTGATGGAGCTTATTAGAGTTCTTTCTTTTCAGCTTCTCATTAATCTAACCAGAGGCATGTCAATTTTGCTTATTTTTCAAAGAACCAATTTTTTGTTTTATTAATCTTCCATATAGATTTTTGTTATCAATGTCATTTATTTCTGCTCTGATATTTGTTATTTCTTTTCTTCTGCTGGGTTTGGGGTCAGTTTGCTCATCTTTTTCCAGTTCTTTGAGATGATTCATTAGAGTGTTTATTTCTGGTCTTTCTGGTTTTTTTGGCACTTATGGATAAAATTTTCCTCTCAGGACTACTTTAGCTGTGTCCCACAGATTTTCATAACTTGTGTCTCCTTTATCATTTAGGTCAAAGAATCTTTTGAGTTCCACCTTGATTTCCTCCTTAATGAAATAATTATTAAGCAGAAGGTTGTTTAGTTTCCATGACTTTGTGTAGAGATGAGAGTTTCTGTTGAAATTGATTTCTAATTTTATTCCACTGTGGTCTGAGAAGATGCATGGTATAATTTCTATTTTTTTTAAATTGGTTGAGACATGTTTTGTGGCCTAGAATATGGTCAATTTTAGATAACGTCACCTGAGCTGATTAGAAAAATATATAATCAGTGGTTTTGGGGTAGAATGTCCTGTAAATATCAGTGAGGCCCATTTGTTCTGGACTTATGTTTAAGTCCGTTGTTTCTTTGTTTATATTCTGTTTGGAGGATCTGTCCTGTTCTGTCAAAGGAGTGTTGAAGTCTACAGCTATTATGGTGTTGCTGTTTATCATTTTGTTTAGATCAAGTAGGGTTTGCTTTATGAATCTGGGTGCACTTATGTTGGGTGCATAAATATTAAGTATAATTATGTTTTCTTGTTGAACTGTACCCTTCACCATTATATAGTGACCCTCTTTGTCTTTCAATAATTTTGTTGATTTGAAGATTAAGTTATTTGAAATCAGAACTGCCACACCAGCTTTCTTTTGGCTTCCATTTGCTTGAAATATTATTTTCTATCCCTTCATCTTGAGTCTGAGTGTATCCTTGTGGGTTAGGTGTATTTCCTGACGACAGCAGATACTTGACTTGTGTATATTTATCCATTTGGCCAGCCTATGTCTCTTTAGTGGGCAGTTCAAGCCATTCACATTTTTGAGAGAATTGATAAGTGGGGCAGATTTCTGTTCATTCTGTTGAGTTTAATTTTTTGCTTTCTTTTCTCCCTTGAGCCATTGTGGTATCTGGCCTTTGACCTTTAGCTTTTGGATGACTTTACATTTATGAGTGTTTATTGTGCTGATCCATGTGTAACCGTGTTTTGAGTACTTTCTGGAGGGCAGGTGTTGTCTTGATGAATTCCCTCAGTCTTTCCTTGTCTGAGAAGGTCTGTATTTCTCTTTCATATAGGAAACTTAGTTTTGCAGGGTACAAGGTTCTAGGCTGGGCATTATTCTGTTTCAGAAGAGTGAGAATAGGGCCCCAGTCTCTTCTTGCTTGTAAGGTTTCAGTTGAGAAATCTGGCGTTATTCGGATGGGCTTTCCTTTGTATATTACTCGTTTCTTGCACCTTACAACTCGAAGAAGGGCCTCTTTAGTGGATATTTTGGTCAGTCAGATGACTACATGACATGGTGTCTTCCTATTTGCAATGAATCTCCCAGGAGTCCTTTGGGCTTCTTGTACCTGTATATCTAGATTTTTAGCAAGGCCTGGGAAATTTTCTTCTATTATATCTTCAAGTAGCTTATCCAACCCTTGCATATTATCTTCTTCACCCTTCATCCATGCTTATAACTCTCACGTTAGGCTTCTTCATATAATCCCACATTTCATGCAGACTCTGGTCTTTTCTCTTATTTCTCTGCTCTATCTCTGTGACTAACTTATTTAATTGGAAGGTGTTATCTTCTATCTCTGAGATTCTTTCTTCTGTTGATCTACCCTGTTCTTGAGGCTTTCCACTGTGTTTTGTAATTCCTTGAGTAAATTCTTCATCTCCAGAAGTTCTGTTTGATTTTTCTTTAATATTTCGATTTCTTTAGTGAATTTTTCTTCCAAGTCCTGGATTGTGTGTGTGTGTGTGTGTGTGTGTGTGGTTTCTTTGTGTTGGTTATCCATTTTTTTGTTACATATCATTAAGTTTTCTTACAATCCATGTTCAAAATTCTTCTTCTGTCATTTTAGTGTTCTGAATTTGGTTGGTGTCCGTTGTTAGAGAGCTAGTGTTGCCCTTTGGGGGTTTGATTCTTCATACTTCCAGAGTTCTTTTGCTGATTCCTTCCCATCTGGGTCAGCTGTTGCTTCTTATCTTTAGATTTTCATTTGTATAATGACACACTCTGTTTAGTTTCTGAGTCAGCAGGTGGTGCTTGTGGGTGAGATTCGACCACACCCTTTATGATGAGTCAGTAAATGCAGTAAAAGGGTGTGCAGAATGACCTCCCTGTCAGTAGGTGGCGCTTACTGGGAGGGGAAGGCTGCAGTGTTGTTTTTGTGTCCTGTAACGAGCTCTTGTTCCTCTGGGGAGGCACTCTAGTGCCTCACATGGTGGGTGTGGCCCTGGGACTTCCACAAGTGTCCTTATTCTGCACCTCAGTGGGGGCAGGTTGGGGAGTGAGTCTGGGCAGAACTGGATTGGGTGGGCCTGCACTCAAGCTCCACAAATGCTGTTAGCATGGGTCAAAGGTCTAGTCTCCACTTCTGGGAAAACCTGCCAAGGAGGGGCTGAAATGGCCCCACTCACCTAAAAAGTCTGCTTGTGGGGATGGGGCTGTCTGAGACCTGCAGTCTGAAGTAGGCCTTGCTTCATTTCCCTTCTCCCCTATTCCACAGTTTCTCCAGGGCCTCTTCCAGCACACAGGACCTCTAGCCAGTGGATCTTCCCTGGCTGTGATGTGAGCTGGGAGGGTCCCTGTGCAGGATCACAGCCTGAGCTGGGTGCACAGCCTTCCTGTGGGGGGAGAGTTGCCCCTCAAGCATGCTGATCTGCCCCTAAAGGTACACACACCTCAGTAGGTTCATTCACATATATCCTTCTGTGCCCTGTGACAATGCGATGGAGACCTGGATGTACGGGATCTGGTCTGCATGCCTGTCCCCTGAGCCCTGGAGATCAATCCCTGACCCTTCCAGGGAAAGGAGTGCTGGTCTCAAGTCACCCACAGATGCCTAAGTTGGATTGATGTGTCTCCACCTCGGGATTTGCCCCGCTATCCTGGAGTCACCAGGCAAGCAGCACCTCGAGGGCTGGTGGGTAGGGAGCTTGCAGTCTAAGTACCCCTCAGTCCCCTGTAGGGCCCAAATAGGAAAGGTCCCATTCCCCGCAGATGCCTCTGGGTGGTGGCTAAATTGTCTCTCTCAGGGGCCATTGGTAGGGGAGCGGACGGCAAGGGGAGAATGAAGCTATATGGCACCTGCCAATCATGTCAGGTCTGCAGCTGGCAAGTGCCTGAGGGAGCTGGGAGCCTGGTACCCTGTCCACAAGAGGCTCACCACTCACTGGCAGTGACTGTCTCTGGGCTGGTGTTGGCAGGTCTCTCCAACCGCTCAGGAGCCCATGAGCAGTCCAAGATGCAAGGGAGGGGGAAATTCAGCTGCCTCACCTATTGTTGTCGCTGGTCTGCAAGCCTCTCAGGGGGCCTTTCTCCTTCCAGTTCTCTGCAACTTCTTCCCATGGAGTCTCTTGTAGTTTCAGACACCCTTCTTTCCAACCTTTGTCCAATCCATGTTTGTCTGGTTTTTTTTTTTTCCGCTTTCTTCTAAAATCTGTCTTTCTTGCAGAGACACTCTGGCTGGCGGTTTCTCTCATCTGCCGTCTTGCCCCTTCTCTCAGATCCAGTTGATTGATGGTGCTTTTCAGTTCAACTATATCCTTACTGATTTTCTGCCTGCTGGAGCTGCTAATTAATGATAGAAGGGTATTGAATTTGCTAACAAAATAGTGGAGTTTTCTATTTTTCCTTACAGTTGTATCGATTTTTGCTTCACATATTTTGATGCTCTATTATAAAGTGAAAACCCATTAAGAATTGCTATGTCTTCCTGGAGAATTGACACCTGCACTATTATGTAGTGTCCCTTTTTATCCTTGATAATTTCTTTGCTCTGAAATCTATTTTGTCTTGAGTTATGGCTACTCCAGCTTTATTTAATTAGTTCTAACATGGTATATCTTTTTCCTTCCTTTCACTTTGAATCTGTGTCTTTACATATCAAGAGGGTTTCTTCTAGATCAGCGGTCCCCAACCTTTTTGGCACCAGGGATCTTTTTCATGGAAGACAGCTGTTCCAAGGATGGGGGTAGGGTGGGGGGACATGCTGGTTTGGGGATGATTCAAATGCATTACATTATTGTGCATTCAAATCTCTCTGCTAATGATAATCTATATTTGCAGTCACTCCCCAGCACTAGCGTCACCACCTCAGATCATCAGGCATTAGATTCTCACAAGGAGCACACAACTTAGGTCCCTTGTGTGCACAGTTAATAGTAGGGTTCACACTCTTATAACAATCTAATGCCACTGGTGAGCTGACAGAAGGCGAAGCTCAGGCAGTAATGCAAGTGATGGGGAGTTGCTGCAAATACAGATGAAGCTTCTCTCGCTCACCTCCTGCTGTGAAGCCCAGGTCCCAATAGGCCAAGGACTGGTACCAATCTGTGGCCCTGGGGTTTGGGGACTGCAGTTCTAGACCACATGTATATCCATTCTCACAATCTCTGTCTTTTAACTGGTACATATAGATGATTCACATTTACAGTGATTAGCTATATAGTTAAATTAATAGCTCCCATGTTTGTAACCGTTTACTATTCATTGTCATTGTTCTTTGTTTTGGGGGGAGTTTTTTCTTCTGCTTTTTAGCTGCCCTCTCTAATTTTAATCAATCATTTTGTATTCCATTTTCTCTTCTTTCTTAATATATTATATTAATTATACTTCTTTTAAACTCTTTATTTATTTATTTTTTTTTTGAAACAGAGTCTCACTTTATTGCCTGGGCTAGAGTGAGTGCCATGGCATCAGCCTAGCTCACACCAACCTCAAAGTCCTGGGCTTAAGCAATCCTACTGCCCCAGCCTCCCGAGTAGCTGGGACTACAGGCATGTGCCACCATGCCCGGCTAATTTTTTCTATATATATTTTTAGTTGGCCAGATAATTTCTTTCTATTTTTTTTTTTTTAGTAGAGACAGGGTCTTGCTCTTGCTCAGGCTGGTCTCAAACTCCTGACCTCGAGCAATCCACCCACCTCGGCCTCCCAGAGTGCTAGGATTACAGGCGTGAGCCACTGTGCCTGGCCAACTATACTTCTTTTAAAAATTTTATAAAGAAAAAAAAATGCACACTGAGCAGGTGTCAACAACAAAAAAAAAAAAAAAAAGAAAAATTTTTTAGTGGTTGGCCTAGAGTTTGCAATATATATTTACAACTAGATTCAGTCCACTTTCAAATCATACTGTACAGCTTCACAGGTAGTGCAGGTGCCTTATAACAGAGTATTCCCAATTTCTTACTCTCGTCCCTTTTATCATTGCTGTCATTCATTTCACTTGTTTATAAGCTATAATCACCAAATATGTTGTTGCCATTACTATTTTGAACAAACTGTCTTCTGTTAGATCAATTAAGAATATGAAAAATAAAATATTTTATTTGACCTTCATTTATTCCTTCTCTAACACTCTTTCTTTCTTTATGAACATCCAAGTTTCTGACCTATGTTAGTTTTCTTCTGTGTGAAGAATGTCTTTTAACATTTCTTGTAAAGAAGATCTACTGAAAAATTCCCTCAATTTTTGCATTACTTTTTCATTTTTGAATGATAATTTCACTAGATGCAGAATTTTAGCTTGATGAGGTTATTTTTCTTTCAACGCTTTATACATTTTATTTCATTCTGTTCTTGCTAGCATGGTTTCTAAAAAGAAGTCCAGTATATTCTTATCTTTGTTCCGCTATAGGTTAAGTTCTCCCACCCTGGCTTCTTTCAGTAATTTCTCTTTGTCTTTGATTTTCTCTGAAATTTTAATATGATATCTGTAAGGGTAGATTTTTGTGGTACTTATCCTGCTTGGTATTCTCTGACTTTCCTGGATCTGTAGTTTGGTGTTTGTCATTAATTTTGGAATATTCTCAACTAATTATTACTTCAAATATGTCTTCTATTCCTTTCTCTCTTACTTCTCCTTCTGGTATTCCCATTATGCATATTTTATACCTTTTGTATTTGTTCCACAGTTCTTGAATATTCTGCTACATTTTCCCCCATTATTTTTCTCTTTGATTTTCAGTTTGAGATGATTCTTTTTATAGATCTTCAAACTCCGTGATTCATTCTTTGGCAATGTATAATCTACCTATGAGCCCATCAAAAGCATTTTTCATTTTTGTAACAGTGTTTTTGATTTCTAGAATTTCCTTTTGATTCTTTCTTAGAGTTTCCATCTCTCTGCTGACATTCTTCAGTTCTTGCATGTTGTCTACTTTAGCATTATAATCCTTAGCCTACTAATTATATTTATTTTAAATGATCCAGATTTGATAATTCCAAAATCTCTGCTATGTCTGAGTCTGTTTCTGATGCTTGCTTTCACTTTAGACTGTGTTTTTGCCTTTTAGTCTGCATTGTAATTTTTTGTTTAAAGCTGAACATTATGTATGAGGTAAAATAAACTGAGATAAATAGTTCTTTAGTGTGAGATTTTTGTTTATCTGTCTAGGAATTAGCCTGTGTTTACTCTTTGTTCTAGTTATTGGTGTCAGAGGATAAAATACCCTCTTGTGTCCTTGGTTTTGTCTTCTCTATTGTCTTTGGGCTTTCCTAGATTCGGGAGTTAGCTACGCTCCCAGCAAAAAATAGGGTCCCTCAGGCAGGGGTCGTCGCAAAGGATGAAAAAATAGTAGGAAATAGAAATAAAAATAATACACAGAGGCAAAAATATAGTTTATAAAGAATAGATTTATGAAGATAGATAAAGAGGGTACTCGGAAGATTATACATCTTTCCCGTCAGGTGTGCAACAGTGACTGAAGTTTTACATAGGTATTTACAGGTACAGTGTTTTGGTTGCCAGGGGTAACAAATTTACATAATAACAGGTAGTTTGGTTTAGGTCCAAAGTTTTCCAAAAGGCTTCTACAGATCCCTTAATTAACTCTATCTATGAGAACAAATGGTTACAAAATCTTTTTAGGGCAGACTTCTAAGTTTTAAGATAAAGCTATCACTTTAGCAAAAACAGAGACATCAGTGGCTCTGTTTACTGTGTATTAGAACAGAGATTTCAGAATTCAAGCATGAGCTGTCCTTTATGCTAATTACTTTAACCGCATGGGTCCATCTGGGCTCCAGCTTGGGCGGCATATCTTACTGATCAGCTCTCATCTCGGGTGGCCTGTCTTTATTGATCAGCTCCCCATCCTGTGGCTCCATGCAAAACCTGATTTGTCTTTCAAAGCAGGTGGGAACCACAGGCCTGAGACTGCAGGTCACCTTGGAAAGCTTGGAAAGCACCCACTACTGACCATTGAGATGCCCTCCTGAGGGGAGGCAGCTTTTGATATGCGAACTAACACGTTCACATTTTCCTTCAGGGCAAAGCCTTGCAAAACTCCTGAAATCATTTCTGTTTCTAAAAATATAGGGGGCATTTCTATAAATCAATATTTCTTAGGCTCAACACCTAGAGACTTCTTTTATAACTATATTTGAGCCTTACAGTTCTTTCAGATGTAATCTCCTGTTACTGTTCAAGAGCCCTGTTGCTATATTGGGGAGAGGTGGGTGGAGGGGAAGCTTTCTATAGTCCTATGAAAGGTATCTATCTTTTAGTGAGCCCACGTCCCCAGGCTATGACCTTCACAAGTGCTTCTCAGTCCCTCCTGCAGGTGTGACAGGGAGGCTGGAGGGGGCTAGAGTTGGATGTTTCCCTTTCCCTACATCAGTCAGGCTCTATTAGAACCCAAGGTGGTTAGGCTCTGGTAAAATAGTTTCCTTTAAGGGTAGGACTTTGTTAAGGACAATAGAGCACACTGGGCACATTTCAAAACAGTTACTTTCCCTCTTCTCCTACTGGAAACATGAGAGTATTTTTCTCTGATCTTCACCCTGAGAACTTGGTGGGGGTCCTAGAAGTAAAACTCATAAAAGCACAGGCTCTTTCTAAGTTTGGACCTCCAGATGTTTTTATCCAGTCAGTCTCCTAGTTATTTACCCAAATGAATTGAAGACTTATGTCCACACAAACTCCTGCACACAAATGTTTATAGAAAATTTATTTATGAATACCCAAAACTGGAAGAAACCAAGATATTCTTCAGTAGGTGAATGGATAAACAAATGATGGTACATCCATAAAATAGAATATTATTCAGCGCTAAAAGGAAAGAAATTATCAAGCCATATAAATATGGTCTCTGACAATTAGTCAATTACCTCAAGTGTTTCTTCAATTTCGGATTCTGGTGGTGGCTTCAGCTCATGGGAAACTGTGATCCCATGTATCTTCCTGAATCTCCAGTTTTATGAGCTGTCATTTGCCCTATGAACTCAGCTCCTTGATGAATCTAAGAAGAGTTGTTGATTTTCAGTTTGTTCACCTTTCTTTATTGTGGAGACATGAGTCTCTAAGCTTCTTACTTATTGGAAAAGAAGTTGGAAATCTTTGCCTTTGTTTTTTAATTGATAAACTCTATATTTTAGAAAAATTTTAGGCTATAGAAAAATTTAGCAGAAAATACAGATAGTTCCCTTACCCTCCTATGTCACCCAAACATACACAGTCTCCCCTATTATTGAAATTTTTCATTGATATTTGTTATAATTGATAAGGCAATATTGAAACATTTTTATTATTATTTTTTTTTTTTTGAGACAGAGTCTCGCTCTGTTGCCCAGGCTAGAGTGCCGTGGCGTCAGCCTAGCTCACAGCAACCTCAAACTCCTGGGCTCAAGTGATCCTACTGCCTCAGCCTCCCAAGTAGCTGGGACTACAGGCATGCGCCACCATGCCCGGCTAATTTTTTCTATATATATTTTAGTTGGCCAGCTAATTTCTTTCTATTTTTAGTAGAGACGGGGTCTCGCTCTTGCTCAGGCTAGTCTCGAACTCCTGAGCTCAAACAATCCGCCCGCCTCGGCCTCCCAGAGTGCTAGGATTACAGGCATGAGCCACCACGCCTGGCCTTGATACATTATTATTAACTAAAGTCCATGCTTTACATTAGGGTTTGTTCTTTGTGTTGTACATTCTATGACTTTGGACAAATACATAATGACATATATTGACCATTACAGTATCATACAGAATGGTTTCACTGTTCTAACCCTGCTCTGTGTTCCACCTATTCATCCCTCCCTCTACCTCTACCCCCATTTACTACTAATTTTTTACTGCCTCCATAGTTTTTTTCTTTCCAAAATGTCATACAGTTGAAATCATACAGTATGTAACATTTTCAGATTGACTTCTTTTACTTACCAACATGCATATGTTAGCTCCATGTATTTTTGTGACTTGATAACTTATTTCTTTTTAGTGCTGAATAATATTCTATTATATGTGTGCACCAAAGTTTGTTTATCCATTCACTTATTGAAGAATATCTAGGTTTCTTCCAGTTTTGGGCATTTATTAATAAATTTTCTATAAACATTTGTGTGTAGGATTTTGCATGGACATAAGTTTTCAATTCATTTGGTAAATACCTAGGGGAATGACTGTTGAATAATATTGTAGGATTATGTTTAGCTTTGTAAAAAACTAATGGGCTTCCTCCAAAGTGGCTGTATCATTTTGCATGCCCACCTGCAATGAATGAGAGTTCCTGTTGCTCTACGTGCTTATTTGCATTTAGTATTGTCTTTGCCTTCATTTTTAAAGGTATTCTTGCTGGGTATAGAATTCTAGTTTGACAGTTTGGCTTTTTCTTTCAGTACTTTAAAGATGGTGCTCCACTATTTTCTGACTTGCATAGATTCTGACAAGAAGTCAGCTGTTTTTTTCTTATCTTTGTTCTTCTGTATACAATATTTTTTTTTCTCTTAGGATTTTAGTGATTTTCCCATTATAATTGCCTTTCAGCAATATGATTACGATATGCAAAGACTCTGGAAATGTTTTGAAGTTAGAGATAAGAGAATATTGGTGATGAATCAGATGTGGAGTCAGTGAAGAAAGGGATCAAAGGTATTTCCAGAGTTTGGGTTTGAGCAACTAGAAGGGTGGAGTGCAATGTACCGAGAAAGGTAAGACAGCTGTTGCAGGCTAGGGAACCACAGTTTGGGTGATTCAGAGATAAAGAAGGCATATCCTTTGGGCTCCTCCAGAAGCCAACCTGTGAATAAGCATTACAGTGCAAGTAGCTTATTTGATTCCAGGAAGCATCAAAAGGAGAGTAGGGATGTGAGGCCAGGGAGGGAGGGCAGACAAATAGGAGGTATATTGTCAAAAAAGTTACCACTGTAGGTGACTGAAGTTTAATACCACTAGAGAACTCTGGGAGTCAGTACAGAACATGCTGCTCAGAGATATCCCACCCAAGGGACAGGGAAGATGGAATATTTTTCCACCAGCTCCTGCCAGTCATTGGTGGAGAGTCCTGAGGGGCACTAAATCTCAGGCACGATGGCCTGCCTCACACAGGCAGAGCAAGGCCCAGAAGGCCAGAAAGCCTCAGGTGGAAATGCAGGTGTTGACAGTTAGATGCAAACTGGCAAGGCCCAAGAGGATATAGGCAGAGGCTGGATGGTGGACCAGAGGACAGTCACAAATCAGCCACTCATTCACCCAGGGTTGCCAAATTCGAAAATGAAAGAGAGCACTGGTGACACCTCGAGTTGGTTTGCTGTTTTCCTGGAAGCTCGGCCAGTATCTGATTTAACCCTTGACAGGACACAGTGGTTCTCTGCCGAGATCTCAATAGCAGACAAAGGGAGCCCAGTTCATTAAGGTCCCAACCCCATTTCCCCACCACCGTGCAAAGAGAGGTTTACACTCACCATTACACGCCATCGGCACTGTATATCTGGGAGTTGGTGTCATTTTCATCCATGTTTCCTACACGAAAGTTTGGCTCGGAAAGCTGCAATGACTTATCTAAGGTCACGCAGCAAGGAATTTGGAGCCAGGATGGAAACCCAGTCCTGCCAGACACCGGAGTCTTTCCCCACACTCCCCGCCGGGGGCCCCGCCTCAGGAGCCCGTTCCCCGAGCTTCCGCTGTCCGGGGCGTTCAAACGAGCGTTAGAAAGGCTAAGGCTCCTATTCATCACCATGTCTTATGAATTAAAAACAATGTTCATGAGGTCATTTCCATGGGGCTTTGGGGTTGGCTGTGTAAATATTTGGCCTTCAGGGCTCTTCTCAGCCAAGCTCCTCAGGGTGCTGACGTTAAACACGCTCCTTCAGGAAAAATGCAGTCGGTTTCAGGAAGGCGCTGGAGCCGGGCGCTCAGAGGGCGTCTGCTCAGGCTAATGTTTGACAACACAAAGCCCATTTTTCCTATGACTTTTTCTCATTTAAGACAAGAAAGATTGCCCTCTGCTCGTCAACACACATGCTCACCAGTCATTAATATGCAGGCCTTTGAAAACATTTGTGATCAGAAAGATCTGTGTTTTCTCATTTCTCTACAGAGTCAGGGAGGTTGGGGGTGGGGGGGGGGGAGAGTGGGGAAGAGAAAGGGAGGGAACGAAGAAAACCGCCTTATTATCTGCCAGCAGCAGCTTTGGCAAAGCCCAGGCTTTCCGGGCACAGAGCGCTGCGCTCTCGCTGAAGCCGCGCTGGAGACGGTGCAAGTGTCCGCAGCGCGTCCGCGAAAAGCCACAAGGCGGTCTCGGAGCGGCCCGCGCGGTGCGCCTGGGTGCTGCAATCCACGTGCCGACTGCATGCACGGAAACTGCTGGGGGGGCACGGCCATCAGAAACTGCAATTTCCTCTGGGTGATGGAATTCCAGGTGCTTTTAACTTGATTCTGTGACGAGATACCCAGCGTGTTTGTCTCCTGGGGCTGCTGCGACAAAGTACCTCAAACTTTGTGGCTTAAAAAAATAGAAATTTATTCTCACAGTTCTGGAGGCTAGAAGTCTGAAGTCAAGGTGTTAGCGGGCCGCCTGGGAAGGCTCTCAGGCAGATCCCCTGCCTCTGCCGGCTTCTGGTGGTGGCCGCCAGTGTTTGGTGTTCCTGGGCTGTGGCTGCGGCACTTCATTCTCTGCCTCTGTGATCCCACGGCCATGTCCCCTGTGTGTCTGTGTTGGTGTCTCTCTTCCTATTTTTTTTTTTAATTAATTAATTTTTTTTTTTTTTTTTTTTTTTTTTTTGAGACAGAGTCTCGCTCTGTTGCCCGGGCTAGAGTGAGTGCCGTGGCGTCAGCCTAGCTCACAGCAACCTCAAACTCCTGAGCTCAGGAGATCCTCCTGTCTCAGCCTCCCGAGTAGCTGGGACTACAGGCATGCACCACCATGCCCGGCTAATTTTTTCTATATATATTTTTTAGCTGTCCATATAATTTCTTTCTATTTTTAGTAGAGATGGGGTCTCGCTCTTGCTCAGGCTGGTCTCGAACTCCTGAGCTCAAACGATCCGCCCACCTCGGCCTCCCAGAGTGCTAGGATTACAGGCGTGAGCCACCTCGCCCGGCCATTAATTAATTTTTTTAGAGGCAGAGCCTTGCTCTGTCACCCAGGCTGGAGTGCAGTGGCCCAATCACTGCTCATTACAACCTTGAACTCCTGGACTCAAGCCATTCTCTCGCCTCAGCTTTCCCAGTAGCTGGGACTAAAGGTGTACACCACCACATCTGGCTAATTTATTTATTTATGTTTATTTTAGAGACAGGATCTTGCTATGTTGCCCAGGCTGGTCTCAAACTCCTGGCCTCAAGTGATCCTCTCCCCTTCAGCCTCCCAAGCTCCTGGGATTGCAGGTGTGAGCCACTGCACCTGTCTCCTCTTCTTAAAAGGACACCAGTCATGTTGGATTAGGGTCCATCATACTCCAGTATGACCCCATCTTAACTAATTCTCTCTACAATGGCCCTATTTCCAAGTAAGGTCACATCCTGAAGTCCTGGGGGGCAGAACTTCAGCATAACCCTCTGGAAGCACAATTCACCCCATAACACCCAGTGATGAGCAAATGGCCATCAGTAAATCATGGGCAGGAGGCAAAGGTGCCCATCACCCAGGGGACTGAGCCTCTGTGTTTCCGGACAGGCACAGCCTCCATCTAATGCTGTGGGACACCCCCCTGGGCCTGTGTCCCAACTGCAGAGCTGCCTACAAGCCACCCTGAAGGCAACATGGCCCCAGGAAAAAAGGCCTGGATCCAGGGAAGGAGGAGCTGGCCGTGTCCCAGGACAGAGGCTGGGTCCCTGGCCAGACTGGACAACGCCTGGCAAAGCATCTGAAGCCTGGATCAGAGCGTCCTCACTGTTGACCACGAGCCTCCAGGAGCACTTTCCTGTTCCATGAGAAGAGACAGAGAGAGGTGGACAGCCAGGGTAAACCGATGGGACAGGGGTGGCATATTTTATCATGGATCCCTTGTTCCTTCTAAGGGCAGATATGGAGGAGAAGATCATGGAGTCTTCCCTACGGCCATGGCAGAGAGGACTCTGGCTAGATCAAGGGGCAAGAGTGAAGCCATTCTCTCTGACGAGGGACTACAGGGAGGAGGGAGCACGAGGGCAGTGGGCAGGGAGGAGGGTGAGCCAGGGCGGGCACCTGGGCCATGTGAGTAAGAAAAGAAGTAAAATCATGAATTCCTTTTTAATAATACTGACTTCACAGAAACAATGATTCATAATACATGTGTGAGGTGTAAAGAATACCAAGAAATGAGCACCTACAGACCACCACTCGGCTTAAGAAATAGAAACTCCCCCGGGGGCCCCTCCATTACCCAAATTCCGTGTTGGCAATTCCTTTGTTTGTTCGGATTTCATCTCACCACGTATGTGTGCATCCCTAAATGATGTAGTATGTAATTTTGCATGTTTTCATATTTATGTAAATGGAACCACTTGACATATATTCTTTTGTGACTGGCTTCTTCACTCATCATCATGTTCTTAAGATTCACACATGGCTAAGCATGTAGTGTAATTAATCTGTCCTCAATGTGCTGTTTTCATTGTGTGGATTCACACAATTTGTCCACTCTACTGCCAAGGGCTGCCCTGTTCCTTTGCTGCTATGAACAAAGTTCCCAGGAGCAGCCTTGGGCCGTCTCCCACTGCCCACGTACGGGGACTCGCCCAGGGGCGGAATTGCTGGGCACAGGGTGGACATCTGCTAGCTCTGCCAGCTGACACCAAACTGTTCCCAAGTGCTGGGGCCATGTACTTGTGTTGCTCCTACCCGCGCCCGTCCTGGCAACCTCAGACTCTCAGTTCTGTTTCTGATAATTTCCAGAATTGTCAGAATATTATTTACAAATGTCACAAAGTAACCAGGAAAAATGGCAATTAAGCGATTTATAATTCAAAACAAATTTTTTAAAAAGGGGGATGAACAATAGGAGAAATTTCTTTAAGGGGAGCAGGGTGTGACCCCTTCTCCCTTAAAGCAGACGGTCTCTCCACAGAACGGCCCGTAGCCTGATCCCACCGAGGGCTCTGTGGCAAGAACACAAAATTACATTTTGCATGTTTGTTCTCTCCCTAAATCCCATGGCCACACCTTTCTCTGTAGCCACAACGTCATTCTTTGTGACCCCACAGCTCCCAGCTGGGTGTGGCCCCCTCCCTGTAGCCCGGGCCCTGGCGACCTCTGAGCCCCAAGCCCCAGCTTCCCTGCTGCCTGCTGGCTGCCGCGACGCTGCTGCGCACTCACACAGCTCTGCGGAGATGACATCAGCCCCTGGGGGAACAGGGCTGCAACCTGAGCAACAACCCGGAGGCCTAGGTCTCCCCACCCCAGGCTGCCACATGCAGGGCAGGGTAGGTGATGGGAGACTGAGGGTGCCAGGCTGGAGGGCTGAAGTGGAGGCTCTGCTGTCCTTTCCCTGGCAGAGGCAGTGTCCTTGAGTTCTCAGACCTCAGGGAGGTTCCCCAGTCAAAGACAGTGGCTGGCAATACCGATGATCCAATTGGTCAGATCCTCTGGGCTCGTTGCTTGGTACCAAGGAGCCGCAGCTGTACTCATGTGGTCATGTGCCCTTTGACATCTGTCTGTGCAGAGGATGATCCCGTGTCTCTGAGGGACGTGTTGAATGCAGAGTGAGGCCACAGGCACCACATCTGGGCTGGGCCACTGGCAAGCCCTGGGCTTCGCTTCTGGAAGTGACTCCCTTGGGGACCCTGGCCCCTGCCATGGCACACTGCTGGCTCCACAGGTAGTGATGGTAATGTGCACCTGTGTGCACAGGGTGCAGAGGCATAGGAAGAGGATGATCCAGGAAGGGGAATTAGCAGGGCACCTGGGCATGAGGACGGGGTCTGGCAAGGTGTCAACCAAACCCTCAGGGCACTCTGGGTCAAAGGCGCCTGCACCCAGAAGCCTCTGTGGGGCAGAAAGGCTGTGCCTGCCCTGGGCTGGGGGTGTCCAGGAAGGACGGGGCACGGCCCAAGTGCTGCGAGCAACCGCCCTGATTGGCAGTGGACGGCCACTGCTCTCACTGAAGAGCTGGCAGCATCCCTGGGAGTCAGAGCTGCCCTGCGCCCTGGGTCAGCCTGGCAGCCCTCTGCACTCATGCAAGGGCAGGACTCTGGCACCGTGGAGATGTTGCAGCCTGGGCTGAGCACTGTGCTGCCCACCTCCGTGCTGCCCACCTCCGTGCCCATCTGCCTGCTGGACCTCGCCCGAGTCTTGGGTGGTCCAAGTGCAGACCCAGCATGTTGGAGGCAGCCCTGGCATCGTCACAGCTGGTCTCAATCTCCAGTTCTGCTTCTTGGACTGAGGACCTTGGAGATGCCCCTTGGTGCCTCAGTGCTGCCATCTGCAGAGTGGGGTCATACCTCCCTCCTGAGCCTGCTGAGACTGCACATGGGACCATGCTGCGTGTGCGAACAGTCAGAAGGGTCGCCTGGGCTCACACTGCCAATGCCAGGTTCTTCCCAGTCCTTGCAGGACCCAGGTGCCCAGCCCCAAGGACTCGTGTAACTCACAGATGGCAGGAGGCAGGCTGTGGCCTCCGTTTGAATCCTGTAGGACTGTAGGACTCTGGGAATGGAGGTCTCAGGCCTTCAGCTGTCCCCAGGGCCCAACCCTCCGGGTGCAGCCACCCAGCCCTGCCCAGCCCTGCCCAGCCCTGCCTGCCAGATACTTCTTTCTAATCCGTTATCACGCTCATCACATTGTTGAGGATTCTGAGCCCAGAGAGGTTGTGCGAATTATCCAAAACCCCCAGCTTGAACCTGGGTCCTCTCTGTGCATGTTGACTTACACTGGTCTTGATCCACTGATGCTCAATTTCCCGGAGGGTGAGGCAGACAGGGGATGTCATGTGGGGAGGGTGTTTCTTACCCCTTCAGCTCAAGCCACACACACTGACTACGTGCCCTGGAATGCCAGCTGCCCAGGGCCTGGCCACACCTGAGCTGCCCTCCCCTTCTCCTCCCAGGCTAGCTCCCTGGGGGAGCCTGTCGACATCCCTGGCCAGGCCCCATTAATCCTCTTCCCCTCGGGTGGGGGCTGTGGTCCCTTGAAGGGGTGACATTCCTAGTGTCCATGAGCAGGAGGAAGATAGGCCCCTGGGGATGTGGGATAGAGGGAGGGGACCACCCCCGTTGGTTGAAGGGTCCACTTGAGCCTTCCAGGTGTTGGAACTAAGCGCAGCAAAGCAAGGGTTACTCTTACTCCCAGAGTGGGACCCTCAGCTCTCAGGAGCTGCTGCCCCTCCTAGAATCTAGCCTGCTGCTAAAATCAGAACTGTGTGTGTCCCAGGGACATGTGTGTCACAACAGGTAGCCCCACACGAGAGGGGTGAGAGAAAGCAAAGGAGGGAAGGCATCTGCAAGCACATCCCAGCACTGGGGGCCACCATGTGAAGGGGCTGCCTGGAAAGGGGGTGACAGCCCCAATAGATAGCAGCCTGGGGACTCCTGTGCTGGGCACTTTCTAGAGGCCTCACACACCTGCTCAGCTAAACCTCAGTACAGCCCAGGAGGTTGGTGCAGAAACAGGCTCAGAAAGCATGATAACAAGTCTGGGCTGAGACCGGGAGGCTGACTGCAGCCTCCTGACGTCAGCCTAGCGTCTCTCTCCTCCAGACCCTCGCCATGCAACCACCTGCCCCAACCCCTGCCCCGGAAGGTGAAAAGCACGAGTTTGCTGCCATGCCCTGGTCCTGGTACACAGGAGCTTGAAGCTGGCACCGTTTTCTGGACGACTTTCATGGGCTCGTCAGGCCTCCTGTTCCTAATGCGTCCCTAACCCCAACCTCCTAACCACTTATCCTCAGCCGCGTGGAAAAGTCATAAACTGTGGAGCCTGCCCAGGTATTTATTTTACTTAGTAAAAATGCCCTGGACTTTGCCAAGAGCCATTTAACTTTAATTGGAAACTTTTGAGGCATTAAGAATGCGCCGAGGTTTAAGACATGTCTGAAGGCGCTGGAGTCATCGATCATGTGAGCGATGCTTTGGACCAGGTGGAATGAAGGCAACCTTTTAGCAAGTCCACCTCCCTTAATGGACTCATTTATAACTCTCTGCACCACTGGGCAGCATCTCTCCCCCAGAACTCTGAGTGCCGACAGTGTGGTTAAAAGCAGCTAGCATCTGGTAACTGTAAACAGGGAGCCCAGAAAAAAACAAAACACGACATAAACAAAAGGCAGCTCAGGGAGGGGCACTAGGGATGCCCCCATGCTGTGGTCAGGGAAGACATTTCCCCCAAGATGTGCAGGAAACTAGAGGACAGGCACTATCTGCAGCTCATCCCAGAAACATCATCCATCTGCTTTGTTTACGGAGGGCGTGCTGGGTGCCAGTCCTGGTCAGAAAGCCTCAGGACCATGGCCAACCGCTCTGGCCTCATCTCAGGACATGTTTCCACTGGGCTTTTTTCAGACTCCACCCTGGGCAAGCCCCTGTTCAGGCTCTTCTCTGTGCCTGGAGGACTCCCCCTCCCTTCCCTCATCTGTGCTGGCTCACTATGGCTGTGTAACAAATTACCCCGAAAATCAGCAGCTGAGAACAAACACTTACAATCACACAGTTTCTGTGAATCAGAAAGGTAGGAGCAGCTTTTCTGGGTGGCTCTGGCTCAGGTTCTCTCTCAAGGCTGAGGCCAAGCGGTTAGCAAGGGCTGTGGTCTCATTGGAAGGCTTGACTGGAGCTGGAGGATCCACTTCCAAGCTTACTCCCATGGCTGGTGGCTGGAAGCCTCAGTCCTCCCCACATGGACCCCTGCATAGGCTGCTGAGTGGGCTCACAACATGGTGACTGACCTCCCCCAGAGTGAGTGATCAGAGAGAGAGAGAGAGTCAAGATGAAAAGCACAACATTTTACAACCTAATTGTGGAAGTGATAGACCATCACCTCTGCTGTATGCTGTTGTGTACTGGATTGAAAATGTTTCTAGGCAAAGAATTTATGAAGAAGACCCCAAAGGCAATCACAGAAACAAAAAATAAATAAATAAATAAATAAATGGGACCTGATTAAATTAAAAGGCTTCTGCACAGCCAGAGAAACTGTCATGAGAGCAAACAGACAACCTACAGAATGGGAAAAAATTTTCACAGGCTACACATTTGATAAAGAACTGATAAGTAGAATCTATTTAGAACTCAGGAAAATCAGCAAGAAAAAATCAAACAACCCTATCAAAAAGTGGGCAAAGGACATGAATAAAAATTTTTCAAAAGAAGACAGAAGAATGGCCAATAAACATATGAAAAAATGCTCAACATCTCTAATCATTAGGGAAATGCAAATCAAAACCACAATGAGATATCACTTAACTCCAGTGAGAATGGCCTTTATCAAAAAGTTCCATAATAATAAATGTTGGCGTGGATGAGGAGAGACAGGAACACTAGTACACTGCTGGTGGGACTGCAAACTAGTGCAACCTCTGTGGAAAGCAATATGGAGATACCATAAACAGATACAAGTAGACCTACCATTTGATCCAGCAATCCCATTATTGGGCATCTACCCAAAAGAACAAAAGACATTCTATAAAAAAGACATCTGCACTCGAATGTTTACAGCAACACAATTCACAATTGCAAAGATGTGGAGACAACCCAAGTGCCCATCAATACATGAATGGATTAATAAAATGTGGTATATATATATATATATATATATACACCATGGAGTACTACTCAGCTATAAGAAATAATGGTGATATAGCACCTCTTGTATTTTCCTGAATAGAGCTGGAACCCATTCTACTAAGTGAAGTATCTGAAGAATGGAAAAATAAGCACCACATGTACTCACCATCAAATTGGTTTCACTGATCATCACCTAAGAGCACGTTTAGGAATGACATTAATCGGGTGTCGGACAGATGTGCGGGGGGGATGGGTGTATACATACATAATGAGTGCGATGCACACGGTCTAGAGGATGGACATGCTTGAAGCTCTGATTCAGGGTGGGGGGCAAGGGCAATATATGTAACCTAAACTTTTGTACCTCCATAATATGCTGAAATAAAAAAAAATGGAAGCATTAAAAAAAAAAAGAAGAAGAAGAAGAAGAAAGAAAAGAAAAGAAAATGTCCATCAAAATTTAAGTGTACCCAGAACCTCAGAATGTGAACTTATTTGGAAATAGTGTCTTCGAAGATATCATTGGTTAGGATGAGGTCAGATTGGATTAGTTTGGTCACACAAAATCCAAAGACTGGCATCCTTATAAAAAGGCCACGCGAAGACACAAAACACAGAGGTCACACAGGGAGAAGGCCACATGACGATGCAGGCAGAGATTGGAGTGATGTGTCTACAAGCCAAAGAACTCCCAGGACTGCTGGCAGCACCAGGAGCTGGGAAAGAAGCATGGAAAGATCTTCTCTCAGAGTCTCCAGCAGGGACCAACCCAGCCAACACCCTGATTCTGACCCCAGAACTGTGAGCGAATAAATTCCTGTTGTTCTAAGCCATTCAGTTTGCGGTACTTTGTGATAGCAGCCCTACGGGACTCGTACACATCAGTCACAGGCAACCCTAGTCCATGCAGGAGGGATCTCAAGGCTGTGAGAAATGGCAGGGGTGGCGGGGGGGGGGGGGAACACAGGTGCGTCTTTCCATAGTGCTGAAGCCACTCCATTGCTTCTCCAGGACTCAGTGACCGTGGCTCCCCCCAGGAGCCATGCCCTGACCTCAAGCTTGAGGGCTATCCTGGACACGTTCCTGGGGCATCAGGAACTCCTTCATCACACACTTCCACTCTGGGTTGTTGCCGCTGTCTTTCCACCCTACTGGACTGGATGGTGCAAAGGAAAGGGCAGGTTCTATCTTGTTTGCCACCTGCTTGCTCCTATCCCTGGTGACAAGCACACACCTGGCAGACAATATGTGCTCCATAAGCACATGAGTGACTAGGTGGATGTGCTGTCCATCTGTTACTCCTAGCACCCCTCCATTGCCAACAATCCTGCCCCTACTTTGCAGATAGGGGCCTGAGGCTGGACAGCTGCTAGAACCACCCCCTTCTCCCACCTGCCGCCCACCAGCAGGGTCACACAGCAAACAGGCAGCAGAGCTCGGGTTCAGACCCCTGTCTGTTGGCTCCAAGTCCTGGGCTTTCCCCACTGCACCAACACGGCCTCACAAACAGCGGTCAGTGGAAGGGTGGGGACTTCAAAAGTGGGTGTGGGCCCTGAGGAAAGACACCAGTCCCACTGTTGCTCTGGAGAGAGACCTGGTTGGCATGGGGGGAGCCTTGGGCTGTGAGCCCTTTTCCCTGAGAATCCCTCACTAATTACTACTGCCAACACCCGCTGACCCTAGGCCTTGCTCCACTGTCTGGCCCACCTGGGACTCAGGACACTTTCCTCTGCTCCCCTGAGCACAGTGGACACCAGGCCAGAACAATGAGAATAGATTTGGTGATGACTCAGGAATGATGACAGGGAAACACACAAGAGGCTAAAAGGGGTCAGAGCCCACCCAAGCAGCAGGAGTAGCAGAGTTGGCTGTGTCACCATGATCCATTCTCCCTCTCAGCCTTACTCAGAGAATTATGCAGCTAAGTACCTGAGCAGACCTCATTTCCCAGCTCCTGTGCGGCTAGACGTTGTCAATGGGATCATGGCAGAAGTGTCACATGGGACTTCATGGATGTGACGTAAAGTGAGAAGGGTGAGCCCCTCTTTGTCACAGGTAGTACTTTCTGCTTGCTGGAATGGCAGATGTGGTGGCTAGTGCTCAAGCAGCCATGTTTGACCATGAGATGGAAGCTGTGGGTTGAGAAAGGCTCAGCAGAAAGTTAGAAGGGCTAGAGTTCCTGATGCCTGTCTCTACATTTTTTTATGTGATAGAGGAATAATCTTTGATCTTTCCTAAGCTACTGTAATTTTGGATTTTCTGTGTATTATAGCCAAACCTAATACCAATTTACAGAGAAGATTGTGTCATTGTTGCCTTTAGCCAAGGTTCTGCTATCAGCACTTCTCACACCAATCAGAGCACCTCGAGGGGCCACTGGGGTGAAGCCTGGATCTGTGGCTCTGATGCCTGTCATTCAGCCCCTCCTGGGGGAGGATGTGTTGACAGTCAGCAGTGCCAGGCACACACCCGCTGCCCCACTCCACCTCCTCACTCCCAGGACTCAGTCTCCCTTTCTGTGCCTAGGTGTTAGCAAAAACCTGGCACTTGTCCTTGAGGCCACATCAGACAAATGAGAACAAGTGGTTTGAGGAGAAGGAAAGAAAAGTTTATTACCAGCAAAGAGGAAAAGTGGTAGACCTTCTCATCTGAAAATCCAAATTCCCTGCCCATAAGCAGAAATACAGAGAATTTAAAGGGAGTGCCCTCAGTTCTAGGCTGTTGTGGTTAACTATTCTAATTGTCCCATCTCTGCCAAAGACAAAGCCCCACCTGGGCCCACCTGGCCTGGGATGTCTGAATTATCTCTTCTAAGAAAGGACTTAACCTGCCTCGGGGATGCAGGCCAGGCTGTAGTTCCCAAAAGAGTGGGGCAAGTTTTAAAGAGAGAAAATATTTCTGCTGTTTTTCTTTTTCAGGCCATTCCCTCTGTTACATACTCCCTAGTCCATATGCTTCCGCATCTATGGGAGGAGGGGCGACTACTCTGTTACATAGGGACATGAAGTGCGCATTTATTAAGCACCATCTGCCAGGCAAGGTGTTAGGGTCTTTGTGTCAATGATCTCGTGTAGCTCTGGCCCTTACGCCCTGAGACGGCGGTGCCCGTCTACAGTGAGGCAGCCAGGGTCAGAGACGTCACTCGCAGCCTGCATTCCGGTGGGCACGTGGGGCAGGCGGCAGAAACCTACCGACCCTTGCTCAGCACCCGCGGGGACGTGCCTGGCGAGGGCTCCTGCGGAAAAGGGCAGCGCAGCGGTGCCAGGACTCAGATGGGGTGTGGCGGCCGCCCTTCCTCTTCATCCTGGCACCACGTCCTCCCGCCCACGTGCTGAGGCCCATTGTGATTGGACGGCCAAGGCCACGCCCAGAGCCAATCACGCGGGGCTGCGCTGACGACCTGCGCTTCTGCCTCAGCGGAGACAGGTGAACCGCGGAGGAAAATGGGCTCCAGGGCCAGAAGAAGGGGCCAGAGGTAAAGCCACTTCTGTCATGGCGGAAGCTGCGGGGCTGCTTCCTTCCCGACAGCCCTTCGCGGGGAGGGTGAGGCTTCAGATCCCCAAGGAGCCATGGTGTCCCTTTTAGGTTGGAGCGAGGCCCACCCAGAGCCGGCCTCTGAGATCATTAGGATAACGTGGGGAGCCCTATTTTATATGTAAATAAATACACTTGTATATCTGTATATGGATATAAAGATATATTATATTTTGAAAAATATAATGATATGTTGCTCTATGTTGTATCATATAATATACTATTTTGCACTGTATTACTCTCTATTATAATATTCCATATCATACCATTCTATAAGCACAATTGGTGCAGACTTAGAACACAAGGGCACTCTTTAAATTTTTCTTCAGTCATTTCTATGTGAAGACGCAGAGTGGGCAGAGTCTAGTCCCACAGAAGGAAGAGACATCCAGCAGTCCAACTACAGAACAGTGGGCGAGGTCCCCATCAGTGCAAGTGTGCAAGAAGAAGCCAGGACAGCCCAGGGCATGGGACGGAGGGAGAGTCTGGAGGAAGAGTCTATTTGATGCCTCATCTTTGGTCAAAGCCCCAGCCCCAAGGTACGCCCTGTCCTTTCTGATCAGGAAGTCTAGTTTTGCTGAAAGCCAACCCTGGAACAAGGATACTTGTTGAGGAGGCATGTAAGGGAGGTGGCCCCAGGAGGCACTCCGCAGGGAAGGGAGGCAGCTAGCTTCCACAGTGGGCAGCTGGTGCTCCTGCCCAGCCATCTGCACTGGGCTCCAACCAGCTCCTCAGAGTTCGTTCCTCTGCAGATGGCAGCACTGGGATATTTAGCGTCCAGCCCCCATCAGACATTGGTTCAACACCACTGCAGTTGGCCAGGGATATTAATTCCCTAGCACTTCTAGCTCCCCATGCAAGTGGGCAAAACAGACTCTGGAGGCCAGAGGCACCCCTCAGGCTGAGAATTAAGGGGCTGGCATGGAAGTTTCCAGTAAGCATTGGCGTGGCAGGGGAGGGAATTCATGTGAGCCCCAGTAATGGGTGCCATGGACCAGGAAGCAGCTCTGCTTTATGGACATGGTTGTGCAGACCCTTTCCAAAAGGACAGGGCTGGCACAGGCAGGGCAGCTGCCCCCATCCCCCTCCTGGCCAAGAATTTGGCTCATTGCTATCTCGGGAGTCAGCTGCACCTCCCTGGTGGCATATGTCCCCACATACTTCTCTCCCCTGTCCTTGCTTATTAACTTGGTTTCTGCCTCCCCAGACTCCCCTTTCAGGCTTGGCCTTCTGGGACCTCTGTCCCTTGGGCTATCTTGACATGCCCCACACCACAGGATTCCTAGAAATTTCACTGAGGTTGAAGGCCCTGCATTTTTGTCAGATTTATTTCCCACCCTCTGGTATGTAAATGTCTTTCCAATAAGTCCAGAGTTATTCGTTCACTAGGTCCAGTCAGCATGATCTCATCAGTGTAATGGAAGGTGATCCACAGTGTGATACCTTGTGGAACAGAAAGGTAATCAAGATCTCTGTGAACTAAATTACAACGTCCGGCCAGAAAGTTGATACATCCCTGAGGTAAGACAACACAGGTTGTATAGGTGGCCTTACCAGCTGAAAGCAAACTGCTTCTGGTGGGCCTATGGACAGAGATGGAGAAAAAGGCATTGGCCAGATCAATAGCTACAT
Organism: Eulemur rufifrons; assembly: GCF_041146395.1. NCBI lineage: Eukaryota > Metazoa > Chordata > Mammalia > Primates > Lemuridae > Eulemur > Eulemur rufifrons. The sequence continues at coordinate 197,950,805 of NC_090989.1, read as the reverse complement.
ACCAGGCACCAGGGATGGGTTAATTTTGCTCAAGCAATGAAACTACATCTGTTACAGCAACTGCAGTTGGAGTAACCACTTGTTTAAGCTTATGATGACCTACTGGCATTCTCCAAGATTCACTGTCATGAGCACAGGCCGCAGCAATGAGTTGAATGGGGATTTGGCAGGAATCACCACCTCTGCACTTTCCAAGTCCTTGATGGTGGCACTAACTCTGCAATCTCTTGAAGAATTGCTTTTGGGTTTACTATTGTGTAGGTATAGGCAATTCATACTGTCTTTGGAGTATAGCACATTGCCTCGTGGATCACACTTTGTACCTTACCTTTTGCTGCTGGGATTTCAGTCTAGTTATAGATATATTAATAGAACCAAAGGTGGATGGTGGGGGTGGGCCCTGAGCGGAATTAGCAGTGTCTTGCAAGACAGCCACTTGGCCTCAGGGAGAGGGCATTACAGTTTTTCAGGCAAAAGAGGGCTAACCTTCTTATGTGGGAGTAGAAGGGTTGCTTCTACTGGCACAAAAAAAACTCAGCCAAGTTTAGAGATTGGATAGCTTCAGCTCCACTGGGAGCGTTCCCATATGTCCCTATTCTATAATATTCATCATTTTCAGGATCCCATTCCTTCACAACCAATGCCCTCACTTTAATGTTAAACACCACGCAGGGTCGGGAATTCAATTTGCTTTGTAATTTGGCCACTCACAGGATGAGATTCTGGGCTTGGTTTTCAGAAATCTCAGCCCTGCCTATAGGAGATAAGGGTTTGGGGGCAGATATATTAATAGGAGCTTTCAGGTCATTAATGCAGAGCTTGAATTGGGAATTTGAAAACTGAGGTCATGATTTCTTTCCCCACTTTCTTTAGCACAGTTAGGAACGATCACCCAATACCATTATACTGCGTATGTTGACTAAAATGTTCTAAGGTAGCAAATATTTGATTACCCAGAGGCTCTGAGTCTGTAAGTATTTTATTACAAACATCCAGCAGCAATGATCTGAATAACTCTTTTTTTCCCATCTTGACATGGACTGGCATTATCTGCTTTATCACTGAAAATAGGGTCATTAGTGCCTTTAAATACAGTAAGATTAGATAACCAAATCCAGAAAACCCAGAACCAATTCAGAGAACTCATCTGTAAGATTCTGTTTCTCTAGAACCACTTTCAGCACTAACATCTGTATCAGTCAGGGTTCAAGCACAGCAGTCCAGTAGTACACATATGGCACAGTTAAGTGTGTTTCCAATGAATGATTATAAAGCTCTAAATTTTGATATAATGTTGGAATGAACCATATTGGAAATTGTTTCATCAAAGCAAATGGTGAAAAGACAAACACACAGACAGGGCGGAGTGAAATAAAAACATACTGCTGAATAATTATGGCCTCAGCTTGGAACTAGATTTCTGCCAGAAAAGATTCTAGGGCACAGAAAGCTACATTGGCGTCATTCTCCATCAAGAAGTGTGCTTTTGGAGAATAAAGACAATTAATATATTGTTATTTGTAAACAACTATTATTATAGGAATTTTTATTTCTTTTTCTACAGGTCTGAATGTTCACTGCTTTTACCTACTTGGATAAAGTATCATTTGTAGCTTTGATCTCTTTGTCAAAATTCTCCAGATGCACTGTTACTGTTTTTCAATTGATGATATTATTGAAATCATGTAGACGCACATGCAGTTGTAAGAACGAGTACAGACAGAGCCCTTGTACTCTTTGCTCAGTTTCCCCCATGGTAACATCTTGCCAAGCTCTAGTAAAACATCACAACCAGGATATTGGTATTGAAACAATCTTCCAATCTTACTCAGATTTCCCTAGTTTTACTTTTACTCATTTGTGTGCGTGTACTTAGTTCAGTACAATTTTATCACACGTGTGTGTTCATGGATCCACCAACACAGTTAAGATACAGAACAGGTCTGTCACTGCAAGGATCCTTCGTGTGGCCCTTTTATAACTGCACTCACAGCCCATCCACAACTGTTCCTTAACCTGTTTCTTGGTAGTTATTAGTAGTGGTAACTACTAATCTGTTTTCCATCTCTATAATTGTTCTATTTCAGGAATGATTTATAAATGTAATTATATAGTATGTAACCTTTTGGGATTGACCTTTTTGTTGCTCAGCATAATTCCCTGACAATTCATCCAAGTTGTTGGGTGTATCAGTAGTTTATTCCCTTTTATTGCTAAGTAGTATTCCATGGTATACTGCAGTTTATTCAGTCATTTACTTGTTGAAGGCCTCTTAAAATGCATTGGAAAGTGTTCTCCCTTCTTCTATTTTCTAGAAGAAATTGTGTGGAACTGGTGTTAATTCTTCTTTACAGGTTCGGTAGAATTCTCCAGTGAAATCACCTGGACCTGCAGATTTCTAGTTTGTGAGCTTTTAAATTACAGGTTCAACTTCTTTAATGGCATTAAAACTGTTGATATTATCTATGTAACATTTGTTGAGCTTTTTTGTGTATGTGTAGTGTTCTAGGAATTAGTCCGTTTCTTCTAAATTGTTGAATTTATGAGCAAGAAAAAGAAAAATAGATAAATTGGACTTGGTCAAATTAAATTTCCTCATGCACCAGAAGGAAGCTGTCTTTCCTGTGCTGGGTCTGGCTGGACACCGTCCCCTCTGCCTCCTTCTTCCCTCTTTCCCTTCTGGGTGCAGCTTCATCCTAGAAGGCACAGGAGGGCTCCCAGCATCTTAGGAGGTTTCGGGGCTTCCTCAGAGGTTGCTGAGGGGCAGTTGGCAAGAGAACTGTGTTCTTGGGGCTAGAAAGGTTTGGCCACAGGACTTGGGAAGTGACAGGGCTTCTGGGGCCTATGCCTTATCCCTGCCTCTCAATGGGAAGGGAAGGCAGTGAGAGGATGAGGGCAAGTCATGAAAAACAAGGATGCTCTCTGCTTTGTGCTTCTGAGGACTGACCTCAATATACATTAGTAAGTGGGGGACAGAACCCAAAAGCACAACATTTGTACAGTATTTGTTAAATGTGAAATAATATATAGATAAAATGCTTGTCTGTGCATAAAGAAATCCTGGAAGGACATGCAGGACATGGGTAAGATGGGGTGGCAGGGACTAGACAGGGAGGGAGGAATTTTCCTATGCGCCCTGTTGTACCTACTGAATTTTGAATCATGGAAAAGAGATACCTGTTTTTAAAAATAAAAATAAATTATACTTGAAACTTTAAAAGGTTTCCATGTCTTGTTTTGTTTTGTTTTGTTTTAAGCTGGCTTTGATGAACACCCTGGGGTTTGCTTCTTCCTGAGAGAGTTAAACCTATTTGGAGTTTGATTCAGATCAAACGAGGTGGATTAGCCATACTGTAAATCTAGTTCTGAAAAAAATCTTCCTGCATCACTTACCTCTTGGTGTCTTAACTTTTAGTGGGCAGTTAACCTCTGTGAAATTCTAGGCTTAGACTTTTATATGGCATGATAGTTTATTGCATGGTTATGAATTAACTGGGTTTTCTGATAGTACTAACTGGTTTCTTGAAAATGAGATAGCTGTTTTTTACACAAAGAATGCCACTGTGCTAAATACCGTTATTTCCTGGCTCTAGAGACCAGCAGTTTGGTCTTCAGTACTTACCTGTCTGAAAGACAGCAAAGCTCTATAGCCAAGCTGCCTGGCTTCTAACCCTAGCTCTACCACCTACAAGCAGAATGGCCTTGAGCAAATCACTCAGACTCCCTGGGCTTCAGTTGTGCTCTGTGTAAGTGAGAATACTCACTTTTTTTTTTTTTTTTTTTTTTTGACAGGGTCTCCCTCTGTTGCCTGGGCTAGAGTGCAGTGGCTTCATCATAGCTCACTGCAACCTCAAACTCCTGGGCTCAAGTGATCCTTCTGCCTCAGCCTTTCGAGTAGCTGGGACTACAGGTGCGCACCATCACTCCTGGATAATTTTTCTATTTTTTTTAGAGAGGAGGTCTCGCTATGTTGCTCAGGCTATGTCTCGACCTCCTGGCCTCAAGCAATCCTCCTGCCTCTGCCTCCCAAAGGACTTGGATTAAAGGCGTGAGCCACCACGCCCAGCATTGAGAATGCTCATGTTATCAATCTCAAATGGCCACCAAGAGGCACCAAAAAAGCCTGTTCCACACAAGCAACAAAGGAAAAAGTAGATAAATGGACTTCGTCAAAATTAAATACTTTTGTGCACCAAGTGATTCTATCAAGAAAATAAAAAGACAACCTCCAGAATAGGAGAAAATATTTGCAAATCAATATCAGATAAGCGTTTAGTATCCATGATAAATTAAGAACTCTTACCACTCAACAACAAAAAAATAAACAACCCAATTAAAAATGGGCAAAACACTTGTATAAACATGTCTCTGAAGAAGATATTCAAATGGCCAGCAAGGACATGAAAAGATGATTAACACCATTAGTCACAGGGAAATGCAAATCAAAACCATGAAGAAATATCACTTCATACCTGCTAGTATGGCTAGGAGTAAGAAAAATAAACAGAAAATACTAAGTGTTGGTGACACTGTGGAGAAACCAGAACTCTTGCCTGTTGCTGGTGGGAATGTAAAATGGTACCACTGCTGTGGAAAACAGTATGGCAGGTCCTCAAAAAGTGAAATATAGAATTACCACGTGACCCTGGGTATATCCCCAAAAGAATTGAAAAGGAATGTTTAAACAAAACTTGAATGTTCACAGCGGCATCATTCACATGATGTGGAATATTTCCCAAGAGAAATGTCCATCAACTGATGAATGGTAAAGGAAATGCAGTATATGCAGACAAAGAGTATTATTGAGGCATAAAAAATGAATACAGTATTGATACATACCACAACACTGATGACCGTCAAAAATACCATGCCAAGTGAAACGACATATACTGTAAGGTTCCATTTATGTCCAGAATAGGTAAAACCACAGACAGAAGGCCAGCTAGTGGTTGCCAGGGATGGGGGAGGGGAGAGTTGGGAGTGACTGCTTAAAGAGGACAGGGTTTCCTTTCTGGGTGATGAAAATGTTCTAAAACTTTGTTTTGGTGATGGCTGTACAACCTTGTCAATATATTAAATGTCACTAAAGGTAAATTTTAAGTAATATGTACTTTACCACAATAAAAAATGTTACAATTTTAAAAGTCTGTTCTCCTTAGACCAAAAATTAAAAAGGTAGCCTAACAACAGAAAACATTTTGGGCAATACCCACCCTACTCCAGCTAAAGATAAAGGGAAACCCATACCCACGCCACCTCTGTGGTCTCAGTAGGGCTAAGCAGGAAGTCAATCTTGGATTCTCTGCTTAGTAGAAGCAGGCAACAGTGCCCAGTTTCCCCTGCCAGACTGGTTTGGATGGTATTGAGTGGGCTGCTTATGTTCCATCCCCTGCCCAGCAGAAGCAGGTGTACTCTGATTCTCCAGCCAGTAGTGTTAGTGTGGTCCAGTGGAAAACTGAGCCTCCATCACCTCTAGCATCAACAAGACTGAACAAAGTGAAACGAATCAGGGCTCCCAGTGTCAGTGAGGCCTGGTGGGGAACTGAGTTTGCACTCCTCCCTACAGCAACAAAGCAGTGTGAGCCAGCCCTCCACCTCCCCTCCCTGGTACCAGCCGGGCCCAGCAAGGAGCTGATCTTACATCTCCACTCAGAGACAACGAGGTGGTTTGAGTTGGTGCCACACTTCAGCCAAGAAGGTATCAGCAGGGCCAAAGGGGAAGCTAAACATGTACACATACCTGGCCCTAGTCTTACATATGAACAGGAGACTGCCAGATTCAAAGAAGAAGATTAAATAGAATCCAGAGTCTCATAATAAAATATCCAAAATGTCCACAATACAATAAAAACTAACTTGTCGTTCCAAGAACCAGGAAAATCACAACATGAATGAGAAAAACAATCAACATTCATAGACACTGAGATGAGTTAGATGTGGAATTGTCTGAAAAGACCAATACTGAGGCCACTATTACCCTAATACTAAGACTAGACAACAAAGATGATTACCAAAAAAAGATCACTACAGACCAATATCTCTCATAAACTCAGAGGCAAAAATCCTCAATAAGATATGAGCAAATCAAAACCAGCAACGTAAAACAAAAAATTATACAACATAACCATGTGGGGTTTATTCCAGGAATGCAAGGCTAGTTCAATATTTTAAAATCAATCAATGTAACACCATGTCAATCATATATTAATAATTATGTCAATTGATGCAGAAAAAGCATTTGACAAAATTCAACACCCATTCGTGATAAAAACTTCAACAAACTAGGAATAAAGGGGAACTCCCATAACTTCATAGAGAGTGTGTGCAAGAACCCTACACCTAACATCTTACTTAAATGTGAAAGACTGAATTTTTCCTTCTGAGGTTGGGAACAAGGAAACAATGTCCACTCCTACCACTCCTAGTCCACATATGACTGGAAGTTATAGCCATTGCAATAAGGCCAGGGGGGAGGGGGAAGCACATGGATTGTAGAGGAAGAAATGAAACTGTCCTTATGTACAGATGACATGATTGTGTAGAAAATCTAAAGGAATCTACAAAAAAATTCCTAGAACTAATAAATGAGTTCATCAAGGTTGCAGGACACAAGAGCAACATATAGAAATCAATCACATTCCTAACAATGAACATATGAAAACCAAAATTAAAAATGATCCCATTTACACTCACTCCAAAGAAAATGGATATTTAGGTATAAATGTAACATGTAGAGGATCTGAAATGCTGACAGTTACAATATGTTGATTAAAAAAATCAAAGACCTAAATAAATGGAGAACCATGCTATGTTCACACATTGGAAGACTCAACATGGTAAAGATGTTGTCCTCCAAAATTGATCCATAGATTGATGCAATTCTTACCAAAATCCCAAGAAGCTTTTTAGTAGACATAGACAAACTTATTCTAAAACGTATATGAAAAAGCATAGGCCCTAGGGTAGCTAAAGCACTGTGGACAAAGAGGAATAGTGTTTGTGGCTGGGGGTCCGGGGGGGGAGTGGGAATCATTATACTCAATATTAAGGCTCACTCCACAGCTACAGTGATGTGAGTGTGGTGCTGGCGGAGGGATGGACACATGGATCGATGTAACAGAACGAAGATCCCAGAAGGAGATCCATACAAGCACGGGCAACTGGTTTTTGACAAAGGTGTAAAAGCAATTGAATGCAGGAAGAATAGCTTTTTCACCAAATGGTGTTGGGGCAATTATACATCCATAGATAAAACTTCACACTTTATACAAAAATTGGCTCCAATAGATCACTGATTTAAATGTAAAACACAAAAGTAAAAATCTTCTTTAAAAAATAGGAGAAAATTTTTAGAATCTAAGATGAGGCAAAGAGTACTCATACTTGACACCAAAAATGATCCCTAAGTGCCAAATTGGTAAACCAGACCCCATCAAATTAACATCTTTTGCTCTGTTAAAGATGCTACTAAGTGGATGAAAAAACAAGCTAATGATGAAGGACCAGTATCTCAAATATATAAAAAATTCCCAAAACTCAACAGAAAAAATACCAACAAAGTAATTAGAAAATGGGAAAAATACATTCCATTTCACTGAGGATGATACCACTTGGCAAATAAGCACATGAAAAGATGTTCATACCATTAGCCATCAGGGAAAGGCAAATTAAAAGCACAGCAGGCTATATCTACATACCTATCAGAACAGGTAAAATAAAAAATAGTGACAACACCAAGCACTGTCAAGGATATGGAGGAACAGGAGCTCTCATACATTCCTAGTGGGAATGTACAATGGTACAGCCACCTTGGAAAGTACTTTGGCAGTTCATTTGAAACCTAAAATCGCAGTTTTTAGATCCAGCAATTGCACTCTTGCCCATTTATTCCAGAAAAATGAAGACTTAACATCACACAAAAACCTGTACATGCATGTTCACATCAGCTTTATTTGTAATAGCTAAAAATTGGAAATAACCCAGATATTCTTCACTGGGTGAGTGGCTAACCTATGGTACCTCCACACCACGGAGCACTATTCAGCCCTAAAATGGAATGAACTTCTGATGTACACAAAATCCCGAATGAACCTCCAGGGCATTATGCCAATCACAAAAAGTTACATACTGTACGATTCCATTTCTCTAACATTCTTGAAATGACAAAATTGTTGCAATGGAGAGCAGATTTGTTGTCGCCAGGATCAGGGATGGGGTGAGAAGGAAGGAACTGATGCGACAATAAAGTTTAACAGAGGAGTCCTTGGGTTATGGGACTGCTGTGCAGCTGGACCCTATCACTATGAATATCCGGGCTGCGACATTGTACTACAGTTTTTCAAGACATTACCGCTGGGGGAAATGAGGTAAAAGGGTACACGGATCTCTCCGTATCTTTTCTCACAAATGCATGTGAATTTACAATTATCTCAAAATAAAAAATCTAATTTACAATTTTCAACAATGTAACAATATGATGCTTCCCACTCATCACTCAGGCCATCCCACCCCCTGGCAGCAGAGACCGCACCCAACTCTGGAAACGCTTCGCTTTGTCCCGGGCACCTGGGGATCCCCTCCACAGCACCAGTTCCTGACCCCACACCGGATGGGCCCCAACTGGAAACTGTGAGACGTTATTTCAGAAACTGCCCTTGGCCAGTCAGCCCAGGATCGCGGCGGAGCCTCCCCTGCAAAGGCCTCTGCTGTGCCTTTGACCGCGCAGCGCCCACAAACCCGGGACAAACGGACTTCGAGGGGATCTGGGCTGGAGAGGAGGCTTCACCCGCCAAGGCGACGCTCCTCGTTCCTCGTGGAGAGGCCCCTCAGCCGGTTCAGGACGCCCCGCTCCGCCTGGGCCTGCGCGTTGGCCTCGCGCTGAGGAGGAAGTCGCCGGGAGCGCGTCCAGGGCGGAGGAGGACGCCCCGGGGCCAGCTCCTGGGCTACCGGCTTCCCGGCGGCTTCGAACAGAGGTTTGACCCAATCACCCGCCGGGATTATTCTGCAAAGCCTGGGTCCCTCGGAACACAGACGGCTGAGGGGCCGGCGTTCTGGACCGTGGCCCTGAGAATGGAATAGCCCAGAGGAGCTGGAAGTTGCCACCAAGGAAAGTGTCGGGGGAAGACCTCTTCCTGGAAACTGCCAGAAAGTGACCTCATTGACATCATGACCCATTTCCATTATTCATTCAACAAGCGTGGCTTGGGCTCTGGGGCAGGAAGAGCCCCTTACTGTCGAGTCAGAGAGCAGGGGGTGCCAGTCCTCCATGCGTGCCAAAGTCACCGTCTGTGGGGAGAGGCGGTAAGGCCCCTGCTTTCCTGCAGGCTCAGGTGACGGAGGCAATGTGTGAGGGGCGCTGGGGTGTTAGGGCTCTCCGAGAAACAGAACCAAGAGGAGATACACACATCACTGACAGAGACAGAAGTCCCGCAACCTGACATCTGCCAGCCAGAGACCCAGGGAAGCAGGTTCGATCACTCCACAATTCAAAGCTGATCTCATCCAGAAACACACACCCGAAATGATGCTTAACCAGACATCTGGTCACCCTGTGGTTCAGACAAGTTGACACATAAAATTAACAATCACAACTGGATACCAAGCCTGGAGCTCAACGCATCCCTTGTGTCCTTCCTGGTTTTTGGTGGTTGTTGGTTGTGGTTGTCAACATTTGGTCCTGGCCTCCCCACATCTACTCTGGCCTCTTGCACCCGCTTCCCTTATTGGCTTTGGGAAGCCCTCCTTCTCCCTGTCCCTCCTGGGTCCATGGGGCAAGGCTGGGGCTCCACCCCCCGTGAGGCTCTGTCACTCGGGGTCACCATGGAGACAGTGACGGGCAAGAACCAATCACTCGTCCTGAGTCTCTAACATCCCCGACCCATTAAAGAAAACAAATTGGGAACAGATATTGTGACAGCTAGAGGTCAGGGTCAAAGCTGGCTGTGGTGTGAGCCCCGGGGAGGGGGGACCTGAGCCCTGGCAGGGATGGGACCTGGACTCTTGGGGGATCCCAGACCCCTGTGAGAATATGATGGAGTTCTGACCCATGACCCAGAACAATGCACATTTGTGAGCACGCACACACACATACCCCACACACACAGCTGTGCATGCATGCGTACAAACTGTTGCCCATGGCATCAGCTCATCCACGAACCCAGACTGTGAGCCTTTTCCCCACCCCCTGCACACTGGGGACCAGGAGCAGCTTCACAGATGAGGCAGTGATGGGTAAAGTGGCCCTGGGAAAGCATCCCACCTGGCAGGAGGGACAGCAGGGTGAAGGCACAGTGATGTCAAAGGGGATGCTCAGGCAGCGCCCACAGCCAACTGTAGGTGGCCCAGGCCTGAGCTGTCCCATATCCTGCCCCTCCAGGCAGAGCTGTGTAACCAGAAAACAAGAAAGCAGAGACAACCGCAAGAGGAATCCAGGCTCAACCGGGCCAGCTGCTAGGTATCTCTAAACCGCACCCTTGGACAGGAGCCTTTCCGTGAAATGAGGTCTGCGCCTCTGTCTTTAAACAGAAAGAAGTCTCATCTTAGCCAGAGGCAGCAGCCACCTGGGAGCCATGAAGAATTGCATTGGTCTTCTCCACCTGGCCTGGATGGCAAGTCACCTGGGAATTTTAGGGAACAAACAAACAAAGCAGATGCCAGGCCCCACCCCAGACCTGGTGAATTAGAGTGTTGGGATGAGTCCCGGTCACTATCAGAGAGAGAGAGAGAGAGAGAGAGGTACACAAATGATGGATAGATGTGTAGATAGAGGGCAGATATTGACAGATGACAGATGACAGATGACAGATGATAGATAAATATTTTGATAGATGATAGATAAATTTTGATTGATACATGACAGATGATAGAACCCGAGGCACCACAAGGAAGGGGGCCCAGGGTCCCCTGCTACTGAATGTGAAGCAGGATATAGACAGGGCCCTTTGAGGAGTGGTTCCACCGACTGAAACCAGAGCGGGGCAGCGAGTTGCCAAGCTCATGCAGCAAGCCCGTGGCTGAGCTGGCTCCCCAGCCCAGGGCAGGGTTTCTGCCACCCCCGGCAGCCTCCTGCACTGTCCCAGAGGCCACAGGAGGTGCAGACACTCCTGTCCTGTCCTGGCTGAAGCCCACCCTAGATGCCCCGATTTCAGTCAGATGCAGGCGGCCTAGGCTGAGGGCAGCCGGGCAGGCGTGAGGACTGTGAGCACAGCCCGTGTTCTGGCCTTGCCGTGTTCTGTCCGTCGGGGGTAGGCAGGTGGTTTTTCCTCTGTGATTGCATCGCGTTTCGGACCTGCGGCAACTGCAGCCTGGCTGGATTCTAAGACTTCCCAGCAAGCCTTGTCCAGAGAGACAGAGACAGAGAACCTCCAAAATGCCACCCAGTGCTGTTCCCAGAGGTTGGTGGGGCCTGTGGGGGGAGGTAGCAGTATCTGGTTCCTGACTGGAAAGCACACGGAAACCCCAAATCCCCTCAACGCTTAGAAAAGGAAAGCAAGCCCCAAAAAGGTGAAGCGGCATGCCCAGGTTCCCCAGCAGGGAGGGCGGGGCCGGCTCCCCTCCCAGCAGCCCTGCTGGTCTGAAGCCCCAACTCCGGTCATAGGCAGCCAGAGCCACAGGGCCGTCTGAGAGCCAGCCAGGGAAACTGAGGCCCAGAGGGAAGTCAGAAAAAACTGGAGTGGTTTATTGAAGCAGCTGCCCATGGGACATGGGATGTGACCTTAACTCAAAGTGGGGTGTCAGGAACACAGCACTCCCTGTACTGACTGGACCACACCCTCTGTCTTCTCTCTTCAGAACTCATCTGGGGGGCAGTGATCCACAAAGCCCTCTCTGAGAAACACGAAGTAATAATGATAATAATACCAGTAATAAGCGTTTCCTGTACCCCAGACTCTGTTCTGTCCCCATTACACTGCTACACTTCCCTCCAGGGCTGGATATAGGTGTTTGGCACATAATACGCACTTAATAATCAAGAGTTTTCATCTCTTTATTCTCCCTGCAGTCATGGTTTGCTCAGAAGTGCTTCCCAACCACCAGCTCAAGGCCACAAATTCTGTGATGTCTTTTAAGGGCAGTGTTGCCCAAATTTGGCAGAGCAATCCCTGCCACTGTCCCCATCCTCCTGGTGTCCCCTGAAGCTTGGAAATGGGAGCTGCTGCAAGCTTTCCTCTCTGGCAGCTGGGCAAACCCATCAGGAAACTGGTACCAGTGCAAAGAACACAACTTCAAAGAGAAATGTAGCAGTTTTTAATTGTGACTGTCAACTATTTAACAATCCGCATCAAGATGTGGATCTGTGTGCCCTCTTTGAGTGGCCTGTGGCTACTTTGACCAAGGAGAAGGTACAAGGAAGACATTGTGTGACTTCCAAGGCCAGGTCACAAAAGGCTGTGAAGCTCTCACCTTGCTCACTGGAACACCAAACCCTCGGAGCACTGGCCTGCTATTTAAGAAGTCCCACTGCTCTGGGGCTGCCATGTTGTGAGGAAGCCCAAGCCACACAGAGAGCCATGTGTAGGCACTCCAGTTGACAGTCCCAGCTAGCCTGTGCCTCACCCATCCCAGCCCCAATGACAGAGGAAAAATGCCACCCAACCTCCTGCCCAGTGATCCTAGCCCCCGGCTGCTGGAATCACACAAAACACTTTGATCTTCCCAGCAGAAGAACCAGATACTATAGAACAGAGACAAGCTGTTCCCACTGTGCCCTGTTCCAATTTCTGACCCACAGAATCTGTGACAATAATAATACTCATGTTATTTTGAGCCAAAAAGTTTTGAGGTGGTTTGCTGTACAGAAATAGATATTCCAAATATAAGTGTACTTTGGAGATATTGCAGGTTGGGTTCTAGACCACCACAATAAATTGAGTCACACAAGTTTTTTGGTTTCCCAGTGCACATACAAGTTATGCTTACACTATACTGTAGTCAGTTAAGTGTGCAATAACATTATGTCTAAAAAAAGAATATATCTTAATTTAAAAATATTTTATTGCTAAAAAATTCTGACAGAGACATGAAAGGAACACATGCTGTTGGAAAAATGATGCCAATAGACTTGCTTAAAGCAGGGTTACCACAAACCTTCAATTTGTGAAAAACTCAATACCAGTGAGGTGCAACAAAGCAAAATACAATAAAATGAGATGTGCTTGTACAGGATTATTGAGCACTGGATTCTGGGTTCAAGGCCTGTTTCTGTCAGGGACCAGTTGTGTCACTATCTCTGAGTTTCAATTTCTCCACATATAAAATGATCCAAATTGGTCATAGAACATGTATGACAAATGTACATGTGTCCCCTTCCCACCCAACTCCTGAGAAGACATTACTAATAAAGCACAGTATTGCTTCCCACATTCACCCCTGTGCCCTCAAGGGAGCTCTCCTAACAAGCACAGGCATCACTTGGACTTGCCCTCAATGAGGGGCTACAATACCCATCCCCTAGCGTTCCTATGGTGACAAAGTGCACGTGATACACGCAAGGCCTGTCTGACTTTCTGGGCCCCATGTTATCTCTCGCAGTCAGGAGAGCATCAAGAAAGGCTGCTCAGGAGTGTCATCAGCAAAATGCTGAACTGTGAAGCTCCAAGCTCCTGTGCCCCCACAGAGACACCAAAAACCAAAACAACAACAACCAAAAACAAGCAGCAACTGTCAGAAACAACTTTGTCAGAACTCTCAAAAGCAGTCAAAGGTTTATAGCAATCAAGCTTCCCAATAAGAAAAACCCATCTTCAAAAAAGTAAGAAAGTGTTGGAGTAGTTTTCTCATTTCTTTTCTACACCCTCCCAGGTGCTGCAGTGGTCTTGGACTTGAGGTGGTAGCAGCTTGAGGACCCAACTTGGGATAGTCGAACTAGAGGAAACAGAGCAGGTTTTATTCACAAATCATTATGTGTTTGTGTTCTAACTGTCCGGAGGATGCCTGAAGGACACCACAAGGAGCTGGTCTGACTCACCTGACTCAAAACTCAGGTGGGGAAAGCAGCAGGCATTGCTTGTAAAAACTGCAAGGCAGACCAAAGACCTACAGATGCCTGGGGTGAGAGATTATGGGTTAAGATATAAAACAGACTGCCTAAGGCACAGAGGATAATCTGGGGTAAGCTTCTTCAGGAAATCGTGGCATTCTAAAATGGTCATTTATATGAGGGAACTTAGAAGGCCATGCACATGCCCAGAAAAAGACATATGTCCAGAAAAGACTTGAGAAGACCTGAAGCTTTGACACCGGGCTGGCCCTAGGCTTAGTGCAAGCCTCTTTAAGTGTTGGAGTGCTCTAGCACGGAGCCAAACTGCAAAGAGTGGGAGCAGTGAGGTTTTCTTGCTGTTGTTTTATTTCTTGTGTGTGTGTGTGTTTGTGTTTTTAGTTCCTAACAATATAGGAAATCTCTGTCAAAACATTAAATGAACATGACCTAAAGAATCAGAGACTTCAATGATCACACATGACAAGGAATAGTCGTTGGCAAAACAGTTTGTAAAAGTATCAAAACCACAAACTATTATGGTCATCAATTTAAGAAAAATAAATGGGAAACCCTGGAGAAGAGAAAGAATCTGCTTTCCAAAGTCAGCACATTATAGTAGTCAGAGTCCATTTTTTAACCCCCCCCAAAAAAAAAAATCACGAAGCGTACAAAGAAACAGGAAAATACAGCCCATGTGAAGGAACAAAATAAGTCAACAGAAACCATCCATGGAATTGGATTTATTAGACAAAGATTTAAAAATGACTGTCTTAAAAATGCTGAAAGGGCTAAAGGGAAAACAGATACAAAGGACTAAAGGAAATCAGGAAACAGATATATAAACAAAATGAGAATATCAATAAAGAGAAATTATAAAAAGGAGCCAAACAGAAATCGTGGAAAGTACAATAACTGAAATTTGAAAAATTTGTTGGAAGATTAAACAGTAGATTTGATCAGGCACAGCAAAAAAAAAAAAAAAAAAAAAAATCAGTGAACTTGAAGATAGAGCAATTGAAATCATTGAGTCTGAAGAACAGAAAGAAAAAAACAATGAAAAATTGAATGGAAGCTAAAGGACCTGTGAGACACTATCAAGTAGATTAACATATGCATTGTGGGGATTCCAAATAGGAAAACTCAAAGACATCCACACCAAGACACATAATTAAACAATTGAAAACCAAAGACAAAAAGAGAATCTTCAAAGCAGCAAGGGAAGAGCAATATGGCACGTTATAAGGAATCCATAATAAAATTATCAGCTGATTTCTCATCACAAACCTTGGAAGCCAGAAGGTAGTGCGATGATATATTTAAAGTGCTGAGTGGGAAAAAAAACTGTCAACAAAGAATTCTACAATCAACAAAAATGATTCTTACAAATGTGGGAGAAATTAAGACATTTTCAGGTAAATAAAAGTTGAAGAAGTTTGTTTCCATTAGACATACCCTGTAAGAAATGCTAAAGGTAATCCTTAGGCTAAAATTAAAAGATGCCAAATATAATTTGAAGCATAAAGAAAGATCTCTGATAAAGGTAAATACATCAGAAAATATAAAAGCCAGTTTTGTCTGCATTTTGGTTTGTAACTCTACTCTTTATCTTCTACATGATTTGAAGGGCAAATGAATAAAAAGATATAAATCTATATTATTGAGCACACAATGTGTAAAGATGTAATCTGTAACATCAATAACCTAAAAGGGCAAAGCTGTATGGAAGCACAGATTTGTATAATATGGAAGTTAAGTTGGCATCAATTTGAAGTAGTTTGTTGTAACTTTAGAATGTTAAATGCAAGCCCCAGAGTAATCGCAAAGAAAATATCTACACACAAAAGGAAATTAAAACAGAATAAAAATATTTTACTATAAAAAATTCAACTAAACATAAAGAAGGCAATAATGAGGGCATGAGAGACAAAAAGCTGTAAGATATACAGAAAATAACTAGCAAAATGCCAGCAGTAAGCCCTTCCTCATTGGTAAGTACTTAAATGTAAATAAATTGAACTCTCCAATCAAAAGGCAGATTGACAGATTAAATAAAAAATGATCCAATTATATAAAATCTCACTCTAGATCGAATAAATAAAATAGATCAAAACTGGTAGAATGAAAAAATATTCCATGCAAATAGTAACCAAAAGAAAGTTGAGATAGCTATACTAATATCACACCAAGAGACTGTAAGTCACAAACTGTTAGACGAGACTGAGAGGGACATTATATATGGATAAAAGGATCAATTCATCAAGAATATATAACAATTATAACCACTTAAGCACCAAATGATCAAGCCCCAAAATATATGAAGCAAACATTGACAGAATTAAAGGGAGAAATAAACAGCTCTACAATAATAGTTGGAGGCTTCAATGCCTAACTTTCCATAATGGCTAGGACAACCAGGCAGAAGATCAGTAAGAAAACAGAGGACTTAAACAACACTAAAAACCAATTAGACCTAAAAGATATATACAGAACAGTCTACCTAACAACAGAAGAATACGTGTTCTTCTCAAGTACACATGAAACATTCTCCAGAATAAAGCATATGTTAGGCCACAAAACAAATCTTATGCCTTTTTGAAAAATTAAAGTCATACCAAGCATCTTTTCTGATCATAAGGAATTAAACTATATATCATTAACAAAAGGAAAACTGGAAAATTCACAAAAACATGAAAATTAACACATTTCAAAACAAACCAATGCATCAAAGAAGAAGTAAGGAAAATGAGAAAATGCTTTGAGATTAATGAAAATGAAAACATAGCATACCGAAACTTAGGTAACGTAGAAAAAGCAATGCTAAGAGGAAAACATCAAATGTAGTAAGCACATACATTTCTGAAAAATTATTTCAAATCAATAATCTACACTTTAAGAAACTAGAAAAAGAAGGACAAATTAAACCTAAAGCTAGCAGATGGAAAAAATAATAAAAATTTAGGCAGAAACAAATAAAATAGAGAATACAAAAACTATTGAAAATCATAAACCAAATGTTCTCTGAAAAGATGAACAAAATTGACAAACATTTAGCTAGACTGACAAAGAAAATAAGAGTTAAGGTGTAAATTACTAAAATCAAAACTGGAAGTGAGGACAATACTACTGATTTTACAGAAATAAAAAATATTATAAGAGAATACTATGAATAATTGTACACTAACACAGTGGGTAACCTTGAAGAAATGGACAAGTTTATAGAAACACACAATGTACCCAAATAGAATCATGAAGAAATAGAAAATATGAATAGATCTCTAACTTAACTAATAAGGATATTAAATCAATAATTCACAACCTGACAATAAATAAAAACCCAGGACCAGGTGGCTTACCTGTTAAATTCTACCAAACATTTAAAGAAAAATTAACATCAATTCTTCTCAAACTCTCCCAAAAGTTGAAGAGAAGGGAATACTTCCTACTCATTCTATGAAGCCAGTATTATCCTGATATCAATGCCAGACAAAGACAGTACAAGGAAAGAAAACTAAAGACCAATATCCTTTATAAATATCGATGTAAAAACCCTCAATAAAATACTAGCAAACCAAATCCATTAGCACATTAAAAGAATTATTTCCGTGACCAAGTGGGATTTATCCCAGGAATCCAAGGGTGGTTAGACATATGAAAATCAAACAAGGAAATATACCACATTAATAGAATGAAGGGAAAAAATATATAATCATCTCAGTTGCAGAAAAATCCAATACTCTTTTATGATTAAAAAAAAAAAAACTCGGTGAGGTAAGAATAGAATGGAACTTCCTCAATATGATAAAAGCCATATATGAAAACCTGACAGCTAACATTATACTCAATAATGAAAGACTGAAAACTTCTTCCCTAACATCAGAAACAAGACAAAGATGCTCACTTTCACCACTTCTATTCATCATAGTATTGGAAGTCCTAGTCAGAGCAATTAGGCAAGAAAAAGAAATAAAAGACATCCAAATTGGAAAGGAAGAAGTAAAATTATCTTTGTTCAAAGACAACATGATCTTATATATAGAAATGCTCAAGATTGCACACCAAAAATAAAATAAAATAAAATAAAATAAAAAACCAAAAAACTGTCAAAGCCAATAAACAAATTCAACAAAGTTCTATGGTACAAAATCAACATGCCAGAATTAGTTGCATTTCTACATACTAACAATGAAAAGGAAATTAAGAAAACAATTTCATTTACAATAGCATCAGAAAGAATAAAATACTTAAGAATAAATTTGATGACAGTCATGACAGACTCTGATAACTATAAAACAGTTCTGAAAGAAATTAAAGATGACATAAATGCAAAGACATCCCATGTTCATAGATTTGAAGGCTTAATATTGTCAAGATGTCGGTATTACCAAACATGATCTACTGATTCTACGCAATCCCTACTGGCATTTTTTGTAGAAATAGAAAAACCCATCCTAAAATTCATATGGAATCTGAAGGGAACCCAAATAAGCAAAATAATCTTGAAAAAGAACAAAATTGGAGGACTAACACTTCCTAATTTCAAAACTTACTACAAAGCTACAGTAATCAAAACAGTGTAGTCTGGCATAAAGACAGACATATAGCCCAATGAAATATAACAGACAGCCCAGAAATAAACCCTTGTATACATGGTTAAATGATTTTTCACAGGGGTGCCAAGACCATTCAATGGTAAAAGGACATTCTTTTCAACAAATGGTGTTGGGAAACTAGGTATGTTCATGCAAAGGAATAAAGTTGGACCCTTATATCATACACAAAAATTAACTCAAAATGGATAGAACATCTAAACTTAAGAGCTAAAACTGTAAAACTCTTACAAGGAAACATAGGAGATAATCATGATGTTGGATTTGATAATGATTTTTTCAATATGATACCAAAGCACAGGCAACAAAATAAAACAGATTAGACTACATAAAAACTAAAAATGTTTGTGCATCAAACAGTACAACTATTAAGAGAATGAAATGACAACCCACGTAATGGAAGAAAATATTTATAAATCATTTACCTAATAAGGGATTAATATGCAAAATATATAAAGAAATCATATCATTCAACAATAAAAATCAAACAACCCAAGTCAAAAATGGGCAAAGGATTGAACAGATATTTTGTCCAAAGACTATATAAATGGCAAAAAAATCACATATGAAATTATGCTCAGTACCATTAGTCATTAGGGAAATACAAATCACAACCATAATGAGATACCACTTTATACCCATTAGAATGGGCATTATTCTAAAAATAGAAGATAACAAGTGTTGGCTAGGATGTGTAGAAATGGGAACCCTTGGGCATTGCTATTGGGAATGTAAAATGGTGCAGCCGATGCAGAAGCATCGGCTTCTGGCCCTTCAAATGCTCCCCTCACTAGCTGTGTGACCTTGGTCAAGTCCTCTTCCCTCTCTGAGCCTCACTGTCCTCTTCCTCCAGGCGCCAACCTTCTTAGTATAAAGTCTTCCTGGTCTGGCGAATAGAAGTGAGTAGGTGGTGTGTCAGACTGCCATGTGGAGACAGCTCCCACGCCTGATTCTGGCTGGGAGCCCCACTAGTGGAGTGTCATTTCTCTAGCTTGAGGGTTTGTTAGTCCACAGATGCGTTGTAAACACCCAATACCCCCAAAGCCCAATTGCTAAGGACTGGACTCAGACATCTCTAGGGTGGTAACAGTCTTCAGGTACCATGAGTCCCCTGTACATCGGGATGACTGAGTTTCGGAGCCTCTCCTGGGAGCAAGAATCCTCAGTGGTGGCGAGACTTGGAGAGTGATGGGGTCCTAGAAGGCTCTTGAGGGGAAGCCAGGAGAGGGTGGCAAACACTGATGCTGACGTGGGCTCAAGTGAGCACGAGAGAGCAAATGGGCTGAGTGGAGACTGAGGCACAGTGGAGACATCTCGCTCCCAAATAAAGCCACCACTCAGCTCAGCCACTTTTCGCTATGTGGGAGCATGGGCCCCATGTGGCTTGATTTATATTTTTCTAGAAAATTCAGAGATCCAGACACTTATGTGAATATCTGCCAGGATTGTCTTGGTGCTACTGCAGTAAAAAACAACCCCCAAATCTCAGTGGCTTAAAACAACAGAGATTTTTTTTGTGTCCCATGTAGTCTGCAGGGACCTCTGATCACTGTAGGCATGAACTGTCATTTATGTCCTGTATGATTCATGGAAGGGAGCGATTCATGGGGGCTGGCCTCGTTCAGTACTGGCTGGAAGAGCAGCCCCCATCCCAAATGCGTCCTTACTACAGAGGGAGAGTTCCAGAGGGCCTTGCAGTCAAACTTTGTGTCCCAGAAGGGACATGTCACCTCTGCCCACCTTGTCAGTAGGACAAACAATGACAAATATCTGTTAGAGTCCCTACTTTCAGTTCTTTTGGTTACATACACAGAAGTGGAATTGTGGGATCATATGGTAAATCTATGCTTCATTTTTTGAGGAAGAAAGATACATTTTTTAAATGACCTTTTTAGTAATTCATACTCACTGTAGAAGAGTGGAAAAAATATAGTCAAGAAAAAAAGAAGAAAACCAAAATGATTGTTTTTCCAACTTCCCAGAAGAAAACCACAGTTAACGTGTGTGGGGTCCCTCCGAGGTGCCCGCATGCTTCCCTGCGCCCGGCCGGGTGGGGTTCCCAGCGCCCCAGGCTCTGCCAGCCTGCCCAGGTGAACCTTGGAAGGGCACCCCCGGCTGCAGGGTGCCACGCTGGCGCCCCCAGCGTCCCCGCCCATCCCAGGCGAGCCTGCAGGTGCTGGGGCCCCGGCTGCCTGCCTCACAGCGGCTCCAGGGTCACCCAGAGACTATATTCAAGCTGTCCCATGGAGTTGAGTTTCTTTTGGCAAATGCTGGACTGACAAAAATATTCATGTCAAAACATTTCTAGTGCAAAATTTATGAAAGCATTTGAATTTGGCCTGGGCATTTTTTCCCTTTTCCCTCTCTCCACCCCCTCCCTGTCCTGACTTGGGGGTGGGAAGAAGAGATAGAGTCCAGATGTTGGTGGGAATTGTTCTCCCTTCTCCCTCCCCCACCCCTCTGGCCAGGGGGAGGGAGTCAATGGCCGCTGTGTGCCACACGAGCACAAAAGGCCCCATCCGGCCGAGCCCTGGGCCACTGAGGGCTGGGTGAGCGCTGAGGAAGTGTCCCCCGCCTGCAGTTTGCCCCCTAACCCTGGGGTCTGGGGTAATTGTCTGCAGAGGCAGCCTGGGGCCGGGCGGGCCATAATGATTTAGGCAGGATCGATTTCACTTCAAGCCTTTTCTACTCCGAAGAGGCCTAATCGAAAGTAATCTGAAAATTAGGGAAAATAAAAACCATGCCCACCGTTACATAAATACCCATTTCCTTGCATCGGCTGCTCGAAATCACCTCATTCCAGAACAGCGTGATGTTTCCCTGATGGGCAAGGCTGGCCCGGGGGGCTGTTTGATCTGCCGCCCCGCCCCGCTGCTCCCTGAGGGTGACTGAGGTGGGGGCGGCCATGGGGCTGGCCTTGACACTGACAGCTGGGTCTTCGAGGGACCAGGGACCAGGCTTTCCTTGCAGACCCCAGTATGTGGCCTTGGGTGGGGGGGGGGGCAGAACTGGGTTTGGGGTGGCCTTGCTCAGCCTTCGTTTACTCAGCCCTCCCATTCCTCCCCTTCTCCCGCAGGGCCCTCATGATGGCCCAGGTGACCGCTCCACTCATACACACCGCCCCCGACCCCGACCTCCTGAGTCACTGCTTTCAGCCCTCAGACTCTCCCAGCTCACTTGCACCCCAGGGCCTTTGCAAGTGCTGTTCCCAATGCCTGGAGGGCCCTTCACCAGGTCTGCGCATGCCCCAGGCCTTCCCTCCACCTTGGTCTCAGAGAGCAAGTTCTTGCTCAGGACTCGTTCACGCTGCACCCGCACCTCATCGCTCTAGGGACTGGCGTGTCCTTGTGCATCTCTTGCCTCTCCTGCCCTGCATCTGTGAGCTCCAAGAGACCGGGCCTCCTCCAGCGTGGCTGCCATGGCTGGCACTCAGTAAATATTTGTGGAGAGAATGAAGAAGTTTCTCATGCAGCAATGGTGCGCAGTTGTTTACAAAAAGGAAGAGGGCTCTGGAGCCTGGGGGAAAACCTCGGGGCCCAATCCTGTCACACTACCCCCCTACATCCTCATGGGCTGCCCTAGGGTAGCAGCACCCAGCTCACGGGTGTCGTGAGTGGGCAGAGGGCATGGGCACAGCCCCCGCCCAGCGCCCAGCTCAGTGAACGGTCATTATCATCACTGATGTTTGTGCTGATGTGAAACTTGGCTGCAATTTCTCTGACATCCCTCTCATCAAGAAGTGGGCTTGATTCCTCCCCTGGAATGTGCCTGCGCTTGTGACCACTGTAACCAGCAGAGTAAGGGGAAGTGGCTCTGTGACCTGCTCCCTCCTCTGGGCCACAAAAGGCCACCCAGCTTCCACTAGGTGCACCAAACCATGCACCCACAGAGCCATGCACCTCCTTGTAGAAGCCCCACCATCTGTAGGCCACCAAGCCACATACAGTCATCCCAGCCCCCCAGACGCATGAGCAAAGAAGCTTCCAGATGTTTCCAGGAGTCCACAGCTGTTCACGTCTTCCAGTCAGGCTCCACCTGGAATGTTTGGACACCCTCTCTGGGCCAAGCCAAGTCCTGGGTGTGGAGATGTGATGAGGAACAAGATTCCTAGTGTCCGTCCTCATGTAGGCTCTGCAGTTGTCTGGGTGCCCCTCAGCAGTCACCGCTTCATCCAGCTCTGTGTCACGTCCAGCACCTGAGACTCCTGGCTGGAGGACTTTGTCTGGTCCTCAGAGCCTGCTGCCAGTGCTGGGTGGGTGGGAGGTGCAGGACCCTCATGCCCCTTGGAGCAGCCCCTGACCAGTGGCTGACAGAGTGATGGGTGGTGCCTGAGCCCCCTGGGCCTCCAGTGGGGAAGCTAAGG
This sequence comes from Eulemur rufifrons, assembly GCF_041146395.1. NCBI lineage: Eukaryota > Metazoa > Chordata > Mammalia > Primates > Lemuridae > Eulemur > Eulemur rufifrons. The sequence goes on along the minus strand of NC_090989.1, from coordinate 197,927,857 downwards.
TTTAAACTCCACACTGGCTCCCTTCCTCCTCCATATCTAGTATTTCCTGGGCTCTCCTCCCCGTCAAACCACTGCACTTGGTCTTGTCTCAGGGTCAGCTTCCAGGGGTCCCACCTCACCAGGACCCCATGTCCTCATTTGACCCAAGGGACAGCACTCCAGCCTGCTGCCTCTAGGGCCTCAGGATGCTCAGATGACATAAATGCCAGGCCCACTTGGCCCCGGGGGAGCCCAGGGACTGTCACACCCACACGTTCTCCGTGGGCCAGGACATCAGCTCGTGCCACAGCAAGCCATCCAGTCTGCTCGCGTTTAGCCCTCAGCAGCATTTATAAAAGGACAAGATCACAGGGGTTTCCCCATGGTGGGGTCAAGGCTGCCCTCTGCAATGCCTGCCCCTCTCCAGGCTGCCAGAAAATTCTAGAACATGAGAGTTCCCAGGGCAAAGGAGCCATTAGGGCAGAGGCTGGCCAGGGGCTCCCCAGTGCCCATGCTGAGTTCAGAGCTGGGCACCTGCTCAGACTGGCACTTCTGGGCCCAAACGTGCTCCCCAGTGACCTCCCTCTGGCCGCCTCTCCCAGGGCCTCTCTGGGGGAATGAAGGCCCCTCACCCAGCGCTGACCTAGACGCAGGGCCGGGCTGGGTGGGGCTGTGAGCTCAGAGGGCATTTCTGGAGCCAATGGATCTGGCAGTAACTCACATCTATCTCCTACCACACCGGAGCTAAGAGTTTCACATGTCACCATGCCTAACGCCCACCGCCACCTTGTGAGGTAGAGAACAGCTTCCCTCTTTTCACAGATGAGAACACTGGGGAACAAAGAGGTCGAGTGATGTCAGTGTTAACCCTTCATGCCTGACCTGACGCTGAGCCAGGCCTCTCCCCACCACGCAGGAGGGGGCCCTGACGTCCCCGCAGGGGCCGCCTTCTCCCAGTGGGCTGCTCCGTTTCCCCTACACCTTGACAGGACCCAGGGCCGCAAGGTCCAGTCAAAAGGCCTGACACCCCCAGTGCTGGTGGCTGGTGTTCTGCCCCCCGAGGAGCCATCTCTGCGGCCACTCCCACCCCACACCCCATCTGGTCTGTCCAATGCAGGCTCCTGGCAGCTCTGTGCACAGAACATCCCCTGGCAAGAGCTCAGCTGGGGTGGAGCAGACACCTGGAAGGAGTGAGGGCCCCTGGCTGAGGGGTAGCGAGGGAGGCAGCCCCAGGCAGAAGAACAGAGGCTTCCAGGCTTACACAGAGCCTGGACCAGGGCCCTGTAAGCCCTTCCGCTCCAGTTTCCATGGGGCTGTGTGTCACAGGGAGGTGGGGCCGGCTGAGCGTCCCCTCCCCTGCTGCAGGCAGCCCCACCACCCCAACCGCTGCCACAGCCAGGTCTTCCTGTGCTGCCCCAGCTGGAGACATTACTGTCTGTCTCACCACTGGCCCCACTTGGCCCTGGGGGAGCCTCAGCGACGCAGGACCTGCCCCCCTGGGCCAGACTCCTCTGGGCTCCTCGGTGTGGCCTCCTCTCTCAGCGGCCCACTTCAGCGCCCTACGGCTTGGGATGTTGCTTCCCAGGAATGCGCTCTGTGCCAGGCTCCAGCCCTGCCCCTCGGAGACGGTCCGGCTGGGCCAGGGCCAAGGGCCGAGCCTGCACACGCACACGCACCCACACAGCACCCTGAGAAGATTCAGGAAAGTCACGAAACAAGAAAGTCATGCCTGTGGGAGACTGGGTTGTGGCAGGAGCCTAAGCGGCAAAGTGGAACACTTATGTCGATTCCCAAGGGCCAGGAGAGGGGACAGAGTGAGCCCGGGCATGGCGGGCATCCTGGGAGCAGAGTGTCCTTGGAGCTGAGGCCAGAGGGGGAGGCAGGCGAAGGAGCAGGCCGGGTGAGGTGGGCAGGAGGGAGCAGCCCAGAGACCATGGGGCGCCCGTGGGAGCCGGTAGAAGCCTCCTCATCCCTGTCCCTGAGGACTTGACCGTGGACACCAGAGCTGAAGGATGAATAAGGACTCCCTTTATTCAGGGGACACAGGACACCAAAGGCCTAAGGCTGAAGGAAACTGTGCACCTCGTTTCCTCATGGACAAAGCCCCTTCCAGGAGCCCCAGCCTCTGTCTATCTGGGGTGGGCGTGCCCCACTAGCACAGTTTAGACCTTGAGGCCTTGGGGGTGGGTGCCGTGGGGCCCCCAAGGCCAAGGTGTGCTGGGCGCAGTAGTTGGGAGGGCATGCCTTGCGAGGCTCCCCGGTCGAGGCGGCGTTCTGTTGCAATTTACCCGTAAGCCTGGTGTTTACATGGGGGTTTTACAGGGAATTCAAAGCATATCTTCCTGTTGCTTTGGCAGTGAAGGCGTATCAAGTGAGTGTTCAAACGGGCCGAGCAGCGTTTGCAAAAATAAAAACCAAATGGCTGAGTAATTTCCACCAGAGAAGAATTCACTCTCACAATTGCACGGTCTATTTAGCATGCTTTCATAAAACCTTTTAACGAATCAGCTCTGAGCCCCTGAAAGCAAGGCCCACCCCACCTGTCAGGCTTGTATTTCCAAACACAGGTATGGCAGCCTGCTCAGGAGATTGGATGCAGGTTTCCTTTCCCGCACGGAGCAGAAGCCCGACCCGAGCGAGGGGGGGGGGGAGGGTGGGCGGAGGGGGGCCCTGTGGGCCGGGCCTCAGGGGGTCTGTGCCAGCCAGGGATGGAGGTCCCTGCCCCACAGGGAATCCCAGGGGAGCGGGGAGCCAGGCTTTCTGGAAAGACAAAATAGCAGGTCAGCACTGTGGCACCACGGGGACACGAAATATCCACAGGAGGCCACAGGACTCAGCCTGGGGAACCCAGGAAAGCTTCCTGGAGGAGGAAATGCCTGAAACTGAAACAGAGACTGGAAGAAAAGGTAGGACTCAGACCCAGAGGGAAGGGAAGGGCCTTCTAAGTGGACAACAAAGGCAGGGTGTGACCGTCATTGGATTCGTGCATCCTGCCCAAAGGAGACCAGAAGACAAATGGTTTCATGTGTAAGATTTTGTTCTGGAAGAGAATAGCGTGCCGTGGGTGTGCCAAGCACCCAAGCACGGCTGTTGGGGGTGAACATTAACCTTAGAACAGGGGACACACAGGAAGTGGGGGATTTTTTGTTGTTTTTTTTTGTTTGTTTGTTTAGGTTTTTGAGACTGGGTCTTGCTCTGTCACCCAGGCTGAAGTACAGTGCCATCATCACAACTCACTGTAACCTCAAACTCCAGGCTCTAGTGATCCTCCTGCCTCAGCCTTCCGTGTAGCTGGGACTGCAGGCGCGCCACTGTGCCCAGGTAATTTTTTGATATTTTTGTAGAGACAGGGGTCTTGATCTTGCTCAGGCTAGGAGGGTGTTTTAAAATCAACTTTATTGAGGTATGATTTACATACCATGAAATCCACCCCTTTTAAGTGGTCAGTTTGATGCTTTTGGCCTACCACAGTGAGGATATAGAGCATTTCCACCCTGACCATACGAGTTCGCTCTCGGCCTTGGTGGTTAACCTCGCCCTCTCCGGCCTGGCCCTGGCCTTGGTCCTACTGGCAAATGATTGCTTTTGATACTCTTAGGCTAGTTTCACTTGTTCAGGAATTTTATATACATGAATCACACCACACTTCCTATTTTGTGTTGGGCTTCTTTGATGCGGCACAGTGATGTGAGGTTCATCGCTGTGGCCGTGTGTATCCGGGATTCATTCCTTTCCACTGCATGGCTGTGCCGGAATCTGTGTATCCGTTCACCTGTTGCTAGATATGTATGCTGTTTCCAGTTAAAATAACTTGTAAATACAGCTGTAATGGCCAGGTCTCGTGCTGCCACAGGCCTGCATTTCTCCTGGAAAAGTGCTAAGCACCTTTGGTGGTGCTTACGGTAAATATGTATTTAACTTAATAAGGAACGACCAAAATGTTTCACCCAGTGGGGTCCATTTTACACTGCTACCTGCAGTGTAGAAGAGGTCCTGTTGCTCCACATTTTCTTCAACACGTAGTCGATTGTTTTAATTTTAGCCATTCTAGCTGATAGGTAGCAAGTGGTACCTACTTTTTATGGTTTTAATTTGCTTTTTTCTGAGAAAAATGCTAAGCACCTTATCATGTACTTATTGACCATTTGAAATGAATATCTTCCTTTTAAAGGATCTGTTTTCTTTTTCTTTTTTTGTTTTTTTAGAGACGGGGTCTCACTGTGTTGCCCAGGCTGGGGTGCAATGGCACAATCATAGCTCACTGCAGCCTTGAACTCCTGGGCTCAAAGGATCCTCCTGTCTCAGCCTCCTGAGTGGCTGGGACTACAGGCGCGTGCCACCACACCTGGCTTGAAAGGTCTTTCAATTTTTTTGCCCATTTTTATTGTGTTGTGTGTCTTTTTGAGTTGCAAGAGTTCTTTATATATTTTGGATATATACATCCTATTTAGATTTTTTCATCCAAACTGTGGCTTGCCTTTCTTTTTTTAATTTATATTTTTTTAAATAATTGTAGATTCAAAGCAATTTTCAAAAATAAAGTATAGGGAGGTCATATACATCCTTCACCCAGCCTCACTCCCCCAGTGAAAACATATTGTATAACTATGTATAGTATGCTATCAAGATGAGGAAATTGACATTGGTATAATCCAGAGAACCTATTCTGATTTCTCCACTTATGCATGCACTCGTGTGTGTGTGTGTGTGTGTGTGTGTGTGTATAGCTCTATGTAGTTTTATCATGTGTAGCTTAATGTAACTATCACCAGAATCAAGATACTTAACTGTGCCATCTCAAAATATTCACTCATGCTATTCCTTCATAGCTACTCCTAGCCCCATCTCTAACCCTGGGCAACCTCTAATTTGTTCTCCATATCTACAATTATGTTATTTAATGACTTTTATATGAAAGGAATCATGCAGTATGTGTCCTTTTGAACCTGGCTTTTTTTGCTCAGCACAGTTCCCTGGATTCATCCACATTTCTGGGGCATCAACACTTGTTCCTTTTTATTGCCAAGTAGCATACGTGGTGTGGACATACCGGTGCATTTCAACATTCACTTGCTGGAGGCCACCTGGGCTGTTTCCAGATTTTGGCTATTACAAAGAAAGCTGATATGAAAATTCCTGTACAAATTTTGACATGAAAATAAGTTTTCATTTCTCTGGGATAAATGCCCAAGGGTGCAATTGCTGGGTCTTCTAGTAATTCCATTTCTAGGTTTAAAAGTAGCTGCCAAAGTATTTTCCAGAGTGGGTGTACCATCGTACATTCCCAGTAGGGATGGGTGAGTGGTCCAGCTTATCTGCATCCTCACGGCATGTGGTGTTGTCGTGTCTCGCCTGCTCTGGGAGGTGTGCAATTAGATCCCACTGTGGATTTAATTCACTTTCCCTGATGGCCAGCGATGTTGAGCTTCTTTTTACATGCTTATTTGCCATCTGCATATCATTTTTGGCAAAATGTCTGTTCATGAATTTTGCCAATTTTCTAATGATGTTGTTTATTTTTTACTATTAGGTTTTGGGAGATCTTTATACATTCTAGATACTAGTCCTTTGTCAGATACATGGCTTGTACTTTCCCTAGGCTGTTGCTTATGTTTTCATCCTCTTAACAGGCTCTTCCGTGGAAGAAAAAAAGCATTTGTTTTTTATCAATTTTCCTTTTGTGGATTGTTCTTTTAGTATCAAGTCTAGGAACCCTTTGATTAGTCTAGATCCTGAAGATTTTCTTCTATCTTTTTGTCTAAAAGTCATTTATTTTTACATTTTACATTCAAATCTATGATCCATTTTGAGTAAAATTTTATATAAAGTGTGAGGTTTAGGTCAAGGTTTGTTGTTTTGTCTATGGATGTGTAATTGCTCCAACATCGTTTGTTGAATACGCTATTCTTCCTCCATTGAATTGCTTTTGTGCCTTCGTCCTACACCAGGTGAGCATGCTTTTGTGGGCCTCTTTCTGTGCTTTCGGTTCTGTTCCATTGGTCCGTGTGTCCATCCCTCCATCAGCACCACGCTCCCTTCATCACTGCAGCTGGAGACTGAGCCTTCCTGTTGGTGCAGTGACTCCTCCCACTTTGTTCCCGTTGTCAAAACTGAGCTAGCTAATTGTATTAGTTCTCCAGGACTGTCATAAGAAAGTATTGCAAACTTGGCGCCTTAAACAACATAAATGTATTGTCTCACAGTTCCAGAGGCCACAAGTCTAAGATCAAGGTGTTGGCAGGGTGGGTTCCTTCTGAGGGTTGTGAGGGAGAATCTGTTCCAGGCCTGTCTCCTTGGCTGCTAGATGGGGGTCTTCATCTTCCAATGGCGTTCTCCCTGTGTGTGTGCCTGTCTCCAAGTTTCCCCTTTTTATAAAGACACCAGACATATTGGATTAGGGCCCATCCTAATGACCTTAATTAATGAGTTAATTAATTATTTTTGAGACAGAGTCTCACTCTGTTGCCCGGGCTACAGTGCTGTGGTGTCAGCCTAGCTCACAGCAACCTTAAACTCCTGGGCTCAAGCGATCCTTCTGTCTCAGCCTCTCGAGTAGCTGGGACTACCGGCATGCACCACCATGCCCCGCTAATATTTTCTATATATTTTCAGTTGTCCAGCTAATTTCTTTCTATTTTTAATAGAGACGGGGTCTTGCTCTTGCTCAGGCTGGTCTCGAACTCCTGAGCTCAAATGATCCTCCCACCTCGGCCTCCCAGAGTGCTAGGATTACAGGAGTGAGCCACCATGCCCAGCCTCTAATGACCTTACTTTAACTTGATTGCCTCTGTAAAGACCCTGTCTCCTAATAAGGTCACATGCTGAAGTACTGGAGATTAAGATGTCAACATATGAATTTGGGAGAACACAATTCAATGCATAACTGCACTTTAAGGCCTGCGCTCTTCCATATACATTTTATAATGAGCTTCTCTATGTCTACCAAAAACCTTGGGATTTTAATTGCATTAAACCTATAGATCAATTTGGGGAGAATGAAATTCTTTATCATGTTGAGCATTCCAGTTCATAAACATGGTATGCCTCTCCACTTGTTTAGGTCTTCTTTGATTTCTTTCATCAACATTTTGTAATTGTCAGAATTTAAAATCCTGTACATATTTTCTTACACTTATACCTATATATTTCATTTTCTTTGGAGTGAGTGTGAATGGTATTGCGGTTTTAGTTTCAATTTTCAAATGTTCATTGTTAGTATACAGAAACACAATTGACTTTTGTATGTTGATCTTTTATCTTTCAACCTTGCTGAACTCACTACTTCTATTAGTTTTTGTTTCATTTTGTTTTGTTTTGTTGCAGGTTCCTTTGGATTTTCTACATAGACAATCATGTCATCTGCAAACAGGGACAGTTTCTTTTCTTCCTTTACAATCTGTATGCCTTTTTTCCCCCTCACCAGTGGCTAGAACATCCAGTACTATGTAAAATAACAGTGATGATGCAAACAGCTTTTCCTTGTTCCCAAACTGATGGAAAACAGTCAGTCTTTCATCGTTAAGTGTTGATGTAGGTTTTTTGCAGATGTAGAGAACAAATTGAGGGAATTTCCTTCCATTCCTAGTTTGTTGTAGTTTTCTTGTTTTCCATGAATTATTGTTGGATTTTCTCAAAAGCTTTCTCCTAATCGATTGATATGACCATATGATTTTTCTTTTATATCCTGTTGGTATGGTGGAGTGTATTGATTGACTATGAAATATTGAACCAGCCTTACATTCCTGGAGTAAATCCCACTTGGCCATAGTGTAGCTTGTTTACATTGCTTAATTTGATCTGCTTATGTTTTGTTGAGGATTTTTCAATCTAAGTTCATGAGAGATATTGGTCTGTAGTTACCTTTTTTTGTACTCCCTTTGTCTAGTATTGATATCAGGGTAATGTTGGACTCGTAAAATGAATTGAGAAATGTTCTGTTCTCTTTTATTTTCTGAAAGAAACTGGGTAGAAATGGTGCTAATTCTTCATTAAAGGTTTGCTATAATTTTCCAGTGAAACCATTTTGGCCAGAGGATTTGTTTTTTAGGAGATTTTAGGTTACCAATTCATTTATTTAATGGTTATAAGACTATTCAATTTGTCTCATTCATTTTGGTTAAATTTTGGTCACTTGTGGTATTTGAGGAATTTGTGCATTTCTTCCTCTAAGTTGTCAAATTTATAAGCATAAAGTTGTTTACAGTTTCCTGTTATTATGTTTTAAATGGCTACAGAGTCTCTTGTGATATTCCCTATGTTATTCTTGGTATTGATGATTTGAGTCTTCTTTCTGTTTATCTTAGTTTCTCTAGAAGATCGCCTACTCTAATAATTTTTTAAATTGATTTTATGCATTTTTTTCCTCCCAATTGCATCAATTTCTTCTCTAATCTTTATTATTTCCTTCCTTCAAATTGTGTTGGAGATAGTCTGCTCTTGTTTTTCTGATTTCTTGAGGCACGAACGTTGTCTCAGTCTGTTTAGGCTGCTATAATGAAAATACTATGCATAGAGTAGCTGAAACAACAAACATTTATTTTTCACAGTTCCAAAGGCTGGAAAGTCTAAGATCAAGGTGGATTTGTTGTCTAGGAAGAGCCCACATCCTGATTTACAGAATGCCAGCTTCTCATTGTATCCTCACATAATGGAAAGAGGTGAGAGAACTCTCTGTGTTTTCTTTTATAAGGGCACTAGTCCCTTTCATGAGGGCTCCACCCTCATGACCTAATCACTTCCCAAAGTTCTTATGCTGTAATATCATCACATTGGGGGTTAGGATTTCAACATACAAGTTTGTGGGGGGAACACAAACATTCAGTCCATAACAAATGTAGATTATTATTTTGAGAACTTTCCCCATTTTAATGTAAGCATTTAGTTCTGTAGATCACTTTATTAAATGCTTACATTAAAATGGGAAAAGTTCTCAAAATAATAATTAATGCAATCCCTATCAAAATTCCACCATCATTCTTTACAGATTTAGAAAAAATAATTCTGTGCTTCATCTGGAACCAGAGAAGACTTCGTATAGCCAAAGCAATCTTAAGCAAAAAGAAAAACTTGGGAGGCATCAATCTGCCGGAGTTCAATTTTTACTATAAGGCTATAGTAACTAAAACAGCATGATACTGGCACAAGAACAGAGATATAGACCTTTGGAAAAGGACGGAGATCCCAGATATAAAACCATCCTCATATTGTCTTCTAATCTTCAACAAAGCAGACAAAAGTATACGTTGGGGAAAAGAGTCTCTGTTCAATAAGTGGTTCAAAAACTGGATATCCACATGCAGAAGATTGAAACTAGATCCCCACCTCTCACCTCTCACAAAAATCAGCTCATGTTGGATAACAGACTTAAACCTAAGGCATGAAACCCTAAGAACTCTGGAAGAAAATGTGGGGAAGACTCTTTTAGACATCGGCCTAGGTAAAGAATTTATAAAGAAGATCCTCAAAGCAATCACAACAGCAACAAAAATAAACAAATGAGACCTGATCAAATTAAAAAGCTTCTGCACAGCCAAGGAAACTGTCCTTAGAGCGAACAGATGACCTACAGAATGAGAGAAAATATTTGCTTTCTACACATCCGATAAAGGGCAGATAACAAGAATCTATACAGAACTTAAGAAAATCAGCAAGAAAAAAATCAAACAACCCCATCAATAAATGGGCAAAGGACATGAACAGAAACTTTTCAAAAGAAGACAGAATAATGGCCAGCAAACATATAAAAAGTGCACAACATCTCTAATCATTAGGGAAATGCATATCAAAACTACAATGAGATATCACCTATCTCCAGTGAGAACAGCTTCTATCAAAAAGTCCCCAAATAACAAATGCTGGCATGGATGTGGAGAAATTGGAACACTCTTACAATGCTGGTGGGACTACAAATTAGTACAACCCCTGTGGAAAGCAATATGGAGATACCTCAAAGAGTTGAAAATAGAAATACCATTTGATCCAGCAATCCCACTACTAGGCATCTCTCCAAAGGAAAAAAAAGACATTCTATAATAAAGACATCTGCACTCAAATGTTTATAGCAGCACAATTTATAATTGCAAAGATGTGGAAACAACCCAAATGCCCATCAATAAATGAGTGTATTAATAAAATGTGGTATATGTATACCATGGAATACTACTCAACTACAAAAAACAATGGTGATCTAGCACCTCTTGTATTATCCTGGATGGAGATTGAGCCCATCCTTCGAAGTAAGTATCACAAGGATGGAAAAACATGCACCACATGTACTTGCCATCAAACTGGTACTAATTGATCAACACTAAGGTGCTCACATGGTAGTAATACTCACTGGTCAGGTAGGGGGGGTGAGGAGTAGAGCAGGTGGGGTGGGTAAACCCACAGCTAATGGAGACAGGGCACACTATATGCAGGAAGGACATGCTTGTGGCCCTGGCTTGAGCGAGGCAAATGCATTTCATATAACCAAAATGTTTGTACCTCCATAATATCCTGAATTTAAAAAAATAAAAATTAAAAAAATAATGTAAGCATTTAGTGCTATAAATTTTCCTCTTGGCATGGTTTTTGCTGCATCCCACAAATTTTAATATGCTTTTTATGTTTTACTCAGTTCTATTTATTATTGAATTTTCTTTGATACTCCTTTTTGTCCATGGGTTATTTGGAAATGTGCTGTTTACTTTTCAAGTGTTTGGAGATGTTTCTTTTGTCTTTACCTTATTGATTTCTAAGTTCGATCAATATGGTCAGAAAACATTTGTTGTATGATTTCAATTCTTTTAAATTTTTTAAGGTTTGTTTTATGACCCAGAATATAGTCTATCTTAGTAAATGTCCCACAGCCATTTGAAAAAAAAATGTGTATTCTTCTGCTGTTCAGTTGGGTATTCTATGTTCTATCAGTTGCTAAGAGTCAGGTGTTGAAGTCCCAACCAAAATTGTGGATTTTTCTCTTTCTCCTTTCGGCTTTGTCAGTTTTTGCTTCATGTACTTTGAAGCTCTGTTGTTTAGTGCATAAGCATTTAGGATTCCTATATCTTCCTAATGGATTGATGCTTCTATCATTATGGCTCCGTTTGGCCCCAGTAATTTTCTTTGCTCTAACTTCTACTTTATGTGATATTAATGTAGCTACTTATCCTTTTTATAAAATGAATGCTTGCAAGGCAATAATCTTTTTCCATCTTTTTACTTTCACCTATGTCATTATGTATGAAGTGAGTTTCTTCCCCCTCCCTCCCTCCGTCTGCCTGTCTCTTTCTTTCTCTCTTTCTTTCTTTCTTCTGTCCTTTTTTTTTTTTTTTTTTAAAGATGGGGTCTCTCTATGTTGCCCAGACTGGAGTGCAGTGGCTATTCACAGGCATGATCATAGGACACTATAGCCTCTAACTCCTGGGCTCAAGGGATCCTCCCACCTGAGTCTCCTGAGTAGCTAGAACTACAGGTGCATTTGCCATCAAGCCTGGCTCCATGAAGTGAATTTTTAATGGCAACCTATGGTTGGGACATGTTTTATCCACACTGCCAATCTCTGTCTTTTAATTAATGTATTTAGACCATTTACATTTAAATCAATTATTGACACACTACAGCTTAAGTCTATCATTTTGTTATTTTGTATTTGTCCCTTTTGGTTTTTATCCCTCATTTTCTTTTTCTTGCCTTCTGGTAGGTTACTTTAAAATTTTTGAGAGTTTCATTTTGATTTATTTTGAGTATGTAGCTCCATATAATTTGCTTGGTGGCTGTTCTAGGCGTCATGGTATACATACATTATGTATCTTAGCCTAATAGTGTAGATGTTTTACCAATCTGAGTGATGTCTAGAAATCTTATTTCCACTTAGACTTCCTTTATGATCCCAATTTTCAAAATACAATGCACCTAATTATTTTCTCTGCAAATATTGAGCACCACATCTGAGGATGCTATTACTTTTGCTTTAACCACAAAATATGATTACAGAAACTCCTGTGGTGAAGAGTTTACTTCTATTTTACCTCTATTTTTACCTATTCCATTAACTTTTATTGTTTGCCATTATGTGTTTTGTTTTTATCTATTCTTTTGTTCTTCTTCCCTGTCTTAAAGTCCCAGTCTTCTTATGTTATTATTTCTTTACTTAGACATTTCTTAAAGAGTAGGCATGCTAGCAACAAATTCTCTTAATGTTCAATACTCTGAGAGTGACTTTATTTCCTCTTCACTCATGAAGGATAGTTTCACCAAATATAGGATTTGAGGTGTTAACAGTTGTTTTCTTTCAGCACTTGAAAATTTTTGCACCACTTCCTTCTAAACCTCATGGTTTCAGATGAGGAATCTGCTGTCATTTGAATTGGTGCTCCTTTATGTGCCATTTCTCTCTGACTTTTTATTTTTTTATTTTTTTTTTTTTGTTGAGACAGAGTCTCACTTTGTTGCCCAGGCTAGAGTGAGTGCCGTGGCGTCAGCTTAGCTCACAGCAACCTCAAACTCCTGGGCTTAAGCGATCCTACTGCCTCAGCCTCCCGAGTAGCTGGGACTACAGGCATGCGCCACTATGCCCGGCTAATTTTTTCTATATAGATTTTTAGGTGTCCATATAATGTCTTTCTATTTTTAGTAGAGACGGGGTCTCGCTCAGGCTGGTCTCGAACTCCTGACCTTGAGCAATCCACCCGCCTCGGCCTCCCAGAGTGCTAGGATTACAGGCGTGAGCCACCGCGCCCGGCCTGACTTTTTAAAAAGATATTTTCTTTGTCATTTTCATAAGTTTAACTCTGACGTGTCTTTTTTTTTTTTTTTTTTTTTTGCCTTTAGAGAATACTTCTTTTATTTTGTTTTTATTTTTTTTTTAATTTCAGCATATTATGGGGGTACAAAACTTTAGGTTAGGTATATTGCCCTTGCCCCCCACCCCCGAATCAGAGCTTCAAGCGTGTCCATCCCGTAGATGAAGTGTCTTGATTAGCATGGATTTCTTTGAGTTTATGCTATTTGGGATTCACTTAGCTTCTTCAATCTGCAGGTTTACACCTTTCATGTGGCTTGCCTTTTAATTTTCTTATTAGAAACTTACAAAGAAAAAATGTTTTTATTTTGGTGAATTCCAGTTTGTCAATTTTTTATTTTATGATTTGTTCTTTTTGTGTTCAGTCTAAGAAATCTTTGCTTACACAAGTTTATGAACATTTTCTCCTGTATTTTCTTCTAGAAAATGTATTGTTTCAGCATTTAAGTTTAGGTCTCTGACTCCTGGGCTTTAATTTTTGTGTATGGTATGAGTTAAGAGTCAAAATTCATTTTTCCTCCAGGCAGATATCTAGTTTTTCCAGCACCATTTATTGAAAAGGCTTTCCTTTTACATATTGAAATGCCTTACTACCTTCATTGAAAATCAATTGACCATATACATGCAGATTAATTTCTGAATATTCCATTCAGTTCATTTTTATTTACTACATTGTTTTGTTTATTAAGCTAGTAATAAGTCTTTGTAACATTATATCAACATTTAAAATCAAGCAGTGTAATGTTCTAATTTTGTTCTTCTTTCTAAAAATTGTTTTGGATGTTCTAGGTCCTTTGCATTTCCATGTCAGTTTCTAACAAAAATATTGCTAAGATTGGAACTGCAATAAATGTGTAGATCAGTTTGGGGAAAATCAAAATCTTAAAATATCGACTCTTTCAACTGATAAACACAAATTAATCTTTCCATTTATTTAAGTCTTCTTTAATTTTTCTTATCAGTTTTGGTAGTTTTTAGTGTATTGGTCTTGTAAATATTTCTGTTAAATTTATCCCTAAGTATTTCATGTTTTCTATTCTATTGTAAAAAGCATTGCTTTATAATTCCATTTTCTAGTTGTTCATTGCTAGCATTTAGAAATACAATTGATTTTTTAGTATCGATCTTATATTCTATAACCTTGATAAACTGGCCTGTGCCAATCTCCCCAGTCTTATCACTTTTTCTCTTTATCACCTCCTTGGGCCATCACACACAAAACTGATTTATGCTCCAGGTCTTTGCTCAAAACAGTTCCAGTAGCTCTTCAGTAGATTTCTTAGGAATTTCTATGTACACAATAATTCCATCTGTGAATGTCCTGTAATCCTCTATTTATTTTTTATTTTTCTTGCCTTATTGCAGTGGCTAAGTACATTGTTTAAGGAAGTGCTAAGAGTGGACATCCTTACTTCAATTCTGTTCTTAGGGGAAAGCATTCAGTCTCTTCACTATAAAGTATGCAAGACATTCCCTTATATTAATATTTCTACATTCCTGAAAACTTTTATCATGAATGGATGCTCAATTTTATCAAGTGATTTTTGATCATATGGTTATCTTTTTTAGTCTCTCAATTTTGTAGAGACAATGTCTCTACAAAAAAGCCTAGGCTGTTCTCAAACTCCTGAGCTCAAGCAATCTTCCTGCCTTGGTCTCCCAAAGTGCTAGGATTACAGGTATGAGCCAACTTTTTTGTGGGAAGTCTTCTAAATTATGAATTCAAAAATTTTTACAACAAAGGGATAATCAGATTTTCTATTTACTCTTGTATCAGTTTTGATTATTTTTGTCTTTCAAGGAATATGTCTGAGTGATCTAAGTTGTCAAACTTATTTGCATAAAGTTATTCTTTTAATACCTTCAGGATCTGTGGTAATGACCACTCTTTTATTTGTGATATTAGTAATTTGTGTCTTCTCCATTTTTTTTAGTCTGTCTAGCTAGATGTCTATCAATGTTATTGATCTTTTCAAAGAACCAATTTTTTGTTTCACTGATTTTCTCTGTTTTTCTATTTTCTATTTCATTGATTTTTTTCATGTGGCTATTTAAATTTAAAATTAAGTAATTAAAATTAAAATTTAAAATTCAGAACTCAGTCACATAGCCATATTTCAAGTGCTCAACTGCATACGTGAACATTTCCATTGTTGCAGAGTTCCATTGGGTGGCCCTGCTCTGGGGACGGCTATTCCTCAATTGGTCCCATTTTTCTTAGCTAGGCATTTTCTCTAAGCTTCCCAGTGTTCATAGGAGGACAAGTGGCTTTCAAATCCATGACCCTGCCTTGACCCCAGCTCAG
Organism: Eulemur rufifrons; assembly: GCF_041146395.1. Taxonomy (NCBI): domain Eukaryota; kingdom Metazoa; phylum Chordata; class Mammalia; order Primates; family Lemuridae; genus Eulemur; species Eulemur rufifrons. The sequence continues at coordinate 197,912,792 of NC_090989.1, read as the reverse complement.
GACTTACCACTGTCTCCCTTCTTTCTGGTCCCTCAACCCCTACTGTCTGTTCCCACTTCTGCTTCTAGAAGGAGCTTCTAACTCAGCAACCTAACCCTCAGGACCCTGCTCCAATCTCAATGCTCCTTACCTAGACTCCCATGGGGCCTCCCAGCAGGGGAAGGACCTGTCTATCCCATGAGCCCGAGGCATGATTGCTTTTAGATGAGAACACCCAGGTCATTTGGCCTCCGTAGTTCATGGTACTGCCAGTGGGTGGAGCCAGGACGAGAGCTCCAGAGCTGCATTCCTGCTTCCCTTTGGCCTGGTTTATGGCCTGAGTCCCAGAGCTGAGACCTGAGGCCAGAAGGGAAACCTCCTCTCCAGGCCCTGTCCCCAGGGCCAGCTGGTTCCAGCTCATTGAGTCTAGCCAAGTTTGGGGTGAGGCTGGGCATCTGGGAGGGCATGAGCACCCCTCAGGGGACTGCGGGATTGAGGCCACTTGCCTGGTGTGGGCTTGGGGATTCCAGGTCTTGCCCTCTGCTGTCTGGGCTTCCAAGGGCCCCAGGCCTGGCTGGACAGGGCAGCCCAGCCCACCGTGGTAGAAGGGTCCAGTCCCACCTCCCTGTCACCTGGGCATGCCCCCTGACCACCTCCCTGTGCACTCTCAAGCCACACATGACCAGCGGCCTCACATGGGGAAGCAGGGACAACCCAGACCCCAGAAGGGCCACCAGATGCTTTGGACATCCTAATCCACCCCTGCAGGGCCAGGCCCAATCCAGCTTCCCCCTCCCTTGCCCAGGGGCCCCCACTCACCAGCTGCCCCCTGTCCTTCTCATTCCACTCCTGCCTCCCAGCCTGTGCCACACAGGCCCCTCTGCCTGGAGCCTCCTTCCTCTAACACCCTCTTCCCCTGTTGGGGTCACTGTCTCTTCCCATGAGACTCCACTTGGGCCACTCCTCTTCTAAAAGTCCCTGCTCCCCCTCCTCACCTTGCCTTTCAATCCTCTCTCCTTCAGGGTCCTGGGCCATTCAGTCCATCTTGGCATCCCACCGCCCACCAGCTACTGATGCCCTTATCTGCCCCTGAGCTGGGGGCACGAAGGGCAGGGCCACAGCTGGCTCAACCCCCATGGCCCCAACACCAGCCAGTGTAGGGTCGAGTATGGAAACTGTCTTCAGGGGTGACATGGGCTAGGGGAGGATTGTTTGAACACCAAAAGGATGCCCTGCTGAGGCTGTGGGAGTTGAGGCATGAGAGAATGGGGGTCCAGAATGTTAGGGTCCTATACACAGTTAGCGGGGAGCCACAGAAGGTGGTTGAGCTGGAGAGTGACCAGAGGAGATGGTGTTTCAAAATAGAATTTGGGGTTGATGAAGAAGGGAATCAGAGTGACATAGGGCAGGGCTGGTGTAGGGGGTACTGGGAGGCTGTGTGACCCCCCTCTGTGGTGGGGGCAGAGCTAAGCCCAGAGAACATCTGAATTTAGTGGGGGGAGGAGGGAGGTCCTGAATGGGACGGAGTGTCCCTCTTCCCTGAGCCGGGAGTGTGGCTGCTGCCTGAGGCTCATCTATGGCCTCCAGATTTGCTTCATGGGTTCATAGCACGTCAGTCCAGGGAGGACACCAAGGATTTCATAGACTGGAAACATCATAAGGCAGAAGTCTTGAAACTCACAGGCCACGTCCTCACAGGGGCCCAGCCACCCAGTGCTGCCCCTGGACGCCCTGGAGGGGCAGTGTAGACACTGATGAAACTCCCACACCATCAATGACCCGCCCACAGGGAAACACATTTCTGTGTGGTGTTTGTGTGCCACAAACACCTGGATGCCAGGGGTCATTTACTCAGGGGCTCCCAGCACACCAAGAATTACAAGACAACCCGTGGAGCAGGTAAGTGGTGTCAAAGTAAACAGTAAGGACACAGGGCTGCATTCCCAGATTAAAGGTGGAATGAACGGCATTTTGAGCAATAGTGACCCCAGCAAACACTGTCAGCCTGGCACTGAGCTAAGGTGGTTTATCTCTGTAATCCTGGTGGTACCTGAGGGGTTAGATGACTGTCCCCATGTCACAGCTAACCAGGGCCACCAGCCCAGGAAGCAGAGCCCCTGAGACCCTAGATGGCCCCCTGGAGGCAAAGGCATGCAGTTCTAAACTCTAAAAGAAAGGAACCAACCCCAAAGGGAAGGAAGGAAGTCCAAACGTGTTCTTGGGAATTTAGCAGACCAAAGTTTACCCTACTAAATATGTGAATTATTGCACATTTATGTAAGATTTCTCTGTGACAAGCAGACAAAATGCATTATTGGTGTACACACACGGTATTCCTGATTCTGGGCAACACGGGAAAAATCCTCCCTCCTTAGGGCAAAAAGATGCATGTCACGACATCCAGGCGGCCTTACGCACTTACTAAATCAGCCAAAATGAACGACGAAAAGCAGTGCAGGTGCTGCTGCTCACCGGAGCCAGCGGCCCTGGAGCTTGTCCCAGAGGCGCGGCGGGGCGTGGCCCGCTCCGTCTGGCAAGTGGCCGCGCACTGCGGCCTCGGGCCTCTGCACAGCCCTGGGAGGACCCACGGGCTCTGCAGGCTTTCCGGCTGGTCTGTCCTGGGCACGCACATCCGCACATCCGCTGTTTGCAAGGACGGGAGGGAGGCGGGTTTGGAATAACTCTGGCTGCCCCTCGAGGGACGGGCTGCAGGGGACAATTAATTACAAAGATCCTGCCTGGAGGCCGCGAGGGCCGGGTGTTTACACGCTGGCTCATCTGTTTGGGGCCTGCAAATCCGTGTCAGATGTTAATGGAACAGCATCATTTTTCTGCCGAGGTGGCATCCCTGCGGTTGTTTGGACGAGACGGCCTGGGAAAGGCCCCGGGTCGGTAGCACTGACCGCAGACCGTGGGGCCAGGCCTTTCCTGGAGGCCGTTTGTCAGGCGCCGACAACCGCCGGCCTTGGCTCTCCTTCCTGTGGTCACCCGCCAGGCACTCCACCCAACAGGACCCGTCCCTTGTCCCCAGGGCTCTGGAGACGAAAACTGTAAGTTGTGGGAAAAAAAGGGTTTACTCCAAAATACAGAAGGAAGCCCCAAACTGAAAATGAGCAAATGCTTAAGCATCGATCCCGCCCAACACAGGAAGAAGGAGCCCAGCGCCTGGGTTCCAGCCGGCTGGGCACAGCCACCTCTGCCGCAGAGCCTGTCAGGCTGGGCCTGGTCGCCTGAGGCAGCCCTGCAGGCCATTGCAGATGTGTGGCCCTTTCTAAGGCTGGGAGGACAAAGGTCAGGGCCCAGAGGACAAAAGTTAGGGAGGAGATACCCCTCACCTGCCTCAGCTTCAGAGGTGACTTCCCCTGCCTCTCCAGGCGGAGGCATCCTCACCATCAGGAAGGCAGATGGAAAAAGAGGCCCAGAGAGGGAAAGTGACCTGCTCAAGGTCACACAGCGAACCAGGCCCTCTGGGCAGGCCTGCAGAGGACTAGGAAAGTGCCCCTCAGGGGGCTGGAAGCTCAGGGCAGAGTTGGCCCTGGAGCACCTCTATGTGGGCTCAGGGCCACTGCCCTACTCTGAAGATGAGAAGGCCAAGGCCACCCCCAAGGCTACACACAGCCAGGCTGGGTAAGGGCCCACTGAGGGCTCAAAGGGACGAGCTCTCAAGCCCCTCTCCCGACCTCACTGCCTCCTGGCTATTCCTCAGCAAGCGTACTCTGGCCTCAGGGCCTTTGCACGGACTATTCCCAAAGGCCACCTCCTCAGAGAGGCCTCCCAGACCAGACTGGCTGAAGTGTTCCCAGCCCACCACCAAGCCCTGTCGCCTCTGGGGGCTGAGGCTTAGGGACCATGGTAAGGGGCCAGCCTGAGTGAAAGCTCATAGTGCCCTGCTCAGCACACAGCAGGCACTCAGGAACTGTGACCACCCAGGCTGTATAGTCACTGTACAAGACTCATCAGATACTGGCGTCTGATGCCTTCGATCTGAATGCCACGTCACTGTCATCGCTGGGAATTTCTAAGGACACTGCTTTCAATAAGGGCTGGGAACACACTATGGATTTTTAAATCAGCAAAATCGGCAATATCTTATTTTTTAACCCTACACAGTGGGCCCTCTCAACACTCCCTCCCACACCCCGTCCAGCCTCTTGATACCCTGGCCAAGGAGGGCAGAGATCCTTGGCAGCCTTGTGTCCTGGACAAGCCCTGCCTCGTTGTCCCTGTCTGCACACTGGGCTCCTTGCTCAGGGTTGTGTGGAGTCTGGAGGGGCACAGAGCCCAGGACAGGCTGGGGACAGGCAGGGGACAGGGGCCCAGGGGAAAGGGACCCAGGGCTCTATGAGGCCTGGGGAAAGGGTGAGAGCCTCATGATGGAGGGGAGAGCTGGCACGGGCACAGTGCAGGTGCCCCTTAGATAAGTTCCGAGCGCCACCCTGCCCAACTCACCACCCTCCTCGGTGCTCCTGCTCTCAGTCTAGCTGTCCTCAGAGATGGCACGCTGTCCCTACCGCAGGACCTTTGTACCTGAGTCACCGCTTGCCCTGCCCAGTGCAGCGCTCTTCCTGTGGGCCTTGGGAGCTGCCCTCCTGGCCACTGACTACAGAAGGGTCCCCCTTGCAGGTCCCTCTCCTAAGCCGACCCGCTCGCACTGACATCCCTGCTCTCCCAGCTGTGAGACTCTGACTCGGTTTCCTCGTCAGTAGACTAGAGATGCTCGATGCTCGTAGGATCTCCCTCCGAGGGCGATTGTGAAGCACAGACCCGACAACACGGGCCCAGGTGCTCACTACAGGTCCCGGTGCGGCGACAGCTAATGACTGAGCCGTCTAACTTGACGGTCTACTCCTGGCACTCACAGCACGCTTGTCATTGTATTTCCTTTTGCCCTTAGCCTGCGTCCCAGCACCCACCCCAGCCCTGGGTGCTAAATAACCTCTAGCAACTGTCCACTTTTTTCCCCAGCCCTGCCCTGTCCCCTGGTGGTTGTTCTGGGCATTGCCCCACAGGCTTGACAGTGGGACCTGTTTTTGCCAGCTGTGGGTTCAGGAGGGGGCCTGGGGCCAGCCAGGGCTGAAGGATACGAGCACCTAGACAGGCCCCTGCGGGGCAGACTGAGCGGCCAGCACTACTGAGCTCCCCGCAGGTGTGGAGTGTGGGCCCGTGGCAGGGGCAAGGAGAGCCCTTTGTTCATGGCCCACCTGCAGCAGCCTGCCATGCCTGAGAGCCCGTTCTGTCTGCTCACAAAGCACAGGGACCCCGGGCCTGCCGCATCCCCGCTGCGTGGGTGGCCCCGGGGCTCTGTTCTGACCCCTTCAGCCCGTCCTCTTCATTCAGCCCACCCAGGGCCCTGCCAGCCTGCCACAGGCCTCTGCACAGGTTGCTGGAAACGTCTTCATCTCTTAGGGGTCAGGTCAGTGCCAGGGAGCCCCCCCAGACCTGCCCTTCCCCCAAGGGGTTTGTCTCCCCGACACGCTGCCCTCTGGTCCTACCGGCAACAGTGACATCTGGGGTCCAGCTCCACTTGTGAGCAGCTGGGCCTCCCCTGAGCTTTGGGGGACATCTGGCCAAGATGGGCCAATGATGACACATGTCCCTCTTGGGCTGTGGCTGGCCTCAGTGAAGCCGGGAAGGGTCTTGGTGGGCACTCGGGGAAAGCTGTGGACAGCTGAGCTGGGCGGTTTGTTCATGCGTGTTCCCTGCACCAGGCAGATACCTCCAGAGTGCGGAGGCTTCACATCAACTGTCTGCTGCTAGGCAGTGGCTCTTCCCAGCGTGAACGCGAGGACCCAGTTGCTGAATCAGGACGGTGGTGCCGCAGTGCCCGGATGCTTCCCCTCTCACCACAGTGGTCAGAAGCAGTATGGTGTCGTGTGTTGGGGCGCCTGGAGGCAGATGAAGGGAGGGTCCCAGCCAGGCTGGCTGTCTGCAAGAATGGATGGCATTCTCCCATGGGGACCCCCACAGACACCTGCCCCATGGAGGAGGGGGCGTGGCAGTCAGGGCGGAGCCTGGGCCTCTGTTGATCCACCTGTGTCCTGGACCTCACCCTCCCAAGTTCACTGTCACAGGGCTGTCAGCACTGACACCCAGGTGGAGGAGGAGCATTAAAGCCAGGAAGGCCACGGCCAGGGCCACGGTGGGCTTCCTGCCTCGCCAGCCACAGGTGCGTGCTCAGAGACTCACATCCAGGCCTGTGCGGCGCCTCACACGGGCAGAACCCTCGCACCGCAGCCTGGAACACAGGCCGCCCAGTGCACGTGAGGGCTGGGCCTCCAGACACCAGGCTGGCAGGAGTCCAGCGCAAGATGGAGCCCGGGCCCTGGGAGATGCTGGGCAGCCTCTGGAAGCTCCTCCCAGCCCTGACGGAGACACTGGGGTCGGGGTGGACCCAACCAGCACCCAGACAGCTCTTCCATCAAGATCAAGATGCTGGGCTCAGGGCCTGGCCAGCCTGAGTATGGTGGGGGCTTCCAAGCCTAGGCCTGGAAGGGCTGTGCATTTTCTCAGTGGCTGCGAGGTAGAGGATGTGGGGACTCCTGGGGGATCTGAGCAGGGACAGGCCAGCTGCCCAGGAAGCCTCAGGGTGTGCAGAGGTCACTCAGCTCTTGCTGGGGCCCAGTGGAGAGGCTTGGAGTGGGCGTGCCCAGGGCCCAGCCCCTGCGAGAGGCCTAGCAGCCTGGACAGCTCAGGGCACCGCCTGGTGGCAGCACTGGGACACCCACCCTGCAGCCCAGAGGTCCTGGAAGGGACCCCTCGGCCGTATGTGGTGAGGGGCATTTCCCCTGAGCACCCAGCAGAGACTTGGGAAAACTACAGCTCAGGGAGAAAGGACTGGCTCGAGGTCACACCCTCTGTTGGTTTTCTGTGCTGCATGATGAATGGCACCCGGTGAATTTCCACAAACATAGGGGCTGAAACCAGCACCCACTGCTACCTCACAGCTGCATGGTTAGAAGTCCAGCAGCTCAGGGCTCTCTGCTCAGGGCCTCCCTTGGAGGGACCTGCTTCCAGGCTTGCTCCGGGAGAGACAGGCAGGTCTGATGCTGGCTCAGCTACCTGCAAGCTGGGGGAACTTGGGTGACCTGGGCCAAACTGCCCCTTCTCCAGCTTATCCGGAGATTGGAGCCCTTCCCACGCCCAGCTCCCATCCCGGGGCAAGACAGCATGGCAGAGCAGGGCCACTCCTCACTGCGGAGGCCTGTCCAGGCTTCATGTTAATCCTCAGTTCTCACACTCACCTGCACCACCTGAACGGCCTGAGGTTATTCTTGTGACTGTCTCATCCACTGTTCCCCACGTGTGCACACCCCACCAAGAACCGGGCCTCACCTGTGTCCTGGCAGCCCTGCCTGCCGTGCACCACGAATGGTCACCTTGCCCCGCACTTGGCACCCTTCCCTGTCCTCCTATCATTTGAATGTATCTGTTGGGGGCGAGGGCTATTTTTCTTTGCTTATTGTGAATAATGTGCAATTTAGCCTGGAATCGTGCACACGCTTAAGTGCATCTGGGTGTCCAGCCCATGTCGGGGCACATGTGTGCATTCACTGGGCTGAGGAGCCAGGAGCCAGACCGCACACCTGAGTCCCTGAGGATGTTCTAGAGGCCTCACAAGGACACCCTCACGGCTGGGACTGGTCGAGCCAGAGTCTCGAAGGCTGCTGCCCCCATGGCCCAAGGGGCTCTTCTGACCACTCCTGCCGGCCGGTCTAGGGCGCTGCAACTTTGGGGTGCAATCTGAGGCTTTCCACGAGAAACACTGGCAGCCTGGGCCTGGGCAGGGGTCCTGGCCTGGCCCTTCCTGCCGCCGTCCTTGATGGGGCAGACGACCGCAACTGGGCAGAAATGACACAGACATGGTTCTGTACAAAACCTGAAATATTTTACTTTTTTAAAACTTTGATCTAAGTTGCCTTAGACCTCATGGACTCAATACAAGAGTAATATGAACTGGGAAATAAAACACTTTAATAGCCACGATAAACTTTGTTAGAAATGTACATGTTGCCAAATAATAATAAAATTAAAAAGAGAGAGAGAGAAAGAGAGAGAGCGAGGACAGCTTGATGTTCGGGTTAGATTATATAAATGTTCAACAAGGACAGGATAAAGGGAACTTTAAAAACACTGGTTCTGAGTGAGCCCGTGACCCCGTGAGACTTCCCTGCTCCCAGCCTCAGGCCCTCGGGACCGCGTCCCTCCTACCAGGACAAGCGGGAGTGGATAAGGCCTCCACCAAGCTGCCTCTCCTCATGGACAAAACATCCAGGTAATGGGTATATAAACAAAGCTCATAAGAAATGTACAAATATAAAAAGCTACAAACATTAATAAATTACAGCATCACAAAACACAGAAACACTTCACAAGGTGCTAGTAAAATAACTGTATCCCCCAATCCCCTCATCATACAAGAAGGAAAACAAAGAGCTGGTATTAAAGTTGAAGATTCATCTTCAAAATGTGTCTGAAATAGATCTTTTGTGTACTATTTGCTTCTGTAAAGACAGAGTATAAGGCTGCACAGACATCACTTGTTTTTCAGGCAATACCTTAGTTCCTAAAAGAAAAAAATAATAACAAAAGGAAAGAAGGAAAAGGAAAAAGCATCAGAACCCAACTGTCCATCAGACTCAGCAAAAAACTCGTATAAATGTTAATGAAGAACTCTATAGAAAGAAATTCCTAAAGATACTTTTACTCTTATAAAAAAGAAGTTATTTAAAAAGCTATTTACACGCTACATTCTATGAAAAATATGCTTCAGGAAATACATCTAAAATTAAAATACAGGATTGCCTGAGAAACAAATCCAGCCCCTCTGTGTCGATGGGTGGACACTCCGTCCAGGTACGACCCATGCACGCGACACCACACGCTGACATGGGAGAATAGAGAAGTGCTGTCCACGCGTCCTCAGGCCACCTGGCCACTGTCCCCGCCCCGCCAGTCCTAGGGCAGGGGTGCCTTGGCTGAGAAGTGCTTCTCTGCAGTATAGCCGACAGGGCTAGACTGGTCTCCTCCACATGGCTTAGCCTGGGCCCCTGGCCCCAAGATGTGGCTGAGCCCTTGCCCTTTCCTGGGGACCCCACAATGGCTCCCCTGCCTGCTAACACACCGACCTGGCTGCCAGTCCTGGCTCCCCCCCCCCCCCCCCCCCCCCGCCGAGAAACGCCCGTGGGCATTCAGGGCGAGACACCCACCATCCTGCTGCCACCTGCCAACCAGGGAGCTCAGGGCAGATGCTTCCTTGCCGGCCGAGTGCTCTCTGGACTTGTCTGAGAATCACTCGGGACGAGAAGGGGGTACATAAACATCCTGCTTGCTCCTCCTCCTTCTGTGTTCTTTGCCTTTTTTTAAGCCTCTGGAGGTTACCAGCCTGCGGCCAGCTCAGACTCTGGGGCTGGTGAGCATTGGCTCACTCCGCCTTCCTCGAAGGACTTGTGCTCTCGGCAGAGCTGCAGAGGCCCTGCAATCACACCCACGCTCAGGGGTGCAGGGGGCTGTCCTGAAAGTGGAATGAATAGTACTCCAACTGGCAGGGCCACTTTTCAGGGACTGGTCACTCTTAGCAACTTGAGAAAGGATGTCCATATTCAAAACCAGGGACGGCCACGCTTGGCTCACTCCGCCTGCTCAAGGGACAGACGCTCGTTTGGGGGGAGTGGTGGCTGGGCGGAGGCGAGGCCCTCCCTGGGTGAGGCAGCTCAGCCTCCCTCCTTGGGGGGCAGATTTTCGAGGGGCTCCAGGGGGTCCTGAGCGGAGCAGAAGCTTCCTGGCTTTCCAAACTTTAAAGGAGCAGTTTCCCGTTCCGATGAATTTTCAAAATTTTCCCAAGCCTCTGCTTGGCGGTAGCCATGCCCTTTTTTGTACGTTTTCCTAAGGGGATGGGGAGGAGACACAGAGAGCAAAGGTGAGTGAGATGGCGAGGGGGGCAGCCTGCCGGGGTGGGTCCCGCTGACCCCAGGCAGGCAGCCTGCAGACCCTGTCTGTACAATGGCCTGTGAGGCCCAAGCTCGGGGCTCAGCACCCCTCAGAAGTCCCGTGTGGCCAACAAGGCGTCCAGCTCAGAGGCTATATCCCCACAGGGCCATGGTGGGTGGGGCAGACACGGGCTCCGGGACGGTATCCTGAGAAGGATGTGAGCATGCCGGGGCCCCATCCCTGGCAGTGAGGCCACTTGGGAGCCACCTTCCGCAACCAGGCCATGACCCTCCACGCCCTGTGACCAGGGTGCAGGCACAGCAGGGTGGGGCGAAAGCGCTCGTGCCTGTGCTGTGGGACACGCTAGTGCTGAGAAGCAGCTAACCCGGACCAAAGCCACCTGCCATCCTGGGGCCCAGCACCTCCCACAAGACGCGCTGTCCTCTGCCTGGGGCCGAGTCTGCCAGGCTAGGGCTGCCCGCGTGGGGCGGGGCGAGGTGGAGGCGGGCAGGGCAGGGGGCCGGCAGGTACCTTTGGCAGCGCTGTTGCTGTTGGGGGAGGACGCGGAGGGCCGCCGCTGTGTGAGAAAGACGCCGGGGGCCATGGGCTGGGAGGCGCGGCCAGCTGGCGCCCCGGTGAAGGTGCCGGCTGCTGTGTACTCGTGGTCGGCCAGGCTGCTGCTGTGGGACTCGGGGGGCGGCTCGGGTGAGCTGCCCTCCTGTGAAGCTTGGCTGCTGGCCGTGCTGGTGGAGGCCGGGGTGGTGGAGGCCGGGGTGGTAGAGGCTGGGGTGGTGGAGGCAGGCGTGGTGGAGGCCGAGGTGGTGCCGGCAGAGGCGGAGGCAGAAAGGGAGGCGGTGTTCGGAGTCAGCTTCCTTTTGCTGCTCTTTTTTTTCCTACTTTTCTGCTCCTCCTGTGGACAAAGCACAGGCACGTTAACCGCAGGGCAGCCTCGACACCCGCCCACCCCATTTGTCGGAGCAGCCCGCACAGCTTTGCTGTGGACCCCCAAGCACAACACTGCCGGCAGTGGGGGCCTGAGACCTGAACCTGGGCCGCAGACACAGGGATTCGTGGGGACATGGCACCAGTGCTGGGGGCAGCTGGCCCGACCTCCCCACCCAGTGCGAGTTCACCCAGCAGTTGGGCCTGTGGAACTGGCACTGCCACCTGTCACCCTGCCCTGAGCTGCTGCGGGTCTCTTGGTCCTGGAATAATGTTCACGTCGATCCTATTAACTCCCTTGGGCACCCAAATGGTGTCAGGCCTGGTCCAGGGGATGCCTGAGGCTCCAGGAACCCCCTTTTCTGAGCTGGGAGGAGCCAAAGGTGGCAAACGAGATTGGAAGAAAGAAGAATGTGCAGAGGGACACCCACCTCCCAGCAGCGAGGAAAACTCCAGAACGCTGGAATCGCCAGGGAAAGGGGAGAGCCCCCAAGCTGCTGTCTCCCGAGGGGTGCATAGAGGCCTCAGGGGCCTCCCCTCCCCAGAGAGCAGCCCAGCCTCGGCAAGAAGGGTACTGTCCGGTGTCAGGGGCCCAGGCTGTCAGTTCCCAGCTCCCCTGTCCCCACCCACAGGGAATTTGGGAGGTGGAGGAATTGGTGCTCTCTATAATCAAATGTCCCCATGCCTGTGACAGCCCCCGGAGCCCAGGTGGTCTGTGCATGGTTTCTGGGAGAGCCTGAGCCCAGGTGGGGGTAATGGGGGCCTGTATGCGGCGTCCTCCTCCCTTAGCCCCTCCTCACCTGCTGGGACAGCTTGGCTGCAGCGGCTGCCAGCCCGGTCTCAATGGAGGCCACTCGGGTACCCTCACGCACCGGCCTGTCCTGTCTTGGCACTGATGGGCCAACCCTCGCTGTGGAAGAGAAGGGCGGGTCCCCTCAAGCTGCCAGCCGCAGCCTCTCCACCCCTCCTTTTGGGGGCTCTCCCATCCCCACCCCCACCTGGCCCCGTGGCCAGCTGGGCCCGAGCACCAGGCTCCCTGGATGTGAAGCCACATCAGACCAGGGCCGCTGCCCCACCCAAAGGGGAAAGTGCCACATCAGAGGCCCTGCAAGACAGGAGGGGGCAGGCAGGTGGCAAGAGCAGGTGGTGCCACCACATACAAAGGTGACTGTCACGGAGCTGCTCAGCGAGGAAGAAACTGGAGTAGAGGGGCTGGCCCGAGGGGGTGAAGGCTTCTGAGCAGGGGCTGTGGAGAAGCACGTCGAGGCTCTGAGGTCCCAAGAAGCACAGCAGAGCCCAGTCACGCTTCTGCAGGCGGCAGACCGTCCCCAGCAGGACGAGCAGCCCAGCCACTGGGACAGGCCCGGCACAGGGCTGAGCCCACATTCTCAGGGGCTGAGGAGGAGGAGCAGTGAGGTCACAGCTGCCCGTGCAGGCGTCAGGGGACCCCCCAGCACTACCTGTTGGGCTGTAGGGAGCATCGTCTGAGCCTTTCCTCTTCTTCGACCGGGACTTGAAGACAGGGTTGTCTTCATCTGACTCCAGGGAGGGGTAAACTGAGGGAAAAAAGGGGAAGGCCAGGCCCGCTGAGCTGCTGGGCAGGGCCCAGGGGCCACTAGCACGGCAGACCTTCCCCACTGGCCACCCCAGGGCCCATCCTCAGGCCACCGTCAAGTGCAATGGAGCTGCCTGCGGTGCGGACACCCCACATATGAGCACAAGCACCTGGAAAGCATCCTGAGGTCGGGACTGTCCAGACAAGAGGACGCCTGCATCGGCCCGCCCAGCCTTGTCCGCCCCAGCCCGCCCGGTGTTATCAGAGGAAACATTTAACATCCACGGGCCTGGGTGGGCTTGAAGGCCCCCAGACCTGCCCAGCGAGGTTTGGTGGAGGGCCCTGGCACGGCAGGACCGGTGGCCGGTGGGGAGCGGCCCCAACATGGCGACTTGCCAGTGACCCTCCCCAAGCTGAGGGCCACCCTGCACTATAGGTTGTGGTCTTTCAACCTGTCCAAGAGCCCCCAGGACCCGAGATTCTGGAGGAGGCAAGCAGAGGCCCAGCACTCCACACCCAGGAAGAGCCCGGAAAACAGCAGTTCACTTTGCTATCGGTCTGTCAAACCAGGGCAGGCCCCGCTGAGCAGCCCAAGTCTGTCCACCAGATGTGGGGCAGAGCCAGCCTCACTCACAGGAGGGTCTGCCACAGACGGCAGCACAGACACGCAGCTCTCCCCGTCACCGCAGCCTCCCGCCTCCATGTGGCCAAAGCCCGGCTCTGGCCATGAGCATGGCGTGAGGGGAGGGTTCCGACTGAGTGAGGCAGCGTGTGCTGGCCCTGGGAACAGGCGCCCTGTGCGAACAGGGAACAGGACACCCATGGGGCACGGGATGCTCCCGGGGGTGGGCAGCAGCATGGAGGCAGGTCCTCTATCTCCAGTCCCCTTCGATGTGGCCAGAGTAGCTCCTCCAGGGCCTGGCCCCAAGCCAGACTGTCCAGCTCTGGGGGAGGTGAGGGCCATGCCTTGCGCGGAGGCCAGAGCCACGGCTGGGTGCTACCTCACTGCCTGGCCTCAGGTGCCAGCCACAGGGCCACACTGGGCCTTGGCCTCTCCATCTGACACAGAGACAGAGTGATGTGAGGATCTCAAAGCCCTGTGAGTGCAAAATGGTGCAGCTGCGTGGAAACCAGTTGGGCAGGTCCTCAGAAGCTCAAATATTAATACACAGTGATCTACGACCCAGAAATTGCCCTCCGAAGAATACAGCCAAGGGGGATGACAGCACAGGCCCACGGCCAGTCACGGACACCAAAAGGCGGGAGCAGCCCCAGCATTCATCTCGGGATGAATGGCAAACACGTGGTCTGCCCGCACCGTGAGTAGCACTGAGCCCCTCAAAGTACGGGAACTCTGACATTTCAACAGCATGGATGAAACTTGCAGACTCTATGTTAAGTGAAATAAGCCAGTCACAAAAGGACACACACTGTGTGAGTACCCAAAAGTCCAGAAGAGGCAAACTGCAGAAACAGAATGTGGATTTGTGGCTGCCGGGGGCTGCTAATGGGGACGGGGCTTCCTCTTGGGGTGACGAATGTTCTACAATGGACTGCGGCCACAGTTGCACGTGCCTCTGAGTACACTCAAGATCACTGAACTGCACGCTTTTGAAGGGTGGATTTTACAGTCTGTGAATTCTATCTCTAAACGAAAAAGGGCCCAGCTCCCCAGGCCCCCAGGTTGACCTCCCAGCGGCCACAGCCCCGGTCCTCAGAGAGGCCTCGCAAGGGAGTGCCAGCCCTGCCCCACACAGCGCACTCACCGTAATCCGAGTCCTTGAAGCAGGCGTCCAGGTGGTCCTGCTCCTCCTCGTAGTCGTCCAGGTCCACGCTGTTCTTGGCGGTCCTCTTCAGCAGCCGCTTGCCCACGCTCTTGCCCCCGCTGCCCCCGTTCTTCCGGGCACTGTGGGCCGCCAGCGAGCTCCCCTTGGCCTGGCCGGCGCCCCAGGTGGTCTGCAGGCAGGAGTCGGAGGCCTGCAGGTTGGCCATGGACAGCATTCCCTGAATGGCTTCCTGTGTGCTGGGGGAGGCCGGGGGCTGGCTGGGGGCACAGGGAGACAGGCACTCAGCCCGCAGCCCGCGGCCCACGGCCTGCACACAGTCCTGGCCCGGGTGGCCAGCAGGGGGCATGGAGTGGAGAGGGTGAGCTGATGATTCCCTGCTCACCCACCCACACTCCATGCGGAAGGCTGGAGGCCTGGGGACGGGGATGGGCATGCAGAGGAGACACACAGGACGACAGCAGCAGAAGGGAAGGTCCAGGCCCACGCATGGTCACGCTCTGGGCTCTGTCTCCTTAGAGCTGGCAAGCTGACTCAGTTGCCTTCCTTCTGCACACCTAGCCACTCTGTGCACCCCTCGGGCCACCCTGTGGCTCTCTCACCACCGCAGACTCCATCCTCAACCCCAGTCCTGGGCATCCCTTTCCCCCACCTTCCCATAAGCCACCCTGAGATGGGGCAGCATAGCCCTCTCTCTCCCACGACACACGCTATCCCCAGTGACCTGCACCTTCTTACCACCTCCACACCTGCACCTGTACCACACCTGCACCCACGCCTGCACCTGGACAGGCACAGCTGCACCCACACCCACACCTGCACCTGGAAAGGCACAGCTGCACCCACACCTGCACTTGTACCCACACCTGCACCTGCACCTGGACAGGCACAGCTGCACCCACACCTGTACCTGTACCCACACCTGCACCTGCACCTGGACAGGCACAGCTGCACTCACACCTGCACCTGTACCCACATCTGCACCTGGACAGGCACAGCTGCACCCACACCTGTACCTGTACCCACACCTGCACCTGCACCTGGACAGGCACAGCTGCACCCACACCTGCACCTGTACCCACATCTGCACCTGGACAGGCACAGTTGCAACCACACCTGCACTTGTACCCACACCTGCACCTGCACCTGGACAGGCACAGCTGCACCCACACCTGCACCTGTACCCACATCTGCACCTGGACAGGCACAGTTGCAACCACACCTGCACCTGTACCCACACCTGCACCTGCATCTGGACAGGCACAGCTGCACCCACACCTGTACCTGTACCCACACCTGCACCTGCACCTGGACAGGCACAGCTGCACTCACACCTGCACCTGTACCCACACCTGCACCTGGACAGGCACAGCTGCACCCACACCTGCACCTGTACCCACACCCGCACCTGGACAGGCACAGTTGCACCCACACCTGCACCTGTACCCACACCTGCACCTGCATCTGGACAGGCACAGCTGCACCCACACCTGTACCTGTACCCACACCTGCACCAGGACAGGCACAGCTGCACCCACACCTGCACCTGGACAGGCACAGTGGCACCCACACCTGCACCTGTACCCACACCTGCACCTGCACCTGGACAGGCACAGCTGCACCCACACCTGCACCTGTACCCACACCTGCACCTGCACCTGGACAGGCACAGCTGCACCCACACCCACACCTGCACCTGGACAGGCACAGTTGCACCCATACCTGCACCTGTACCCACACCTGCACCTGCACCTGGACAGGCACAGCTGCACCCACACCTGCACCTGTACCCACACCTACACCTGTACCTGGACAGGCACAGCTGCACCCACACCTGCACCTGTACCCACACCTGCACCTGGACAGGCACAGCTGCACCCACACCTGTACCTGTACCCACACCTGCACCTGCACCTGGACAGGCACAGCTAGACCCACACCTGCACCTGTACCCACACCTGCACCTGGACAGGCACAGCTGCACCCACACCTGCACCTGTACCCACACCTGCACCTGCACCTGGACAGGCACAGCTGCACCCACACCTGCACCTGTACCCACAGCTGCACCTGGACAGGCACAGCTGTACCCACACCTGCACCTGTACCCACACCCGCACCTGGACAGGCACAGTTGCACCCACACCTGCACCTGTACCCACACCTGCACCTGCACCTGGACAGGCACAGCTGCACCCACACCTGCACCTGTACCCACACCTACACCTGTACCTGGACAGGCACAGCTGCACCCACACCTGCACCTGTACCCACACCTGCACCTGGACAGGCACAGCTGCACCCACACCTGTACCTGTACCCACACCTGCACCTGCACCTGGACAGGCACAGCTGCACCCACACCTGCACCTGTACCCACACCTGCACCTGGACAGGCACAGCTAGACCCACACCTGCACCTCAGCTTGCCCAAGCTCAGCCCTCTCTGGCAGCCTCCACACAGACCCTGAGGCTTTCTCTTCACACCCCATCCCACTGCCCTCAGGTCCAGGCAGGACAGCACCCGGCCTGTGCTCTCCCGGCCCCATGTCTGTGCCTGCACCTCCTCCTGGCTGCACTTGCTCCCCTCCTTCCTGAAGGAGCTCCTGAAATGCCGAGTGTGTGATTGGCCTGCCTGGGCTCAGAGAGGGGTAGGACAAGGTAACCACTGTCCCCACCCAGAGCCAGGGTCCAGATGCTGCTGGACAGTGAAGAGCCTCAAGGCCAAGTCCTGGGCTTCTCAGGGGACCTCTTCCCATCCCTACCAGACCTTCCCGGGGCCCAGCCCTGGCCTCCTCATGTGGCCTACCTCACCCCAGCCCACACCCCCTGCAGCCAGGACCCCCATCCATCCGTGCACCATGACTGCCTGGGCAGCTTAAAAGTGCCAATGCCCAGCCCTTTCCTGAGATTCTGAGTCAGGGGTCTGCCCTGGGCTCCAGATGCCGTGTGCAGCCAGGACGGGGGTGCCCACAATTGCCCCACATCTTGTGTGGGCTAGCCCAGCAGGTGTCCCCCTGCAGTGTCCCTTTCTAGCCCTCACCCTTGCTCACTGCCCTGCAGCGCAAACCTGGCCCAACCCAGGACAGGGCAGCCCACCCCAGCCTGCGGGGGAGGCCCTGCCACTGGCCAGGCGCAGCCACACCTGTCACTGCATCCGGGTGCTCCTAGGCCCAGACTCAGGGCACGCGGGTACCTGCCACCCCCTCCCAGGATGCCTGCATCAGCATCCACCTCTCTCAAGTCTCCATCCCCTGTCCCCTTGCCCCACCCCACTACTTCCAAGAAGTACTGCAAGTATTTCAGGAAGACCCTACAGATGAGAAGGGATCACGAGCCTTCGTGAGGAGCAGGCGGCCAGGTTAAGAGACGGGCCTGTGAGGAGCCAGGAGTGGTGGCGTGTGTGCCCTGGTGCTGTGTTGGGTGGGGCTTGAGGACACAGCACACCGGTAAGACAAGGAAGAAGAGGCCAAGGCAGTCACAGGCAGACAAGCCACCCCAGCTTGGTGGCTCTGTGCTCACCCAGCGTCACCAGGCACGGGCTGAAGTGCCCAGGTCAGCGGCCTCACCAGGGACCCAGACAAGCCGCTACTCAGAAGTGAGGGCTCCCAAGACTGAGCTCTGCCAGAGTGGGCAGGGGTAGGGAGCTGCCCCAGTGAACGCTGGCCCAGAGGTGGCCCTGTGGCCCTGGGGCTGGTGAGGCAGGCTTGGTCTGCGAGGGACAGTGCAGGGGCCCAGGCCCCAGCTCTCTGAGGGTCCAGCCAACTCAGAGGGACTTTGCCCAGAGCCTGGGGAGGCGTCCCTCACTGCAGCCCTCAACAAATGCCACCTCCCAAGCCCTGAGTGAGACACACTGGACAGAGATGCGTCTTGGGGTTTCCCCGGAACTGAGCAGGACTGAGGTTCTGGAGCCGCAGCAATGGGAAGTGAGATGTGGTCACACTGCCCTTGAGAGTGCCTCAGAAGACGCCGCTGGGGCTGCCCCCCAGCGTGGTGGTGCCCTGCACTGCTCAGGCCACACGAGCCTCGGTGCTGTAGGCCAGGGCCTGCCCTGGCGTCACCACTGCTGTGTCACCCTCACTGGCCTCAGCAGGAGCAGGTCCTTCCCAGCCCCAGCTCAGGAGCCAACAAGAACAAGCGACCTGCCCTGCACCCTCCAGACAGGCCCACCCCGGCCCCTCACCTGCCAGCGCGGCCCAGACAGACCGGAGGGTGAGTGGCCTATACCCCAGCCGTGGGCGCCAGGACACCCACCGTGAGGGTCCTGACACATGGTGGGCCCCCGCCAGACCCAGCATGGAAGCGAGCAGCCCCCCCTGCCATCTGGGCTCATCTGCCACGAGCTGGGGACCGCACGCCTGGCCGGCCTTGTCTGTCCACAGGGTCTTGGGTGAATCATGAGCGAAGTTTAACCAGTCGGCATGGAAAATAATACTTTAATCCTCCAATTAGCATACCAAAATCTTCTTCTTTTCCCCCCAGCAGTAAACACTAAGCAAACCATCCACAAGAAATTAACATATTTTCCTCCATTTTCTTCAGCTGTTTTTTCCAAACAGCCAGTACTTAAAACAGAGCAAATGGACCATCAAAAACTGACCTATGCTCCAAATGGGATACTCTGGAAGAGGAACTGCCTGCGGTGGGCTGAGGGGGTGGTGGCCTCGCAGGCCCCCGGCAGGCACGTGTGCACGTGCGCCCATGTGTGAGGACACACGCGGCAGCTGCAGAGCCTGCTCCCCCGCGCCGGGTACGGGCCGGGAAGCCTCCGTGCTCCTGGTCAGCAGCATGTCCACACGTGGGCCACCCCTCCTGGGCTCACAGTCACAGCCAGGAGCCCAGGACACAGCACCTCCTCACAGAAGTGGACATGAAGCCCTCCCAGGCCTGTGTCCCCATCTCCAGGCCCCTCGCAAGTCCCCAGGTGCCCATGACAAATCACCTGGTGGCCCCAAGCTGAGGCTCTCAGCCCTGTCTTCCCTCATCTTGGGTGGTCTCAGGCATACTCTGCGCCCAGGTCTCTCCACAGACCTCGGGGGGCCCAGGGTGTCTAGGGGGCCTCCGCAGGCTGAGGCCAGTCACCAAGGTGTCAGCTAGTGCACACCTGTTCCCAGAAGACAGGCACCCCCCAGAGGGCTGCAGGGAGCTCTGTGTGGCGCTGCAGGTGCTGACAGGGAGCGGCTCACAGCCAGGCTTCACCTCCCGGCCGCTGGCACACCTCCACAGCAAGGGGCGCAGGCCTGACCGTGGACAGAAACCACCCCAAGCACTGTGGAAGCCTTCCCTCCCATTAAAAGAAAGCATCTTTTGGCTGGCTTTTTGTGTTCAATACTGCAAGAGCATAATATTGCATGCAAAATAGTCATTTATGAAATAAAATAGAGCCAACTGATTCAGCGAAAGCTCCTTTCAATCAAGCCCTTAATCTGTCTTGCCCAAGACCCCGTCTGTCTAAGAGTGGGCCTGACCTGCGGCCTCCACCTGCCCACGGAATAGCCCTCGGTGCTGTGCTGAGTAGGTCAACAGTGCAGCCCTGGGTCGTCCATTCTGGAAACCAGAGTCTCAGAGACAGATCTGGGGGAACTGGGCAGACCTGGGACCGACAGGCCACATGGGCCCTGCCTTCCTCGGGCCAAGTCACTCCAGCCGCTCATGCCCAGACAGCATGAGCCAGCACTGGTCAACCCTCTGTAAACCCCAGGCTTGGGCTCTGGAGTCAGGTGGACGCGGAGTCTGGCCTGCCTCTGCCGCTCCCCACTGTTGTGGCTGAGGACAAGTTGTCTAAGCTGAGTCTCAGCTTCCCCATCTGTGCAGAGGGAGTCTGCAGCTGTCAGAAGGACCAGGACAGCTGTGTGAGCACCACCGCCACCGCAGCTGGGTCCCCTGCATGGGCCCGGTGTGCCTCGGAGGGGGCTGGAGGCCCCACCCCCTCAGTTACCTGTCTGTGGTACATGTAGAAATTCCTATAACATTTCCACATGAAAAAACAAGTCTCAGTGTTCACAAACAAAATTAAGAACCTGTGATTCAGAGAGAATTTAACAGGGACCATGGAAGAGAAATGAATCCCAGCCCTTGGTGGAATGCAAAGCCCCAGAGGCACCAACTCCTTCTCTGGGACCAGAGGCCGGGCCAGTCCTGGGCCTTCGGTGCGCCCTTCTGCCCACGCCCGGGGTCAGCCTGTCACCGGCCCCTGCACTGCGGCCCAGGCCCGGCCGTAGCCGGCCTCCCCACCGCCCTGTGGGTGCTGTGGGTGCAGGGGCCCACCTGCCAGGGTTGTACTCCAGGGCGCCGACCTCCTCACTGGCCTGCAGCAGGTCCAAGATGCCGGCCGCCGAGCTCCCGCCCTCCTTCTTCACTTTGGTGTTGCGGCCGGGCTTGGTGTCTGTGTCGATGTGCAGTGAGCCTTCGTCCGAGGAGTCATCGCTCTGCTGGGTGAGGGACAGAGTAGCCAGTGAGAGGAGGGACAGGCCACGGAAGGGCTCAGGAGGAGGGAGGGAGGTTCCATTTTCCCTTTGGGGACTGAAATAGGTTTTTAAAAGTTTTTAAAGAGCCCTAACAAACACTGCTGGGGTCTGACCGAGGCCCTGGAGCCGGTGCGGCTGGCCGGCCAGACACATGTGGGGCAGACGTGGCTGCCAGACCCCAGGACCACAGAGGACCAAGGTGTCTTCGCACCATGCACTGCTTTCACAGAGGTACTCCGGTTCAAAGAAACCCTCACGTGAGCGAGAGTCCCAATATCTAACACAGATAAAGCTACCGTGGTTGGGAGAAGAGAGGTTGGGCTGTGCCTGCAGTCCCCGAGGAACCTCAGGCTCTAGGAAACTGGTAACAGATTCAGATAACTTGCCTGGCAGGTGGCTCAGCAGGGACACTCCCCTCCCATGCCCACGGAGAGACAGCTACTATGTGTGGAGTCAGACGTGGCCTCAGAGGCCATCTCAGTGCAAGATCCCCCAATGATAAATCCCACCCGGCTCCCGCCCTGGGGGCAGGTCTTGCATTATCTCTCTGCAGGGCAGGTCCTAAGGCCCCCACCACAGGCAGAGGCCTCTGCAGACCCTACCTGACACGTGCTTGCTTTTGGCCTTGATGGCCGCAGGCTCAGGCACACGCTTGTGCTTCCTGTGCCAACCCCACGCCTGAGCCCAGCCATGGCCTGCCCATGAGAACTCACCCAAGAAAGGGTGGGGTGAGGGTGAGAACACTCCTCCAGCACCTCACGCAGAAACACCCTCAGAGACCACCCTGTCAAGAGCAAGGCTGCAGAGCTAGCTGGCTGCAGCCTTGGGGACTGCCCAGAGATGGCCACGGAGGACAGAGCAGGGCCTCAGGAGGTGGCTCACCTTGTACGCTGCTGAGTCCAGCTTTGGCCTCGTGGTGGGCGTGGGGAGCACCTCCTTCTTCTCCAGCAGGACTGAAAGCACAGCCGTGAGGTCCCACAGCCACCTGGGGGCCTGGCTGACCCCTTGCCGGCAGGCTGGGTCCCACCCCACGCCCCTCTCCCAACATCCCCTCCCAACTCACAGGATAGGTCCCTTTTTGGGGCGTTTTTCTTCCTCCTGATGGGAAACTCGTCAATCTTGAGCTCCCCGTCATCAGACACATACTCGTACTCGTCCCGCACAGGCTTGGGCTTGTCCTCCTTGAAGTTCTGCAAGGCCCCGAACACACCAGGGCTCGTCGGGGGCCTGAGAGCCTTGGGGCTAGGGCAGAAGTGAGCGAGTCAGCGGCGTCCACATGGCCCACGGCGCAGGCAGGCGGGCTCTCCCACAAGACCCCTGCCCGAGCGTCCCCCAGGCCCTTGGCAGGGAGGCCTCACCCAGGCAGGAGCAGCCGGTGGTAGGGGGCCAGGCCAGGGCTGTGGACCCTCAGTCCCATTGTGAGACGTTACCTCTCCACAAGAGGGGACACTACCCAACCCCAAGGCCTCCTCCTCAGGGCCGTGTCCCCGCCGTGTTTGGTCCCAGTACGCAGCTCACAAGGGGCAGAGCGAGCCCTCCCCCCTCTCCCAGGCGGCCGGGAAGCCCGGTGCACGCTAAGACAGTGTCTGACGGGAACAGGGTCCAATCTTCCTGGCTTCCTGAATAGCTATTTTGGAAAAATCCATTCAGGGGCAGGGCCATAGCACAGACACAAGGGTCTCAGTGACATCGTGTGACCTGTCTCCCTGCTGGGGCAAGGCAGGCCTACTTCAGATGAGAGGAGCCTCACGCTCTCAGTATATGAGCAGCAACGGCCTCGGCCCCGACAGGGGCTTGAGGACAGGTTTCTCTCCCAATAGTGGGGACAACAGGATGAGGCAGAAATGTCTGGAACTTGAAAACGACACAACTCCAAACCTGGGAAAATGCAAACGCAGACATCCGGACAGAGTGCCAGGGATGAGGCTGCTTCCAACACTCTAAGTAAAGGGGCAGCCAAGAACCCTCTGCAGGCTGAGCCACAGACACACATGTGTACACATGGCCATAGAACCGTGTCCATCTTTCTCGTCTCCATTCTAAACTCTCTAGAGCACCATCATAGAGCTAGGCCAGGACCTAAGGTGGAAGCTTCGGGTAAAGCAATGGACATGCTCAGGGCCACGAAGCTGGGGCAGCGTGGGCCCCACAGACCTGCTTCCCTCACTGAGCTCCCCGCCCTCTCCAGGCTCCATTCGGGCCCTACTCTGTTTCTCCACCACCTGGAAGGAGGCCTCCTCCTCCCATCTTTTCAACAAGGAAATTCAGACCTGGCTAAGTCGATCAGTATCCACTATAAAAAAGTGGCCACTGCTCCCACTGGGACGTGTCTGACTCCCAACCCGGCCGGGGGCCTCGGTAGGCAACATGCCCTGTGCACTGGTAAGAACACAGGCTCAACTGTCACAGCTGGAACCTCGAGGTGCTCTTGGCCACGCCTGGCTCACAGCCCTCAGCATCTCTGGCCTGCCCGCTGAGGCCGGCCCAGCACACATAGACCTCCTAGACAGACCCTCTGTCTCTCCACATCTCCTCCAGGAAGTCCTTCTGATTCCCAGATGGGCCAGGACCTCAGCGCCCAGGGCCCCATGTTGGTGTCACACTGGCCCCTCCCCACTGACCAAAGTGCTCCAAGAGCCAGGGCCCCAGTGCCAGCAGGACGTCTAAAATCCATGGAGCCCTGCACTCTTCCTCCCTGACTGGGGGTGGGGTGGGGTGCTTTCCCAACTGCAGGCAGCCCGCAGCTGCATCCTCGCCCACACCCGCTGGGCAGTTCTGATGCCCACACCAGCCCTGCAGAACGAGCACTGTGGGAGGCAAGGATGCGCCTCTCCCGACGTCTGGCCCCGACAAAGGTGAGCGGAGCACAGGGCTGCAGGTGGTGGAGTCAGCAGCCCAGGGGGAGGGGGCCTGGCCTGGGGAGCCGCCCAAGAGTGTCAGCCAAAGGCTGTGTGCGTGCACAGTGTGTGGAGTGTGTGTGTGGTCTGTATCTAACATGGTGGGTATGTGGTGTGTATGGTTTGCGTGTGTGGTGTGTGTGTTCATGTGGTGTGTGAGGTTTGTGGGTGTGTGGTATAACGTGGTGTGTGTGATTTGTGTGTGATGCAGGGTGCACACATGGTATGTGTTATGTGTAATAAGTGTATAGGGTGACCATGAGGTGTGTGATATGATGTGTATGGTGTGTGTGTGCCTGTGTGGTATGTGTGTGTGTGGTGTGCATGATACGGGGTGGGTGTGTGGTCACCCCTCCCTTCTGAGCACTCACATACCCGAGGAGTTTCTTGTTGGAGAAAGAAAAAGAGAACTTGTTGTCCTTGTTTCCGGTCAGGGGCGACTTTTCCAGCTTCTGTTCCTCTTCCATCTTCAGTAAGGAGTCTGGTTTGCTGTTCTGAAAAGCAAGACCAGGGCCGTCTCTGAGCCCCCGTGGGAGTAGGGAGTCAGGACCCCAACTAGCATCAGTGGATAGAGGCAGCTGCCAGGAACACACTGAGGGACAGTCTCCCATGGCTCTGATAGCTGCCTGGGCCACCGTGGGGCACTTGGGCAGCTGCACCCCACGTAGCACCCACTGCAGCCCCTGGGCCTGCAGGACCTGCCCTACCTGCCGCTGGCCCCCAGAGAGCAGAGGCACAAGCCAGAGTGTGGATGGTGAAGGGAAACACCATCAACGCGGGGGGTGACGTGCTCAACTCTTATACCCGTGCCAACCCGGTGGAAGGTGGCCATGGGAGGCCACACGTGCTCCAGACACACACCGCAGCACCTCACAGTACTGCCTGCACATGCCCTCACACACACAGGGCCTCGAGGCTCGCACTCACGGAGCCCAGACACACATCACACACAAGTGCACATCTCACCTTGTACTTCCACTTGGCCTCCGACTTGCTCTTAGTTTGCTCTCGGATTTCCAGCCTCTCCACATCGTTCTGTGTGTGGACCATGTCCTTATTGGGCACACTCAGGACGCTCTTTGTGGCCTAGAAAATGCAGCAGCCATGACCCAGAGGCAGACACAGAGGGTGGGCAGGACTCCCTCGAGCTCCAGCACAAAGACGTGGCCACACAGATCCCCTGCCTCCTGCTGGCCACGTACTGCAATCCACCCATCCACCCACCTGTTCATCCACCCATTCACACATCTGTTCTTCCATTCATTCATTCATCCATGCTTTCACTCCTCCATCCATTCATGCACCTGTCCATCCGTTCCTCCATCCATCCATCACCCATCCATTCATTCATTAATTAATCTGTTCATCCATTAATTTATCCATACATTCGTTCATCTACCTATTCACCCACCTATTCTTCCATTCATTCATTCACCCATCCATTCATCCATTCGTTTATCCATCCATCCATTCATTCATTCATTCACTCACCACCCATCCAGTCATTCAGCCAGCCACGTGTTCGCTCATTCATTCATACTAGCCCTGGGAAGGAGAACACAAATGTGTCTCACTGCAGCCCTATGATGTTGGCCCTGCCAGTTCCTGGCCCCCAGGAAGTGGGTAACAGCCTCTTTCTGGCAGGAGCTCACACTCAGTGCTGCCTGATCGCAGGGGCTCATGGTCCCTGAAGCCCAGACCTAAGATGCTCTAGTCGGAGTGTGTCCTCAGGGCTGGGCCCATCTCTCTTATTGTCCACAGGCACTCAGGCCACCAGGGCAACCCTGTCCCTGCCTCACCCCCCAGGCCCTCCCCCTCCACTGGTCTTCTCCCTGCTGTTTCTGCACACACATCTTGTCCACTTTCAGGTCTTAGCCCCAGTGCCTTGTCCCAGGGGCTTCTTTGTCCCCTGGAGACTTCCTACGTGGCTGAGAAGACTATGCTGGGTCACTCCCTCCTGCAAGATTGCCCTGCCCCCTCCACCGAGTGGCCCTCCTGGGTGCCGCCCCTTACACAGCACACATACACTGTGCCCTTCTCTGTGAGGGCCTCTTCCCGAGGCCCACCGCTCTGCGAGCTCACTGGGGCAGAGCCTGCTTGCCCGGGTCTGAGACTAGCTGTGGCAGTCCTGGGTCAGGAGCAGGCAGGGAAGTGCATCCACTGGGCAAGAGCCCAGACCCTGCACCCTCCCGGAGTATTCCACAGAGGTGCTGCAGAGAGCTGCACCCTGGTTCCCCCCCCTTGCCTAGCCAGGAGCACCTGGAGAACAAGGACAAGTGGCCCCAGCTGTCCCCGTGGGCCTGGACCCCAGGAGGTGCCACAGTGTAGCTGGCAATGAAGCAGGGAGTTGGGGTGAGGAAGCCCCACCTTGCCCTTCTTGGGCGGCTCCATCTTGGTCAGCGCCTCCTTGGTGTGGGCTTCGAGCAGGTCCAGGTTGGGGATGGTGGGCGAGGCCGACTCCCGGGACTTCTTCCCTTTTTTCTTGCCTCCGTCCTTGAGCTTCAGCGTTTTGGGGGGCTTTGGGGGCTTGGGAGGCTTGGGGGGTTTGGGGATTTTGGATGGCTTGGGCATCTTCACAGTTTTGGGAGGCTTTTTTTTGGACACTTTCTCCAGGAGGGATCGAGGTGGGGTGGCTTCAATGGGAGACGGGGGGTCCTCCTTCTCCCGGTCCCCATCACAGACCTCATCCGAGGAGGCAACAGCATTCACTTCCGGTCGGGCGGCTTTGGAGGCATTCTGGGGTACGGAAGGGAGAGGGTCACAAGCTGCTTCTTCCAAACCGTGGCCCAGGAGGGTCCACATGCCAGGGCTCTGGAGACTCACTGCCACACTGGCAGGCACTGTCAGCCCAGAAAGGCTCATCTGTCTCAAACCGTGTGACATGCTCACACCGCCCCACATCATTGGCCACTTGGTCCCCATAACCCTAGGGCTCTTCTGTCCTACCCCGAGCACAAGGGGCTCGTCCAGGCTCA
The DNA here is from genome assembly GCF_041146395.1 of Eulemur rufifrons. Classification (NCBI taxonomy): domain Eukaryota; kingdom Metazoa; phylum Chordata; class Mammalia; order Primates; family Lemuridae; genus Eulemur; species Eulemur rufifrons. Next base: position 197,886,266 of record NC_090989.1, on the reverse strand, counting down.
CTTGAGCTGGGACTGGAGGGGCTGGGCCACAGGCTCCTCCCCTAGAGCCCCCCGGAGCCCTGCCACCCCGTGGGAGCTGCAGAGTGGCCCAGAGCCATCTCTCACTCCCTACGTGCTCACACCAGGACACCGCTGCCTAGCCTGAGCCCTGGGACCTGGAGCCCTCATGCAGGGGAGCCCAGCCAGGACAGCACAGGGAAGGCCATCTGGGATGCTAGCCTTCCCTGGGCTGGCACCTCTGGACCAGGCTAGCCCCTAGGCTCAGAGAAAGACAGGCAGGCCTTCCCTCGTCCCCAGAGGTCTAGTCCAGTGCCCTGGGCATGGCCCTACCTCACTGAGCCGGATCTCTTTGGCCAGGTCTTTGATGAGCTGCGAAGGTTTGAAGTGCTCTGGGAGCTCGTCCTCATGCTCTGCCAAAGCCTGCAGGACAGCCAGGCACACGGTCAGGCGCCCTCAGGCCTCTGTGGCTCCTGACTGCCCCCCTGCACCTTAATAGGCCGTTCCCTGCTGCCGAGGCGGGACCACCAGCCACCCAGACGGGCATAGGGCGAGGCCTGGCTGTACAAGGTCATAGAACAACTGGACCCACGTCTCCGGCCAGACCTTGCCCTGATGAGAAGGCTCTGCTGTGGCTCTCACTCTACTGATGGACAAACCAAGCACCAGAGGGGACAAGGTTGCCTGAGCAGGCTGTGGAGGGGACATGGGCCCCATCCCTTTTTCCTGGGCATGAGTCCACTCCACCTGGCCACGTGCCTGAGCTGAGGTGGGAGGGATGCCCTGGGGAAGATGGAGCCGCAGGATGGCCCTGGCCACCTGGCCCGCCTGGCCCGCCTGGCCCACCGGAGAAGCAGCAGCACACGGTGTTTCCTGCCCAGTCTCCTCCTCGTGAAGGCCCCCTGCAGACCCTGTGGCTCTGGCCTGGGAGGGAGCCCCCCTCCCTCAGGCTGGGGGTGGGCATGGTGGCTCTGCACAGGAGAGTCCCCCACAGGAAACACTATCCCTGAGGGTGCCCGAGGCTGAGCTGGACCTTCCCCTCCCGTCTGTAGTCACAACCCCAGCAAGACGTGAAGGGCAATCAGAAGCCAGCTTCTCCAGAGCCTTCAGTGGAGAAGCAGCCTAAGCACACCCAAGGGGGCTAGTGCAGTAGGGTCTTCGGGGAGAGGACACAGGGAGGGGCTGTTCAGGTCACAAAGAAAGTCGGCTGGGGGGCTAGGCCTGCACTGGCAGCCTGGCTTCTGAGCTAGAGTCGAGGCCGGCTAGGAGGAGCAGAGAGGGCATCCCCAGTGCCCTCTGTCCAGAACTGGATGCCTGGTCACCCGGCCAGCTATTCCCCTGGCCCCTCCCTGCCCCTGCCAGGTTCCAGGCCTTTCTGTGCTCAGGCAGTGCCGTCCCCATCATGGGCCATCTGTTCCCTACCCTCAGACCCACCTTCCTCCCAGGGCAGGCCGGCACCTGCTCCCCATGTCCCACTGGCTCTTGCAACCATGCTGCCTGGTGTCCCTGATGGAGGGGCCCTTAATCTACATCTGCCCACCCCCGGCCCTCAGGTGGCCCAGTCGGTGGCTAGCAGGTGTCTGACTGGGGCAGAGGCATGTCCTGGGCCAAGCTGGGAAGGAGGAGCCACCTGCCCTTCGCAGGCCAAGTCTCACCAAGGCAGGCTGAGCCCTTGCTCCTGGGTCTCTAGCCAGGTCCTCCCACTTGCTACCTGCTCCCCCACCCTAGGGCCCTTGTGTCATGGTTCCAACCTGCTTCTTTGTCCATGATCTAAAAGCACCATTGAGAATTTTAGCTCCTTGGACTAGATGAGGAGGCAGCTGCTTCCCAGATTTGTGAGAGCCTGCGGAGGAGAGAGTGGTGAGCTTGGGAGGGCACCCAGCCTGCCGCCTGCGGGCAACTTCACTCCCGGCCACTCAGCCAGCCCAGGGGATGCACAGGGTCCAGCCTTCCAGAGGCCTCCACCCATGGCCACCTGCCCAACTGCCAACGGTTCCTCTTGGAACCTGGGGAGCCGGTCCTCCCTGAGGCCTGCCCTGTGAGGGGAAGGACTGACCCTCCCAAATAGGTGGCCTGGCTGTCCCTATTCTGCCCAATTCCCCAGCCCTGCCTTATCAAGGGGCCACAGTCACTCCAGGAGATAGATGGGCCACGGCTGTCCCCACAGCCCTGCACCAGCATCCCCAGACACCTTCTTATTCCCACCTCATATACCCCTTGGCACAGCTGAGGGACCAAGCGCGGCTCAGCCAGGTGCTGGGTTCCTGCAGGAGCAGCGCCTCTAACACACCCTTGGGGGCTGAGGCCAGCTCCACAGAAAAGGTACGACCTCCCCGCTGCCCACTGGAGAGTGTGCCAGGCCCCACGGCAGCTCCCCGGGTCCCCTTGGCCCTGCAGACTGCTGAACTGCCGTTCCCGCCCAGAGGAGGCCCAAGCCCAGAGGGTCTGGAGGACTTGGGCATGGTGGCCTAGCTGGCCAGTGGTCAGGCTGCCCCTGCCCCTGCCCCAGGCATGAGCCCTCTGAAGACAGGACTGGGCTCCTCTCCTGGGAACTCCCTTCTGGCAGAGTCAAGCTCAGTGCTTCAGATTTGGGGAGCAATGGGAAAACATCACTGAAACCTGGCAAGCTAAGACTAAGGGCCATTTTCAGCTTCTCAAACTACAGCCGAAGTGCAAAGCATTCTGGATAAAAGTCTCAGCTCGTGGCTGTTATCAGAACCAAAAAAGAGCACATTCCAGGGAGGGGCACCCCTGAAAAAGGAAATCCTACACAAACACAAAGCCTCCTCCAGTTCCCTTCACACTGTCACACAGTCTGGAGAGCTGAGTAGGGGTGGTGGCCACAAGAAGCCCACGTGTCCACTGAGGGCTGGGACTGAGCCTGCCTCACGGTCCAACCGCTGTGCTCCTGAGGACCCCAAGGGGACCTGGAGCCCCTCACGCTCACCCCTCAGCTCGTTACAGAGCAAGGGCCCCCCTGCCTCCCCTATGGAGGCATGTGTGGAGAGCGGAGGGGACATTATTAACTGCACCACACAGAGGCCATAGGCACACTGGTCCCTCTTAACCTAGAGCCCAGAGCTCTTTCTAAAGTGTGGTAGGAGAGGCTGTGTCCGAGCTGGCCCAGCCTGTTCAATCCAGCCCTACTTTGCACAGACAGGCAAACTGAGGCCCAGGGGGCTGAGGCCCAGGGGGACTTGCTCAGGCCCCAGGAAGGCAGCTTTTAGACCCAGAGAGCGAGCCCAGTCCCAGGTCTGGCCGCCCCACAGCCAACAGCCACAGACTCAGACGCCCACCCTGGAGTGACCGGTACCTTTGAATGCCTCGAGCAGATGCTTCCCCATGTACCAGCAAGCAGTTTCAAAGTTGGGAAACTGAGTCAGGCTGCCCAGTTTCAACCTCCTTTCCACTTCGTACGCTCTGGAAGCCACAGCAAAGAACCGTTCAAAGCACTGAGTACCAAGCAGTCAATGCTGGAGGGTAAATCCAGGCCCCGGCCACACCAAGGCCACACCTCGGCCACGCAGCTCAGGCCTCCCCACTGGGCCCTGCGTGGCTGAGGTGGACTAGGGGACAACCACCCTGGGTGGGCCTGCGCCTCAGGGACCCATGAGAGAATTGTGGCTGTGGCTACTAGAGAGCTTGGTCAGTGCCCAGGAAGAGAAGGCAGCAGCCTTTCAAGTGACCCCAAACCCACCAAGGGCTGCCTGGGGCTGTCCAGCACCCAGGCCCTTCAGGGCCCCCCTAGAGCCCACCCCGCTTCCTCCCACAGAACAAGGAGGCCCAGCGAGGCTGACGGTCATGCCCAGGCCACCCACAGGCAGGCTGAGCCAGGACTCAGGCCAAGGGGCCTGTCACCAACCCGGCCAGAGGAGGACCCTGCCCGGCAGAGCCAGAGTGCAGACAGCGGCAACCACTACCTCATCTGCATCTCCACGCTCAGGCTGTGGAGGAAGTGTCCCGCGAAGGCCAGGCAGTCCACCGGGGTGAGCGTGGCATAGATCCAGCCTGAGAGAGAGACAGGATGGGTCTGGCCCTCCACCTTGCTCCGAGCATGGGGCTCCTGTGGGCCCTCAGGGGCTGTCCTGGCTCCAGACCACCAGCAGCAGAGACCCGCGCTGGCCTCCCCCGGACCCCCGCCCCCCTACCCTCGGTGTCCCGTCTGCCTCTGCAGCTTCCCCAGTGGCCCAGGGCATCCCTGGAAGAAGCTGTCTGGCCCTGGCTCCATCCCACCCTCCATGTGATGGGGTTGGGGAGAAAACAAGTCTGAGGTGGCACAGCCTGTTCAATCCAGGCCCGCACTGTACAGATGGGGAAACTGAGGCCCAGAGCTGAGGGGACTTGCTTGGGCCACGTGAGGGTAGCACTCGGACCAAGAAAGGGAGCCCCACCCTGGGTGAGGCCTCCTGGCACCCCACTTGCAGGGCCAGGGACAAGGCAGGGTGGCCAAATCTCCCCCAGAGCTGGGGTTGGTCCCCAGGTTATCCTCAGAGATGGAGTCTGGGCCAGACTCCAGGCAATCCACAGCTCTCCCTGGAGGAGGGAAGGAGGGGACCCAGGGACTACAAAAGATTCAGGGGCTTATAAATCAATGGAGTGTGAGGGCCTCATTTGGATACAGATTTAGAATGGAAAAGGAATACCATAAAACCATTAGAAAATGTGAACATCAGCTGGCTACCTGATGATACTAAGGAATTGCTGTTAATTGTTCATTATTTAAGGTGTGATGAGAGTACTGTAATTATGTCACTGTGAAAGGAAAGGAAGTCTTTCAGAAATAGTGGGATATTTATGAGGGAAACAACAGGATGTCTTGGCTCTACTCTAACATGCTTTCTCCTTCAGCACTGATTCCAAATGTCCCTTGATAAAAAATTACAAATCAGCAGACACCGCCTCCTCCTGAGGTCGGCCTTGCTGTCTTTGATGCTGTAGCCGCCCTCATGACACGGGCTCTCTGAACTGGTTCTCCCACGTAGGGCTTGGCCACCACGAGCGCAGCCAGGCTGTGAGGTGGCCCATGGTGAGGAGCGCCCTTGCTGGCCAGAGAGCAGCCCGGTTCCCAGGCCTCCTGCCGCCACGGAGCCCGACTGCTGGCCCCTCTGCAGGGACTGGGCTGGGGCGAGCGGGCAGGCCAGGGCAAGGGAGCAGGCATGCCAGTGACACTGGGAGACACCACGGTGGGGACATGGCACAAGGTCAGAGCAGTACCCTGGATGAGGGCCAGCGTGCCCCAGGACCTGTGTCCCCAGGGCTGCCTGCGCTCACCTGAAGGGATGAAGAGGGTCTGGCCCTGCTTGACGATGCACTTGTAGCATTTGTCCACCTGGTCAGCAAAGAACATCTCGCTGTGGTTAGAGGCAGACCGCCAGCGCTCATACAGGGAGATGTTGGCCGAGGCAGGCCTGATGAGATAGAAGGTCTTCTCTCCCTGCCAAGAGAGCTCGTTGGCAGAGCCGCCCACGCTGGCTGCAGGGTGGGGCAGGGGAGCCCACCATGTCCTGGGGCTCCTGGGGGGTGACAGGCACTGACTTGAAAAGCACCCCCGCCCACCATTCCTGCCTGCAACACTGCAGCGGGACACAGGCTTTGCAATTCAGAAGTCTGCATGTCAGGGAGATTCTGCGTACAGCAGCCTCCAGCATGGTAGGGGGCAACATCCCGTCATCCCACTCGCCATTATTCTGTGGCGCTACAAGTGGTGTGGGTGCCCAGGGGGAAAATAAGGCTGTAACCAGCTGTCAAAAGAGTTCCAGGTAGTGGCCATCACCCAAAGCTTTGGGTTTTCTTTGTTGTTTCTGTTATTATTTATGTCTATTTTTCCTCTGCCTTCTTTTCTTTCCTTTGCCCCTGGTGGTGAGCCTCCTGGCCCTCTCTGCCCGCTCAGATGCCCCACCACTCTGCCACTGGCTTCTGTGGGGCTCCGGCTCCTGCTGGCCCGCCTTTCTAACACCTCCCGCCTGCTCTGAGTGCTTGGCCGCCCGGCAGCCTTGCCCTGCTGTGAATAAGCCCTAAGTCCCACCGGGAAGGGACACGCGTGCGGTTCTCGGGCCCCACACACAGCCTTGCCCCTCGGCCCAGAGACGTCTCATGGCCTCCTGTCCCAGGGCTGGACAACCCGGTGTCCCTCCCAGGGAGCAGCATACTGGCCACAGTTGGGGCTCGTGGGGACTCCAGACAATCGGGCAGACGGACCGTGGCTGGGTCCAGGGTGAGGCGCCCCTGAGGGGCGTGGCTCACCTTAAGCACGTGGTACCAGGCGGAGGCACCCCCAGAGTCGATGTGGAAGTCGGTGTAGCTGTCCTTCACACAGATCAGACAGTACTTGGTCACTTTGGGCTTGGCCAGCAACGCATCATCTGGCCAGTAGTTTTCTACCCAAGACAGTTTCTTCACGATGTCAGGTGGCTCCACGAAGCTGGACATCCTGGGGGTGAGAGAGGAACAGTGGTCAGAGGTGAGGGGACTGGATACATTCCTTTTTTATGCCCCCAAGACAGGAAAGGTACCCCCGCCAGGAGGCTCACCACCAGGAGCAAAAGAAAGAAAAGAAGGCAGAGGAAAAATAGACATAAATAATAACAGAAACAACAAAGAAAACTCTAAGCTTTGGATGATGGCCACTACCTGGAACTCAAATTTTGACAGCTGGTTACAGACTTATTTACCCCCTGGACACCCACACCACTTGTAGCACCACAGGATAATGGCAAGCTTCAACAAAAAAAAGAAAAAGGAAGAAAAATAAAATTTTAAGAAGACAATGAAACAGGAAAAGTCAGCATGTACAGTATTTCTCACTCCTGAGACCTTGAACCTCTGTTTCTGAGGTGACTGCCAAGGACGGCTGCAGGCCCAGAGCGGGAGGGGTCCTGGGTCCAGCCCCCAGCCCCAACCCTGGCCCCCACACCCCTGGGGTGGCCCCGCTCACCTGGTGTCAGAGAACTCAAGGTTGGTGACGTTGAGGACCCGCTTGCGGTTGGTGCTGTAGTAATAGTCCACAAACTCCTTCAGCTTCATCTTGCAGTCCTTCTGCTTGGTGACGTCCGTCACGTCCACGCTCCGCTCTGGCCCTGGGGAGGCAGCAGGAGGAGTGTGAGCCCCCGGGGAAGGTGCTGCGGCCTCCCACGCAGCCAGCAGGTGCAGGGTGGCCACTCACATGCGTCAGCTGCCCTTGTGTAGGGCACCAGCCGCCAGGAGGCTGGACACTGAGGCTCTGGGCGCCAATGTCCAGCTCCACCCTGCTGTCCCCTGGCTTAACAAAGTTCCCTGGCCGTTCCCTCCCTCCGACTATCATGAGGACCCAGTGATGCTGGGAAGTGGCCCCAAAACAGGCCTTAGTAAGGGTGGCCAGATTAGCAAATAAAAACACAGGACATCGGGCCAACCTGAATTTCAGATGAGCAACAAATAAGTATAAATATGTCCCAGATAATGCATGGAACATACCTACATTTTAAAAATTAAACAATCAAAAACCCTACATTTCTAGTGTACCAATTCAATATTCTAAAACTTGATAAACTGATACAGAAAGAAAAAAGCCTTTTCTGTAGTTGATGAGGAAACTCAACCAAGGGGCAAAGTTCTTACAGAAGGCATGCCGGATAGTGGGGAGGAAGAAGGATGGAATTGTCAAACTTGCCCTTCGCAATGCTCCTGAACGGGCTCACACCACAAGGTGAGAGGCCGTGGGATTTCTGTGGACAGATGAGGCTGGAGGCCTGGGCCCACAGACTGTGTCTGCATCACTGACGTGTGAGGCAGGCACTGCAGGCCTCCTCGGGGACAAAAACACACCACCCCAGAGGGAGCCCTGCCAGAAACCCGAACACAAGTCTAAGCAAGCCTCTAACCACGGGTTTTCAGGGAACACTGGTGACAGACGCTGACAACCAAATTCTGGGTGTCAGAAACTCCGCAGGATCAACAACCCCCTTTTCCAAAAAGCCTATGGGATGAGAGGAGTGGCTGTCACAGGGGAAAGAGACTGCAGGGACACACAACCCAAATGCAACATGTGGCTCTTGTTTGGACTCTGACTTGAACCGCCAAATGCAAAAAGGCATTTTTAAGGCAACTGGGAAGAGTTAAACCAGGTCTTCCATATGATCAAGGAATTATCACTAATATCACAGAATGCAATGAAGTTGTGACTATATTTTTACAAAACCATCCATTAAAGCGCATACTGGAGTTTTTAATGGGTAAAACAATGTATGTAAAGAGATTTCCTTTAAAATATTCCAGGAGAAAAAAATTGAGGTAGGCAGTAAATCAGCAGAAACCTGGTGGTTTTTGCGGACGTGCTGGTGTGTGGGGCTCACTGCTTGCTTCTCTCATTTTTGTGTGTGTTTGACCAAGCTCCATAATAAAAAAAAAAAAAAAAAAAAAAAGGAAAAAGAAAGACATAAAAGCAATAAAACCATCTAAAAGCCGTTCCTCCCTGCTCCCGCAGGGGCAGCTGCGGACGGACAAACCAGGCCCCAGCCTCGCGCTGGGCGAGCCCAGGCCTTGCTGGCGAGTGGCCCCACCTCGCAGAGCGGGGGATGGACTGGCTCCTCCCGGGAAGAGCCTGGAGAAACGCTGGCCCGGGCAGGCCCTCATTAGATGTCTGCTGTCAGCGCTGGTGCTCCGCGCCCGGCAGAGATGGCCCGGGAAGGGGGTCCGTGACCAAGCTGGTAAAGTGCGTCTCAGTGTGGGACACCCCGCTCGCCTGGTGAGTGTGCTCAGGCTCGCAGAACGGCAGCGCACGGGGCCGGCTGACCAGCACCGTGGAGCAACACAGACGCAGACCACCAGATGACCCTGTCTCAACACAGCTGGACCTGGAGCACACTTGTGACAGAGGCGGCACCCTGGCTCCAGGCATGCCCAGCCTGCCCTCCCCCTCACCAAGAATCCCACAGCATCAGCCCCCTCCTGTGGACCCCTGACATCCCAACACCAAATGAGCCCTGTCCAGCCCCTGTTCCTCAGACTCCTGCCAGATCCCATAGCGCTGGCCCTTCCTCTTCCACATGAGTCTGGGAGCCCAAGCTGGGTGGCCCCAGGCTGGATGTGTGGCTCCAGGGAAGGGCTCTGGGCCCTGGCCCTACTGAAATGGAACTCGGTGGCCTCCTGCATGGGTGTCACCCCGTGCCCAGCAGCTGGTACAGACGATCTCATTTAACAGCCAGCACCCAGCCCACATGGCCGCACAGGTGAAGAGCAGCAGGCTCAGAGCGCTGGAGCGCTTGTCTCAGGGCCCCGGCCGGCACCTCTCGTGACGTGGGCGTCCACCTTTTCAGGGTTTCTCTTCCTCCCCCACCAGCCACCCAGGCATCCCCCACAAGCACCCTGAGCCCCAGGAAGCCCCAGTGCCAGCTGCCTGCTGGACGGTGCCCCCCACAGGCACGTCCTCCACCCACACACGCCCGACGGAGCATGTCATGGCACTGGGAGCTGCACGGGGACCTGAGGTGGGAGCTGCCCACTGCACTGGCTGGAACCCAGAAGGAATCCAGAACGGGAGGCAGCCCTGGTGCCACGGGGGTGGGTCGTGGTACAGTCACGGAGTGCCAGGCCCAGGCCGGCAGAGGCCCCACACCACTGGGCCTCCCGGGCATGGCACTGTCACGCAGCACTCAAAGGTAATGGGAGTCACAGCTGTCAGAACCAAGGGGTCCACCAGACCAGCCCCCACTTTGCAGCCAGAGTAACTGAGAGGGAAGGGGCCTGCCAGGTCACATGTTGTCTCGGTGGGATGTGGGGGCTGATCTAAGAACACCAGGAATGGACTGTGGCGAGCCCTGAGTCTCACTTGCCCACACCACCCCTGGGCTGCAGCCGGGGCATGGGGGAAAGCAGGCACAGGTGCTTCCCAGCTCCGGCCCCACAGTCATGTGAAGGCAACAGCACTTACCCACGTAGTTCTCAACGTCACTGACATAAAACGTGGGGGCTGGGACAGCCAGGCCCAGCCCATCTTTCTTGGGGACGAGGATGGGCTCCGTGAAGCCATGCTCCTCCATGTAGCCCAGTGTGAGCTGACTGCCCGGCACACGGGCCACCACGTCTTCAGCGCTGTGGGGAAGCACAGGTCAGAGGCCACGTCGGGCTAAGGGCCACATATATCAACCTCCCGCCCCAGGATAGGCCTGGGTGGGGCCTCAGGGCTGGAGAGGCTGAGCCCACCTGGCCACCTGCCTCCCACAGCCACAGGAGGAGGTCTGGCCAGAGGCAGCACACCCAGGGGCCATGGGGCAGCCAGGGAGCAGATGTGGTGCTGACCGAGGGAGCCCCATCGCCTGGGGGCAGGGACACCTGGTCCCACAGACTTCAAGGCAGAAACGTAAGTGGTGACAAGGGCCTTCCTGCCAGGCACAGAGAGGCAGGAGCACTGTGGCCTGAGCAAGGCCATCCCTCACTGCCCTCTCAGCCCTGACCCGACAGGGGATGGTGGCTCCTCCCACTGCACCTGGAGGGAGAGCTTGGGATGCGAGAGTGCAGCAAAAGGGACAGTCCCTGTCAGGCTGAGCCAAGTGCAAGGAGCACTGCCCAAGGACAGCCACCACTGGGTAGGGCAAGGTGAGCCTAGGATGCAGGCGCACCCAAGGGCGTCTGTGGGGCGGGCCAGTTCCCTTGTCCGACCACGGCCACTAGACGCCAGATCCCAATACACCCTCAGGAATTCATGTCTCCGTGTTATAGAAGGAAGGAACCCTCAGAGGGGATGTTGTCTTCCAGGCCCTGGGCCAAGACCCCTCACCAGGAGCCCTGGGAGCTGTACAATGTGGCCACACCAACACCCAGACCTGGGCAGGCCCCTCACTCACCTCTCCTGGGGCCCAGTGACTCCCCCTGCAGGGGTACGGAGGCCACCAGAGTCACAGCTGATGAGGAGGAGCCACCAAGACTGTGGACCCTAACCCCCCAAAAGGGGGAAGGCCTTGGACAAAGCTGTGTGGAGAGGGCAGGGGTAGAAACCAGGTCCCCTTTCACCCCCTGCCCTGCCCAGTCCTGCTTGTCCCCACAGTCCTGCCCCAGAGGAAGCGGCAGGGGGCAGGGCTGGATGTCCCCCAGCTGGCAAGGGTGACCCTCATGCGCTGTGCCAGCCAAGGATCTGGAATAAGAGAGTCCGGTCCTGGCCTGCCCCCTACTGGACACTGCTGCCACTGCAGGGTCAGAGGCAGATGAGAGGGGCCCCCAGGCAAAGGGGACAAATGACCTTCACAGAGAATTGACAGTCCCAGCAATCTTCCAGGCGAAGGAGGTGGGGGCCCAGGAAAAGCCTGGTCTGTTCAGGGCCACACAGCTGGACCTGGACCTCTTGGGCCCAGGCTGCCTCCTGCTCCTTGAGGGGACCCTGGGCAGCTGTGGTCCACCGAGCCCCCACCCTACCCCACTGTGTGCAGGGCGCTGCCTTGGCACCAGGGCCCCATAGGGCTGTGCTGGAATAGCCCCTGCCTGGTGACGCTACGACAGGCTTCCGTGGGACGGGCACAGCATGAGCAGCACTGGGGAAGATGGTGGGGAACAGAAGCAAGAACTCAAGCCCAGATCTGCAGGCGGGGGAGGAGGGAGAAGGAGTGTGCCTTCGAGGGGAGAGAAGTGACCAGTGTGAGGAACAGCAGGGAGGTGGGGCACTGGGGGACAGTCTGAGTAGGGTGCTGACACGGTCTGTGGTTCTGCCGATGCTATGTAGACAGTGACCTGCACCAGGATGGGGTGAGCATCAGGAGGGGACTCAGGGCGTGGGGGCCTGGATCAGGCATAGTGAGGGGCACAGGGGTTTCAGGAGACCAATAGGTATGACAACGGCTCTGAGGGATCGAGGGACAGGAGCAGGCAAAGGCAGATGGCCAGGCACTGGTCTGAGCCAAGAGGGCCCTGGGGAAGCGGGCAGGAGCAGGGCAGGAGATCGGGCGGAGCTGGGGACATACTTGGTCTGAGATATGTGCCGGATTCTCCAATAGATGTGCCAGCTGAGAGACAGGTTGGGAGCTCAGAAGAGCTGGAGGCAGTGGAAAGAGGCTGGGGAGCCGCTGGCTGGGGGCTGAGCCTTCAGGGAGGGCAGTCAGAGGAGAAGAAGCTGAGGAAACTCATCCCCAAGAAGGACAGGACTTCCAAGACAGAGAGGGCTGCAGTGCCCAAATTTGCCAAGAGCTCAGAACTAAAGCATTAAGACCAGAACTAAAGAGTATCCACTGGCTTTGATCATGAGGAAACAGCACTGAGGATAAACCAGGAGGGCTGGGGCAAGGGAGAAGAAGGAACATGTGTAGACAACTTGTGAAAGGCTCACGGGTGTCGAGATCGTGCAAAGGAAGCTTTGGAAGCAAAGGGGAGCCTCCCACCTGCCAGGGCCACAGGTAGAGAGTCACCCTTGATAAATCCAAATTCTAAGCTCTTGTCTCACTCGTGAGAGTTTCAAATTCACACTAAACCCAAATTGGATCTGGAACTAATCTTGTGCAACCCACATGACCCCAGGAAAAGGCAAACACAAAACCATATTGTAGGGACACCCCAGCAGCCAAGGACACCCTGGCCACCACAGAAAATGACTCTCCTAGGGCTCTTGCCTCACAGAAGGAGGGAACTAGCGGGACAGACACCAAACAAAACAGCAGGTCACAGGAACTGAGGATAGCAGAGCAACTGAAAAAGAGATTTTAAGATATAAATATATTGAACACATTCAAAAGGATATCAAGAAGATTAAGCAAAAATAGGGAAGCATAAAAAAAGACCAGGCAACATTGAAAAGGAACTTTATAGAAATTTTAGAAATGAAAAATATGATAAATGAAATTTTTAAAACTCAGTGGATGCATTAAATGGTAGTTGGCTGAAAAAATAGTAAATTGGAAGAAAGATTTGAAAAATGATACAGAGAATGTGGAAGAAATGCTATTAAAAGAGAAAATAGAATATTTTTCAGAATTGAGATATGACTCCTTGAAACAAAGGGGCTTACTGAGTTCTGACAGGATAAACAAAGATAAATGTGCACCTAGAGGCATTATGGTACACTCATGGTACATGAAAGAGACACAATCTTAAATATTTTCAGAGAAAAAAGAAAAGATTATTTAACAGAAACAAAACAAAACCAAAAAAACAGCAACTAGACTGACAATGGACATCTTATCAGCAACAAAAGATGTCAAAAAATGACCAAAAACAATCTTCAAAGAGCTAAAAATAACTTTCACTCTAGAACATTAGATCCATTTCAGAATATTAGAATCATTCAAGAGTAAGGATGAAACGAAAACACTGTCAGACAAGAGAGTGTATTTTTCATAGGCCTTTGCTGAAAGAACTACTAAAGGATATAATTCAATAAGAAGAAAATCAAATCTAGAAGGAAAAAGTGGGATTCTAGAAACAACAGGAAACTTATCTACAGATTCCACACAATCCCTATCAAAATCCTAGCTGACTTCTTTGAAGAAACTGACAAACTGAACTTGGAATGCTGATTGGAAATTCAAGGCATCCCAGATGACCAAAATGGTCTTTAGAAAGAAGAATAAAGTTGGAGGACACTTCCCAACTTCAAAATTCACTACAAAGCTACAACAGTGTGGTACTGGCATACGAAGAGACAGACAGAGCAATGGACTACAACTGAGTGCCCAGAGATAAATCCTCACAACTACAGTCAACTGCTTTTCAACAAAAGTGCCAAGGCAGTTCAATGGGGCAAAGGACAGTCTTTTCAATAAATGGAGCTAGAAAAACTGAATATCCACACACAAAAGAATACAGCTGGACCCCTGCCTCACACAACATACAAATACTATTAACTCAAAATGAGTCAAAGACCTAAATATAAAGGCTAAAACTATAAAACTCTTAGAAGAAAATAAAAAAATCTTCATGATCTTGAATTAGGCAATGATATCCTAGCTGTGACACCAAAAGCACAAGCAACAAAAGAAAAAAAACAGATAAACTGGACTTTATCAAAACTAAAGTTTTTGTGTTTCAAATTGATACTATCAAGAAAGTAAAAGACACCCCACAGAATGGCAGAAAATATCAGTTAAATGACAAGTATCTATATATGTAAACAATTCTTACAACTGAGAAATAATAAAATTCTAAGTCCCCCAACTGACTGGACAGATCCCTCTTGGCCAAGAAGACCCCAGAAAAACCTTAAAACTGAGTTCTTGGCCATGACAGAGAGGGAGGTCAGACACACCTTGTCATACCCCCTCCCTCATTAACCACCACCTTCCCTAGGTGTTAAATAGAACAAGCACTTTGGAAAGACTTGCTCTGCTGTTGATTTCCATCCACCATCTAACTCCCTTTTTGCAGTTTTGGCACAACGACTAGCATTCCTTCCTGATAAGAGACCACTGACCATGGAGTGGTTCTGATCAGTCTACAGAGAGGGATTTCGTGTCCTCTGCTTCACCTTTTGGCATCAGAGGGCCGACAACACCATCCTGGGATCATGCTAAGGCCTCCATTTTCTGAACACGGTACCCATGGTGTAGCATGAAGCTCAAGTGCGCGTGTATATGTTTCTCCTTTCACAAATATTCATGACTCCGCCTATAGCTTGTTAAATATGCATATTCAGCCACCCCATTCAACATAAATTTCTGTATCTTTACCTCTTCTCTCTCTCTCTCTCAAAGCACTAGCTTTTAGGTTTTGGCCAAAGGCTCCATTTCCCACCTGCAGGCTGTGGTACCCTGTTCTAGGAATAAGGCCTCCTTTCTAAATTTATAGGTTTTATGACTTTTTTGGTCAACATAACTCAACAATAAAAGGAACCCAATTAACATGAAGTGGCTAAAATAATGCAGAACTGGAGTTCTGGTTTTAACTTCAGCATGTAAAGAGCTTAAAAGTCGCCACTTGCATCCTCACAACAAGACAAAAGCTGAACAAACTGAACAGCAACATATATTCTGAGATTCGTCAGAGAATTGGGGTCCTAGGACAAACAACCACCCCAAAATCTGGGGAAAAAGGAAAATACAGAAAAATTCTGAAGCAGAAGCTGCTGGAGGCAGTAATTGGTAGGAACACCTAAGTGGTAACTTTTAACAAACTGCTGGCAGTTGAGTGTGGAGCAGGTTGAGAGTTAAAAACTCCCGGGGCCCGGTCTTAGAGGAGACCCACGTTGTCACCGGTTTCATCTCCAGGAACTCTGCCAGATTCTCATGGTCAACATCCCTTCCTGATTCAGGCAGAGGAAGGGAAAAAGGAACTATTTTTATATATACCCAGAGTGTTCTCTATAACAAAAGTCTGCCCACCAGGGACCACTTTGTCAGACCCTTATTTGACAGGGGGAAAGGCAATTGGCCAGCTCCAGTCCTCCTAGCTCTCTTGTCACAGGTGAGAAAAAAAAAAAAGGGATGAGAAATGCTTCTGAAAGTCACAGGCCAGACACTCAAAGCCTAGACACTACAAAACTGAGATTTAATCATGAATTTAGAGAATACTTCCCCTCCCCAAAACCTTACCACTATACATCAGTATAATAACACCTGATCATAACTGAGAAAGTTGCAGGACAGAGACTCTATTTAATAAGGAATTCTTCGGAAAATCCAAAGAAAATGGGAGAAAAACAAACAAGGAAACTATAAGAAACAGAAGTCTCTGGCACCTAGAGGTATAGCAAATTTAACATAAAACTTCACACTAAACTCTAATTATCTCAGTTCCTATTACCTAATATATCATGTCCAGCTTGCAATAAAAAACTACAAGCATGCTAAAAGGCAAGGAAAACCATAGTCTGAAAAGACAAAGCAAGCATCAGAACAAGACTAAGACACTGTACAGATTTTGGAATTATCAGACAGGAAATTTAAAATAACTAGGATTAACATGCTAGAAGCACTAATGGAACAAGTGGACAACATGCAACATGTGAGAACAGAGGGATAATGTAAGCAGAGAGATGGAAACTAAGAAAGAACCAAAAGGAAATACTACAAATATATATTTAAAAAAACTGTAACAAAAACGAAGACAGACTTTGATAGGCTCATCAGTAGACTGGACATGGCTGAGAAAAGAATCAGTGAGCTTGAAGTTATGTTAAAATAGAAAGTTCCCAACCTGAAATGCAAAGAGAACAAAGAAAAAAAGAGAAGGGGTGGGACAGAATATCCACAAAATGTACAAGAATTGCAAAAGGTATAACATGTGTATAATGGGAATATCAGAAAGAAAAAAAAAAAACAAAAAACGGAGAAAGGAGCACAACAAATATTTGAAGTAATGATGGCTGAGAATTTTCCAAATGTAATGACAGACATGAAACCACAGATCCAGAAAGCTCAGACAACACCAAGCAGGATAAATACCAAAAAATCTACACCTAGGCATATCATATTCAAACTGCAGAAAACCAAAGACAAACAAGTATCTTAAAAGAAGTCAGATGAGAGAGGTCAACTTCCAGCATGACAACAAAACTGGTGAAATTTATAAAACAACTATTCAAAGCCTCTGGAAATGGTCCTAAAGCAAAGAAGAAACATCTGTTCAAGAAGTTCTCTAAGAACTCAGTATGAAAGGCAAGAGTCTCTGATATTTGAACCAATCCTGCTCCCTCCCTTCACCTTCGTGGCTCAGTGAGGTGGAGATTCCACTTATTCCCAAATGCTGCAGCCAAGAACACGGGCTTTCTCCCCACCAGCTCCCAGCTGCAGGGCTTTTTTCCTGGGGGAAGCAGGACCTCTGTTTCTCATTCTGCCCCAGCTATCTGTTGCCGAGGCTAAGTCCTAGGCAAGTACTGTCAAGAGGCAGGGGCTGCCTTCTTGCACTCAGCCCCAACTCATGGAACTGAGAGAACTGGGTGGGGCTCTGACCACCCTTGCCCTGCCACTTCTATTCAGGGTTATACTGGAGGTTCTTGCCATAGCAATTAGGCAAGAAAAAGAAATACAAGTCACCCAAATTGGAAAGGAAAAAGTAAAACTATCTCTATCTGCAAATGACATGCTCTTATGTATAGAAAGTCCCAAGGAACCCATTAAAAAACTATTAGAATTAATAAACTAGTTCAGCACGGTTGCAGGATACAAGATCAACATATAAAATCAATTGTATTTCTATGTACTAGCAATGAACATTCTGAAAATAAAATTAATAAAACAATTCTATTTACGAGAGCACCAAAAAGAATAAAATGCTTAGAAATAAATTTAACAAAGGAAGTGTAAAACTTATACTCTGAAAACTATAAAGCATTGTTGAAAGGAATTTGAAAAATGTAAATAAATGGAAAAGCATCCATGTTCATAGGTCAGAAGATTAAACATTTTTAAGATGGCAATATTCCCAAAGTGATCTACAGATTGAACACAATCCCTTTCAGAATCCCAGCTGACATCTTTCTAGAAATTGATGGGCTGATCTTAAAATTCATGTGGACATGCAAGGGACCCAGACTGACCAAAACAAACTTGAAAAAGAAAAAGTTGGAGGACTCACACTTTCTGATTTCAAAACTTATTACAGAGCTATAGTAATTAAGATAGTGTGGTACTGACATAAGGATAGATATAGATCAGAGGAATAGAATTGAATATCCAGAAGTAAACAGGTATATCTATGGCCAATTGATTTTGACAAGGGTGCCATGACCATTTAATAGCAAAAGAACAGTCTTTTAAACAAATGGTACTGAGACAAATGGATAGCTGCATGTAAAAAAATGAAGTTAGGTCCTTACCTCACACCACATGTAAAAATTAGCTAAAAATATATAAGAACAAACCGTACATGCTAAAACTACACAACTCTTAGAAAAAAACAAAGAGATAAATCTTTATGACTTTGGATTTGACAATGGACTCTTAGATACAACAACAAAAGCACAAGCAACAAAAAGAAATAGATAAATTGGACTTAAAATTAAAAACTTTCTGCTTCAAAGCACACTGTCAAGAAAGTGAAAGTATTTGTAATCATATATTGGATAACAGACTTGTATCTGGAATATACTACATAAAGAACTTTGAAATTTCATAATAAAAAGACAAAAAAATTAAAAACAAGCAAAGGATCTGAATAGTTATTTCTCCAAGGAAAATATACAAAGATCTATACGCACATGAAAAGATGCTCAACATCTTCAATTATTAGAGAAACGTAGATCAAGATACAATGAGATAATCACTTCCCACCCACTAGGATGGCCAGAATAAAGGAGTCAGATAATAACAAGTGCTGGTGAGGATGTGAAGAAACTGGAACTCTCACATGCTGCTGGCAGGAATGCCAAATGGTGCAGCTGCTTTGGAAAACAGCCTGGCAGTTCCTCAATCAAACAAACATGGAGTTACCATACAACCCAGTAATTTCACTCCTTAAAAAAATAAAGACATATATTCAGACAAAAACTTGTACACAAATGTTTACAGCAGAACTATTCATAGGAGCCCAAAAGTGGAAATAACACAAATGCCCATCATCTGATGAATGGGTAGATAGAATATCCACGTGGAATATCTATACCACGGAGTGTTATTCGGCCATAGAAAGGGAATGAGGTACTGACACAGGCTACAACATGGATGAACCTTGAAAACGTTCTGCTAAATGAAACAAGCCAGTCACATATTGTACAATTCCGTTTGCATTATGTTTAAAGTCAGTAAATCCATAAAGACAAGAAAGCATACCAATAGTAGCTTAGGACTGTGGGTGGGGGGTGGTGATGGGAAGACAGGGGTGATGGAGAAAGGTTACAGGATTCTTTTTGGGGTGATATAAATGTTCCAAAATTGACTGGTGATGGCGCACGTATCTGTGAACACAGTAACACCCACTGAACTGTACCCTTTAAACGGGTGAACTGGGTCTATAAATGGTGCATCAGTAAGGGGGTTAGAAAAGAACAGCCAGAGGGGAAAGCGCCTTACCCATAGATGAGCCCGGATAAGAGTTCCTCTGGATTTCGCATCAGAAATCACGCCAGCAAGAAGGGAATGAGGTGAAATATTCAAAGCATCGAAAGAAAAAACCCACCAACTTAGAATTCTTTGCCCAGTGAAACTGTCCTTCAAAAGTGAAGGAGAAATAAAGACTTCGTCAGACAAACAGAAGCCATCTCCAGCCCGTGACGCACCATGGGGCAAGGGGAGCAGCTTCCCCCACACGGCTCCTTCCTTACCAGGAGCAGAGCCCCGCTGCGTCCTCCCTGAGGCCTGACTTCTGTCCCCTGGCCTCATGCAGAGTAAGGGTGGGGGCAGCGGGGGTCTCTGAGAGGGAGCTTGTGGAGCAGAGGGAGGCTCAAGAGCCACAGACTTAGGACAGCATCTGGCAAGTGTCTGGCACACCCAGGTGGGGACAGAGGTTCCTTCTGCCCAGAGGACAACAGTTAGCACTGCTTCTCCCCTCACCCGCAGGGAGGTTCTGACAAAGGGAAGGAGTTCGGCCCATCTGCCAGGAGCACTGGGGTTGCACTGGGGGCAACATTGCCTCCAGGGGACAGGTTTGCTGTTCCCCACTTTCCCAGCATTGGGAGCCCCTGACGATGGACAGGACAGGCAGGACAGACGTATAGAGTGCGTGTCCCCTGGCTGCAGTTGGTGGAGCATGGCAGGAGGGGGGCAGTGCCTGAGGAGGGGAAGGGCGGCCCCTGGGGCTCCCCACACCCTCAGGCCCCACCTGGGAAAAGTCCGACTCCGCAGCTCCTTGATGAAGAGCTGGCTGCCATTCTGCACAGGCTTGACGTCAGGTGCCTGCCCTGGGCCGTGTTTGTGCCAGGTCCGCTTCTTCTTCACTGTGGAGGGAGAGAGGAGGTGGGGCCTATGCCTCCCCTGAGAACCCCAGCCCACCCAGCTCCCCTCCATGCACACAGTGAGGAGTCCACCCTCTCCCCAGCCTCAGGTCCACACCCACCCACACCCCCCAACTCGTGACACTGCCGTCCACTGCTCCCCGACACAGAAGCTGGGGTCTCCAAGGACCCCTCCTCATTCAGGCCCCAAATCTGCCAAGACCACTGCAGAGGCACTGCCTGATAAGGTCCCTAGCTAAGGTTGAGCCTCACCATCCCGTGGCTGGATGCCACTGCCTGCCTGGTCTCCAGAGTCAGACTCTGTCACCTCCCTGCTGGGACCATCACTGCCCTGACAGTCCCAGCCAAAGGTAAGGGCAGCCTGGACCTCACGGTCTTGTTCCCCTCCTCCCACCTCCCCAGTCAGTGCACACCCCCTCTCCTCTGGGCTGCCCCCCACATGCTTCTCACAGCCTCCCTGCCCCGTCCACTTCCTCAGGTTGCCCTAGGGCACAACTCCTCCAGGGCACCAGGCACACACAGCTTGGACTTTTTACATGTGTGTGTGTGTACCCGTCCCAACTGGACTGCACACCCACGCAACAATGTGTGCACAAGCACACATATACAGGCACACTCGCACATGTGCATGCGCACGTGCACACACACACACACACACACCCCTACAGACCTCCAAGCCCCACGCACACCCACCCATCCCTACTGAAGGGAGGGAAGCAATTTCCTCTCCACCCTCCCATGTCCCTGACTCCTAGCCTCCTACTCATCCAGAGCACACCCAGAGTAACTCAGGTAAGGCTGGCCACCAAGGCACACAGATGCCCTCCCTGGGGGCTGCTTGGCTGAGTCTGATGCAGACAGACCCCTGTGCAGTCAGGAGACTGGATTCAAGAGCAGAGCTGGGTAGAACCCGCAGGGTGCCCATCCTTCACAATGAGGATGCATGAGGGCTGCAGGGGAGGGGGTTGTGGCCCCAGAAGGACATGTGTCCCCATCCTCCTGAGGCCTGGTGGTTGTGGGGACAAAGGAAGCTGATGACTGCCCACTGATAATGACTGTCCCTGAGCAGGAACTGCTACCAGCACAGCCCAGGAAAGGGCAGGGGCAGGTGGGGCCGGGGCCTTTGGTTTGCAAAGAACCTTCCCACTGCGCTTGATCACCCTGTCCAGGATTCAGGTGCACATCATGGAAAACTGGGAAGAGCCTGCAGAGTCAGGGCTGGAAGCCAGGACTTCTGATTGCAGCATTGGGCACAGATGAGCAATCAAAAGGGTTCAAGTCTTTCCTGCCCAACCATCTAGCTGTGTGACCTCGGGCAAGTTTCTTGATATCTCTGCACCTCACCTCTAACAGAGAGATGTTCATACCAGCTTGTGGGGTGGCCGAGGCGTGTCAGTCAGCACACTCCCAGCGCCTGCTCCAGGGCTCTGCCGGGCCCCACTTCTCACGGCAGAGCTACCTAGTGCAGCAGATGCTTGTTCCTGGGCCTGGTGCTTGTACCAGACCCTTGGGCTCATCCCTGCATGCCCCCCGAGGCCAGGGCCAGGCCCAGCACACAGTGGGCACAGGGGAAGTGTCAGTGAGCAGACGGGGCCCCCCTCATCACCACACTGGCCGCTCAGCTTCAGGGCACCTTAGAAGGGGAGGTGGATGCAGCTGCCTTTGAGACTGTCAGTGGGAACAGGCTTGGTCCAACCCATGCACCTGGCCTCTTGGCGCCAACTTGTGCCAGGCGATGCTGAGGCCACAGGTAACTCTGACCTGCTCTCCTGGCACAGTTTATGAGCACTCACTGAGTGGCTCAGCTCTGCGCAAGGCTGGGGACATGGGGGTGGGTGTCATCCAAGTGACAGATGGCTGGGAGCCCCTGCTTCTTAAAGAGCTCAGACGAGCAGGGGGCTTAGGCAGGCCCTGAGGGTGTGCATGCTCAGATGCTCAGCCAGGGGCATGGGGTTTCGGCCCCGAGGAAACAGAGGCAGTTATGTGCACTCCACGAGGAGCCAAGAGGGCCCAGAGAGGAAACTTCCAGATCTGGGCTTTCTGCACCAAGCGAGGCCTCTCTGGTTACCTTGGGGTCACCAGCTGTGAGGAGCAGGAAGAGTGAGCAGGGATGGGAGGAGGGGCTGCAGTGGAGGCCCAGGATGGCAGTGGGGCAGGTGAGAGCTGGCAGTAGCCCTGCTGGTCACAAGGCAGCGGTGACGCTGCAGCTAGACGAGGCCTCGGGGCTGTCTGGGGAGACTGAGGAAGAGGAGGCAGCACCACAGAAATGGTGCAGGTACATGCGGTCACTATTTCATCAACCCCAGCTCCTGTCTGAGGACACTACATGTGGCCAGGTTCCCTGGGCTGCTCCCCCTCCTCTCCTCTCTCATGGGGCGGGGTCCCCACTTGACTGATGCAGAGTCTGAGCCCAGAGATGTGGAGCTGTGCCAGGGTCTCCAGCAGAAGGTAACATAGTGCCTTGTCCCGGGAGGCCACATGGGGAAACTGTGATAACTCTGTCCCTGTGATGGTGCACCACAGACACGGCTAAGTGGTGTCCCCTAACCCTGCAGGATAGGATGGTCACAGCCTATCTCAGGGATGAGGAGAGTATGTCCAGAAAGATAAGTGACCTCCTATCAGCCACAGAGCTGTGATTCAGAGCTGCTGCTAACCGCTCTGCTGCTCCCTCCTGTGCCTTTTTGTCAGACGGGGACGCCGTGCCAAGTTCCTGGGCGGGAACCCTGGGCCCTGTACCAAATCTGTGTCAGTCAGGTAAACCCGTGGGGCCCATGGCCAAGGCCAGTTCAAGGGACGCAATAAGACACCACAGGGAGGGACTCAACAATCTGCATCGTCAAGGCTTTCATAAAGAGAAGGCAAAGCGTGAGGACTGGGTGGCAGGCACAGCTCACTCTGGGAACCGGGCAATGTCCCTGTCCCCATCCCCATACTGCTGTGAACCCCATCCCCAGGCCAGGCGGCAGGAGCAGGAAAGGTAGAGGCAGGCTCGGGGCCTCCAGAGGGCTCTGGGTTCCAGGGCTGGGAGCCTCTCCGGGATGTGGAGGAGCCCTCTGTCACCAAGGCGCCTCAGGGTGGAAAGTGCGACTGGAGTGGGGGTGTCACGGGCAGGCTCTGGCCACAGCACAGACTCATTCCAAGTCTGAGCATGCGCACTGGCGAAGGTGCGAGAGCCGCATGCTCAGTCCCTGTTGGAGCACACATCCCTCAGTACCGACTCACAGAATTTACGCAGCATGTTCGGCACACACAGGCACATGCTCACTGCTGTGGACTGAAGTTCGTGTCTCACCAAAATTCGCATTGAAATCCAAACCCCAGGGTGATGGTACCAGGAGGTGGGGCTGTTGGGAGGCGATGAGGTCATGGGGGGGAGCCTATGAATGGGATTAGTCCTTATGAAGGAGGCTTCAGAGAGCTTCCTCGCCCCTTCCACCACGTCAGGAGGTGCCGTTAGCGATGAAGGTGTCCCCAACAGACACTGAACCTGTTGGTACCCTGATCTTGGACTTCCAACCTCAGAACTATGAGAAATAAATTTTCTATTACTGAAGTTCCCCAGTCTGTAGTATTTTGTTATAGCAGCCCAAATGGACTAAGACACACACAGACATGCATAGACATGTACACACACATATATGCACACATGCACACGCGTGCACAGCTAGGGAAGGGCTGGGGTCCCACCAGCTGCACTCCCAGCACTGTCTGCTGGTCTAGAACATCACTCTCTGGGAAGTAGGCCTTAGGCCACAGAAAGGGGATCCTGCACTTGGCTCTTAGCTGCTAAAAAGAACAGGTGGGGACCACCAGGCCTCTGCCCAAACTCCCCCCTAAGCACCGGGGCAGGCTCTGGGTGAGGCAGGCACACACGCCTCCTACAGCGGGCAGGCTGCCATTGTTGGGCAGAAGCTGCTTCTGGGGATACGGGGGATGCTGGAGAAATCAAAACTGCACTCACCAGTGTGCACAACATGCACAACCTGCCCAGCCCTTGCACCCCACCATTGCCCTACCCCAGTCCCAGCGCAAGAGAGAGCTCTCAGGTGAGGACCCTTCAGAACATGTGCTGACTGCCAGGGTGAGAGGCTCCTGGCCTGGGGTTTCCAACTTCTCCCTAAGAATCTGGAACCACCGTCTCAAGTGACGCACACACGCACCTGCCGCACAAAACACACAAGAGCAGCGCCACCCCCAGCATGCTCCTGAGCACCCTACCAGGGCCCCTCAGCCAGTCCTCCACCCAGGGGAGCACCTCCTGGGGTATCCTGGCTCCAACCCTGCTCTGCCCTGGCACTTGCCCCCCAGGCCCCATGGTGCAGCCCCAGGTCCTGCCAGAAGCTTGTCTCATTCCTGTCATGAAGACAACCAGGCCCTGAGCTTTCCAAGATGGGCTCAGTGAGGTGCTGGAAACACCTGGTTAACCTGAGAGGGATGATCCTTCTTATCCTTTATCTGTTTTGAAGCAGTGACCAGATGATGAGTTAATTCACCTGCCACAAGGCAGGCACACTCTGAGCATAAATGCAGCCCCTGGGGGCCGTGAAGGCAATTTAGGAATCCCGGAACCTCCCCCAGACAGACCATCAGCCTGGAAAGTTCAGGAAGAGCCGCCAGCCTACTAGTCTTCACCCACGCATGTACCTGGTGGTGTTTTGCCAGGTACTGAGGCTAGACTGGGGAACAAGGTTGAGAGCTGAAACAATGGAGTTCCCACCGTCACCCGGTGATGGATGGGCACAGGCCAGGCACAAAGTGCTCAGAGAGGCCAAAAAAGAGCTACAAGGTCCCTGAAGTGGTGAGACCCCCCCCCCCCCCGCCGACACCACCCCAGTGCCCAGCGTCACGAGGCACCAGGCCAAGCCCCCAAAGCTCCCTTAACACTCGGCCCACAGAACAGGGGTGCTGAGGTGGCTTCCACCCATTGCCTGTGTCCTCCCTTTACCTCCCTTGGAATCATAGGACTCATCCCACGTGGGTTGTGGGGGTCTGGACCCTCAGCTTGTGACTGGGGACTTGGAGGGGGGCTCACTTAGAAGGGGAGTGACTTGGAGTGGCCGTGGCTTGGAGCCAGATGCAGCCCCCACCCCACTTTGCCCTGGGCTCAGCTAGTCCAGGGATCAGGACAGCAGGGCTATGATTGGCTGACAGAGCCAGGGCCCAAGTCCAGCCTGAAGCTTCTATGAGCACCCAAGACCCTCAACTCAGGCAGCAACCAGAGGCCACGTTAACACTCACATACCTGCATCCATGCCATCTGTCCTGTCCCGAGGCCACAACCCTCCCGAGGTCCTTGTAGACCACAGCACAGCTCCCCCCTTGTAACCTGGGCTCAGCCTTGGAGCTCAAGGTTCACATCACCTCCAGCCCACCTGGATGAACCTGCACAGCGTGAGCCACGCCTGCACCTTGGGAGTCCTCTAAGGACCCGCCATGCCTGAGAGGGACCACAGGAAAAGGGAGGGGAAATACAGCCTTTAGCCCTTGGGATACAAACAGCAGGCAGTGTGGAAAAGGCAAAGGCCCCCTAAGATTCTCTGGAGAGCAGGAGGTGGGTAGGACAAGGGGGGGCTAGAGAGGGGAGGACAGAGCCCACCAACAAATGCATCTGCCCAGAAAACAGGCGGTCTGGGCCCAGCCCTATGTGGTAGTGGCCCCTGGGCAGGGCTGGGCTGTTGGCCCCTGGATGGCACCTGCATCACCATTTACCCAAGTCTGTGTCCCCCAACTCAGCCAGCCTGGCCACCGCAGTTACTGAGTGTGTGCCCTCTGCCTAGGCCTCAGAAGGCCCGTGGGGTCTTTGCACAGCTGCCTCTGTGGTCAGGAGCCAATGTGGAGGGGCTGTAGCAGGCCCAGCGAAACTACAAGGGACAGTGGCAGGGCCCCAGCAGCGGGGGTCCCCAGGCTCTGGTGCTACCCCAGGGCATTTCATCCTCAGCAACCTGAGGCCTACACCCAGGCCCAGCAGAGACCCTGCGCTGCATGCAGCCCAGGCAGGGTGGACCCAGCTCTGATAGGTGAGGGGGTACTTACAGGTGGACTTCCCGTGGGTTTTCTCGCAGTTCGGGCAGTGGTATATGTCAATGTCTGGCGCCTCCTCCTCTTCCACCCCAACACAGCTGAAATGGGACGAAACAGACCATTATCCACGCGCTCAACAGCCCCTCCAGTGATTTCCATCTGCCAAGCTCTAGGGAGGGTCCCTGCTCACCAGCTAGGGACCTGGGCCAACAGAGCAGATCCCCCTGTAGGGACATTGGTCCATGGGGAGGGAGGCTGGAGGGAAGGGAATGCAGAAACGTCCTCCTGGAAGGGCATCTACAGCATGGGACCCAGATACAGCATCTGAACATGCTCCACCAAGAGGATCCACTGAATGGGCTGCTGGCAGGTCTGCCTGAGTGAAGGCCACCACCATCATGTTCCCTGGGGACACAGGGAGGACGAGGGGGGTCTTGGAGCCAGATGTCCCATTGCTTTAGCAAGAGCAGCCTAGGGGGCAGACAGCACCAGGGCAGCCCCCTCATGCAGACTATGCCATAGCCACCTGCCCAGCTCATCTTCAGGGGGCCAGAGACAGGCCTGGGCTGCCGCCTAGAAGCCTGGCCTGGGGACATGTTAGGACTCCAGGGACTATGACCCCCTCCTCCCTCCCACCCTGGAGTTCCTCCAGGCCCCTGCAAATCTGCTCAGAAACTTAGCTCCGGAGAGAGCCGCCCACTTTGCAGACACTAGCCTGGACACAGGCTTCAAGCCATTTAAGAAATGACCCCAGAGGGTGTCAAAGGACAGGACCTAAGATATCAGCAAACTCTACAGAAACAAACCCAGAAAAATGGAAATGTTCTGTTCCTTTTTGATGCCTTCTACTTTTTTTGGCGGAAAGTGACATAAGGGTGGCCATCATGGCCACATGTAAAGAGGTACCCAGGGACATAAGGGCGGCCACATGTAAAGAGGTACCCAGAGGAAATGAGAACCCGGTGGATAAAGGGCAGGACACTGGTGCAGGCAACTCCCACAGGGAAAGCACAGCGAACAAACTGGAAAACTTGTTCCACCAGAGAATCAACCAAACCAAAAGCTGGTTCTTTGATAAGCCTTTAGCTAGACTGACCAGGAAAAAAAGAGAAGACTCAAATTATTCAAATCAGAAATGAAAGTAAAGACATTACTACTGACCTTAAGGAAATGAAAAAGGATTACAAGAGAACACTATCAACAATTATAGGCCAACAAATTAGATAACCTGCATTGGAAAGACAAATTTCTGGATGCACACAAATGACCAAAACTGATTCAAAACACACACACACACACACACACAAAACAAACAGAAAATTTGAACAGATTTGTAACGAGATTAAATCAAAAACTCCCCCCATTAAAAAAAACTCCAGAACTACTGCTAATGAATTCAATCAAACATTTAAAGAAGAGTAACACCAGTCCTTTCAAACTCTTCCAGAAAACAGAAGAGGAGGGAACATTTCCTAACTCATTCTCTGAGGCCAGCATCACCCTAAGTCCAGAGCTAAACAAAGACACAGTAAGAGAAGGAAAGTGCAGACCAGTATCTCTTGTTAATAGTGATGTAAAAATCCTCAACAAAGCAGACTGTGCTGAAGGTTTATGAGACAAGAAGACCCCCTTACACAGTCTGCATGGAGGGGTGTTGGGAAGCCTTCTAGGGGGAGGTGACATTCAAGTGGGGTGTTGGTGGGTGAGTGAGTTTCCAGTTTGGAGGGTCATGAGAAGGAACAGGCTTGCAAGGCTGGCTGGAGAGACTAGACCAGTGTCTCTCCTGCCCCAGGTATGGATGGGACCTCTCTCCAGGGGCAGTGAATGAAGGTCTCTGATGGAGGTAAGGTTTCGGCAGCTCTCTGTGAGTAGCATGGAGCTGTCAGGCTCTCGCTGTCGGGCCATGAAGATGCCACCCTCCAGCCCTGCCAGCCCAGTAGGACTCCTGCTGCTGGTGAACAGCAGCTCTCAGGGTCTAGGTCTGGGTCAGGCAGAAGGGGCTCGACACCTACTTGGGACTGTGTCTCAAGGCAGTTTGCTGCTCTTGGGGTACTGTGTAGAGTTCCAGAAGATGGGAAATGGTCACACAAAGTAAAAGATGGCTCATCTACACTTGGAGCCCCAGGAGGACTTACAGGTGGGAGAGAGGACCCTGCATGCTTGTTCTCTTCCTTCTACATTGTTAGCTCTTTGAGAACTGGTTGGTGTGTGTTGGCAGCCTCAGCCTCGGCTCAGAACAAATGATCAATAAACATTTACTGACAGTACTTGCTGCTGGCCATGGTGTGGTCACTGCCTCTCAGTCCTGCTTACCTGGAGAAAGCTGGCAACATGTTTGCATTCAAGGATGGCACATTTTGTGTGGACACTGTTCTGCTGAGTATTTTTTCCTTCTGATTTATGGTAAAATAAAGTTCTTGGCATAAAAAAAAAATCCTCAAAAAAATACTAGCAAATAAAATCCAGGAACATATTAAGGAGACTATCCACCATGACCAAGTGGGATTTATCGCAAGAATACAAGGATGGTTCAATAGCTGAATATAAATCAATGCTCCATTCTACTCAGCCTCAAAAAACAATGGTGGTCGTCACCTCCCGTATTAACCTGGATAGAGTTGGAGCCCATTCTACTAAGTGAAGTATCCCAAGAATGGAAAAATAAACACCACATGTACTCATCATCAAATTGGCATTAACTGATCAACATTTAAGTGCATATATGGCAGTGACATTCATCGAGTGTCAGGCAGATGGAGGGGGGAGGAGGGGATGGGTATATATACACACCTAATGGGTACAGTGTGCACCACCTGGGGGATGGACACTCTTGAAGCTCTGACTCAGGTGGGGCAAGGAAAATATACATAACCTAAACATTTGTACCCCTGTAATATGCTGAAATAAAAATAAATAAATAAATGCTCCAACACCTGAATGATCACATCTGACTATAAGAAAAGGATGTGACCCTGGGGTGCTGACTTGGAGGCTGGGACAGTAGAGCCTGTGCTTTTCTTTCCCCCACCCATGAG
Source organism: Eulemur rufifrons (assembly GCF_041146395.1). Classification (NCBI taxonomy): domain Eukaryota; kingdom Metazoa; phylum Chordata; class Mammalia; order Primates; family Lemuridae; genus Eulemur; species Eulemur rufifrons. Next base: position 197,857,430 of record NC_090989.1, on the reverse strand, counting down.
GACAGAATTCATCAAGTGAGTAAGAGACAAGGAGAAGCACAGCCCTTCTTCCAAGGCTGGCACACACCTTGACTTACTCTTCTGTTCCCGTCTCTCCCAGTCCTCCCCCAAATCCCCTTCCTTCCCAGGCACACCATACCACATTAATACAATGAAGAAAAATCCTACATGATCATCTCAATTGATACAGAAAAAGCATTTTATAAAATCTAATACCCTTTCATGATAAAACCACTCTACAAACTAGGAATAGAAGGTAACTTCTCCAACACAATAAAGGAAAAAACCCACACACAGCTAGTGTTATACACAATGGTGAAAAACTGAAAGCTTTTCCCATAAGATTCGAAATAAGACAGGGCACTTACTGTTGCCATCCCTATTCAACATGGTATTGGAAGTTTTTGCCAGAGTATTTAGGCAAGAAAATGAAATGTAAGGATTCCAAATTAGAAAGGAAGAATTAAAATTATCTTTATTTGCATATGACATACTCCATATATAGAAAATCTGAAAGAATCCATACACCAAAAAAATTTATTTACTTCTAGAGCTAGTAAATAAATTCAGAAGTTGTAGGATGCAAGATCAACACACAAAAACCAGTTGTATTTCTATACATTAGCAATGAGTAATCTGAAAATGAAATCAAGAAAGCAATTATGATTACAATAGCATCAAAAAGAATAAAATACTTAGGAATAAATTTAACCTAGGAGATGCACGACTTGTATACTGCTGAAAGAAATTTTAAAAGGCACAAATAAATGGAAACATTTCCTGTGTTCATGAATTGAGAGACTTAATAGTGTTAAGATAGCAGTACCAACTAAAGGAATCTACAGATTTAATCCAATCCCCATCAAAATCCCAACACCTCTATTCACAGAAATGGTAAAGCTTAGAGGACTTATATTTCTTGATTCAAAATTTACTACAAAGCTATGATAATCAAAACAGTGTGGCAATGGCGTAAGGATAGAGATAGACAAGCAGATGAATAGAACAGATTTAAGACTCCAGATATAAACTCATACATCAATGGCCAATTGATTTTTGGCAAGGATCTAAGACCATTCAATGGAGAAAGAATAATCTCTTCAACAAATGGTGCTGAGATAAGTGGATAGCCACATACAAAAGAATTAAGTTGGATTCCTACCCCCACCCTAATCAAAAATTAACTAAAAATGTATTAACAGGCTAAATATAAGAGCTAAAATTATAAAACTTGTGGAAGAAAACACAGGAGTAAATCTTCATGACCTTGGGTTTGACAATGGATTCCTAAATATGACACCAAAAGCCTGAGCAACAAAAGATAAAATCAATAATTTGGACTTAATCAAAATTAAAAACTTTTTTTGCATCAAAAGGCACTATCGACAGAGTAAAAAGGCAACTAACAGAATGGGAGAAAATATTTGTAAATCATATATATGAAAAGGTCTAGCATCCAGAATATATAAAGAACTCTTACAGCTCAATAATAAAAAGACAAACAATCCAATTAATAAATGGGTGAAGGACTTGAAAACAAGAAGATATGCTAACGGCCAATAAGCACATGAAAAGATGCTCAACATTCTTAGTCATTAGAGAAATACAAAGCAAAAACACAATGAGATACCACTTCACACCCACTAGGATAGCTATAATTTTTTTCAAAAGGAAAATAAATGTTGATGAGGATGTGCAGAAATCATAACCCTCTTACATCAATGGTGGGAATGTAAAATGGTATAGGCACTGTGGAAAAAAGTTTGATGTCTCCTCAGAAAATTAAACAGAATTACAACGTGACCCAGCAATTCCACTTGTAGGTATTAATACATAGCCAAAAGAATTAAAAACAGGTACTCAAACAAATCCTTGTACAACAATTGTTCCTAACAGTGTTCTTCTCAATAACCAAAAGGTGGAAACAACCCACATGTCCATCAATAGATGAATGGCTAAACAAAGTGTAGTCTATAATACAATGAAATGTTATTCATTCAACTTTAAAAATGAACGAAGTTCTGATACATCCTACAATGTGGATGAATCTCAAAGATATTATACTAAATGAAAAAATCCAACACAACAGGAGGAACACTGTATGATTCCATTTAGATGAAATGTCCATAATAGGCATATCCATAGAGACAGAAGGCCAACTAGTGGTGCCAGAGGGTGGGAAAGGGGAATGGGGAGTCAGTGCTCAGGAGGTATGTAGTTTCCTTTGGGAATTAAAACTAGACAGAGGCAACGGTTGCATAGCACTGTGAATGTACTAACTGCCACCAAACTGTTCACTTTAAAATGGTTAATTTTATGTTATGTAAATTTGATCTCAATAATAAGAGAAAAAAAGAACCTGGCCCTGTGAGAGTAACATTACCACCACCATCGCCACCACCACCACCCATCACCACCATTATCTCATCCATCATCATCACATCCCCATCACTACCATCACAGTCATTATCACCACCACCACCACCACCATCACTTCCACTCCCCCAATCCCCCCCCCAAACCCTGTTGATGCTAACCCTGACTGAGCGCTTGCTTTGAGGCAGGCAGCATGCCAAGCATTCTGAATGCATTATTTTACAACAACTCTGCAATAACGTGGATGATTATTATTAGCTCTCTTTACAAGAATTAAGTATGAAAGTTAAATGTCTGCCCAGACACAGACCGGTCTCCTTACTCCTTCACTGGGGATAGTTCTGCCCTTGCCCTTGGGGCATCTGCATATGTAAATGAATCCAGGCAAAAAGATGGGTGGGCCTGGCACAGAGTGAGCGCTAACAGGCTGAGTGGTCACCGCTATGCCCAACTTATCAGATTAACCCTCCCAGGCCACCAGGGTCTTGCGTCCTGGACAGGTGCTCTCTGCTTTATATGCCACACATGCCGAATTCCTCAGTCCTGGGAACAGAGCCTGAAGCCCAGAAAAAAAAAAAGACCTTGACAAAATTTTTTTAAGATATAAAGTTCATTCTATCTCAGAACACAAACTGAAGTAAAGTCTGAGTAGTCTAGAGAGTCGAGTGTAAAAAACAAGCCATGAAAAGCAAACTGTGAGGGAACATCTGTCTGCCCTGAGTGTGCAAAGTGACTTTAGAAGCAAACAGAACTTGGAAAAGAAACTCGGAACGCTGATGCATCAAATCATCAGAACAAACTTAGAATACACACAGTGAAAAATATTTACAACAAACATGGTGAAGTGTTAATATTCTCACTCCATGAACTTTACACTAAGGGTGTCCGCCCAAGAGGAGAAAAGGGCCAAAGGCAGGCCCAGAACAAAGGTCCAGGCCTGCTCCGTGTGCACAGCCCGACATAGCGTGCAGGCAGGAAGAGCACAGTCAGGAGGGCCGGACGGACCATGGCACAGATGCCTTGTGAAATGCCCACAGCACACTACGCCTGCTTCTCACCAGAGACACCGAGTTTTAGCCACATCCAGAGGCTTTTTGTGAGACCCAATGAGGTGGGAGTTCAGGACAGCTCCTTCAATGTCATCATTACCATTGTTCACAGGGACACACGCCACATCACCCTGCAGGGCAGCTGCCAGGCCAGTGTCCCGGTGGGTGGGGCCCAGAGAACTGCCCCTTTGGGTACAGTCTCACAGTGGACACCTTGGAGAGGCCACCGAGCCTCACCAACCCTAGGACAGAGGTCAGACGTGCAGGACAGTCCCCATCCCTCCTGACCTCTACCCGGACCCCCATATCCACCAGGAACCACAGGCTGGGCGTGAGAGATGGTGTTTCCTCAGCCTAAATCAGACCCAGAATCTACATCCCCCATCAGCAGGTCCCTGAAGCCTACTCATGACTCTAGAGGACAGACAGCATGAGCCCACTTTACAGGTGGGGAAGCTGAGGCACAGCTCGTGTACGCATGACTGGCACCAGGACTCAGGGGCGCAAAGGGTGGTGGGGATGTGGCTCCCGGAGTCTGGTCCCCATGCCTGACACCACTCTACATGCAGCACCTACACAGCTCTGGGCCAGAGCCAGCCACTTTCACAAGGACACCCCCTGAGGGCTTCCTCCTCCCAGCGCCACCAGCCCCTCCCATCCACACAGGCTCTGGGCCAGAGCCAGCCAATTTCACAAGGACACCCCTTGAGGGCTTCCTCCTCCCAGCGCCACCAGCCTCTCCCATCTGCCACCAGCCCCTCCCATCCACCACACAGGAAGGATGAACTGTATTGAACTGCAGGGGCAGGTGACAGGGAGCAGGCTCCTCTTGGGCAGGACTGCCGCCTTGGTCAGTCATTTGCAGCTTTGTGCAGGAGGCCCCAAGGGGACTGAGGGAAAGAGAGGTGGCCATGGCGAGTGGGTCCCTGTGCTGCCTAGAACAAGCTCAGAGAACTAGAGGCCTGAGCACCCCCTCATCTGGGGACAGCCACTCAGGGCCTGGTCCAGGGCTTGCCCACCAGGCGGTAACCACCAGGCTGCCCCTCCTCCCCCACCAAGGCTGAAGGAAGCAGAGCTTTCCAGGGGACCCAGGACAGACCCCCTGCTGGCAGTCTCTGCTTGGGACCCTACTGCCTCTGCGCCAAGGCCGACAGCAGACACCTGCTGGGTGGAAACCAGCAAGGGGCTCCCAGCTCGGCTCTGCTGCTGGCCGTGGCTGTGTGCTGCAGGGACAGCACCTGACTCTCGGCTGGCTGCTGGGAGGACCCAGGACCTGACTGTTCTGCGGGTGCCGGCACGGAGAGCTCAGGCACTGCCGTCACCGCCACCCTCATGGGACAGGCTGTTTGCCTACACTGGGCAGTTATCGTCCCAAAGTTAAGGCTTTCTAAGTTCCCTCTAAGAAATTATTTGGGAAATTACCAAAACAACAAACAAACAAACAAACGAACCAAGAGAATACTGCTACAGAAAAATGGGAAACATCATCCTTACACTGAGGCCAGGAGCAAAAGACGCCAACATTCTGAAGGAAACTTGGTAACACTGAAGTGGTTCACATTACCTGGCCACTAGTGGGATGGATCCATTATTTTAAAGACAAAAAAGGAGCACATTTTTCTCATAACATAAATCCAACCCCACTCGCTACCCTCACTAATACAAAGTGGGCAACTGGAAAAAGAGTATCAGTGTGAAAATCCCAAACATGCAGGAGCTGTGTCCACTCTGCCCTCTGCAGGAAGAACATCATGGCCACCTGAGATCCAGGCAGCCAGATTTTGCTTATTTCTAAGGTTGCTGCCCAGGGAGATGCCACCGGCTCAAAAGTGCTGAGCTCTCGGAGACCTCCCAGGACATCAGCGGCTTCGCACACCCAGCCAGGCCCACTTGTCCACCTGTGTCCTGCAGAACAGCCCTCAGGTCTCCCCTGCCTGCTCCCCGCAATGTGGGTGCGGGTCCCGGGACGCAGACAGAGGCTCTATGAGGACTTGGGTGTGCAGGGAAGAGGGCAAGGATGTCCTCACAGAGCCAGACCCCCAGACTGGTGCTTCTCAGAGACAGGAGATGGCCTCTCCCTCCTGGGAAGTAGGCACTGGAGCCCTCCACAGGCTGCTGGTCACCTGGCCTTGCACACCACCAGGCTGAGCCTTGCTAGTCTGTCCCCTGGAGCCCCCCAACACCTGTAGCAGGAGCAAGTCAGGGGCTGGAGGAAGTCAGGCGAGCTGGGCTGCAGGATCTGAAGGAGAGCAGGGGCCTGGAGCCCAGGAAGGGAAGTGGGGTGTTGGGGGAATGGGGGAGGGGAGAGAGAGAGAGAGGGAGAGAGGGAGAGACAGGGGAGAGGGAAAGAGAGAGGGAGGGAGAAAGGGAGGGAGGAGGAAGGAGGAGGAGACGGGGGAGAAAGGGGGGGAGAGAAGGAGAGGGGGAGGAGAAAGAAAGAAAGGAAGATAGGGAGGGAAAGGGAGGGAGGGTAGAGATAGGGAGAGGGGAGGGAGAGAAGGAGGGTCAGAGGGAAAAAAGGAGAGAGAGGGAAGGAGGGGGAGTGGAGGGGGGGAAGAAAAAGAGGAAGATAGGGAAGGGGAGGGTGGGGAGAGGAAGGGAGAAAGGGAGGGAAAAAGGAGAGAGAGGGAATGAGCGGGGAGAGAGGAGGGAGGGGGGAGGAAGGAGAGAAGGAAAGGGAGCGAGCTAGCTAGTTAACGAGACCTCTCTGGGGAGGGGCAGCAGCGGTGAGGCCATGGGGCTGGTCCAGGGCTGTGGGCATTGGGCTGAGCTGAAGCCCAGGGATGCCTCCTGGATGCTGTGCTTAGTAGGACCTCTGCTTCTCCAATAACTCAGGGGAGAAAACCCAACAGTGGTTCCTGCCACAAGAGAGCAGCTGCGCACAGACCTCAGAGGCTGCGAGAGGCACAAATGTCACCCCAGAACATTAGTTCTAAACAGAAACCTCAACAAACAGGCAAAGTTGGCCAGACAACTGCAGGTGTTTAACCCTGGGTGAGAATGGCAGCTACGGAGACCCCCGGGGCCGCAGTCCTTCCTGCAGGAACAGGAACACCCTAGCCCAGGAGCAAACTTCAGGCCTCAACAGGCCTGGGAGCAGCAGCAGGTCTGGAGCACATGTCAAAGCATAGCCTGAGGGAGCTCACCCTGCAGTCCTGTCCCTCCCTGTGGATGCTGGAATGTTCAGCCCTGTGTCCTGGTGTGCAGGGCACTGGCTCGGACCTTCTGAGCGAGTCTTTCCTCTCTGGCCAGCAAGAATCCAAGTCACTGGGTCCCTAGGAGACAGGCTCAAACAAGGGCGATGTTTCCACCTACCCACAGGCCCACACTCTGAGGCTTTGTGGGCCTCCTGGGAGGGTGGCCAGGGACCAAGGACAGACCCAGGCCCAAAGCTGTGAAGGAGAAGCAGAGACCACCTGCCCACATTCATGGGGATGCAGCCCACCCCGGCACGCAAGGTCAGCAGACTCCCAGTGAGGACAGGGAGGTAGCTCCCAACGTGCAGCCATAAAGGTCGCTAAGACTCGCAGGGAGGTGAACAAGCACGGGGGGTGGGGGGGGTAGGGGGGGAGGGGGGTGGGGGAGTGAAATCTGGCACCTGGCTTAACACACACACAAACTCAGACACAAACACACGCAGACACACACAGGCATACACAACACGTGCATACACACAGCCACACACACAGGCATGCAAGTGCAGAGAGCTGTGTGACCAGGATGCTGCTAAACTAATTTTATAATTTAAAAAATGAGGTAGCTCTTTACGTACTCATATGGAAACACGTCAATAATATATTAAGTGAAAAAAAGCATGTTATAAGAAAATGTGTGTGGCACAATTTCTTTTGGTGGAAAACCCAAAACAAAATGTGTGTATCATGTATGTGTATTATTTGTATGTCTGTATCTATGCATATGTATGCATGTATGTGTGTGCATGTGTGTACAGGTGCATATGCATGCATGCATGCATACATGTGTGCTTGTGTGTCTGTGTGTGTGCATGAGTGTGTGCACATGTATGCAGGCAGATGTACATTGCTTTGTGTGTGCATACACATGGGTGCTTACATCTGTGTATGTCTGTGCCTGTGCACGTGCCCGTGCGCATGCCCATGGGCATGTTGTGCGTGTGTGTGTTTGCATGTCTGTGTGTGTGTGATTCAGTGCACCACACTCACCTTGCCCCTGAGGAGGCCCCAGTGGTGAGGACGGTGTGGCAGGAGGGAGGGGTGCGTGTTCAGATGGCACAGGTGCAACAAGTGCATCATCTCACTTAATTGCACAACCAGGTGAGGCCAAGCTGAAGGCTAACGAGATTCACCTGGGCCAACTGTGACCCCAGAACCCCCTAATTGAGTCAACTCCAAGGAAGCTTAAAGCTACTTTAGTGCCCAAAGCCCAATAACTAGAAAGAGAATGTTCAAACACAGAGATGGGCAAGGGTCAGCAGAGGAGACACCAAAAAAAATGGCCAAAAAAAAAGGAAACTGAAAGAGGTCAGGGGAGGGCAGCACTTCCAGAGGCCCCCAAAGCACCCTCAGAATCTCTGCAGAAGCCTGTCTGCCCTCCAGAAAGGCGACTTTTCCCTATGAAGCCTACAGGCTCCTCTTTGTGTAAAAACCTGAATCTGTTACTTGGGCAGTTTCAGGCGCTGCTCTATTTGCCTGACATGCTCAGGCAAGGGAGGCTCCAGAGAGGAAGTGACTTTCTGAGGTCTCCCCACAGGAATCCCTGCTCTGCAGACAGGGCGCAGCGGCTTTCTCCTGGGTGCCATGGAATCCCAGCCCCAAGTGTGCCAGGCTAGGACACTAGGCAGCGATAGCCCTGCTTGTGGAGCTGTGGCCTGGCTGCAGGCCACAGGCCCCAGTGGGCCCAGGCTGCCTTCAGGAGAGCTTAAGGGTCTAGCACAGAACCCCAGCGACAATGACCAAAGCCTGACCCCCATCTCGGCATCCCCTCACTGCAAGGCACTCCTGGAGTCTGGAATTACCTTGTAAAAGGCACAACTGGATTGTATTCATGGTTTCCTCTATTGTTGTTAAGAACATTGATTTAATGGAAACCACAATTTTTATAACCTTGTTTTGACTTTTTTTTTTAATTATAGGAGAAACCTCAAAAAAAAGGAAGTGGCCTCTTTCAGTCCCTGAAAGGAGACAGACAGGCAGAGCCCTCTGCAGCATCCAGGGAGTTCAAGGCACACTGCAGGACACCGTAGGGGCTCTGTCAGAGGCAGGCACGCGCTTGAGGGCAGCAATTGTTACCAGACATGTCCCTCTGGCAAACTTTACCTTTTAATAACACTAACCCACAATGCTGGTGCAGGCACTCTTATCCTTCCAGTTCAGGAGCTAACTCGGGAAAGAGCCTCCTGAGCCCCAGCTGTACGTACCAAGAGCTTTAAAAAGATTATCCTTCAGGCCAGTAATTCCACATCTACAAATCTATTTTAAGGCAAAAAGTAGATACGCACACAAAGATTCATGTTAATGTGGTCCCTCCCGTGGTTACTTAAAATAGCAAAACATTAGGAACAACATACATCTCCAGCCAGCAAGAGTCAGGTAACCAGGCCATGATGTGCGCATATGATGGAATATTACACAGCCATTAAAACTACGGGTTTTTTAAGTTTTTGAGTTTAGAAGTTTAAAAATCTATGCAGAAACAAAAACTACAGGCCTTCCCCCTGGTGCTGGGTAATGGCCATGTTCTTTTTTTCTTTATATTTTTCTGTACTTTCCTAAATCACTGAAAATGAGCATATATTTCTTGGGTAACAAGCAACAAAAGTCCTACTTTATTTTTAAGGCCAGAATGGTCCCCCACCTGGTCCCTTCCCAGCTCATCTCCTCCTGGCTTTCCTGTGTCCTGGTGTCCTACAGAGAAGGCCTCCTGAGCCGTCCATCCTGGAGGGAGGCTGAGGACCCCCATCTCAGGACAGACTGCCTCAGGGCAGACCCCTGTCTCAGGACCACTGTGGCAGATGGGTTCCTGCCGTTTTTTGTGCTCTGGGCATCTCACAAGGGGCCTGGTGGCAAGGGGGAAGAGAACAAGAGTCAAGGGGTTAACAGGATGGCAAGAAGGGGGCTACAAGCACAGCATGAGGGGTATCTCCCAGGGCCTGTGACACTTAGTGCACGTAGAAACCCTGGGCTGTGACTGTCACCAACAACTGTGTAATCACAGGAGGTACCCAGCCTCACTGAGTCTCAGATTCCTCCTCTGCAAAGAGTGGCTCATCATATCTAGCAGAAGGCTGATGACAGCATTACTGGAGGGGTGGTATGTACCATTCCTACCACAGTGCCTGGCCCATAGCAAGTGCCTGTGAAGACAGTTCACTGCTTGTTATAATCATCATCACCATCACCACCATTACTATCATCTCTACCACCATCATCACCATCATCCCTATCGTCATCACCATCACCATTATCACCATCACCACCATCATCACCATCACTATTATCGCCATCACCACCATCATCATTATCACCATCACCAAAACTACCATCATCACCATCACCATTATCACCATCACCACCATCATCACCATCACTATTATCACCATCACCACCATCATCATAATCACCATCACCATCACCATCACCACCATCATCATAATCACCATCACCATCACTATCACCACCAGCATCACCATCATCACCATCACCATTATCACCATCACCATCACCACCATCATCCCCATCATCATTCCCATCACTATCACCACCATCATCACCGTCACCATCACTATCACTACCATCATCGCCTCTACCCTCCTCCAGGTCTTCCTTGAGGATATTGCTCAGGGGATCTGGAAGATGCCCCACTGGAGGGTGAGGAAGTAAGGCCTGGAGAGCTGTAACTTCTCAATTTGTCACAATCCACAAAAAGATGTGGATGATGACCTGGTAAACTGAAGTCACTCATTCTAGCGGCAGCTGACCATGGTCTGAGGTAGAGGGCAAGTCCTGACATATGTGCCTCTCCTGCCGGTGGCCTCGTGGCAGGGAACCCAGTTCCCTCATCTGGGAAGGGAACAACAGCACCACCTACTCCAAAGGTGCTTTTGAGGATTACACAGCGAGAAAGGGCTGTGGAGCCACTTGGCAGAGCAGCCAGTAGTAGAGGCAGCACCACCAGGCCTGCCTGGCAGCCACGAGTATAGGGGCCAGCCCAGGCTTGGGGTCCCACAAAAGGCCACCAGAGGCCTATGACCCACACCAGCACTCCAGGATCCCAGCTTGCTGGTCACCATCCTCAGCCTCTCCAGGCCCACTGGACAGCATCTGACTGGGCCTGAGGCCTTGGGATGGACCTACCAGAAAAGGGAGAGCACCTGGCTTTCCATGGTCAGATGCCAGGCAAGGAGCTATACACCGTGCCACTTCCCAAACCCTCTCGACAGCCTGGGGCAGATGGTTTCTCCCTCAGAAAGGAGGTGGGGAGCATAGGGACTGCAGCAGAACCTGGACAGGACCCCAAACTCCCACACGACCTTCCTGGGGGGTGTGCGAGCAGGAGCCACATGGGGACAGGCAGGACTCAGGCCCTGACCTAGCACAGATGAGGTGTGGTGGGGAGGAGGAGGAGGCCAGAGGCGGGCAGGTGACAGTTCTCAGTGTCACCAGCACCTGGGAGGGCTCTCCCTACCCACTTCTTATTTTGAAATTTTAAAACCTATGGAAATTTTGAAAGATGAGTATAATGAATACACTAGTCCCCTCATCCAGGAGGGATACGTTCCAAGACCCTTAGTGGATGCCTGAAATAAGTAAGTAAGCGTTCCTTGAACCCAAGCACTGCGATACCATGACGGTCGATTTGATAACCAAGACTACTGAGTGACCAACAGGCAGATGGAGCCCATGGCATGGACATGCTGGATGGAGGGATGATTCACATCCCAGGCGGGACGTAGGGAGATGCTGTGAGATTTCATCATGCTACTCAGAATGGCTTGCAATTTAAAACTTATGAATTGTTTATTTCTGGAATTTTCCATTGAATATTTTCAGACCAAGTTGACCTTGGGTAACTGAAACCGCAGAAAGCAAAACTTTAGATAAGTGGGGACTAATGTACCTGTACTCCGTTCCCTCAGATGCTGACATTTCCCCTTATTTGCTTTCTCTCCAGGTAATTGCTTCTTGAAACATTTACCAGTAAGTTCCCAACATCGTGTCCCAGCCCCTAATACGTCAGCGTGCAGCCTCCCAGGAACAAGGATGTTCTCCATCACAACCACAACAACGTCAAACGAGACCCCTCTACGTACATTTGACCCTGAACAACATGGGTCTGAAGTGCAAGGGTCCACTTATATGTGATTTTCTTCTGCCTCTGCCACCCATGAAACAGCAAGACCCACCCCTCCTCTTCCTCCTCCTCCTCTTCCTCCTCATCCTACTTGACATGAAGACAATGAGGGTGAAGACCTTTATGATAATCCACTTCCACTTAATGGACAGTAAATATATTTTCTCTTCCTTATGGTTTTATTAATAATATTATCTTTTCTCCAGCTTGCTTTATTGTAAGAATATAGTATATAATACATATAACATACAAAGTATGTGTTAATTGACTGCTTATGTTATCAATAAGGCTCCTATTAATAGTCAACAGTAGGCTATTAGTTAGGTTTTGGGGGAGTCAAAAGTTATATGTGGATTTTTGGCTGCGATGGGGGTTGTTCGAGGCCAACTGTGTGTCTACATAGACATATTCCAACGTTCCCAGTTGTCCCAACAATGTTCTTTACAGCTGTTTGGATCATAGGCGGCCCTTGGCCGCCAGGTCTCTGGGCTCCTTACGCTGGGCTGGGCTCTCTGGCTTGCCTGGCGTTGGTTTCTGGAGGGCTCTGGGCCAGTGGTCTCATACAGAGACCCCATCTGGATCTGTCTGGTGTTTCTGCACAACTGTGCCTGGGTGTGCGTTTCTTGCACGGGGCTGGGTGGTGCTGTGTGTGCCAATCACTGATGTGGGCCGGGCTGCCCCTGAGGGCCACGCGGATTAGGGTCTCTTGGCTGAGGAGAGTCCCCCAGATCCCTCCCCTGTCAGGGTGTGGACAAGGGGCCTGCGAGGGGCCCCTGCTGCCCCAGTGACCTCTGACCCCTGGCCTCAGCACCCGGGGGTGATCCTGCTGGATCCACTATTGCCTTGGGGGTCTTCCACTTGGCAAAATGTCCCAGCAGTCCCTCCACATGGGATCACAGAGACTTCTGGGAAGATTTTGAAAATTTGGAGCCAAGCCCCATGGGACCTACTCGGTCAGAACATAAAGACAGCCAGGCCAGGAGCTGTCACAGCAGGGCCTGTTTTAGGGCCCTTGGTGAGTTGGGGGAGCTATGCTGAAGTGGCTCTGTCACCCCTCACCCAGGGTTTGCCGTGACCCATCAGGGATTTAACTTCTGTTGCTTTCCTGTCAGCATCACCGCACTTGGCCATGGAGTCTGTGCCAAGTGCTGGCTTGGACTCGCTCACCTGGAAATTCACTTCTTAACTACATTTCTACAACATATCTGCGTAAAGAAAACCCAGGAGAATCACATATGGTGGGAATCACATATGGAGCAGCCATCTAAACGCCAGAGGTAAGTCACTCACCTTCCATGAGCCTTGGTGACTCAGCTCCACAGTGACGCGCTTTGCCAGGCACAGCTCAACAGTCCCTGACCCCTAAAGCTCTGTGACCAAGAAGCCTAAGGGCCTGGCACCAGCTGTCCCCACCCCCAGAGGAAGTAGGGAAGCCCTCGAGTTCCCATCTGCACGATCACTCCACGTGAAGGGTACAACAGAGAAGTCCCCCACCTGTGAGCAGACAAGCGCAGTCAAGGGTGGCTGTGGCGTGGGCCCTTCTTGCACCCTCAAGGAGACACAGGGGAGGTGGTGATACCCTCCCAGGGCCCTGTGCAGGTCCACTGCAGCCGCCTTTTTTATGCAAAAATCAAAATGATTCAGGACAATAGAACAGCTGTCCATTACTCTGAAAACTATCAAGGAACAAAATAATGCTTTCGTGCAAATGAGTTAGTTACAGGTATCTAAGGAAACCTCCACCTACTTCTGAAACCCATGTAAAGGATGTAGTAAACAATATGGAGACTCTTTTTCCAGAACACATAATGAAATGATGTCTGCCTGACTAGTGGTTTAAATTGTGACTTTAAGTAAACAGTTTACAGAAAACGACACACAAACTGCTTTTGAACATGTGAGATGTGCAACGACACTTGTAGTAAGAAATGGAAACTGAAACTGCAATAAAATTTCTCACCTATTGGGCTGGCAAAGGTCTAAAAGTCTGGGATGTCCTTTGTGTTGCTGATGCTGCAGCCTAACAAGCATTCTCCTATATTCTTGGCAAACACACATGTGAGTATGACCTCTTTGGTAGGAGCTGCTGATAGTTTATTTTATTTATTTTAATTTTTAGAGATAAGATTTTGCTCTGTCACCCAGGCTGGAGTGCAGTGGTGCAGTCATAGCTCCCTGCAACCTCAAACTCCTGGGCTCAAGTGATCCTTCCGCCTCAGCCTCCTGAGTAGCTGGGACTACAGGCACATGCCACCATGCAGGCAATTTTTTTTTTTGGTAGAGGTGAGAGTCTTGCTATGTTTCCTGGGCTGGTCATGAACTCCTAGCCTCAACTGCTCATCCCTCCTCAGCCTCTCAAAGCACTAGGATCACAGGCGTGAGCCCCCACACCGAACCTGTTGATATTTTAAACACAGACACTAGTTTTATGTCCTTTTCTATAATTCTGCCTACAGACACATGGAACATGTGTGCACAAAGTATTCATTGCAACAGCAAAAGATCACAACCAACCTAAATGTCTACCCATGGGAGACTGAGGGAAATATTTTGGAGTGCCAAGAAGAAGTACAAACTCTACACTTGCTGATCTGGAACAATCTCCAGGGTATATACTCAGCAAAGAGCATAGAGTGTAAAGCCACACTCTTTGTTTGTCTTTGTGTGAGAAATTGAAGGAAATCCATAAACATCCTGCTGTGTGATCAGAATGCTCTCGAAAGACACACAGGTCCCTGACCCCAGTGGCCATCTCTAGAGAGGCCACACTCTGGTGGCCATGGCTGGCAAGGAGTGGGGACAGACTGTTCACGGAAGACAAATTTTTGACTGTTGAATTTTTCCCTATGTGTATATATTACTATCCACTGATCAAAAATTTTTAAAGAATATTTTTAATCCCAACAAACTGCTTTGATTCAAATCAGAGCTATTTGAATTTAAAAGTTCATTCAAATTGACTTTAAAACAATATTCTTCTTACTCTCAAAAATACGTCTGTATAGGATGCAAGCCAAAAGCAAGGGCTGATGTGTTCAGAACTTCCAGAGAAAGTGGTCAGAAGCAGGCAAGAACGTTAGGCTCTCACAGCATCAGAAAGGAATGACTCTGGGCAGAAACTCATCCTGCTCGACCTTCTGGTTTATGAGACAAGGACACAAAAACCAGGCAGGGAGACAGCTTGCCCATGGCACTTTCACTCCTTCAATAATCACTGCTTGGTGCTACTGTGCAGGGAGAAGCCCTCTCGGAGGAAACACAGAGACTAAAATGACAAGGCCCTGGGGGTCACAGTTCTCTAAATGAGAAACATCACCACCAAGTCATATTGGCATCCACAGAACGACAGACAGAGGGAGACAAGGGTGTACAGATATGCCAGGCGACCCTTTCCAGACAGCGGCATATGAGGGGACAGACTTCTTGTTTCTAAAACTGTTTACTGCAACAAAAATTACAAAGCATATTAAAAGTAAAAACAAAAGTCTGAAGAGACAAAGCAAGCATGAGAACCAGACCTGGAGATGGCAGGGATGTTGCAGTGATCACAACAGGAATGTAAAACAGCTATTGTTAACATGCTACGGTCTCCTGATGGAAAAAAGCAGACAACCTAAAAGAATAGATGGCCAATCTAAGCCAAGAGATGGGGACTCTTAAGAAAGAATCAAAAGGAAATGCTAGAAATCAAAAACACCGTAAGATAAGTGAAGAATGCCTTTGATGGGCTCATGAATAAACTGGACAGGGCCAGGGAAAGAATCAGTGAGCTTAAAGACAGATCAATAGAAACTGCCAAAACTGAAATGCAAAGTGAAAAAGGAATAACAATGACAAACAGAATATCCAAGAACTAGGGGATAATTATGAAAGGTGTAACAACATATAATGGGAATACCAGAAGGAGAAAAGAGAGAGAAAAGAACAGAGGATATATTTGAAGTAATAATGGTTGGGAATTTTCTAAAATTAATGATCCGTACTGAACCGTACTTGAACTGATCCAGGAAGCTCAAAGGACACCAAGCAGCATAAAAGCCAAAAAAATCTACACCTAGCCACATCACATACAAACTGCAGAAAATGAAACACACAGAAAGTATCTTGAAAGCCAGGGGTGGTGGTGGTGAGGGGGGGAACACCTTTCCTACAGAGGAGCAAGGACAGAATTATGTTCTACTTCTAGGAAGCCACACAAGCAAGAAGAGTGTGGGGCAAAATGTCTACAGTGTTGAAAAAAAAAAAAACCACCAACTAGAATTCTGTATCCAGCAAAATCATACTTCAAAAGTGAAGGAAAAATAAAGTCTTTATCAGATAAACAACAATTGAGGGAATTTGTCACCAGTGGATCTGCTTGTAAGAAATGTTAAAAGAACTTCTTCAGAGAAAAGGAAAATGATAAAGGTCAGAAACTCAAATGTATATGAAGGAAGAACATTAGGGAAGTAACAAGTGAGGGCAAAATAAAAACTTGTATTTTTCTTATTCTCAGTTGATCTAACAGACAACAGTTTGTTCAAAGTAATAATAGCAACAGTGTACTTCATGATTATAGTTTATGGATAAATCATATGAATAATAGCAATGTTGTAAGGTATGGGAGGGAAAAATTAGGGACGCTCTATTTCTTGCTCTACCTGTGAAGTGGTACAGTATTATTTGAAAGAGGACTGGATTAGTCATAAATGTGTACTGAATACCCAAAAATAACCACTAAAATAGTTCTTTAAAAAAGTATTGTTGATATGCTGAGAGGAAAAAAATGAAATCATATAAAAGATTCAATTAAAACCAGAGAAGGCATAAAAAATAGAAGACAAAAAACAAATAACAAGGGCAATAAATAGAAAACAGTAACAAATATATACAAGTATAGTATATACCGGTATATACTAATTGAACTATATCAATAACCACTTTAAATATCAATGGTCTAAATACACCAATTAAAAAGCAGACACTGTCATAGTGGATAGAAAAACAAGACCCAACTCTATGTTGTCTACTAGAAACCCACTTTAAATATAAAGACACAGATAGATTAAAAGTAAAGGGATGGAACAACTGTAAGCCCACAAATTCAATAACCTAGATTAAACAGACCAATTTCTTGAAAGACACATTCCACCAAAACTCACACAAGAAGAAATGGAAATTTGAATAGGCCTGTATCTACTAAATAAATTGAATCAATAATTAATAAGCTTCCAAACCAGAAAGTACCACGCCCAGATGGAGCCCACTGGTGAATTCTAGAATTAAGAAATAAATTACAACAATTTTCTACAGTCTTTTTTAGAAGATAGAAGCAGAGGGAATATTTCCTAACTCATTCTATGAAGCCAGCATTACTCTGATACCAAAACCAGACAAAGGCAAGAAAAGAAAACTACAGACCAATATTTTTCAAGCAAAAATTCTCAACAGAATATTAACAAATCAAATCCAACAATGTATAAAAAGAATTATATACCATCACCAAGTAGGATTAATCCCAGATATGAACACTGGTTCAGCATTTGAAAATCAATTAATATAATCCATCACATCAACATACTAAAGAAAAAAAATCACATGACCACATCAATAGATGCACAAAAAGCACTTGATGAAATCCAACACTCATTCATAATTACAAAAAAAAAAAACTCTCAGCAAATTAGGAATAGAGGAGAAGTTCCTCAGCTTCATAAAGAATATCTACAAAATACCTACAACTAACATTATACTTGATGACAAGAAACTCTTTTCTTCTAAGACCAGGAACAAGGCAAGGATATCCCCTCTTGCCACTGCTTTTCAATATTGTACTAGGAAATCCTAACTAATGAAGTAAGATAAGAAAAGGAAACGAAAGACATACACATTGGGAAGGAAGACATAAAATTGCTTTTGTTTGCAGCCGACATGATTGTCTATGTAGAGATTCACATGGAATCAACAAAATAACTCCTGAAACTAATAAGGAATTATATAGCAACGATGCAGGATACAAGGTTGATATATAGAAGTCAACTGCTTTCTTATTTACCACCAATGAACACTTGGAATTTGAAATTAAAAATGCAGTATCATTTACATTAGCATCCCCAAAAATAAAATAATTTTATATACTGGATTATTAAGTATGGAATGTCCAATTTCCTTAAGTACTAAGTTTGACAGTTGGTATCACTGACATTTCACTTTGATACTTCTTGGGTTTTTTTTATTTCTTTCATTTGTTTGTTTTTTTATTGTGAAGGTACACTCTCATCTTTCAAATGCATAGTTTGGCTTGTGATTATCTTTCAAAAATTTTTTAGAGCAATTTTTGTGAAACCCTGGATAAGTCAAAAAATTCATGTTATTTTTTAGTATGAGTTCCGTCGTGGAACCAATGTAGTGTAGACAGCTTGAAATACCAATGAAGTGTTTTGGAAGGATGTGGCTAATGAACGCACAGCACATCAATGGTTTGAGAAGTTCTATTTTGGTGATTTTAATCTTGAAAATGAGCCATGTGGGTGACCTGAGACCAAGGTGGATAATGAAAAGCTGAAAGTTGTAGTGGAAGGGAATCCATCTCAACTTAATGCATGAATTAGCAGCAAGTTGTGACGTTACCATTCCAACAATATTGGACCATTTGAAACAAATGGGCAAGGTAAAGAAGCTGGATAGATGGGTACCACATGAAGGGAAATCATCTCGAAGCTTGCCTCCCTTTGCTGTCATGACATAAAGGTGAACCATTTCTACACCATATTGTTACATGTGATGAAAAATGGATTCTTTTTGACAATCGCAAGCATTTGGCACAATGGCTGGATAAAAATGAAGTGATGAAACACAGTCCAAAACAGAATATTCGTCAAAAAAAACCTAATGGTGTCTGCTTGGTCCAGTGCTGGTATTATCCACTACAGCTTCATGAAACCTGGTCAGTTGATTACAGCAGATGTCTACTGTAACCAACTGGATGAAATGATGATGATGCCTGCAATTAAGCAGCCGAGACTGGTTAGTAGAGTCCAGCCAATCCTCTTGCAAGACCACATGTCACAAAAAACCACACTGCTCAAACTACAGAAGCTGGACGTGGAAATTCTCTGTCATCCACCGTATTCACCAGAACTTCCACCAACTGACTAGCACTTCTTCCAGGCTTGTTCCACTTCTTGCAAGGAAAAACACTCAATTCTCAACAAGCTGTGGAAAATGCCTTTCACAATTTCATCGCCACTCACTCTCTAACCTTCTTCACTGCTGGCATAAGCAAGCTACCGTTAAGATGGCAAAGCTGTATTGATAATTTAGGCACCTACTTTGATTAATTGTACTGCTTCTTGAGATATAATAAACTAAACTTTTGATTCAAAATCTGACATTTCATATTTAATGACCTAATAAATACAATATATGTAGAAGATCTATATGAGGAACACTATAAAACTGATGGAAGAAATCAAAGAACTAAATATTAATACATGGAGAAATATTCCATGTTCATGGATAGGAAGACTCAATATTGCCAAGATGTCAGTTCTTCCCAACTGGATCTATAGATTCAAAGCAATCCCAATCGAAATCCCAGCAAGTTATTTTATGGAGATTGACAAATTGATTGTAAAGTTTAAAGGAAAGGCCAAAGACCCAGAATAGCCAACAGAGTATTGAAGAAGAACAAACTCAGAGGACTGACACTACCTGAGTTCAAGGCTTCCTATAAAGTTACAGTAATCAAGACAGTGTGTTATTGATGAAAGACAGACAAATAGATTATTGGACAGAATAGAGAACCAGAAACAGACCCACACAAATATAGTCAACCAATCTTAGGAAAAGCAGCAAATGCAATACAATAGAGAAAAGACAGTCTTTTCAACAAGTGATGCTGATCAACTAGACATCCAAATGCAAAACAAACAAAAAAAAAGAATCTAGACACAGATCTTATACATTTCAGAAAAATTAACTTTAGATCATAGACCTAAATGTAAAATGTAAAACGACAAAACTCCTATAAGATAACAGGAGAAAATCTAGATGGCCTTGTGTTTGACAATGAGTTTTTAGATGTAACACCAAATACATAAACTGTGAAAGAAAAAGTTAATAAGTTGAACTTCATTTAAATTAAAAGCTTCTGCTCTGCAAAAGACACTATTAAGAGAATAAAAAGACAAGCCACAGACAGGGAGAAAATATTTATAAAACATATACCTATTAAAGGATTATTATCTAAAATATGCAAAAACTTACAAAACTCAACAATAAGAACACAAACAACGCAATTAAAACTTGGGCCAAAGACCTCAACAGACACCTCACCAAAGAAGATACACAGATGGCAAATAAGCATATAAAAGATACTCCACATCATACGTCATCGGGGAAATGCAAATTAAAACAATGAGCTCCCATTACACACCTCTCATGAGGCCAAAATCCAGAACACTTCCACCGCCAAATGCTGGCACTCTAATTCGTTGTTGGTAGGGATGCAAAATGGTTTAGCCATGATGGAAGACAGTGGTGATTTCTTGTAAAACTAAACATACTCTTAACAAATGATCCAGCAATCACACTCTTGGCCTCTACTCAAAAGAGTTGAAAACATGTCTACACAGAAAAATCTTCACATGGAGGTTTGTTTATAGCAGTTTTATTCATAAATGCCAAAACTTGTTAGCAACCAAGATGTCCTTTAGTGGGTGAATAGGTAAACTGCGGCACATCTAAACAGTGGAATATTAGTCAGTGCTAAAAAGAAATTAGCTATCAAGCTATGAAAAGACACGGAGGAAACTTAAGTGCATATTACTAAGTGAAGGAAGCCAGTCTGAAAAGGCTACATACTTTGTGTTATGACATTATGGAAAAAGCAAAACCATGGAGATGGCAAAAAGATCAGTGGTTGCCAGGGCCTGGGGCTGAGGGGAGGAGCACAGAGGACTTCAGGAGAAACTGCTGTATGATACTGTGACGGTGGAGACACAGCATCACAGGCAACAAGTGCAACACTCAAAGTAAATCCTAAGGTGCAATACAGACTTAATGGAAATGGATCTGTATCAGCTCATCAACTGTAACAAATACACTATACCAGAGGTTAACAATGGGGGAACCGGGGAGGAGTTACGTGGGAACTCTACACTTTTCACTCAATCTTTCTGTAACTCTAAAATTGTTCTAAAAAATAAAATCTATTAAAAAGAAATCACAAATAAAAAGTTATGTGTGTGTGTCCACACGCTTCCTAAAGGAAAGGCCCTCGAGAAACGTGGAGTCGTCAGCGGTCAGCGGTGGGAAGGCTGAGAGAGAAAGGAAAAAGCTACCGAAGTGGGAAAATCTCAGGAAGAAAATGCTAAATAAGGCTCAGAATGCAAAGATTCTATCTCAGATATTACTGAGGATCAAGCAAATGGACAGAGACTAGACTATAAGAAACGCTGACTCACTGGGGAAGGAGCCCATGAAGCATGCTGCTGTTTAATCTTAGAATCCTATGCAAGGGTAAGGAAGCATTAACATCATCTCGCCAAATTTAAAAGCAAGGCCTCCTGCCCCCCACCCCAAAGCCTACTCCTCCCCCAGGGTTCCCCGGCGCCAGCAGTGGAGTGCCGACCACTGCTCGCACCCCCGGCCCTGCACTGAGCCGGGCCTGGAGTGGGCAGTGGCGCCCCTGGCCTCTGCTGGGCTATCACAGCGGGCATTTCTGCTGAACTGGGCAGAGACCTGGACTCTGACCCTGGGAGCAGGTTGGGGGGCACAGGGAGGCACAGAGAGGACCCAGAGATGAAGAAGCGCCTCTGAGGTGTGAAAGACAGGTCGATGTGTGGTCGAGGCCAAGCACTGGTCAGGGCCCCCCCAGGAGCAGGGAGCAGCTGTTCTCAGACTGGGAGCACCAAGAGCAAGCATCTAGGGTGCCCTTTGAGGCAGAGCCCAGTGCTCGGCACCAGCATGGAATCCACAAGATCCACGGCACAAATGTGACCATGTAGCCCAGCTGCCTCCACAGTACGGGGCCCGAGAGGGAGGGTAGACCTAGGCACCCATTCCACTTCTAAGGCCCCTCTGCACCCCCACTCCACAAAACTCCACGCTGCCCTCAGCTCCCATCACTCACACCCACCCTGCTGGGTCCTAAGACTCCTGGGCGGGGCTCCCAGCCTCAGGCTCTGGAGGACTAGAAGGCACATCCCCCATGAAGACCTCACCTGTCACAGGGCTAGCCCACACCTGAGGAACCTTCTGAGGAGCAACATCACAACATATGAGCCATAAAACTAGACTATGAGCCTTTGACCAAATAACCTTGCTCCTAGGACTCTGCCCCAAAGAATGATTCCAGAGAATATTAAAAGATGTTTCTGGCATTTATCATGCCCCCAAGCCCCACCACAAGAGGCCTGAGGCAGGGACGTCCACCCATCTGGGACTCAGGGGGAGGCACAAGCTTGCTGGAAGCTGCTGCAGAACAGGGAGGTGGGCCCACTTCAGGTAGCATCCGTCCCAGATGCCCCAATGCCACCGAGGTCTGTGGGGCAGACGCTAGCTGTGCCTCACACAGACCGTGGTGGGGACTAGGGCTGGACACCTGGGTGGCCCGGGTGAGGCCCGGGGCAGGGTGGGAGAGGGATCCCAAGCATTGGGGCCTGCCAGCTGGTGCCCGAGCCATGGGACAGCTCCCTCCAGGCTGATGCAGACTCTACCACAGAGTGCAGCAAACACCCCATTAAATACCCAGCTGAGATCTCAGTAAGGACTGTAAGGCTCCAAGATAGAACCAAAGAGGGCGTGGAAAAAGCAGACAGCCGGCAGGGGTAGGGGTGGAAGTGCGGGCTATGGCTAGTCTCGGAGCTAAGCTCAGGGTTTTGAGATGAACACAGGTCAGGAAAAGAGGCAGTGAGTGAGCTCTAACGAGAACCCCCCAAACCCACACCATGTGAGGCCAGAACCCTGGGCAGGTGCACGACGTCCCACACTCTCCACCTGGGCAGCTTCCAGTCTCCGCCGATGAGGCCTCGTGCAAGACAGCCCATGTTTCAGACACCAGGAGATGACTGACCCCAAGGGAAAGTCAGCAGATACTACAACTGTGGGATTAAACTCCAAGAATTTAATGCACTAGAGTCATCTAAGGTTAGATATAAACTCTCATTTAAACAATTATAGGGAAAAAGATTCAAAACTGTGGAATGCACATTCACACTACAAAAAATGATCAAATTTGAAAAACAGGAACTTCTAGAAATGAAAAATGACTTTAAAATTTAAAAGTCGACGAACGGTTTAAACAAAAAATTAGACACTTTGGTTTGATACTTCCACCAAGTTGAGAGAATCGGTGACATGGAAGAGAGGGGCAGGGAGATAGATGTGTGAGCCCCATCAGGAGCGAAGACCAGAATGGGAAGGACCAACACAGGTAAAAAGAGCTCCAGTAGGTGACCCCCGAGAATGGAAGGCCACCGGGTGGTGGCTGAAGAGTGTGTCAGGTTGACAAAAGCATGGCCGCCTCCCTTCCCTGGGGCACATGTGCCTCCTCCCACTGCTTGTCACCCCCATCCGGGATGGTGACACCGGCTGCCCAGACAGCTCTAGGGAACAATGGTTCCTTTATTCCTCCAGGGACAGAGGTTCGCCCTCCACACCCGGGGGCTTTCACACACCTGAGACCTTGCTGAGGCCCTCCCTGCGTACTGAGCACCTAGTCTTCCCTAGGACCACAGAGACACCCTGGCAGCAGTGGGCCGGGACCTCCGTGCCAACCATCCTGCCTAGCACACAGTGACCCCTCCCGAAATGCCAAGAAACGCAGTTAACGGCAATCTGAAACATTGGCTTTTTAAGTCCACAATTGGCTAATTCCTCCTTTTTTCTTTATCAAATAAAGATACTGAAGAATAAAAAAAAAAGACTGGGTCCCCTTAGATGAGTTTCCACCCGGCAGAGCCTATCTGCAAACAGCGTTACTGTGGTATCTGCGATACTCCTTCCCTCCCAAGCCCTGGCCAACTTTAACTATTGTATGAAGTGATGCTACTTGCAATGTCCCCTTCTGAGACAGTTGCTGCTGGGGACCCCAGAGATGCCCCTGCCCTGGGCTGGGGTCCCTAGCTGCACGTGCGTGGACAGCCCAACCCAGGTGGGCTCTGGCCAGTCTGCACGGTTTTAGCAGACAGTAAAGCAAAGTTGTTAAAACTGAATGAAAGCATTTGGGTAAGTAAGGATAATTTCCCTTTTTTCTTTCCTACAGCATGTAAGTACTCATGGGACAAAGTTACTCACACTAATTAACAAAAACTATGGGAGGAAAACCCAGTTGCCACAATAGCGAATCAGAAGGCTATTCAGCTATGGCAGGACTCTGTCACTCTCTGAAGTCACTCTCAACATCCATAAACCCCAAAGCACAAAGCTCACTGCTCCGGGAACGTACTGGACGGACGCCTGCGTCAGAAGACTCTGCTCACCCACGGCCGTATCTCCCTGAATGCACCCGAGCTCATCTGATCACAGAAGCTACACAGGGTCAGGCCTGGTTAGTACTTGCATGGGAGAAGTTTTGCACTCTGGGGAGCCCGCTGTCCCCAGCTGGGGCAGGGTGTGGGTGGAGCCCCAGTCCCTCGGGACCAGCTGCTTCCTGCCACAGCACTGAGCTTGACAGGGAGTCGCCATTTGCCTGGCCCCTCCCTTGTGCCATGGCCTCAACCCCTTGACAACCTGCACAGTGGCCCTGTCATTTGCACTTTACAGGTGGGCAGATGGATGCTGGGAAAGGTGAGGGGCTCACTCAGGCCATGTCTGAGGTGGCCAAGCACGTCTGAATTGCAAAGCCATCCCCCTGCAGGACAGGGCCCCTGCGGTGAGGCCGGGAGCAGTGTGTTTAAGGTAGCCTGGGTTCCCACAGGTAAGGACACACTTTGGACTGGTAGCATCAAAAGGTGTAGCTCTGGAAAATCCTGTCCTGCCTCTCTGGGTGCTGCTTCTTTCCTTCAGAAGAAGGTGTGAGGGGCCACCTCCTAGGGGTGGACTGCCACCTCCTGCAGACTGTCAGGGGCAAGACACAGGCAGGCCTCGTCCCACAACATCACCCTACCGCTGCCACACACACACAGACATGCACACACACATCCCACGCACACTCTCTGATCAGGAATCAGCCATGGGGATTCTCCTAGCCCTGAGCACCAGAGTGCTTGGCCAGGTATATGGTGTGTGTGGTGTGTGCTGTGTGTGTGGTATGCGCTGCTCTGTGTGTGTGTGGTGTGTGGTGTGTGATGTGTGCCCCTTTCCAGCTCTGGGTCCCCCACTGCTGCAAGAGCTTCTGTGTGAAGTGAGGGGTTGGATCAGCTCCACTGGTGGCATTTTATGGTTTAGCAAAGCTAAATCCAGGGAAGGTGAAATTCATGGGCGACCACCAACTCTCCCAGCTAGAAGGCCGGTCCCCCACAAACAGGTTTACTGGCATTTGTTCCTGTTTTTGAAACACTGACATTCAGACAGTGAATGTGGCACACTCTTTTGCTCCATTTTTAAAAATTGCCATTTCCAACCTCTACACACCCCATCTCCTTGCACCACCTCTGCCATCACCGTTTGAAATTTGTCTGGACCCCCTGCCTGGGTCCCACTGGGGTCCCACTTCTTGGCCTTTCCAGAGCAGAAGGGGCTGGTCCCCAGGGAGTCAGAGAGGGGATGACAGTACCACAGTGTGGCAGCAGGGGTCCCTTCTGGTGGGCACTTCTGCTCTCCAGCCAGGCCAGTGCCACCTAAGCCCTGCCCATCATTGCCCTTGAAGATGAAGATGCTGACGGTAAAAACGAACACAGCAGCCCAAGACCCAGCAAACCCTTCTCAGAACCCACGTTGGGGACCCTCTGCAGGTACATGGGACCAGCCACCTGGAACTGCCCCAGCTTCCTGCAGAGGGTCCCAGGGACACCACTGAATGGAAGGGCCACACTCATGGAGATGGACACAGGGCTGGCTCGCTGAGACCTGTGCTGGATGCAGACACAGGCTGCAGTACAACAGCACGATGGGCTTGTTTACGAGAAGCACGCACAGCACAGACCAACGCTGAGTTTCCAGGGCACACACCTACACACCAGCCCACGACAAAGAGGTTGGTGGGAGGCCCCAAACGGTATGGGGACAAGGACAGGCCAACGGGAACAGGCTATACAGAATGGGGCAGTGGGTTTTTTAGGGAAATGCACTCCTGTATAACTTGGAGATGATTAAAATTAAATTTTAAAAGAAGCGAGGCCCTTGAAGTGGGCCCAGCCCTGCCTGCCTTGTGCCAGCAGCCTTGGGAGGAAGGCTGAGGAGAATCACAGTGAAGCCTCTGCCCAGCCCAGCGCTCCACGGATACTTGCTCCTCCGCAGGACCTGCCAGGGTGAACCACCACCCCGAT
This sequence comes from Eulemur rufifrons, assembly GCF_041146395.1. NCBI lineage: Eukaryota > Metazoa > Chordata > Mammalia > Primates > Lemuridae > Eulemur > Eulemur rufifrons. The sequence goes on along the minus strand of NC_090989.1, from coordinate 197,831,263 downwards.
GCTCACAAACTCCTGGGTGCGTGGGGGTGACAGGGTGACAGGGTGCCTGTGCCACGCCCACCCCAGCAGGTGACGCAACACGGCAGGCCCAGAGGCCAGGACCAGTGTGGGCACCACCCACTTGTGTTTGGCGTTGACGGCTTTATTTTCTCATAACTGCCACTTCTGGAAGTGTGCGTCCAGCCCGCTGGGGACCCTGCACGCTACCTGCCCCCACAGACATTGGTGACCCTATGAATCATCTCTGCTGATGGGATGGGACCCAAAGTCCTCTCCATGAGGAAGGCAGCACTGGCCAGGAGTGAGTGTTATCATTAAACCTTAAGTCTAATTTTCACTTGTCAAAATAACCATTATATGCTGCATGCCTGGAGGGGGTCAGGCTTTTCCTGCCTTCGCTTGGAGGCATCTGCACTTCTTGAGCCTCCCAGCCCCCAAGTCAGTGTCACCAGGTAGTTGGCAGGCCTCCCCCCAGGGACAGCCTGCCAGCCACCGCCCCAACTAGGGGCCACTCAGCAAGAACGAAATGCAGCTGGCAGGCCAGTAAAGCCACCTACAGCCAGCTGGGCTAGGAGAGGTGTCCCCGCTTTCCTGTGGTGTCCCTGAAGACCCCTGACCATCTGAGTGCCCAAAGGAGGAGGACGTCAGGCCAAGGTGCTCTCCTGGGGAGGGGAAGGGGTTTGGAAACTTATGGAGGAATGGAGAGGAAGAGAAGAGAGCTCTTTAAAAATCCCTTAATCTTGGCTATGAGATACTTCTCTACACTGTTCTAGAAAGGGAGGCTGAAGGAACCCACAAGTGTAGGGGGACAGATGAAAAGGCTTTTAGCAGCAAGGTGATTGCAATGCCACGTGGTGCCTAAGGGATGGGTTCTAGCCTCCTGGAGACCAGCCGCCTTCACCTCGGGACTGTACTAGGATCCTTCCTGGCAGACCTTAAACACTCAACCATGCCTCTAAGTGTGAAACAGAAGCCCTGTGGACACCATCCTGCTGCCTGCTCCCACCCCAGGTCAGCCTGCCGCTATCCTTCCCCAACAGAAGGGGTGCGGAAGGCCACAGGCCTCCTCCCCAGAGCCTCCCTCCAAGCCCAGTGGCCCAGCGGCCCACAGGCATGGTCCCTGGGGCTTGGCTGCCCCCTTCCCAGAGCCAAAGGATGCAGGGTCCCAGGAGCAAAGAGGAGCTAGGACCAAAGACCCAGAACACCTGTCCTTCCTGTGGTTCTGCCAGACCCCACAGCCAGGAACTCTTCGTTTTTTCAAGACTTGGCAGAAATACTGAGGCTCTAAGGCGCAATTTGCCTGATTGCCCAGGGCCACATGCTCAGCTACCTGCATCAGCATCTTCCCAGGAAGGAGGATAAGACAAAGCCCTCCAGCACCAGCATAGCCTCTGCCCTTGCCAGGAAAAGAGGGGATGCATGAGCGCTGCCCCTCTCCCTGCCTGCCAGCCCCCTGAAGGCTCTGGGGGCCCACTCTCCCACTGGATGAATCTGGCCCACCAGAGAAGTCCACCATATTCAAGAAGTGCAGGTTTTTAGGAGCAAGATGTCAAGGTACATGCTAGCCAGCCAGTGAGCATGCATCTGTGCAGTTCTCCTTCCTTCATGCATCAAGCACCCATGGAGCCTTGATCCTGGCCAGGCCTGGTGCTGGGCCTGAGCTAGATGAAAAATGCACGGGCCCCAATGAGGCTGCAGTCTTGGTGTTCATCGATCAGCTCCACTCCTCCAGCTGCAGGCCAGGTGACATGCAACTTCTCCTCCACTAGTGGGCACAGGGCATCCTGAGAGAAACAGAAACCTCCTCCAGACCCAGAGCTGTGCAAAGGAGTCATCCTGGGCTGAAGTCAGCCTCCCAAGACAGCCCCCTTGCTTGACCCAGCCTGCCTCAAGTGCCCGCAGACCCAGAACATAGGACAGGAGGAGCCAGCTTAAACAGAAAGACCAGGAGCAGTGGGAGCCAGGACAACACTCCATGCCCAGGGACAGTCAGGCAACCGGGAAATGTCCCATCCTGTGGGCTGCCATGGACATAAGAATTCAGTTATCAAATCTGAACGATTACAGTATCACCCATGCCTTTGAGACAGGAGTAAAACTAAGATTAACATGATGCTTATAAATTAGCCTGCTCTGCAAAATAAGGAAAGGGATTAACACCAGGATGTGGACTTTTTGTTTCATGAAATCCACCTCAGGAAATCCAGGTCTAGCATGTTAGGGAAGTTCCACCAAGAGCAAAGCAACTCTGGATATGCACATATTTAGTTGCAAACCAGCTGTGTGCACACTCTTTATAGAGGACAAGTGCCCAGTGGGTATACGCACAGCCACATTTACCCTTGTTCACAAATGCGACTCTCGGTCTGTGCGGGGTTTGCCACGCACGACACAGATGTGCTGGTGGGCACTACAGAACAGGGCTTTGCGTCCAGGCAAATGCACACACAACGAAGACGGCCAGAAAATATTTTCTGTGACTCCAAACCCAAATTTCTCAAGGCTTACATTATACTTTCAGAAATTCTTTATTATCATTCCTAAAGTAAATCCAACTGGAAGTGGCTTCTCATGTTTTGACTTTATGTTTCCCTGCTCTCTGCCTCCAGGTGGGGTATCCATAAGCAATCAGGTACCCATAAGTACCTGAGTATACGTGAGTAATCATTTAGTGCTTATAAATACCCAAGTATCTAGAAGTAATCATTCAGCATCTGTAAGTACCTGAGTATCTGTAAGTATTTCTTTAGTGTCTATAAGTGCCCGAGTACCTATTAGTAATTATTTAGCATCTGTAAGTACCTGAGTAGCTGTAACTACTCCTTTAAAGCCCTGTGCAAGAGGACTCTCTCGGAAGGAATGATATTCCAGACTGGAAGCAACAGGCCCTCAGCCTGTCTGGTAGGGCTGCGGTTCCCTGGGTTCTCCCCAAGGGCCCCCCTTCAATCACACCCCCAAGTACCTTGCATGTGTTTTGTGGCACAAGGTCTCAACTTGCTTTCCCCTTCCTGTAGTGACTGGGAGCTTAGCTGCCACTCAGCAAGAGGGCAATGTCAGAACATTCCAGAGGGAACCCAGATCACACAGGGCCTATGGGGTCCTCCACAGGTGGCTACAAGCTTAGATCCCCACTGTTAACAGAAAAAATCCAAACTCTGTAAAATAATTTTAAGGAGATTTATTTTGAGCCAAATTTGAGGACCATGACCCAGAGACACGCCCAAGAAGCCTTGAGCAAGTGGACTCGCTGAAGTTGGGTTACAGTTTGATTTTACACATTTCAAGGAGACAGAGGTTACAGGTAAAGTCATAAATCAATACGTGGGAGGCATACATTGGTTTGGCCCAAAACGGTGGGCCATCTCGAAGGTTGGGAGGTGCTTACAGGTTATAGGTGGGTTTAAATATTCTTTGACCTGTAATTTGTTAAAGACATGAAGCTTTGGCCGGGCGTGGTGGCTCACGCCTGTAATCCTAGCACTCTGGGAGGCCGAGGCGGGTGGATCGCTCGAGGTCAGGAGTTCGAGACCAGCCTGAGCAAGAGTGAGACCCCGTCTCTACTAAAAATAGAAAGAAATTATATGGACAACTAAAATATATATATACAAAAAATTAGCCGGGCATGGTGGCGCATGCCTGTAGTCCCAGCTACTCGGGAGGCTGAGGCAGTAGGATCGCTTAAGCCCAGGAGTTTGAGGTTGCTGTGAGCTAGACTGACGCCAGGGCACTCACTCTAGCCCGGGCAACAGAGTGAGACAGATGTCTAAAGGCTTGGAATGCTTTAAGATAAGGAGGTCTGTTTATCAGAGACAAGCCACTGGACATATATTTGTTGTGTAAATTGAGGACCTACAGGTCTGTCTTGCATACGCTTAGGCCTGTTAATGGGTTACAAAGGATGTCCCCAAGAAGGGAGGGGGGCATGGTGAGGCATGTCTGACCTCCCTCCGACCTCCCTCCTCGTGGCAGGCAGTTTAGTTTTAGGATATTCCTTTGGCCAAGAGGGGGTCCATTCAGTCAGCTGGCGGGGGGTGAGCCTTAAGATTTTATTTTAGTTCACACCACTTAGAGCAGACAGTCAGGGTGAGGAAGAGTAGCTGGTGAAAGCTGCAAGACAGCCTTGCTGCCCTGGGAAGTGGTTGCCACTCATGGGGGGCGGGGGGGGGGGGGATGCCTGACTCAGGAGCTGGGAACCCATCAGCCTGAGGAGGCTGGAAATAGGAGGCCCCCACCTCAGGATGGTCCCAATGCAGGGGAGGGGCTGACTGGGCAGGGCCCTTTTCAACTGAAAACTCTACCTGTAGCCTCATGGTCAAAGTCTTGCCTGTCCAAAGGGACACTCAGGGGACTCTGGCCAAGGCAGGTGGACAGGCTGCAGGCTAGCTAACGTACATTAATAGGGGGGCAGTCACATCAGAAGACAGAGTGTGCTAGAAGAACAGAGACACCTCACCCCACCCCAGCCTTCAGGGTCAGGAGGCCTGGGGCCAACAACTGGATGTCGGGGAGAGTTAATCAATCAAACCCCAGTGCCTATAAAACACACAGTCCATAAACTCTCTAACATGGGAGCCCAGGCAATGTAACTATGACAACTAAGTTCTGACAATTTTATTTCCTGGCTCACTTTATTTCTGATTATAAAAGTAACATTATGCTCCAGGAAGACAAGTTGGAAAGTACAGAAAAGTATAAAAGTATGAAAGTGGTAGGAAAAATATAATCTTAACCTTTAACATTTTAGCATATTCCCTTCCAGCCTGTTCTCTGTTTTAACTGACACAAGCTACCACACTATGCATACAGTGTTTCATTCAGCGTTCTATCATAAACGCTACCCCTTGTCATTAAAGCGTTGTCGTAAAGGTCACTGTTGGTGACTGCATAGTTTTCTATTGCGTGAGGTCAATTTCATTTACTTAATCATATCTCCTCAGCTCTATGATTCAACAATGTAGTATTCTTGATATATTAAATGAATATTCAAAATGTCTCTTCACACATTTTTAATCTGCTATGGTGGATTTCGGCAGATATTCCAGATAAAGGGCCTGGTCTCTTTAAAAACCAGAAGCTGGTTTTGGAGCTTACTCCAGCGGTTTCTAAGGAAACTAATTGTATGCAGATGTAGAGCAAATGCCTCCTTTGGGAAGTGCTAGGAATTACAGCATTCTATCTCTATAAAAGCCTCAGAGACATTAGACAAATTTGACCAGAGAGCAAATGCAGTCTGAGGTCGTATTAACAGAAATAAGGACTCTAGACCAAGGGAGGTGAGCCTCTGTCCTCAGCCCCCACCATGCCCTTGAGGACACTGACCTAGCAGGTGCTTGGAGGTGTGGCTGAGGGGGTGCTGAGGACCTGCTCTTTGCTGCTACCCTCAGGGGGCAGCCTTGGAATAGAAAGTAGAAATCAAGGAGTCCCCTCCTAACAACTCCAGGGAAGATGATGCTGCTGCTGCATCTGATGAGCTCCAAAGTCCCGTTGGGCTGGAACATTCTAGTATCTGTTCTTTGTCCCTTTTTTAAAAAAATGTCATAAAGGGCAAGAAAGCAAAAATTAGGGTATAGAAACCTGGATGGGCAAAAGCAGCCTGAGCCCCTCCCTCCAAAGGCCTTCAGAAGAGCGCTGTCCCAGACTGCCCCAGGGCATGACTGCAGGTTCTTGGGCCTGGAGCAGGACAGAGCTGCCCCGGGATGGCACCAGCTGGGACCTCTCTAGAACGGCCAGGTGAACAGTGAACCTTGCTCCTCAGTGGCCTCTGCCTGGGGCTCCTAAGCCACTGGGAGAATCAGTGTTCTCATCTGCAAAATGGGGATACCACTGTGATTACAGAGCAGGCAGTGGGGGGCAGACACCAGCTCAGATACCTCAGCCACACCTCGGGAAACTCCCACCAAGGGTGGAGGGACGGACAGACAAAGGGATGGATAGCACTCCTGTTTTGCTCAGGATGGAGCCTCCGAACACTGGGCAGACAGAGACTCTCACCAAGCAGCCATAAGAATTAGGTCTCATCTAAGTTCCACCCCGCAGACAGGATATTTCAGGAACCACCATGGAGAATTCTCTCACCAAGCAATTGGTAAAAATTGCAGGTTGCCAAGTGTTGCTAAGGGAACTTCACCAAGAACCTACTGCTTAAGTAACTAAGCAGGGGATGCAGATAATTTTAAACAGGTTAGTGACGGGGGGCAGTGACACTGTGCTCCCCAAATACGTGAACGATGTGCCTGCACAGAGCATGTGACTGCCTGGCACTGTCCTCCTGCTCCCACAGTGGGGGACCAGGACCCCAGCAGAGCCAACTGTCTTCGCAGGGATCCCCCAGGAGTTTGAGGAGAGCCTAGAATCCCAGCGGGTCAGGAACAGAAACAGGCCCTTGTGGGAAAGGGCTCCTGGGAGTGCCCACCTAAAGCCCCTGGCCCTGCCACCTGTCACGAGGTAGCAGGACTGGGGACCCCCGAGAGCAGGACCACGCTGTCCAGGGTAAAGCCAAGAATTACAACAACCGTTGGGTAAAGAGTCAAACGCACAAACGCCAGGGCTGGTGGGAAGAGGAGGACCCAGAGCAGGCTGAGGAAGGCACTGGCTTTTCAAGCGATGCCCTTGGGCGGGTGTGTAATCCCACAATCATCCCCAAATCAGAACCTCAAGGCCACAGGTGAGGAGGAGCAGGCCACGGGGCGAGGTCCCTGAGCAATGCCCGAGTGTCCCGGGAGTGAGGGTCCCACTGTGGGGCACTGGGCTCTTGCAGGACGCTGGCTCAGGCCTCTCCTCTCTGGCTTCCCAATCAAGAAAGCTGTGTGACACTGTGTCTCATCACTCACAGAGGCCAGAGGCAGAGGGGCTCCCTGCACTCAGAAGTGTGCTGTTTGGGACCAAGGGAAGCCCCTTCCTCAGGAAAAGGAGCCGAGACGTTTCCAGCCTGGCCCTGTGAGGGCTAGTTTAGGCCTGCCCGGCCCCCCGGGGGCACCCCACCCACGTGGACCCTGCCCAGGGTATGGGTCTTCTTAGGATCAAAGCTGAACTTTGTTACAGTGATTTCCTTCAGAGAAAAAATGGTACAAGGGAAAGAACACTAGGCCACGGGAGGAGGCAGAGACCAAAGTCCTCCTAACGCCCTGTGCAGCCTCAGTTTCCCACTTGTGAAAGAGGAGCCTGCTCCCTGAGACTCCCCCAGCCCCGCATCCTATCGGAGGGTGCGCACAGAGGGCAGCGCCCTCGCACGCAGGGCCTGGAGGGCAGCCCGGGCTAAGCCCAAACTGTTCGCCTGGCGTCGGCTTTTAACAGAGATGAGATTCAAAAGACCAATTCAATTATGTCCTTTCTTTCCAAAGAGTAGTTTAAAATTCAATAAAATAATACACGTTTGAGATCTGGAAGAAACCACAACCAGGAAAAAGCATCTGTGATCATCAGTGGTTATCACAGCCACTGTCAGGGCCAGATAGTGTGTGGACAGCACACTCAGGATCCTGTGTTCCAGCAGACGGTGAGAGAGCCTGTCTCGCCACTGCTGTGGCCACCGCGGCAGGGCCTCGCCCAGCGCGCATTGGCTGGGTGACACCAGATCCTTCCCAGGGTCACAGTGCGCGCCTTGAGCTGTCAGGGTGCCCATACTTGGGGCTGCAGAGCCACCGGAGGTGTGAGAGGGCATCTGGGGAGAAGTGGCTCCTCCAAGGAACACAAACCATAAAGGGATGTTTGGATCTGACCAACGCTGCTCAGGTGTGCCAGGATCACAGGACAAGGGGCATCTGCGAAGCCACTGCAGGGACCACAGGGGCCAAGGAGAGGTGAGGGTCGTGGCCCGAGCAAGCCTGCAGCCTTGCTGGTGGTGAGGGACACTGGCTCCTGCTGTGGACGTGTACAATGTGCACATTTGGGAAAACGGGGCCAGGGCATGCAGAGCCGTACCATGTTTGCAACTTTTCCGCAAATCTAAAATAATTCTAAAGTTAGAAGTTTGTAGGGAAAATAAGGCAAATGAGGCTTGACCTCACTTCAGGAGTCAAAAGGAGGGGGATACTTAGCAAACAGGTGAGCTGCCACTTCTACAGAGTGAGCAGCAGGAGGCAGCCAGCCCTGGAGGTTCCAGGGTTCGGAGCAGCTCTGGGGTAGGAGGGGGAGGGAATGGAGGGGCCTGTCCCCAACCCAGCAGAGCAGGCTCCTTCTCATCTGACTTCTCAGCACCAACCTGCTATTTCTGTCTTCATTAGAAAGCATCAGGGCCACTGACACAATCCTACAACTCTAGGGAGGACAGGATTTAAAAGTGAGTGAGCCCAATAATTAGATGACTGCAAACTGAAACCATAGTGAGATTCTGGTTTTCACCCTCCAGGATGAATTAACAAAGATCAAGAAGCTCAGAAAAAGTGTTGCCTAGTGTGTAGAGAAGTAAGTACAACCTATGTGGTGATTTTAAAATCTGAAGTGCTGTTTCCTTCAACCTAGCAACTTTACTTCTTGGAATCTACCCAGCAGATACACTTGCATGCATGCATAAAAACATACACACCAGGATGGCCAGCGTGCAATACTGTAGTAGTCTGAGACGAGAAATGAGCCACAAGCCAGCCGGGAGGAGACAAGTAAAACCCATCCTGGGGCATCTCTGCTGGAGCCCTGGCAGGCGTGAGCGCGGGGACCAGCCCCGGCAGGGTGAGTGTGGGGACCAGCGTCATGTGCAGACCCACGTTCACACGGCCGCTCACGTGAGGAAAGGGAAAGGGGGTGGCTGTAAACACATGAGGCGTCTCTGGAGCTGGACTCTCTTCAGTGCCAGAGAGAAGAACAGGGAGACCGGTCATGCTTTTCACTGCATATTCTTTCCTACTCTCTCTTGCCCTCCACCCCCCTCCCTTTTTTTTTTTTTTTTTTTACCATGCGCTTGTGTTCTATTTGCAAAATAATCCTAATGTGTCCTATTTGCAAAATAATTTAAATGAATAAATGACTTTATTGTTTATGAAAATAAATATCAATATAAGAAAAGACAAGGGGGTCACTGAGTTCAATCTTCTACCTGATAAAGGTGAAAAACATTCAGCAGAATATTAATTGTTTCTTGCCCTCGACTGGGTGCACAGGGGACATCTGGCAATGTACGGAGACACCGGTAGTGTCACAACCAGGGTGGGGGTGCTCCTGGCATCGGGTGGCAGAGACCAGGATCCAACATCCCATGCGTGCAGGACAGCCTCCACCACAGGATCCCTAGCCCAGAATGCCCACGGGGCCAAGGGTGAGAAACCTGGTCTGTCCCAAACACTGCCTCCCTAGACAGCGTCCAGTTTGGGGCCAGTTTCAATTATTAAAAATTTTTTTCTGAATTTGAACCCAAATCTGCCTGCTTATAAGGCCTCCTTCTCCAAACTTTCATTTAGTGCTTGGTTCCTTCCGAGGGCTGGGGCTGGGATGGCTGCTTTATGGAAGGAACAGGAGAGAAAGGAGACGTCTCAGGTCATGACCAGGCACAGTGCCCACAGACCCTGGGCCTGGGGCCCCTGGGAAAGCAGTTTCACCCTCTTGCTGCCTCCAGGGTCCCTCTCCCCTTCACTCCCTCCCCAAACATAATCCTGTTGGTTCACTCCTGGCATTCCCTTCAGGGCCACAGACAGGGATTCCGAAGAGTTTATGGGATGAAGGGGGTAGGGGAATGGCGGGAGTGGGGAGGGGGCCATCAGAAAGACTGCAGCCCCTCAGACAAGGCCTCCCTTCAGATCTCTGCTCTGCAACATGCAAAGGGAGTTATTCTCATTACCTGCTTAACTCTGAGAAGGGCTGAGTGTGACCTGGGGACTCATTTCTCACACAGCCGCCAGGCTAGAACTGCCCTCCCCCCAACCCTGGCTGACTCCGGAGCTCACCCAGAGCTGTCCCCCTCCACCCTATAGCCCCTGGTCCCCATACCACCACTGGGTGCAAAGACAGACCTTATCCCAGTGCGCACCTGGGAGAGCAAGTGGCCTGCCTGCCCAGGACCACACGCGCAGGCCCGAGGCTCCACTCCAGACTGCCCCTCTGGTCCAGCGGAGAGTGCTTGCTTTGAGGTGGGAACCCAGGTAAACAAGTCCTCAGAGCTCTATTCCCCACCCTGGTCCCCACCCAGCTGCCGCTCAGAGAGGGAGGGAGATGTGGAGCTGCCGCCAGACTCACAAACACTTCAATGCCCAGGCACCCAGCCCACTTTCCCTGAGGCCGCCAGGGAGATCACTCAGTGCTGTTTGTTCACTTCTCTGCACAGCTAGGGCCCAGACAGCCGAGGCAGGGTCGGGGCCAACTACCAAGCAAGGGGCCCAGGCTGCCAGCCTGGGGTCAAGAGGGTCCCATGATGACAGTGTACTGTGAGAACCTCCAGGCCAAGCAGCAGTTGTGTTTCCATCCTCCCAGGGGCACCGGTGGAGCTCAGGGTAGGAACAGTGCCTGGCAAGCAGGGTGGCAGGGTCAGACACCCTCCTGTCCAGCTCTTCCACCTTGTGGAGCTCCATCATCCCTCAGCCAGAGCTCCATCATCCCTCAGCCAGGGCTCCATCATCCCTCAGCCAGGGCTCCATCATCCCTCAGCCAGGGCTCCATCATCCCTCAGCCAGGGCTCCATCACCTCTCACCCAGGGCTCCATCGTCCCTGACCCCAGGGCTCTGTCACCCCTTAGCCAGGGCTCTGTCATCTCTCACCCCAAGGCTCTGTCAGCCTCTAATCTCTGGTCTCCCTCCATCTTGCCCTACAATCTGCGCCGCGCACAGCACTCTGAGAGAACTTTATGAACTGCAGAGTGTTGTACCCCATCCCAATCCCACTGCGCTGGGGATAAAATGTGAACTCCCACCCATGGCCAACAGACCGAGGCACCTTCCCTACAGCATCTCCTCTCACTCGGGGGCTGGTGACACACTGCCCTTCCTGCACAGCACACTCTGTGTCACCTCTGGGCCATGCTCACCTGCCAGGGCCACTCCCTGCCCCAGCTACATCCTCCAGCACTGCCTACGGGGCCTGGTGCTGGTGCATGCTGCCCACAGGTACAGGGACCCTCAGTGCTGTCCCAGTGCCTAGAACAGAGCCTGGGCCCCCAAAGTGCTCAGGAAATATCACCAGCTAGATGGACGGAGGGACAGACTGACCGGCAGCCTCCTTTGCTGATGAATGAGGAGCCAGGCTCAGCCATGGCAAACCTCCTGACTCCCAGAGTGGCCTGTGCAGGATGCCTGGGCCCTTCTGAGACACAGGATTCCTCATGTGTGACACACAGAGTCACCAAGCACAGCCAGGAGTAGCACAAATTCTCACAGACCGTTCCCATCCAGCCCAAGCTGGCTAGAGTGGAAGGAGTAGGGGCCGCAGGCTGGGGCAAAGTGCTACAGCACCATTATTGTTGGGTGCCCCTGGTGGGCTGCTGGCCCTCCCCCAGCTGGTTTCTCCTGAGCAGACCCTGTCCCAGGCCTACTGGGGAGCCCACCAAAAGTGCCCAGCGCTGGGTGCAAACAGTGGCAGGAAACGCCCCTCCCCTCCTGGTCTGGTTCTATAGCACCTCTGTTACATGCTGCAGCTCCATAGCAGCTGGGCAGAAGTCAGCCAAGTTCTGCCCACTTTCAGGAAAGAGATTGCACAAGCACCAATGGCAACTAATCCTCATATCTGGCTGACTCCAGCAGGAGTTTAGTGAAAGCCCCTCCTGCTTCCCACTGCAGCTGCCTATGCTGCTTCATGCAGGGCCACAGGGTCCTCCTCCCTCCCCCAGGGTCTGGGGAGCTCTCGCAAAACCCCACCTCACCCCTTCCCAGGACGTGTTCATCCAGGAGGCAGACAGGCTCAGGTTGCAGTTTCTAAATTGCCCCAGGATGCCAAGTGTCTCCGGACTCTAGGCCTTAGTCTCTCCTGCAAGAAAATAAGCCTGAACCTCCAAATTCATCTGTACCATCAGTCCAGCAAAGGCAGGTCAGCCCAGGAAGGTGGTGAGGTGGGAGCCTGCCAGGGAAGGGCATTGTGACCCACTTGACACTGCTTTTATTTTATTTATTTTTTTAGAGACAGGGTCTTGCTCTGTCGCCCAGGCTGGAGTACAGTGGCACAATCATAGCTCACTGCAGCCTCAAACTCCTGGGCTCAAGAGATCCTCCTGCCTCAGCCTCCCGAGTAGCTGGGACCACAGGTGTGCATCATGCCCTGCCAATGATGCTGCCTTTAGACCAGCCTTGGTGCTCCTGGGAAGCACTTTCTTACTGCTCATCCCGCTGGCCCAAGCATTCCTGGAAATTCACACACAGAATCTTCCTTGATGAGGTATACTAAGGGGAAAGGTAAAACATGGGGCAAGGTCACAAAGCCATAAGAAGATTGTACAGCATCAGAGTCCACGGAGCTACTGCTAGTTCTACAGGGACCTGGAATTGCTGGCCACGGTAGGGTAAGGGTAGCTGCCACAGGGGTGGATGTACTGGACCTTAGCTCAGATTCCCCAGAACACTCTCTGAGGCCAATCAGACCCTCATGCTTGTCCAAACTGTGGGCTCCATGCCCAGCGCATGATGTGTCAGGGACAAGAATGAGTGAGGGCTTTACACACTCTCTCCACTTGATAGGAATAACCCACCAAACTCTCAGCTGCGTGAAGACCAGCGAAACCATGTACTGCCCACATGCAGCGGCTGGGACTGCTCCAAGACTATGCTGGCTGTCCCCACCCCAAGCGTCCAGAATCCTGGGCTTGCCTCACCAAAGCTTCCTCAGCAATGAAGCATGCAGCCAGAAAAGCAGCCCCTGGGGAAGATGGCAACCAGGGAAAGGAGATGAAGACCCACACAAGGGGACTCCATGCATAATAGGAGAGGGGTCCCACACATGCTCAAAATATGCCTAGCCCAGCATCTGAGGCAGAGGCTCAAAAAATACTTATGGTTAAAAAGGAAGATAGCCACCCTCTTCCTCCACAGGCATGCGTTGGCCACATGGCATCTGGAGTGTGCACACAGCAGCACGTGCATGAACATCAAGAACATGCCAGGGGTGGGCAGTACCCTGCACATATGTGGTTCTGGAAATTCAGTCACCACACGTTAAAAGATGATTACAAAAAAAGATAAAAGTAACAGCAATAAAAAATCCGAAAAACAAATTTTTTTCTTTATAGTTCATGTTAACACTAAAAAGAAATTAAGAAAACAATTCCACTTACAATAGCCTCCAAAAGTATAAAACACCTAAGAATAGATTTAACAGAGGAGGTGAAAGATTTGTACACGCTGAAAACTACAAGATGTTGCTGAAAGAGATTAAAGACACAAATAGAGAGACTCCCATGTTTGTAGATCAGAAGACTTAATACCGTTAAGATGACAATGCTACCCAAAGCAATCCACAGACTCAATGCAATCCCTATCAAAATTCCTACAGCCTTTTCTGCAGAAATGGAGAAGCCAATCTTCAAATTCACATGGAATTACAAAGGGCCCCAAGTAGCCAAAACAATTTTGAAAAAGCAGCAGAAAGTCAGAGGACTCATATTTCCTGCTTTCAAAACTTACTACAAGTTTGCACTAATGAAAACAGTGTGGTGCTAGCATAAGGAGAGACATATAGACTAAAGGAATAGAACTGAGAGTTCAGAAATAAACCCTGCGTATATGGTCAAATGATTTTCAACAAGGATGCCAAGATCATTCAATGGAGAAAGATCATTCAACAAATGGTGCTGGGACAACTGGATATCCACATGCAAAAGAATCAAGTTGGACTCCTACCTCACACCATTACAAAAATAAACTGGAAATGAATCAAAAACCAAAAATAAGAACTAAAACTATAAAACTCTTAGGAGAAATCATAGGAGTAAATCTTCACAACCTTGGGTTTGGCAACAGATTCTTAGATACGGCACCAAAAACATAAAGCAACAAGAGAAAAAAATAGATAAACTGGACATCATCAAAGTTAAAAACCTTTGTGCACCAATGGACATTATTCAGAAAGTGAAAACACATCCCACAGAATGGAAAAATGTATGTAAATCATGTATATGACAAGGATATAGTAACTAGGATATATAAAGAACTCTTACAGCTCAGCAACAAAAAAACAAATAATCCAATTTAAAAATGTGCAAAGGGCCTGAATAGACATTTCTCCAAAGAAGATACACAAATGGCCAAAAAGCATGTGAAAATGTTCTCAACATCTTTCGTCACCAGGAAAATGCAAGTCAAAACCACAATGAAATACCACTTTACATGCACTAGGATGGCTATAATAAAAAAAATAAAATAAGGAAACAACAAGTGTTGGTGTGAATACAGAGAAATTGGAACACTCTTACATTGCTGGTGAGAATTTAAAATAGTGCAGCCCATGTAGAAAACAGTTTGTTGGTTACTCAAAAAGTTAAACATAGAATTACCATATGATCCAACAATTCCACTCCTAAGTATACATCTGAAAAAACTGAAAACAGGTGTTCAAACAAATATTTGTACACAAATGTTTATAGCAGCACTATTTACAACACCCATAGGTGGAAACAACCCAAATGCCCACATACTTTGAATGGCTAAACTGTGGTCTGTCCATACAGTGGAATATTATTCAGCCACAAAAATCAATGAAACACTGACACATGCTACAATGTGAATGAAGCTCAAAAAACATTGTGCTTAGTGAAAAAAGCCAGACACAAAAGGTTACATATTGTATGAGTATATTTATATGAAATATGAAATCACCAGAATAGATTGATCCATAGAGAAAGCAAGCAGATTAGTGGTTGCCAACCGATGAAGAGAGAGGAAGAAAGGGAGTGACTACTGAACAGACATGGGGTTTACATGGGGTGAAAATGTTTGGGGACTAGATAAAGGAGGTGACTGCACAACATTGTGAATGCTCTAAAATGTCATTAAACTGTACACTTGAAAATGATTAATTTCATGTTATATGAATTTCACCTCAATTTTCAAAAAAGTATAAAAGGCTAGTTTCTCCATTTGCACATTTTTAGCCAAATATTTTCAATAAAAGCAAACACTCGAATGATTAAGATGAGGCTCATACCAAGTTGCTTCCTTTAAGACACACCTCACTTGGAAAGAATCGACAGACATGGACAGATACCACAAAAACATTCAGTTCTTATTCTTTGAGATCTAAGCCTGTCACTGGCTAGAATTCTAAACATGCTAATATGCTTCTCCATGAATGACCCAGCACTTTGGTGGGGGGCAGGGGGAGTCCAGCAAAAAGAAAACAGACCTATACCCTAAAGAATAGGGGCCAAGTCCCATTCCAGAGCCCACAGCTAGGGTACCCACCTGCCGTGAAGCCAAAAAGCTGAGAATCAAGGTAGGAGAAAGAGGCTGAAGAGGGAGAGAGACAGAGAAGGAGAAACGCAGAGGTGGAGGCGCTACAGTGAGAGGGACCCTGAGGGACACCTGGTGTACTGAGACCCGGGAGGGGCTGCTGCAGGCCAACACTTGGAGAGAGAACCACCTCCCACTACCTAGCATCACCTGTGGCCTTCCTCTGTGACGTTTCCAGGCATGTTGCATTGTTGCAACCAAGGACACGAGCGGTTATCAACACTCGGTATTTGTTCAGGCCCTTGAGCCAGAATAACATAAGCCAGATGCCACCTCCTCACCTGCACCCTCTTGGAGGTTACTGCGTCCACCTGCTGCAGGTCAGAGTGCACCTACTAGAGTCAGGAGACCTGCATGCAACAGAGTCCACGACTCCTCCCCTGGCTGCTTCTGTGACAGCACTGGGAATGGGGATGACAGCGTGACCCACCCTACCTACCACCCATGGTCAACATGGGAACCAAAAATGATGAATGCATAGTAGCCCCTAAGGCATTAAATACTGTCCAAATGTTAGCTTCTGCAGCAAATGATTAGCACATAATTTTAAAAATCAAGTAACAGACTTTGTTTTACCCATGCCCTAAATTTTAGGAGTTAGATTCTTCCAGTGCACTCCATCACGGAACATGTATTTTCTGGCCCATACTTACTCCCAACAGCAAATCCTCTCATTCTTTTGGAAGCAAGGACCTGGCATGTGTGGATGTACTATGAGGGCATGGCCAAAGAGAAGAGGGTGCACGGGGGTGGCAGGGTCCACACAGAGCATCCCAAACTTCTGCCTGGCTCTCAGGCCATCTGTAGCCACACCCAGGTGGCCCAAAACAAATGTGGGCTGCAGTCCAGAGGGTGATACCAAGCACATTTCTGCCGAATATTTTCAATAGAAGCAAACATTCTGTCAATTAAGATGAGGCTCACACCAAGTTGCTTCCTTCCAGACACGCCTCTTTCGGAAAGCATCCACTGACAGGCATGTCTGCTTTACACTCTAGAAGTTGGCTGGACATTCCTCCCATCTACTTGGAAAACTCACATGGGGAGAATTCCTTGTTTTAAAATGGTTAATCATTATTCCTAAATACATCACAATGCTGGCTCCATGGGGAGAGCCCTTTCTCCCAGTGTTCAGGCATCTGAGGTTCTAGGATTTAACCATAAGCTCTGTTGATGTCTGACCCCTCATGGGACCTCCTTAACTTTCAGCATACATACTCCACTGGCCAACAAAAGAGCCGGCCTGCTGAGCACGGCCACAAGCCTCAAAGCGTGTCCCCAGGTACCTCAGACGTGGCTCTGCCCCAAGGAGCTCAAGGTTGAGTGGACAGAACAAGAGCCCACAGAGGCCAACTTAGTCCTGCGAGAGAGGGACACAGAGACAGGGTCCTTGGGAGGAGGGCAGGGGAGGTGCAGATGGACACGTGGGAATCAGAGGGAGCTGTGCCAGGCAAGTCTTGTCTGCTCTACCTTCTGAGCACTTCCAGAAATTAGACCCTTCTCCCCACCCCAATCCCTACCACCCCAACCCCCAGTATGAGCCCTGTTGTCTCTCATCTCGACAATGGCAGTAACCTCACTCTGGCTCCCTGCCCTGTCCTTGTCCGTAAGTGTCTCTGTGGAAGCCAGAGAGACTTGTCAAAGCCTCAGCTTGCTCCCACCCGTCCTCTGCTCAGAGCCCCTCCAAAAGGCTCCTCTGCCTTTCTCAGAGAAGCTGAGTCCCTGACACACCTATAGTCCTTCCCACGTGGCCTCCTTGCTGCCCATCCCATCCCTGTTTCTTTGCTCCCACAGGGCCTTACTCACCTCTCTGCAGCAGGACCCACCAGACTGACGTGAAACTATCTATAAGTCTGGGTCCCTGACGAAGAAACCCTGTAAGAGGCAAGAGATCTGCCTGGCTACCCCCAGACCCCTCAGAGCCAGCCTGAAACCCACACAGAATACATGCCCAACAAATATTTACATAGGAATAAATAAAACTTTTGTCACTGAAATGACCTGCACAGCTTTCAAGCTTTCAAGTCAATTTTACTAATAATGTCTCCAAAAACTTTTCAAGTCCAACAGAACAAACAACTGAAAGAGGGCCAGAAAGCTACCATTTAAGGATGTTTAATATTTTAATATTAATAGAATCATTCTTATGTCCCCGAGATTGAAATTCTTCAAATCAAGTTGGTCACAAGGTAAGAGGCCAGGTCATCTACCACATGGCTGCAGGCAGGGGTGGAGGGCAGGGGGTGTGGTTTCCATCCTCCAGATGGAAGACAAAGGCACAGGGACCACACTGCATGGCCCCTGGGGCTCTGCACAAGAGTGGGAGCCCTAAGAGAAGAGGACAGGTCCCCAATGCCTGTGCAGGGCCACATATTCCTGCCAATTGGGGCGGACAAGGCACTCTCAGAAGATGACTAGCTTCCAGCTGCCTCCTGCCAGGTCCTGCGGCAAAATCTATCCCTTCTAAGTCAAGGCTGCACTCACGGTAAGTGCCAGGGAAGACCTGCTGAGCTAATGAGGTGCCCCAGCCCCAGGAGCAACCGGCCAAGGTCAAGATGGGGTTGGAGGAGGACTCCTACAAAGACTTGGTGAAGAGGCAGCTCAAGTATGTCACACATCCAGGGACAGTGGGGGCAGGGGGGGGCCTGAAAGGAGGGCACCCCCCACCCTGCACTACCCCTCCAGAGAATGAAGAATGCACGATCCCAGGATGGAACACAGTGCTCTGCCTCCCCCACCCCCTGGTGACCACTCTTTCCAACCCAGCCCAACAAGGGACTCCCCCTGGCTCCCCCAAGAATGCTGGGAGGGGCACTCTGGCACTCAGAGTCCCTGAGAAGGCAGACTCAGCCTAGAAGCAAGCTCTGGCCCCAAAAAGGGCCAAAGCTCTGTCCCAAACAAGTTCTTGGCTGCTGAAGCTGGCAAAAGCAAAGATACAGCCACTGTCAGTGTAGGTGACTTAGAGACCCTCTCTCCAATTCTCCCTAAAATGGGGCTGGCTAGAAGAATGTGATGTGACCACAGGTGGGACAGACAGGCTTTTTAATTTTAACAGTTATGTGTTTATTTTTACAGTTACTGTGTATGGCAAGTTACACTAATGTTCTATTTCAGGGAATGATACGAAGTTTCCTTTTAAAAGAAATATTCTCCACAGTAAGGAGACATGAGGATTGAATGCAATGCAGAATCCTGGAAAAGAAAAAAGACATTAAGGAGGAGAACACTGGTTTAAAAATCTGAATAAAGTCTGTAGTTTAGTTAACAGCACTGCACCAGTGTAACTTCTGCGTTCTAGCACTGGTACCACAGCTATGGCTATGGTAAGATGTTAACCTTAGGGGAAGCACAGTGAAGGATATAGGGAAACTATACTATTTGGGGAACTCTGTTGTAAATGTAAAATTCCCTCAAAATGAAAAGCTTAAAAATATGCAAACTTTTAAAAAGTGAGCTGAAATGTTAAGTAGGCAGTAAATCACAGGACAGGTGATACAAAGATCAGGAAAGACACATCAAGGGTCAGACAAGACAACCTGGAGATTAGGAAACACAGGTCTGGCCGCACACCTTCATTTACCGACCAGAGGAGTGATGCTGAGAGCGGCCAGGGGTCTGCCCAGGGCTGTGAGAGCCATGCTAAGCCCTCACCCCATGCTCTCCCCATCGCAGCTCCTGGCCTGGGCCACCCAGGGGAGTAGACACACCAGGAGGCTTTTTCCTCTTTGGCAACTGACCCTTAATTAGATGCACAAGAAAATGCCTCCCATGGCCAGGGGGAAGCACAGTCCCTTTCAGACCCCAGGGCTACCCCAGATAGGTGAAAATAAATCTGTGCTGATCAACTGCCCATATTGGATCCAATCAAAGACCTCAGATAAGAAATATAAAGATAAGGCATTCCCAAAAAACCCTCTTTCAAGGTGTCAGGACTGGTCCCATCTCCTCTGTCTCTGCCTGTGCCAATATGGCAAATGACACCATCCCCTCCGCCAGCTCTCAGCCCCCTCTCCCCCACCTGCCCCTCATTCCTGGGTTTTCCCTGGCCTTGAAGTCTATCTCGGAACTAGCCTTCCTTTCCCAGGGGATCCCCTTGGGCAGCAAGACAAAGGCCCTCCCAAGCTCTCTCACCTTCCTCAGTTTGGTGGCAGGGGCTGGTACAGGGGCCCAGGGGTGTGCAGGGGTGACTACTTGCCAAGTCCAGGCCCTGGTGGGGATGATGGAGAAGGGACAGGTCCTACCACTTTCAGCGCTACTCAGGGCCAGCTTCTCAGCATCTTTGGATCTGAGGCGCTGTAGAGGCTCCCTCCCATCTTGGTCTGGCTGTGAACTTCTTATGGCTGCCAGTTGGGGGTATGCATAGCAGCCCTGTTCTGGGCAGAGCTCAGCACTCACATCCAGTCTCCCCTACTCTGAGGGGTCTCTACAGCCCTGGGCATCCCCAGGAAGGCAGCCTGAGAGGCCTGGGTGTCCCCACCCCACAGAGTCCCATGCCCTCCTCCCTGTATCCCATTACAGGCATGGAGGTGGGACTCAGGCCTAGGGCAGACAGGCATGAGCAGGCCCCATCACATCCTGGCCACCCAGCTCCCCACATGTAAACTGGCAGGACCAGAGGCCATAGCCCACTTTAAGGGGCCACTGGCCAATCCTGAAGACTCACAGTCAGAACCCACAGAGGGGTCTCCTCTCTGGAGGGAGCATCAGGGACCACTCACCACCACACACCCCCTCTCTTCCCCCCAGCCTGCTCCTGGGGGTCTGAGATCCGAGGCCCTGAGGGCATACAGCACTGGCTAGCCCCTGGCCAGTCCTCCTGAGGTCCAAACACATCCCACAGGCAAAGTCAAACGCCAGAAAACCTGTTGGAGCAGTTTGGGCATGAGTATCACCTCCTCTTCCTCCTCCTCCGTTTACTTCTGGGTGGTGAGAGACCTCAGCTTTTGAAAACTAGGCACAGAGCCAGATCATGGCCACGGGCAAGAGGGGGCAAGAGGGCAGGGGCTTTCAGAGTCTCCAAGTGTTATCTCCTTGCCCCCCTCCCCGTCTTCCTTACAGAGCATGTCATGTCAAAACCGGAGCGTCCCTGCCTGGAACACGGAGGAGGGAAACCGGGAAAGGTGAAGGCCAGGGAGGCGGCGGCAAAGCCACAATCCCCTCCTCGCACCCCCAACCCCCACCACACAATCACCCCCCCCCCCACACACACACACATACACACACAGCCACTATTCTGTCACCACACTCCCGCCCGGGGCCCCGCAGGCCTGCCGGGTCCAGTAGCTCCGCCGGGGCCCGGGAGGGATCCTGCCCGCCGAGACAAGGTCCAGGGGAGCTCGCGGGCCACGGCGGAGGGTGGGCGCGCCGGCCACTACCTCGCCGGCGCCCCCACGGCCACTCAGCCCCGCCAGCGGCAGAGCCCGCCACTCGCGCCTCTCCGGGGACCCGCGCCGGGCTGCGCGCCCGCTTCTCCCGGCCCAGCCAGCCCTGAGCCCGCGCGGGGAAAGTTCCTGCAACTTCGCAGGGAGGAGGCGACGGGGGCTCTGGGCCTGGGCCTCCCTCCGGGTGCCCGGCCTCCGCGGCCGCCGCGACCCCGCTGTCAGGCGGCCGGGCCCGGGCCTGGCGCTCCAACTTCCCCGCGCCCCAAGCCCACCTCCCGGCCGGTGGGTCTCGCTTTGTGCAGCCAAGGGCGCCCAGCGCGGGCCCCATGCCTGGCGCCCCCGCCCTGGGCACAAAAGGGCGCGCAGCCTGGCCCAGCCCGACCCGAGCGCTCGGAATGCGGCGGCGGCCCGTCCCTGAGCTGGGCCTGCGGGCGCGCAGCCGGGGCGTGGGACGCGGCCGGGCGCGGTGGCCTGGCCGGGCCGGGCCGGGCGGCCACCGCGCGCTCACCTGCCGTGGAACCAGTCCTTGCAGGCGTCGCACTCGATCATGAAGCGGGTAACGTCGTAGGGGAGCCGGCAGACGCAGTACACCGGCACCGTCGCCATGTTGCTGCGCCGCGCCGCCGCTCGGCCCCGCCGCTGCGCTGCCCGGGTCGGGCCGGGCCGGGCCGGGGGCCGGGCCGGGGCGGGGGCGGCGGAGGCGGCGGGGCGCAGGCGGCGCCGCGGCCGGGAGGGGACGGAGACGGGGGCGCACGACAGCCCCCGCGCGCGCTCCCGGCCGGGCGCGTCCACACAATGCCGGGCGCGCTGGCTGGAGGGGCCGCGCCGGGAGCCGCCCGCCGGCCCGCGGGGCGCAGGGCGCGAGTGTGCGCGGGGGACGGGCCGCGCGCGGGACACAAAAGGGAATGGACGCGGGGGCGGCGGGCGGGGAGCCTCGGCCCCACCGAAGGGACCCCCGGCCGCCGAGCGGCCTCTACGTCAGCGCCCCGGGTGGCGCCGCCTCCGCCCGCCGGCCTGGGCCGCCGCTCCCGCCGCCTGGAAGGCGGGCTGGGGGACCCTGCCGGGGGAGAAGGTGGGTTGGGGGACACCGCCGGGGGAGAAGGCGGACCAGGGACGCAGCCGGGGGAGGTGGATTGGGGGACCCTCCAGGAGAGAAGGTCTGGGACCCCCCGGGGAAGAAGGCGGACGGGAGGAACCCGTCGGGGGAGAAGGTGGGTCGGGGTAACCTCAAGGTAGAGAAGATCGGCTGGGAGAACCCGCCAGGAGAGAAGGCGAGCCGAGGGGTTCGCAGGAGAGAAGGTGGGCTGGGGAGACCTTGGGGAAGGCGGGCAGAGGAACCCCGAGGTTGAAGGTGGGCTGGGGGAGAAGGTAGACTAGGGGGCCCAGAGGTGGAAGGTGGGCGGAGCCCCGGGGGAGAAGGTGGGCTGGGGGGACCCCCGGGGTGCAGGATGAGAGCCCGTAGCTTGTCCTTCCTAGTTCGCAAAGCAGAGAAGCAATTAGTTGGCCCTCCCTAACTTTCTTCTGACCCGCCAGGGTCCTGCGGTATTCCTCCTCCTTCTTGGCCTCACGGGCTCTGGCCTCCCTTCCGTCCCGTGTTCCCCCACTGAGTTTCTGGCTTGGATGCAACTTCTCCTTTCCTTTCAGTCCTGGCTGGGCACGCCTGCTGTCCTTCACAGGATCCCGTGGACTTCCCCGATGCTCAGCCCTCAGAGGAGGACAAAAACCAGGGCCTAGAGTGCGCTGGCATGGGTGGGTCTGCTCTGTAAAGAGAGAGCTACCTGGCATTTGAGCCACCCAAGGACCCCAATTAGAGCCCCCCAGGCCCATGACCTAAGGGGTAGGGAGGACAGTCCAGAGACCTGGCCTCTGTATCCCAGGCGCTGAGCCCCCAGTAGAGAGGAGAAGCCCAAGGTGTGCTCAAGGGATCTTTTCTCAGGGCACTATCGGAGGCCCTCCTCTGCCCCCTCCCCAGCTGCTGTATCCTTTGGGCATTGGTGCTGGGCAGGGGCCACATTGGTAGTTAGAAGCCCCAGGGCGTGACCTGCGCTCCCTCCCTCACTGTCCGCCTCCCCTCACCCCCACCCCCTTCAGCAGCTGCCAAGGGGCCATTTGCTCCACTGCAGCAGGCTCAGTTAAGGTCCTCCTTCCTACTGAGCCAAAATCTGCCCTCAGAGTCTGCCACCCTCCCTCAGCCACTGATTCAGGACACTACCCATGGCAGGGCCTTGGGGGAGGGGGCACAAGCATGGGAAAGAGGAGGGAGGGAAAAAGAAGCTGGGGATGGAGGGAGAGAAGAGAGAGAGGGTTACTCCTACCTCTCCCACCTCAGAGCTGTTGAAGATGGAGCACAATAAGGCCTCCCTACCTGAACTCCAGCTGTGACCTCTGGTTCCCTTCTTCCTGGGTGAAAGGCTAGGCGGTTCTTTAGTACTATGGTTCTGGGAAAGGAATAACTATTAAGCCATCATCCACCATTAGCACCCTGGCGTGAATTCATGCAGGTAAAGAGTGCTCACCCTGAAGGTGAATGTCTAAAAGGAGGCCCAGAGAGAGCCCAGAGGGTGGGTGCTGCCCAGGTACCTGAAAAATTTCCCTTGCCCTTACAGCAGTACTAAAGTGGTCAGATGAGTAGGGCCCAAACCCCTGACGAAGCTAGAAACTTCTGGAGGCCACCATGGTGCAGGGAAAGTTTCTGTGACTGTGGGCATTCCTCTATCTCCTAACAGTTCTATTCCCTTGTTTACAAATAATTATAATAGTTACCCAATAGTTACCAAATGCTCACTGAAGACAGTGCACGGGGCTCGGTTCTCCACAGCTTTTACCAGTATTCAGCCAGAAGTTTGTAAAGTGCTTGGCATATTGCCTGGGTCAAGGTGGCTATTACTACATACCCAGCAGTTAGATAGGTGTCATTGGTGCCATTTTACAGAAGTGAAAACTGAGGCTCAAGGCAATTAAATGCCTAGCCAGAGGTCAGCTGCCTGCTGAGAGGGAAGGGGAGGGAGCAAGCAAGGAACCCTCAGTTTGCAAGTCCCCAGCCTGTGTCCCTACCCTGCCTGGGAAAGCTCATAGAGGTCAGTAGAGGTCATTCAGGGCTGTCTGCCCTCCCCACTCACCACCAATCCCTGCCCTCTGGAGCAGTCCTATCTGCAGCTGGGCCCACCTGTAGTTATTCCTCTTGTTCAAAGCCCCCCATGGGGGCTGCCTGGCTGCCTGCCTTCTGCAGGACAAAACAGGTCCTGGGCCCGTGAGCTCCTTCTGTTTGGCTTCTCTGTCTGACTTCCCCTTTTCTCTGTCTCATCCCAGACACACACCTCTCCACTCCTCCCTTCCTCCTTCCCTCCTCCTCTCACTCCTATGCTTAGGTACTTATCAAGCACTTCTGTGTGTGCAGAGCAGCATTGGAGACACTGAGGATTCAGCAGTCTCAGCTGTGTTGGAGTTCCCACTGGAGTAGAGACAGTTGATATGTATGTAAGTTTGAGTGCATTGGGTAGGCAGAATGGCCCTGGGCAGAGGGGTGGGCAGAGATGGCCCCCGAGAAGGTGACCTGGGAGCAGAGGCCAGGATGGCACAGAGAGGGCAAGGAGTAAAGTGAGTTTGCTTGTGTCCAGAGGTGAGAGGGAGGGACAGGCCCCAAGGGGAGGAGGGCAGTGGTCTCCGAAGTTCAGGTGGTGTCTTGCCCTCAGTACTGTGTTGCCTCTGGCCCGACACTCGGTGGCCCCTCTGCTTGCACTGCCCTGTGCTTCAGCAGCTGTCTGCCACACCCTCTGTTCCCCAGGGCTCTGCTGCCATTCAGAGCCACAAAGCTGTGTGAGCGTGAAGATGTCCCCACTCAGCACCCCAGTCGGCCTGGCACATTGCGGGCACAAGGTGGGTGGGCTCAAAAGCTATGTGGACCCTGTCACCCCTGTACCCTGGTGCTCCAGTGACAGCCAGACTACAGCATTGCACATGGGCAGTGAGCATCTGAGGCTAATATTTTAAATGTTTTATTGTGGAGATGGTGTCTCTGTTGCCCAGGCTTGAGGAAGACGGGCTTTGTTCCCCTTCCTACCTAGTGTTTAAGCCTAGCCTGTTCCAGTTCCTGTTGTTTTATGTGTTCACTCACTCAGTGTGCTAAGTGCTATGCAGGTTTTTAAAAATTTGTGGCTAAATGTACATAATATAAAACTTACCATTTTAACCATTTTTGATGTGCAGTGCAGTGGTATTAAATACATTCACACTGTTGTGCAATCATCAGCACTGTTCATCTCCAGAAATTTTTTTACCTTCCCCAACTGAAACTCTGTCCCTGTTAAACAATAATTCCCTTTTCTCCCCTCCGCCCAGCCCCTGGTAACCACCATTCTCCTTTCTGTCTTTGTGAATTTGATGACTTTAGAACCCTCTTATAAGTGGAATCATGGGCAGACAGACCAGGGAAGAAAAAAATGTGGAATTATACAGTATTTGCCCTTTTGTGACTGGCTTATTTCATTTAACATAATGTCTTCAGGTTCGTCCCTGTTGTAGCATATGTCACAATCTTCTTGCTTTTTAAGACTGAATAACATTCCATTAAATGGATATACCATGTGTTGTTTATCCATTCATCTGCCAGTGGATACTGGGTTGTTTCCACCCCTTGGCTATTGTGAATAATGCTGCTGTGAATATCAGTGTGCAAATAACTGTTTGAGTCCCTGCTTTCACTTCTTTTGGATATATATCCAGAAATAGAATTACTGGGTCATATGGTAATTCTATTTTTACATATTTTTTTCAGTGCAGGTGTTTATGTTGGTATATTTTCATATTTTTGAGCAACTGCCATACCATTTTCCTCAGTGCCTGTGCCATTTTACATTCCCACCAGCAATTCACAAGAGGTCCAATTTGTCCACATCCACCTCAACACTCATTATTTTCTGTTTTGTTTTTGGCTTGGTTTTGTTTTGTTTATGTTTGGTAATAGCCATCCTAGTGGGTATAATGCAGTATCTCATTGTGTTTTTTACCTTCATTTCCCCAATGATTGGCATTTTCTTTGGAGAAATATCTATTCACACTCTTTGCCCAATTTTGAATTGGTTGGTTTGTTTTCTGGTTTTGAATTGTAGGCATTCTTTATATATTCTGGATATTAATCCCTTATCAGGTGTATGACTTGCAAATATTTTCTCCTATTCCATAGATTTCCTTTTTACTCTGTTGATTGTGTCCTTTGATTTACAAGTTTTTAATTTTGATGAAGTCTAAATTATCTGTTTTTTCTTGTGTTGCCTCTACTTTGGTTTCATAGCCAAGAAATCATTGCCAAATCCAATGTCATGAAGCTTTTTCCCTATGTTTTTTTCTATGAGTTTTATAGTTTTAGCTCTTACATTTAGGTTTTTGATCCATTTTGAGTTAATTTTTGTAAATGGTATAAAGTAAGGGTGCAACTTGATTCTTTTGCATATGGATATATGGTTTTTAGAGCACCATTGTTGAAATGATTGTCCTTTCCTCGTTAAATAGTCTTGGCCCCTTTGTCAAAAATCATTTGATCATTATGTGAGAGTTTACATCTGGGCTCTCTATTGCATTTCATTTGTCTATATGTCTTTTATGTCAGTACCACACAGTTTTGATTACTATAGCTTTGTAGTAAGTTTTGAAATCAGGAAGTGTGAGATCTCCAACTTTGTTCTTCTTTTTTAAGATTATTTTGGCTACCTGGGGTCCCTTGAGATTCCATATGAATTTTAGGATGGATTTTCCTTAAAAAAATTATTTCTGTAGAAAACGTTGGGATTTTGATAGGAGTTGCAGTGGATCTGTAAATTGCCTTTAAGAGATTGATCTTTTAAGAGTAAGTCTTCTAATTCATGGACAAAGCCTGTCTTTTATTTGTGTCTTCTTAAATTGCTTTCAGCAATATTTGTTAGTTTTCAGTGTACAAGTCTTTTGTCTCCTTGGTTAAGTTTACTCCTGAGTATTCTATTCTTTTTGATGCTATTATAAATGGAATTCTTTTCTTAGTTTTCTTAGGTTGTTCATTGTTAGTATATGGAAACAAAGCTAATTTTTGTATGTTGATTTTGTATCCTGCTCTTTGCTGAATTCATTCTTAGTTCTAACAGGTTTTTGGATTGGGGTGTGTGTGTGTGTGTGTGTGTGTGTACTCTATAGGGTTTCTAAATCTTGATCTTACATGATATAAGACCATGTCATCTGTGAACAGAGATCATTTTACTTATTCCATTCCAATTTGGATACCTTTTATTTCTTTTTCTTGCCTAATTGCTATCGGTAGGACTTCCAGTATTATGTTGAATAGAAATGGCGAGAGCTTCTTATCTTTGCCTTGTCCCTGATCCTAGAGGAAACACTTTCAGCTTTTTATCATTGAGTATGATGTTAGCTGTAGGCTTTTCACATATGGCCTTTACTATGTTGAGAAGTTCCCTTTTATTCCTAATTTATTGAATTTTTTTAATCAAGAAAAGTTGTTGAATTATGTTAAATGCTTTTTCTATATTAATTGAGATGATCATGTAGGTTTTTATCCCTCATTCTGTTAATATAGTAAATTACAGATTGATTTTTGGATGTTGAACCATCCTTGTATTCCAGGAATAAATCCCACTTGGTCATGTTATATAATCCTTTAGATATGCTGCTAAATTCAATTTGCTAGTATTTTGTTAAGGATTTTGGGATCAGTATTCATAAGAGATTTTGGTCTAAAGTTTTCTAGTATCTTTGTCTGGTTTTGGTATCAAAGTAATGATGGCCTCATAAAATACACCCAAAAGTATTCCCTACCGTCCAATTTTTTGTAAGAGTTTGAGAAAGACTGGTGTTAAGTTTTCTTTAAATGTTTGGTACAATTCACAAGTGAAGACATCTGTTCCTGGGCTTTGTTTTGTTGGGAGGCTTTTGATTAGTGACCCAATCTCCTTACTAGTTGTAGGTCTGTTGAGATTTTTTTATTTCTTCATGAGTCAGTCTTGGTGGGTTATACGTTTCTAGGAATTTGTCCATTCCATCTAGGTTATTTTGTTGGCACACAACTAGTGCAGGTTTCATAGCAATGAACAAGGCAGACACATTCCTGTCTCCATAGAGCTCATAGGCCAGAGCAAGAGACAGATAACTATTAATAACTGTTGAGGGGAAGAAGATGTCAGAAAGGAGATACTAGTTCAAGGTTGGGTATGTGTTTTCGTGACAGATGAATCCATTTGGTTGGTGCACTGGAAGTTCTAAGAGTGGGCCGCTTCTTGGGATACCTGATCAAACCAATTTGTTCCAGAACCCACTGAAGTGAACAGTGCCCCATGGAAATTTTTTAAGTCATCTGTGTTTTTCTGGTAGGTATGAAAGTGATCCTTCTTGTTGACCATTTCTGGGATGGTCCTATGATGTTTGGATGCAGTGAGTTTATAGACAAGAGCCCCTTGGCCAAGTGGCTATCCAAAGGAATGCTGTTACTAACACACTAGAACAGGGCAAACCAGGGCTGGAGAGACCCTCCCTACAGCCCACGTGGGGGTCATTTGAGTCTGCAGGAATGGACATGCACAAATGCCAGGAGTAGCCTAGTTTACTGAGGTCAGGGTGCCTCTAGCTGTTTGCCTCCTGTGCCTTCTGGGCACAGCATGGAAAAAGGCCATCCTGGGCATCTGCCCCGAGGTGCCTGGAATCTGCCTGGGTAATTCCCACCTGACCTCTAGGTCGTTCCTCAGAGAGGCTTCCCTCTCAACTTCCTCCCACCCTCACGAGCCCTGTACATTCCTCATTTCCTCTGTGTGTTTTCTTCATAGAGCTTCCTACCATTGCTGCTGCATTTTCACTTGGATTTATTTTCTCTTGTGCACATTTCCACAACTGTTATTTCCCAGCACTGCCCCCTGTAGACCCTCCCAGGGTGACTGGTGGGCAGATGAAGGCACAGAGGAATATTCCTCTGTGCAAGGGAAACCCAAGATCTTTCTTTCCAGGTTTCCATGGCTTTGGGGGTACTGGTGTAGGTAAGGCCCTCAGCCTCAAATCTGACCTCTACTTGTCAGAGAGACAGGACCATAGTTGTTGCCACCTAGGCAGGTTCATTCCTGACCAAACTGTTCATGTTCTGTTCAGCCTGGGCTACTTCCAGTTCTAGGAATCAAGAAAAAAGAAATGTGTGCATTCCAGAGCTAAGTCACACCCTGCAGAGGGTCAGGAATGGTGGTGGTCCCACTGTGGGCTTAGACACCCAGGCAGGGTACTGTCTCCATGGTGGCATGCAGGGTCTATTAGATTCTAGGGCTGTGTAACAAAGTACCACAGACTAGGTACCTTAGACCAACAGAAATTGAGTGTCTCCCAGTTCTGGAGGCCAGAAGTCTGCAGGGCCCTGTCCCTCTGAGGGCACTAAGGGAAGGATCTGTTCCCGGCCTCTCTCCAGCTTTTGCAGTTCCTTGGCCTGTGGCAAAATAACTCCCATCTTTACACGACATTCTCCCTGTGTGCATGTCTTTCTGTGCCCAAATTTCCTTTTTATAAGGATACCAGTCATATTGAATTAGGGACCATCCTACTCCAACATGACCCCATCCTAACCTAACTAATGACATCAGCAAACACACTATTTCCAAATAAGGTCACATTCTGAGGTCCTGGGGGTCAGGACTTCATATGAATTTGGGGACACCATTCAGCCGATATCACAGGGTGAAGCATCTTAATGAAAAGCCTGTTTTGCCCCATCTGCAGATCCTGGGGTCAACTTAGCCTGAGCTCTGATAGGGGAGTTAACAGGGCCAGGTCTGGCGGCTTCCCGGGGGCACATGGAGGAGGAAGCAGACACCCTGGGGACCAAGGGTGGGGAGGATGAAAGTGAGGCTGGCAGACTGGCTAGCAGCAGGCTCCTAGCAGAAAGCCCCTACAACAGCCACTCCACAAAGTGAAGAGCTAAGTAGCAAAGGATTTTTGTCCAAGATGTAGTGGGTTGGGGGCAGAGGAAGCAACAAGAAATTAGTGCATTCTCAGAAGAATTGAGGGCAGAATAAAACTGATAGAGGAGAGATTCGCCTCTAAGAATATCATCCATCTTGAGAGGTCTGGCACCCTGCTGTCTGCCCCTGCAGTGCAGAGACAGGCTCCCTCCCAGCAGGGAGGAGGAGACATGGGCAGGCAGGCAGTGTTCCAAAGGCCAAACCTAGCACTCCCTTGCTCGTTGCTGGTGATGATATGGATAAAGGTGTAGACAGTGAATTATTTCTTAAAATTCTTGCCTTTGGCCTAATTGTTTGGAGTATCATAAAAGAGCCAGGGGGGACATTAGAAGATCCTTGTCAATTGAAAAATGAAGAAACTGTGGGCAAATTAAACGTAAGAGAGGAAATGTTCACTCTCACTAGAAATCAAAGCCATGCAAATGAAAACCCATTTTGACACTGTCAAACGGGCAAAGACCAATGCCTTGACTGTGCAGGGCTATTGCAGACAAACAGCTCCTGGGCCTTGGACACCAGGCCGAATCTTGGGGCCAAATCTGTGGGAGCACCATGTCTCCCTTTCCTCACCCTTCCCACCCTGGGAGCTTCTGATGAAATGCTAACCAGGACTAATGACATGGATGATCACAAGACTCACCTACGGGGTGGTGTGTGTGTCCAGGGCCCACTGGGCATCGGAGTACACCCCATCCTTCCTTGCAGCCTTCCAAGGGCCACAGCATGCCAAGACACCCCAAAGCCCTGCCCTCAGGGTGGCTGTGGGCTTCTCCCCTCTCCGTGGATGCCCCTCTGCCAGGCACTCTATCCACCTCCCCTGACCTGGACCCCATCTTCCCTGACTAGCTCCTCTCATGGCTCTGTCACCTTGCCCACCCGACCCATCACCCCACCTTCCTTTCCTCATTTTCTTGCTTGAAATATTCTTATTTGTATACATGTATGTTGTCCCCCCATTCAAATGTAAGTATCACAAAGGCAGGGTCTTGAAGCATTCTTTCCCATGGGCCTAGGGCTAGGCCTGACACAGCCGCTCTGCTCTGAAGTACTTGTTGAAGGACAAATAATGTGAAACACCAACCACGCTGGTGGTAAAGACGGAACACATTCTGGTGCAGCCCCACCGTGGAGTCTGTGGGGCTATGGCAGGCTATGGCATGGCAGGGAAAGACAGTCATCAAATGATCCTAGGTGGGAAAAATGTTACAAAATATGTATGGACAGCATGATTATTTTTTTGTATAAGAAAAAAAATCTGGCCAGTGTGGTGGCTCACGCCTGTAATCCTAGCACTCAGGAGGCCAAGGCTGGAGGATTACTTGAGCTCGGGAGGCTGAGACCCACCTGAGCAAGAGCGAGACCCCGTCTCTGCAAAAACTAGAAAAATTAGCCAGATGTGGTGGTGCATGCCTGTAGTCCCAGCTATTTGGGAAGCTGAGGTAGGAGGATCAGTTGAGCCCAGGAGTTTGAGGCTGAAGTGAGCTATGACAATACCACTGCACTCCAGCCTGGGTGACAGAGTGAGACTCTGTCTCAAAAAAAAAAAAAAAAAAAAAAAAAAAAGAAAAAAGAAAAGAAAAGAAAAAAGAAAGAAAGAAAAAGAAAAATCTATATTGCATAGGAGAGAGAGACCAAATGTTAACAATAGGTGTCTCAGGGTGGAGGAATTACTGGTGACTGTTTCTTTTTGTGTACCTATACAGTATTTTTAAAATGTACCACAACATACTACTTTTGAAACAAGAAAAAAATCAATAAAAGCTAGTTTTTTAAAGAGAGAAAATAGGTGGTCAGCTGGGAGAGTGTGTGGTTTGCCCCAGGATGCCATGCTGCCAGGAGAAACACCAGCATCAGAATCTGGTCCTGAGCCCCACCAGCACCACCATGGCCACTGGTCCCCAGGCCTTACCCTGCAATTCTATGAGTGTGGGAGGAGTGGCCAGTGTGTCTCCTGCCCAGCAGGGTGTCCTGTCCTCCCTGTTCCGCCTCAGCACCCTCTCCTTTCCTATTTCCTTCCTGCCCATGCCTGCATCTTCAGGGGCTTCAAGAGCACCTGGAAAGACCCCCCCCTTGGAGCTTGGGGCCAGTTTCTGCCCAGTCTCTGTTAAGAGTGACCCAGAGCATGCTGTAAGGATCCTTCCTCACTTAGAGCAACTGCAACTGTGTAAGTGATGAGAGCATTGTTAGGAAGGAACACCTGCTTGTTGCGGAGTGAGGATGCATCCTTGAGGTGACTGCGTTCCTGTTGCTGTGACTTTACAGAGAAACCCGTCCCTCTTCCCTCTCCAAGCCAGTGGGCTGTTCCAGTTTACTTTTCTGAAGTAGGGTGGACCTGCCCAGAGAAAGAACGCAGGCAGTATTGCAGGGGTTTTTTGGGGGGAGGCACTGCCGGCAGCGGGTGGGTGGAGGCCTGTGGGAACAAAAACACTTGTCTTCCTCCAAAACGCTGTCCCTCTGCCAGGCGTTTGCAACCCAGAGTGGATTAAATGTGCTCCCCTTACAGGCAAGAGCCGTCACTGGAGCGGTGATTTTTTTTAAAAGATGGAGCGGTCTTCCTCCACCTTCCCAAGCACAGACGAGGGCGGGCTGTTGGCCACCAGCAGGCTGGAGCCCGTGTGGCCCTTGGCCAGACAGGGCGGCTGTGAGGAAGGGCCCTGAGATGGCGGCGCCAGCATGAGTGACAGACAGGGAGGGGAAAGAGGCCTCAGGGTGAGCCTTGCTTCATTTCCTCCAAAATCTGAAAGCCAGATCCTGTGAAAAACAGATTAAATTCGTTTTGGGTCTGAACAACTAGAACTGGGAGAGCTGGCGGGGGCTTAAGTGGAGAGACTTTGGCCCAACTTGGGCCGTTAGTCTGCATCAGGCACCCGGAGCCTGGTCGGTCCCGGGCACGGAAGGAATCTGGTCGTCCCGGCCTCGGTCCCGGGCACACCGGGCTCTCGTCGGGCGGGCCTCCACCGCCGCGATGGCAAATCCAGGACACCAGGCTCAAAGGCCGCGACACCGCCCTGAGCGCTGCGCGCGCACCCGGGCCTGCGCGGTTGGGGGCCAGGGGAGGGGCAGCGCCACGCAAGGCCCCGCCTCCCGCTCAAGCCCCGCCCTGCCCCTCCACAGGAAGCAAACGCGCCTCCGGGGCGGGCGCCTGCCCCTACTGGGACGCGCGGATCGTGGCGCCCTCCTTTTTTCTCCCAGTGTTGCTGGGCACTTCCGGGTCCCGCCCGCCTCCCCACCCCTAGGTGGCAGCACGGGGCGCGTCTCCCAAGGTGCTGGCTGCCCAGGTG
The DNA here is from genome assembly GCF_041146395.1 of Eulemur rufifrons. Lineage (NCBI taxonomy): Eukaryota > Metazoa > Chordata > Mammalia > Primates > Lemuridae > Eulemur > Eulemur rufifrons. Next base: position 197,798,275 of record NC_090989.1, on the reverse strand, counting down.
AGGCGGTCACAGCAGTACACCTGTACTTCATACCAGGCTGCAGAGAAGAGCTTCGAGACAAAAATGATGGCATGAAAAATAAGCTACACTTGTAACACCAGGTTTTAAAAACGTGGTTTAATCAAATTTATCTCTTCCTCAGAGCTTTAAAAGAAACTGTTTTCTATTTCTATGTCTGCTTTATCAGAATTTTTTTTTTTTTATCTCTTTGGTTGCTTGAAATTTACCAATGAAACAAACGTAAGCATCAGCATAATTTTCATATTAATCATGTATTAATGTTCCCCTAGAGCTGGAAACCTGGAATTACTTTGAAAAGGAAAAATATTTTAAACTTTGGTTATCTGATCAAGCTTTTCAGTAGTTATTTCAATTTGAGTAAAACTTCGGTAAAATTTATGTTTTTACAAGTGAATTTAAAAGCCACACCATACTTTATACTAAAAGAATAAAGATTTTTATTAAGCATTGTAAGTTGCATTCAATAGCCTTCAGATACGCCACACCACAATCCATCGACAGTCAATCAAACCCAACAGCAGTTCATTCTTGCACAATCCATGAGTTAGGGCAAAACTCCCTTCAACTTACAGTAAGATCCTACTTAGCTCTTGCGGGCAGGGGTTGGGGAATTACACCTCATTTCTGATCACTAATGTGATGAAGAGCATCAGAAGTATATGAAAACGATAAGAAGTGATTCTGATTTCAAAGTACATTGTTTGGAAACATTAACAAAAACATCAAAATGATAGAAGTATACCTGCTTCTACTAAATTCTTGATGGGAAAGTTCTCAAGAACAAGCAATTTGTTTCCTGCTACAGAAGGGGGGGTGTTTTTTTTTTTTTAAAGATCAAAGGGTTTTTTTTTTCACAGAATTTCATATTTTGCTAATATGAAGGCATAAAACAGCAACAAAGAACAATAATGCATACAGCAGTGAATACACCAGGGTAATGTTGATATTTGAAACAGCTAGATAATTTTTGGGGGGGATTTAGAATAAATGCAACAGATGTCAATAATCACAAAATTTTAAGGTTAGAGCAAGATCAGTCAATGACTAAACAGAGTTAACATCTTTTATAGGACTATTACTGATTATTAGCATTTTTGTTTTGCAAATGGGCACATACTGGTAAGAATGGAAGAAAGGACAATAACATGCATAATATTAACTACACACTTTAAAAATTATGAACCATGCAGAAGTTTAGCTCAAGTAGTAGTACTAATGGTCTACGTCCGATTCAAAACCACATAGTTCATTGATCACAGATGCATGGTATTAGTCACGAAAAGTTTCAGAACACATTATGTTGATTTTGAAAGGTCATTTGCATCTTCTATGATTTCAACTTTATCTCCATTTAACTTGCTTGTAAAGTATGTATGATGTACTGTATATTTAAAATCAGCAGAACAGCAATATTACTCTATAATTTTTTTAGTTTTGATAGTTGCACTTTTTTTAACACAAAAGAACCACATCAACAGTGATGAAATTTAAGTAAGAAAGAAAAACTGTGGTTGTGCCTTATTTCTTTCATAATCATAAAAATCAAAGCCTTAAACAAAGCTTCATTGTGAAACAGTAATGCAAAATCAAATATAATGGCATACATATGGTGCCAAATGCTAAAAATTATATTTTAAGCTATATATACTTAAAGACTGCCAAAATTTGTTTTCTTTATAGTTCAAGAAACACAACTATAGGCTTTGTCATAACCAGTTTAAACTTTGTGTACTTCATTTTAAGTGCGGGAGTCAAATGCTCTTCATTTTCTTTCTCTTTTTTGTTTTATTGTAGCATTTTGACTACAACTGGTTAAAACTAAAAATGTGTTGTTTAAATCTCTGATATCAAAGAGGGATCTGAATTTCCAAAGTCCTCATTTTTCTCTTACGGAAAGGACAAAATGTACGTAACTGCAGGCTCTCTTTCTCTCCAGATATTCCTAAATCCTTACCCTTCCAGCATCCTTCACCCTCTATAAAAAATAAGTTTACTCTTCTTTATTTAAGACAGCTGCCTCCAGAGCAGCCTCTCTGTGGCAAGTGCTGTCTGTACTTAGTGCATTTAAATGAGGATTTGTATTGCACGTTTTAGAGTCATTGTTCAAGGCACTTTCGGAGTGGCTGGGGGCCCTGGCGTTGCCCGCACTCCCGTTCATCTGGGGAGCCGGCTTCTCCTCGGCCATCACTCCGTTTTCAGCCAGGGACCCGTCTGAAGACACAGCAGAGGACTTCAATTCCCCAGATTTCGACTTAAGTTCTTTGGCCACTTCTTCTGCTGAAGCAGCATAAGGAGGTCTGCCCTATTTAAAATGAAGGACAACAAACGATAAGGCGGCTTTTGATAAATATCGGGAGTGAGAGAATGCTGATTTTGTCCGAATGCTACCCCACAGATTCAAGAGCAGGAAGCACATGGTGGGGTCCTTCTGACTCTGTCTTTGCTTTGACTGAGCGTCAGGTGTGAGGAGCTTCACCTGCCTCAGTCAGTTCCCACTGTGGCCCCTCCCTCAACTTCTCTGTAGTCAATGTCCTGAAAATGAGGGAGATTTTCACTTAGGGAGCTCTGTCTAACCCTTTGTATAGTACCAAATCATTTAAAATGACAAATACCCTCAGTAAGTCCTCTCTGAAATGGAGACTATTCCTGCCCTGGCCAAACAACAGGCATCCCGCATCTGCCTGTGACGAGCAGCAGCACACACGCCCCACTTCTCCTGGGAAAGCAAAACCACCTCGGGGCAACCTCAGCAAGAAACAAATCTGCACTGAGAATCACTACATGTGTTTGTGAAATACCTCTTCTGAATGGGTCTCCCCCTTCCACTTAACAGATTTAAAAATAATTCTCTGGAAAAAAATGAAACTTGAGTGATTCAGCACATTTCCTGAAAGACAGGGCTCTCTGTGAGGACAGTGAAGACAGCTTGAAATCTTGAGTTGCTGATAACACAGACCAGTTTCTCTCCCTCAGCATATGACACTGTGTGTGGCCCTGGTGATTCTCTGCCACGGGGCTGCCCCTTGCACGGCAGGGTGTTTGACAGCACCCCAAGCCTCCACCCATTAGAAGCCAGTGGCATCTGACTTGCACCAACTTGTGGCAATCAACAATGTCTCCAAATGACCCTGGAGCACCAACTGCCAGGGCTGAGTACCACTGTCACAGACTGACTCAGTGCTAAAGGAAACCTGGATGGTTTTCACCTTCAAATGGTCATTTTTCAGATGAGAAAAGGCATCTTTCAACTCTTCATCCCAGCCTCTTTCCAACAAGAAGAGATGGTGGTGCTTTCTACCATCTCCAAGCCTCCTATGATGAAAACAGGGTATTTGCCTTGTTGGAAAACAACGCCTATTCGCTCGGCTCAGATGGAGATGGAGTGTGCCCTGTGACCTTAACTGGAGGGACAACCTCCATGAACCAGGGGGCCCCACACATTCTCCACAGTGTCTTCTCATTTTAGCTTCTAATACTAACATGCTCCTGTCATAAGTCAATGCTATTGTCATTTTCTTAGAAACTTGAGACAAATACTATAAAATATAAAAATATAGCAGGACCAAGAAGGGGGGAAAAAAATCATTCCAGAAATGAAGACTACATTAGAAGAAACAGAAGAACAAATAATATCTGGAGAAGATTAAAAGGAAAAAACATTTTTTAAAGCAGAAAGAAATGAAGATAGGGAAATGCAAATCAAAACCACAATGAGATAACACTTCACATCCACTAGGATGGCTAGAATCAAGAATACGGAAAATAACAAGTGTTGGCGAGGATATGGAGAAATTGGAACCCTCATGTACATTGCTGGTGGGAATGTAAAATGGTGTGGCCACCTTTGGAAGACAGTCTGGCAGCTTCTCAAATGGCTAAACATTGTAGTGACCATGTGACCCAGCAATTCTACTCCTAGGCATATACCCAAGAGAACTGAAAACACATATTTACACAAAAATTTGCAGGTAAGTGTTCATAACTTATCTGCCCCAAAATGGAAACAATGCAAATGTCCGTCAACAAATGAGTAGATACATTAATGTGGTCTATCCATACAATGAAACATTAGTCAGCAAGAGAAAGGAATGAGATACTGATACATGGCACAACATGTATGCTTACAAGGAATGTACAAAACAAGCAAATCCACAAGACACACAAAATAGATCAATGGTTGCCAAGGGCTAGAGGAGGGGATGGGGGAATTAGAGAGTGACTGTTAATGGGTAAAAGGTTTCTTTTTGTGGTGAAGAATATTCTGGAATTATTGGTGATAGTTTCTTGACCTTGAGAACAGACTAAAAACCACTGAATTACAAAAACCTGATTAGAAAATGATGCAAAGACCTGAAGGGACACTTTACCAAAGAAGATATACAGATGGCAAATAAGCACATGAAAAGATGTTCCACATCACAAGCCATCCGGGAAATGCAAATTAAGAAAACAATGAGGTCCCACAACACACCTATCAGGATGGCCAAAATCCAAAACACTGACAACACCAAATGCCACTGAGAATATGGAGCAAGAGGAACTCTCATTCATTGCTGTTGGGAATGCAAAATGGTAAAGCCACTTTGGAAGAAAGTGGTGGTGTTTTACAAAACTAAACACACTCTTACTACTATATAAATCCAGCAGTCATGCTCATGGGTATTTACCTAAAGCAGATGAAAACTTATGTCTACACAAAAACCTGCACATGAATGTTTACAGCAACTTTATTCATAACTGCCAAACTATAAGCAACCAAGATGTCCTTTGGTGGGTTAATGGATAAATAAACTGGTATATCCAGACAATAAAATATTATTCAGTGCTAAAAAGAAATGAGCCACGAAGCCATTAAAAGACATGGAGGAAATAATTAAGTGCTCATTATTAAGTGAAAGATGCCAATCTGAGAAGGTTACATACGACATGATTTCAACTATAGGACACTCTGGAAAAGGCAACAGTAAAAAAGATCAGTGACTGCCTGTGGTGAGAGGGGAGGGAGGGATGAACAGGTAGAGCACAGAGGAATTTTAGGGCAGTGACACTACTCTGTGTGATACTCCAGTGGTAAATAAATGTCATTATACATTTGTACAAACCCACAGAATGTACAACCCTAATGTCAACTATGGACTTTGAGTGATGATGAGGTACCAGTGTAGGTTCCTCAATTCTAACAAACCAGCCATTCTGTGTGAGGTGCTGACAGTGGAGGAAGCTGTGGGTGTTGGGGGCAGGGGTATATGAGAACTCTCTGCCTTATGCATCTGTAACTTCTGCTAGATTTTGCTGTGAACCTAAAACTGCTCTAAAAATTGGTCTCTAAAATACACAAACCACTAAATTGTACTTTAAACAGGTGAACTTCATAGAATGTGAGTCAAAAAAGGAAGAGATAAAGTGGAATCAAAAGAGCATGCTGGGCTGGGTGCAGTGGCTGATGCCTATAATCCTAGCACTCTGGGAGACCAAGGCGGCAGGACTGCTTGAGGTCAGGAGTTCAAGACCTGCCTGAGCAAGAGCGAGACCCTGTCTCTATCAAAAATAGAAAAAAATTAGCTGGGTGTAGTGGTGCACTCCTGTAGTCCCAGCTACTTGGAAGGCTGAGGCAGGAGGATTGCTTGAGCCCAGGAGTTTGAGGCTGCTGTGAGCTAGGCTGATGCCACTATACTCCAGCCAGGTCAACAGAGCAAGACTCTCTGTAACAAAAAAAAATTAAAAAAAAAAAAAAAGCATGCCAAATATTGAAGATAGTAACAAAAGAACCTGCAAGCAGAAGATGAAAACAAAGAACGAGTACAAAAATAAAAAACTATTAAATCAAGAAAACTTTCTTAAATAAGATTTGAAATCACATTTGGAGAAAGCGCCCCTTATACTGAGTACCCTGATCCAGAATAACCAGTACCAGGGCACGATCAAGTGAGGCCAGGAAACTTTTACAGAAAAATAAAAATAATTTGGGCATTTAGGCCAAAACAGCAATGAGTTCAAAGGTGAAGAAAATTAGATTATCATCAATTTTTGACAGAGAAGCTTTATTCCAGAAGTAAATAACATATTTGAGGAAAGAAAATGTGAGCCAATGCTTCCAAATAAGGAAAATTAACTGTTTTGAAATAGAATATTTTTCCCTAAGTCCTTCCTGCAGAATCTATTAAAGAAAGCATTTCAAAGACCAAAATGGACACAAAGACAGAAGGCTTAGTGGAGGGCACTTGATGTGTAGGTGTTTATAGAACCAAGACAAACGAGGTAAAAGGGAAAGTACACGAGGTCATGGCTGTCTGCCCAGATAACATAGACAATAATAGCATAGTTTTTTTTTTTTTTAGGAATGCTAGAATGGTGGGGGAGAATGGCGAGCACATATGCAAACATTTTCCTTTAACTGTTCTCAGTGAATGACACTGGTGACAGTAGTATTCATAGTTATTTTGAGTCTGCTGTGTGTACAACATGGGATAAAGTAAATGCTTAGTTATAGGATATTCTAATTTAATCAACACCTGGCTTCTTAAGAACCAAGATTCTCAAGATGGAAGAAAAGACATTTGGATATAACAGTAGAGGTTAAGTACAATTCCAGAAATCCTAAATTTGAACTGGACGATTCAGTATAAACTCATCACATTTTATTGCAGGGAGCATGTCGGTATATACGGGGTATATGTGTATACATACATGTGTGCATAGCATATATACATGCATGTGTGTGGGTATGCCTTTCCCCTCTAGTGCTGTTTATAGGAAAAACCTACATACAGTGACTCGGTACAGAAGAAAGGACATACGGATGTAAGAGAGAAAAGCTTATAAAAAGCCCTGTAGTTTTCAGTTTGAATTGGAAACATCAAAAGGAATTCAAGAGGATCTTATCTTAAAAAAAAAAGAAAGCCTGTATGGGTGTGCGTGAAGAAACAGAACTCGGACGCCTACATGCTCCCCTCGCTCTGTCCACAGAAGAGCACGAGGAATAGTGACCGAGCCTGTGGTGATAAGGATCCATTGGTGCCCGGACTGTGGTCTTCAAATGCTGTTTCCCACTAAAGAAACCAACTAAAAGAAGTGGCTGTCCCAGGTCTGTGTGGCCAGACGATGCCCAAGGTGTGGCTGGCCTATCACGCTACACCAGGCACAAAGCCACCATAGATCAGAGTCTTGGCAAAGGACAGAGCCAACTTGAAGAGGCTCCCAAACAACAGGATTTGGGCTCGAGGGAACTGACATTTGGTGAGCACCCATGTCCTAGTTGTTGTGTTTGACACTTGACAGCCACAGTGGTGTCCTCACAGACCTCTGAACACGGGCATGAGAAAACTAGCTTAGAAAGAAGACAGCATTGAAGGGAGTGAGCTGGCACAAACACTGTGCTGTCTTCTTACCTGAATTGCTGCTTGGTTTTTGTAACCTCTGCCATAGTACCTTCCACCTCTTCCAAATGTTCTAATGACTGGGGTAGAAATCACTCCTCTTGGACGCCTAAATCAATAAAAAAGGACAACAGCAAAGAGACTTAAATCTGTTACAGATTTAACATTTAAAATCATATCAAATGGATTTAAAGGTGTCTAATCTTATGCTTTATGAAGCATTGGGTTTATTAAGTATGGTCATATCACAGATTTATTACAAGGAATCCATCTCATTTTTTGGTTCATATCCAACACACTTAATTTGAAAATATAATACTTTAAAAATGCTATTTAAAAAAAATATTTTAGCCAAGTGTGGTGGTATGTGCCTATAATCTCAGATAACTTGGGAGGCTGAGGTAGGAGGATTGCTTGAGGTCACAAGTTCAAGATCAGCTTGGGCAACACAGTGAGATCCCTCAAAAAAATAAAAAATAAAAATAAAGGCACTGGGTTAATTAATTAATGTGTGGTTAATAATTTAATAATGGTTAAATAGTGCTATAAATTGGATCCTATGCAATCATTAAGAATGATGTTAAAGGAGAATGTATCTACCGATATAGAAATATTCTTACTAAACTCGTAAGTAAAAAAGCAAGTTACGGACTGTTTTCTTTCTTTATACAAAAGACATTTTTGTGGTTCAGAACTTACCCTCTTGCTGGGCCTCCAACAGAAACCACTTGCAGGGGGAAAGGCCCCCGGCCCCCGCGGCCCCGTCTGCTCCCAGCCCAGTGGCCAACCACAGTGCCAGCTATTTCTAGTTTCCCTCCCTGAGAAGGTATAGGTTGGACTCCTGCACAAAAAGATAGGAAAAGACAAAATCTTTACAATCACAGAATTAAGAATAGCAAGGAGATACAAGCAAGAAACTTTTCAGTTTTGGTTTATATTTAGCATGAAGCTGCTTTATCCTGCTTTGTAAAGACTTCTTTTTCATTATGTGGAGTATCTACGTGCACGCTTTGATTTTACACTGCTGTTAAGAAGAACCCATGACAACTGAATTACGTTACAACTACAAATGTGCAAGGTTTTTTAGATAGAAACAGATTCAATAAAGTGTTGTCACTGGGTACATATGGCATGCTTTCTATATTACCAAGATGGAAATCTGCAAACTCAGAATGTTTTTCTCTTTAGTTAAACACTTCCAGGTTATTACACCTTAACCAAACGTTATAGAAGATAAGTAAATCTAGCCTGTATGTCTTACTATATTGTTAAATTAGAATTTCCATAAGCAGTCATAAATATTCATTGTATTCACTAACTTCTATTAATTACTGTTGGCCTGCATATTCTAAGGTTTTCTGACTTAAGAAAATTCTGAAAGTGTTAACTGATAGCCAAATCTCTGATGTAAAGGAAACAAAACAAATGAACAAAAAACAGAGCCCCAATCATCTTCTCTGGCCATGGGAACAGATTATAATAAATACTCTATCATCTTGGTGTTAGCCATGGCAATAGAGCACTGTCCAATAAAAATCTACAAGCTTTATATTTTCTAATAGCCACATGAAAAAAATACAAAGAAACAGATTAAATAAGTTTTAATATTTATTTAACCCAATATATCCAAAATAATATTATTTCAACAGGTAGTCAAGATAAAAAAAATTAATGAGCTATTTTACATTCCTTTCCCTGTATTAAGTCCTTAAAATCTCGTGTGCATTTTACACTTTCTAGTCACAGTTGAAGTGTTCAATAGTGCATGTGGCCAGTGGCTACTACATTGGACAATGAAGACATGAGTTTCGGACACAGTTTTAGAATAGTTGAGAAGCAAGTTCCTCTCATTCCAGTCTAAGAAATCACTTCTCACTGCACATTATCCACAGTGAAATCTCCCCTCCTTCAGTCTGTTGTCCCGACTACAGGCCAGCTTCAGTTTCAAGGCACTGCAAGTTGCTGAAGCCAATCAAGAAGCAAAGAGGACACACGGCTGCAAGCTGCCCGAGGAACAGCCCCAGGACAGAGTGCCCTGCAGGAGGCTGGTGGGAGGACAGAGAGCAGGCAGAGGGGCATGCAGCTGCACCAGGGAAAGGCGAGGTAACTTCTGTGGCTGAGACAGAGGAGCTGATCCAACGCCACGTCTGCAAGAGTCACCTTTCCACACAGCACCCCTCTCTGGCCTCCCTAAATACCCCAAGTAACTGAGGTGGAAAAACATCGCTGATAAGAGAGAAAGGCTTGCCCATCCTCAAAGTGACTTCAAAATGTATCTGAACAATCCTGTTATGTGACTTGATGGCCAGATTTATATCTGCAGTCCCATAATGTGAGATTAGGACAAGCCACAAGTCACAGGCTTCAAATTATAGCAATATCACCAGACATTATTTCTAATGCTAAATGTTGAGACTTTTTTCTCCCTTGCAAGTCTAATACAAATTAAAAGAGAAGCAATGGGAATCTAAAGTAAACAGATTATTTATGTATCTGACATTAGGTCTTTGTTTAAAAACGTTTCTATGAAACAAACTGTGACAGACTTTTTATGCCAGGGACTCTGTGACTATTAGAATCTTCTATACAAGCATGATAATCTTTACCAAAAGATGGCTGCTTGGGAAAGAAACACCACTGAGTATTAGTCAGCAGCTCATCCTATGAACACGAGGCGATGGTCAGGTTACCAGGTGCACAGAAAGGCTCTGTTCTAGGTGGACACTCAGTGGTCTGCCCTGAAAGGAAAGACTGGCCACAGCAGAACCGCTGCAGAGACCTGAGGGCAGAGAGTCTCGGGGGCGGGGGAGCAATCAATGAGGGTCAGCTCAGGGACCCAGAAGACAGGGAATTCTGTTGGAGGAGGGGCTTGTGAAGACAGTAAAGGAAGGCAGGCGTCAGACGATGGAGCAAAGGAAGTGCTGGCAGGCAGAAGCTCTGGGAAGGGGTGGGTATAATTACCGCCCTGGGACTTGCTAGTCCTGCTGCTGTCACTGCCTGAGAAGGCTCCGCAGTGTCCCGATGCTGTCGCCACCCGGAAGGCACGGTAAGGGCCTGTCGCTACCGTTTCCCCATAGGGGCCTCCAAAGCCACAGACTCCTGTGGGACCCGGGGTAGAGAGAAACAGGGGAGAAGCGTGAGGGACAGGGCTTGGGGGCCCTGCAGGGCATTCGGGCAGAGCAGCCCCTGCCTCCTTCAGCTGCCAGGGAGGGGTCTCCTGGCCCCTCTTGTTGCCTTGCTGTCTTGGGCCCATCGTCCCCAGGGACCAGCACTGAAATGCCACCCTCCTTACAGCAGGTCATTCAATGGGGTACTGGCATCAGGGCTGAGGATGGGCCCTGGGAGATGGGTCTTGGAAGACAGCTTTCTCTAACCTGGATGGTTATTTCCCCTCACACATGAGGAAAAACTCTTAAAATGTGAGCAGAGAGTTTTTAGCTAGAATGACAGATTTCAGGATGCAGCCTCTGCATCTGCATCTACAGCTCTCTCCCCCTAATCTCCAGGATCAAGCTCACTCCTTGCGGACTTGAAGAACTGCTGCTGTGAGCCCCCGTGACTGACAATGACAGGGTCGACACAGCAGACAGGCTCGCCTAGGACGGCTGCACACTCTTCCCAGGAACGAGTCATGCCAAACCACTCACCTGCAAAGCCTCGGCCCCTGCCCTGAGACGGGGGGACAGGCCCGAAGTGCCGAGGGTACGCAGAGGCGGGGTAGAAGGGCAGGGCGGGTGGCGGCGGGAAGGGGAGCGCGTGGCTCTGCCGGGAGAAGTTGAGCCCCTCCAGCACGCTCTGGCGCATCTTCTCCACCTTGGCAGCCTGCTCAGCCTGCAAGGCAAGGACCAGCATGTGAAAGCTCGATTCAGTGTTTTAAGTGAACTGAAATGAGCATGAAAGAAATTAGATACATCAACTGCTATAAAAAAGTACAGTTGGTCCTCTTTATTCATGAGTCCTATATATGCAAATCCACCCACTTGCTAACATTTGCTTGTAACTACAAAATCAATACTCATGGCACTTTTCTGGTCACAGACTTGTACAAAATGGGGGAAGAATTTTAGATGCCGAACACACCAACCCCAGCTGAGGTCAAACAAGATCACGCCTGCCTTCTTATTTCAGCTCACCCTGAAAACAGAGCCTATTTAGTGTCAAAGTTTTTACACTTTTGTGCTTTTTCTTGGTGATTTCACTGTTTACAAACACCCCCAGCTTAGTGCTGAAGTCCTCCCCAGCATTCCCAAGTGCAGAGAAGAAAATCCATGTTGTAGAAGCTTCATTCAGGCACGAGTTATGGGCTGCTGCCTGTGAGTTCAATAATGAATTAACAATACATATTTAATAAGGTATCTTTAAACAGAAACACATAAGAAACAAGGTTATGTACTGGTTCTATGACAAAAATATGTGACCAGAGCCTTGAAGGACCCTAACCCTGTACTTCCCCTAGGAGCAATGGTTCAGTATTTGCTAATCCAGTGTTCAAGGTGAATTTCAGAACATAGCTACCGTGAATAACGAAAATCAACTGTATTATCAGGAGCCTGACTCATTATGGGCACTAAAGCAATATTTAGTTATACACACTGGGCCGGGCCCAACCCAAAAAGAGAATACTGTCACACAAGTTTCATGACAAATATGGTATAAAAGAGGACAGATTTACCCAGTGAGCTTTATTTCATTTCATCAGAGGTGCCTGCCCTGCCCCCCCAGCATACCTGACCATCACAGAGGTCGATGAGTGGGGTCTTTTCCCGGCTGGCTTTGAGGAGTTTGGATTGGAAGAGCTTCCCATCAAAATACATCCAAGGACAACAGTGTTCCCAGGGGATTGGCTGTCCACATGCATCATTTGCAAACAATGCCATGTCTACTCCACTCATGAAGAGAGCTGACAGCTGAATTCCTCGGGGGTCTAGGTTCTCAATCTTTAAATTGAAAAGAGTAACTCTATGGAATAAGAGTACTACAGTGTTTAATCCTTCCAATGTCTCAATAAAACTTTCCAGAGTTAACAGAGAATATTCCTTAACAAAAACAGCACTACTGAGTAGGCCTATAATTACCTTATATTGACCTAAAACTGGCTTTGTTTGAACAGAAATACCTTATATGTTATTTAACAAATTTAAATTTAAGAGAATGTTTTATAAACATACTGAAATATTTCTGTTGGGGTTTATAAAGTGTCAGTATACAGTGATGCTGTATTTAACGCTGACACGTGACAAACTGAGCAATGATGTGCAGTCTCCTTTGACTCCAGAGCCCCCACAATCCCCTCATGAAATAACATTTCACATTTCAGATGTGAACACATTAATGTGTTAACAGAAAGGGTGTCAAAAAGGAACACTCAATATTAAGATTTTGCATTTCTCAAGTAGTTATATTAAAAAACTACTTTGTATACATAATTACATTCTAAAATAAATTTATACTTTGTTATTTCATACGTTAATGTTTTAGATAGCAACTTATTAATAAGACTGTCAATGTTTTTGGAGAAATGGATAGCTTATAAATGAAAGAACACAACAACAGAAATACTGTATTTGAACCAAATATACTATTAGAATTTGAACAGACTTTAACTTCCCTCAGTGATGAGTGCTGGGTGCCTGCCTTCTGGACACAGAGCCCACCCTCCTAGCGTATCATGAGCAGGGTAAGAAACGCTAACATGAGTACAGTCAACTCTTGATCATCTGTATGTAAAGACCAAGTTTGTGGATTATCCAGGACAAAGTTTTAACTCTGCTCTGGTTTTTGTCTTCTCACTCTGAAAGCTTTTCAAGAATGCAGTCTTTATGGAGTTATCAATCTAAGCAATGCCTAATTGTGACAGGTAAAAGTGCTTTTCATTAAAGTGAAAAAGTCATTCTGGTGCCAAATGCTAATGAATTTATGATCATCTATTGTTTTGTGCTGTTTGTGTTAACATTCCCCATTACCAGCTAACACTGTGTTTTCCAACCTTTGTTAAATTTTAAGTCAATGCAGTTCAACTTCAAAAACCTGGAAAAGTCTGTTCACAAATTTATAAATGCTGTTTTAGCTACACCTCTGGATCCTACTGTATACCACTGGCTCCTTCTTTTCCCATGTATTTGTTGGGAAGCAAACTAAAAAATGTTCAGCAGTGGGTAGGTGGGGCTGGGGTGATGAAATGAGATGTATTTTTTTATTTATGTGCACAGTGGAGAAAGAGATGGGCAAACTGGAACAAAATGGAGAAAACGCATTTGATGTATTTAGTTCCCAGCCACCCTGAGTTCTGAGCTGCAGGAAGAAAGGAGAACTCTCAAGGCAGAAAAAGGGAGCTGCTCCTGTTGGGAAGAGGCCAAGCAGAGGTGCAGGCCTTGGAATAGACAGGACACCCATCCCCTGGCCCCTTGTTCTTTGGGAATGATGACCACGAATCCCTTGCAATCAGACGGACTCTACCATTTCCAGCCTAGGGCCTCCGTGCCCCCCTCTCTACCCTACACCAGAGAACTGTGCATCCGGGTCAAGGACTAGGGAGAGAAAATAACAGAGTTGATGCTGCTCTAAAGGTGTTTGCCTCACTATCAAAATGTCATACACAAAATGCCACGGATGCCTTCTGTGGAAGCACATGCAGCACCACCCTGCTGGTATTTCTTAGGAACGGGCTGTTGCCGATCATGGCCAGATTCAAACCACTGTGACAAATGGAACTCAAAACCACTCTCCCAGCAAATGGCTATCTGCACGCTGAGCGTAAGAAACAGCAGCAGATGCATACAACACAGAAACACCCAAGTTCGAACTGGTAATCTCCAAATTTGCTGACAGGAGGAATGGAGCAAGACTAGAGTGAGTGAGAGAGTGTGTGTGTGTGTGTGTGTGTGTGTGTAAAGTGGCCTCAATGTTAGTTGAAAGACTGTGTTTTTATGGATTTCAAAAATGATGTTTACAGTTTCAAGAATCTATTAGCAGTTTTAGTTATGACAAGTACCATTACATTAACAGAGTTTTTAAAATAAGAGCTGTATAAACAATGTGAATAAAATCTCAATTGCTGTGTAAATTTTGCTTCTTTTGAAAAATATTTTAAAACTTACATTACAATTTTTCTTTCCCTAAATGGTAATTATACAAAAAATAACATCTAGTATTTATGAGGAACTTAATAAATATGTATCAGATACTGTCCTTTTTTTTAACATGTATTTTTATATCATTTCCATGTCTCAACAACCATAAGATACAGGTGTTTCTAACAGTATCTCCATTGCACAGATGGGTTGCAGAGGGCTCAGAGCCACCGAACAGATAATTGATAGAACCCAAATCTGAACCCTTGATTGTAAAAATGGCTGAATAGTCATGTTCTAACCTCATTCTTTTATACCAGTTGAGATAAAACATTCAACATTATCCAAGGTTCCTCAACTGGAGAAACACAGAAAAAAATTCTGACTTTATTAGGAAATACAAATATGTAATTTAATCTCTGCCCAATTAGCTCATGAACCAAATTCTAGTTAAGTTACTTTCTAAATACTGGGCAACAGACTCTTACTTTAATTTGTCATATTTACCTATATGCAAAATAATTCTTACAGGTATCACAGACATGTGGCACGCCCCTAATACTGTCTTTAAAGCTCTTCATTTTCCATCTTTTATATTCTGCACTTGGCATGTGAAACTGTTAAAAGAATTTAAGGCAATTATAGGGATGTCAAGAGCAAGGGAGAAAGAAACTGGACAAATATTTTAACTGTACAAAGTTCCTTCTCCTCATCCTTTACCCGCCCTCCTCAAAACACAGGGTGAGTGCTAATTTTACCTTAATAATTACATTCATGCTGGTAACCTAGGAGAAGGACTTAAAAAATATAACAGGAAAAAAATGAGGGTCATCAATCACTGTACAGGTACTCAAGGAACCACACAGAACACGCTTAATTATTCATGGACGTGGTAGACAGAGAACACATGGATGAGATGAAATTCCTAAAAATTCGGTTTAGCTCATGGTTTCAACGTCTTTTCCCACCAAACCTCCCATCAGAAAATCTAATAGGAGTCCAAACTGTCAGCACTGGGTCTTTTCTTCCTCTTGTCCTCCTCTGATGGCAAAGCACGTAGTGGACAATAAATGGGAGAAGAGAAACAGGGTCTGGGCAATCCACAAACTGGGTAACGGGCCCTGACACAACAACAGTAACAGTCAAGAGTTGACTATATCATAAGCAGTGAAATGGTGTACTACAGAAAAGCACTGTTGTTGATTTCGATATATCAAAAAACTTTAATAGTTAAATGAAAAAGCAACTTTAAAATTTAATTTTCTATCACTGAATTTTGGAACCCTCAGCTCTGCATAGGAATTTTTGTAGCATTTAAATAATGATTATTCCTAATAATTCTCAATCTAATAGCTGAGAGGAGATCAATCTTAAAAAATAAAAAAGCAAACAACTGCCTTTCCCCCCAACAAACGCTATTCTTCCTTACAGCTCTTTCAAAATTTATACTAATCATGAAAATGAAGCACCCACAGGTGTAGGCTGTCACTAAAGGGAACTGTCGACCTCCAGACAAGCAAGACCCAGAGGAACAATGAATCAGACTGAAGTTAACTACACATAAAATGTCTTTCTGAATACATCTCTCTTTAGATGAAGAACCAGGAGAAAACCATGAGAGCACTAAGATCTCAAAAGAACCAAAATGAAAGCTTAGAGTGTGATTGTTTTTCAACAGTTATATCCTATGTGTTGATCCAAAAATGAAAAGGATATGGGATATAGGATGAACTTTGAGTAAAAGTAACTTGATGGTGAATAAGGCTTAGTGGGCATACCTGATACCTGGCGGTCTGATTTTCAGAACTGGGATGTCAATACTGATGTAATAATCTATATAAGAGAAACAGGAGTAGAGGTAGAGGGATGGCACCACACTCTAGTAAAAGTATCTCCAACCCCCTGAAGCACAGTCTGTGACGAAGACGGTGGTGATGAGACAAACCAGGTGAGGACACAGGGAAGGACCTGACTTAGCACCAGCCACACTGCCTGACGGGGACACCTGACCAAACATTGAAAACAGAAACGTAAATTCAAAAACATTAAAAATAATAATAATTTCTGTCTAACAAACAGAAAAGCTTGATCTATAAAGCAAAGAATACAATTTTAGGTGAATTCTCCTAAGTTTTGGTTTTTTTATTTGGCTTATTTCAAAGTCATCAGAAGCCTCAGGTGGGCTCCACGCAGTTGAGGAGAGTCATTCAACACCAAATTACTCAATTTAACACAGTAATTTAGGGACAACCAGAAATTTATCGAGCACCAACTGTCAAATACTGAAAATCTATAAAGTGAGCCTAAAATTCCTCTGCAGGGAAAGAATGCCTTCGTAAAGAACGCCAAAAAGAGCTAAAGGTGAAGGCAATTTTGTCAAACGAGATTAAATGATTACAAATAAAACTTTGAAAAAAGAAAACCTGATGGCAAAGAAAAAACAAAACCCTGCATATTAAAAAGAAAAAGTAGATCTACTAATTTAACTAACTTTGAAAAGTCTTCAACTTCTAAAATTTAGCGCAGAAATTAGAAAGCAATTGCAACCGTGTGAACACAGCATCTAATAAACGTGTACTGAAAAGCTACGCACACTGAAAAACAGGTGGCAACTTGGAGGAAATCAATATTGTCAAAACAATTAAAGAACAAATGGAATTACTAGAAGGCAAAAATAAAAGGAATATGATGTTAAATGCTAACTAAAAAGGGTACAGGGATGATGGTGTAAATTGTTCTTCAAGTGGTTTTTTAAAAAGGATTTTACAATACTAGTGGGGCAAAGAATATTCTGTAGAGAAAACAAGTTGTAATTAGGAACAATGAAATGAAATAAGAAAAAGAATCCTTGCTAGATGTTAGAAAATTCTTAAGATCAAGCCCTCCCAGGGTTTGAAATCCCCTCCTAAAATAAAAAAGGCAAGTTTATTTCCTGATGTGAAAAACGAGAATAAATATCCATTGGTAAACAAGGGGAAATCATTCTTGGACAAAACCGGGACTGATCGTTTCCAAACTGGGGATGGCAAATCCATAACTAGAAAGGAATATTCCTTTTGCCCTGAAGGCAATCAAGTTCACATCATATTAGTATTACCAGTTTAGTGTGCTAAAAGAATTAGTTTAAAGAATTAGCAATTCTGCCTCATAAAAGTTAATTGTGTTACACCAAATTCCAAAGCAAGACCACCCAGGACAATGAAACGAGGCTGATAAATTACCTTGAGCTCCTGTAGCTGATCAGGCTCGTAGAGTTTGGGGGACAGTGCCTGAGCCAGGAAGGCGTCTAGCTCCTGACGACGCAGGATGCGTGCTCCCGGCCACTGCACCATGTACCTGGTGAGGGGCAGAAACAGTCGGGCATGATTACTGAGTGGTCACCCATGACACGGACAGACCCAGTGGGAGGTTCTAAGTAATCGGGATGATGCGAGCTTGGAAGGCCCATAATGACTTCTTACTCAGCTTTTCTATTTTCACGTGATGACACCATTACAAATGAAAACAATCATCATCCAGACTGACAAGAATGTTTTACTTTAGAGTAATCAGAAATAGCACACCAATTTGTGCGTACTGAAAACTAGGTGGTCAGAGATTTTGGATACAACTTCACTCTTGTGATGTATTTAAGTACACTGCAAGTACCAATTTATAGGATTAATTCATCTGAACTCAAGCCAGGATGCCCAGGAGGCAGATCCTAGGTCCAAACAAGAAAGATGAAACTCCAGATGAAGAGCAGCGAGCATGATAGGGACTCTGCATAGCCCGGAAACAACTGGGGATGGAACAGGGACCACAGGGGTAGGAGGAAGGAGAGTTGAGGAACACAACTTACAGGACCATCACCAAAGCCACAGACTTCAAAATGGGTGCACCCTGGTGTGGGCAGCTGAAGAGAGGTCATTTTCCAAATCTTCAACTAGAATAAGTGTGCCTGGGAGTCACCAGGCTCCACGCCAGTTTCCTTCCTTTCTCTGTGCTAGCACTGCCCGAGCAGAAAACACCCTAGGGCACTACACAGGGCACAACCCAAGCAGTATCTGGACGGTGAAGGGCTAACCATAATGACTTAGTCATAAACCTTTCTGCAAGTCTAATGGCTTCCAATTCTTTGCATTCAACAAACTTGAAAGATGACCTAATCAAGTTGCCAGCTCATCACTAAAAATAGCTTCTGATGATATGTGATCTCTGGCAAATAACTCAAAAGGAGTTCAGAAAACTGTGACATGCTTAACGAAGCTCTTTCCATTACCATCTACTAAATTTTCTCAATGCTTAAAATCTAAATTAATAAAAACCAGGGTCAGTGTTGGTGCTGAGCCCTAACTCATTCTTGAAATACTTGATATTCATCCATGGGAACATAAACTAAGGTGGAGGTTCCATTCAGCTCACCGAGATATATTTTCAATTAAATTCCAAACTGGAAAGTAAGTTTACATGCTCTTTAGGTACAAGGCATTGGTCTAAGTATTTTATGCACATTAACTCATCTATTGTCACAGCAACTGAGGCACGAATGATTATTATCCCATTTTAAAGATGGGAAAGATGAGGCATAGAAAGCTTACATACTTTATGGTAAAATTAATGTGGCAAAAGTAGGAAGAAAATGCAATTTCAAGGTGAACAAATAGTGAATGTTAAATTTCTATGGTATTTATATTCGATCAGATATATTTAAGAGTGATGTAAAAGTTTTATTTAATTAAACTGTCAATATTTGCAAGGACAAAAATTACATACTTTATGATTGAATGCCAAAAGTCTTAAATACGATGGTCTGCCTGAGTTTTAGCCGGGGCTTGATGCAAGAAATAGCAACTATGAAAAAGCACCCCCATCACTTCTGTCTGAAAAACACTGTGGAAGAGACTGTGCTCAATATACAATTTTCTTTGCCTTAAATATTCGTGTTTTAGGTTCCTTTTGTTTTTATTTATTCAATTACTTTGTTTTAAAAAATTGTGGTAAAATCTACCTAACATAAAATTTACCATTTTAACCACTTTTCAGTGCATTAAGCGCATTCACATTGGTGTAACCATCACTATCATCCATCCACAGAACGTTCACTGTCCCAAACTGAAACTGTCGCCATTAAACAGCTCCCCAGTCCCCTCTCCCCCAGCCCCTGGCTATAGGCTCCTTTTAAAATTTTGAATCAGAAAAAGATTGTCTTGGGGACAGGTTGGTTTTCTCAGGATCTTTCCTGTTTTTCTTGGCAGCTAAGGCTCTCAGAACTCAGTTTAGCCATGATAACAAATAGCCCTGTTGGTCAGAACATCTGCTATTTCCTCCATCTGGCTTTATATAACAAAGTCAACATTTAGCTCTTCCTCCCCACAGGTCAGTCCTCTAAACATCTTCCCTGGATGCAGAGAATACGAAGTACATACACACACAGATACACAGATTAAATGCCAAAACACACAGACAGCAACAATGGCATCCCAGTTAAGAGTGGCTAATAACTTCGTCTTGGTCATCTCATTTACTCATTCTATTCTTATCTGTGCATTTTGAATGTTTTCAAATGCCTGCTAAATCTACCTATGGAATTTCCGGAAAATTTATCTCTTGATGTTTTTTTCCATGCAATGAGCAGAGTACAAAAATGTCATTTGATGTGCTAAGCAGCTATAGGACCTCGGGGGTTGTCTAACCTTCCCTGGCCTTCCTTCCCTTACCACAGAAGGCTGAGGGCTGTGCAGATTGTTCTGGAGTCCTTCTAAAGCTGGCTGAATCATCTCCTCTCACTGCCCTTTACAAGCATGGACGCTGGGGCAAGCCAGAGCTCCAACAAGAGGGACACAGGCCCTGGCCAGCACGGGCAGCTGCTGTGTCACCTGGTCTGACCAACCTCCTGGGACACACATCCAGAGCTCACACTGACTTGCTTTAGCTTCGTTTGGGAGCTTCATGCTCTCCATCCCTGTTATCTTGTTTATTAATGCTGACTTCAGTCGAGTTCTTCCAGGACTTAACTCAGTCTGCATCTTTTTGTCTGCTGTCTTATCTCTTACAAGAACATAAGCTGCTTTTGGACAAAGGAAGGCCTCATCTGTTTTGTCCACCTTGTATCCCCAACAAAGACCTGCTCTGACCTGCACGCTTGGCCTTCACCTTCACGCTGCATCAACCTCTGCTACTGTCTCCGCTACCGGGGATGCTAGAGATTAGACCGACACTGTTCTCTTGTTCATCACAATTGTCCGCATGTCTCAGTGCCCACAAAAAGGGAGCACTGCACGAGACACCAGCCTAATGAGGAATGGAGTGAATAACAGCAGGACAAGACAGTGACATGAGTCCGCGACACCGCACCACGGAGGATGAACTTAAGCTTGGAGCTGAAATGATGTGACCTTTATGCTTCACAGTGCAGCAGTGCTTATCCTTTACCACGGCCATGGGGCCCCTGTGATGTGCCCTCCCCCGGGGTCCCAGCGTGCTCCTTAGGGCAGGTATGTGGTGGACAGCCAGGTGTTCCACTAAAAGCCACGTATCATTTTAAACTTGGAAGGGAGAAATACAAATAACCTAACCAAATTCATTATAGCTAATTTGATTTTAGAACACCCACAGTCTTAATCTTAAATTTTTTATTAATATAAGGTTTTTATTGATAAAAATATGTCCTTAACCAAATTTTCCATCAGAGGAAACCAGAAAACTCTAAAAACAAAAACAAAAAACTAGTCTTTCCCATTAGCTAATCTTCAATGGAAATAAAATGAAAATTGGCACACTGTGCTCTACTTAACCTCCACTGAAGTCTTCCTAAATAAGTTATTGACCTTAAAGTTTGTTATAAATTTAAGAAATTTCAGGAAATAAAAGCACGAATAAAACTCTGTCTTCCTTTCCTAAACTTAGTCAGGTGGGAGGCAGAGGGAGTGGCGGTCAGCGGTGCTTGCCCAACAGCAGCCAGCCTAGAAGGTGAGGAAGGCCCTACAGGAACAAGGGCAATGGGGACAGCATAACAGATGGGCCCCTGCCAAGGGAGAGGTCACAAGGGTACCTGAGCCCAAGGCTCTCACTGCCAGAACCAGCAGCTACAAATGTAGAGAGGGACACTAGATTGAGCACGGGTTAATTCACCGTTTTCAATGAGAAGCAGGAACACACGGCAGCAGCTGTTGGGGTGGGCTCATAGAGGCACTGGGAGGGCAGAGGAAGCAAAGCTCCCACAGCAAGGAGCCTTTACTCTGAGAGCCTGGTTTCTAAATGCTGTCCCCTACTTGTAGGAACCGAGGCTGCTTGGAGAAATGAGGACCCTGGAACTGAGGCAGGGAGATACAAAGGAAGGCAGAACATGTGCAGAGAAGTAAAGAGGTAATCAGAAAATGACAGGGTCACTGGCAAGACCACGGAGGCCAGTTGATAAGGTGACAAGGGTAGCCATCAAAATAGATAATGGTGCAGTGGACCAAAAACTCCTGGAGAAAAAGGAAGCTCTGAGTCCATACTGATGCATACAGGTTGGCTGTCTAAGGAGGAGTGAAATGTTTACTGAATGTCCAAGCATCTCCCCATGAGATGCATACAGTTGCAAAAGGTGAGTGCAACTCCACATGGAGAAGCCACAGATGCTCTGCATCAAGGCTTCAGAGCCAGCATCCTACCTAACGGGATAAATGAGCTGTGCGGGGCGTCACCCCTGAAAGTAAAGAGATGGCCTGGAACTGGTCTCCTATCACAAAGGATGCTGCTGGGACATTAGCCAAATGGGTCCTGCGGATACGATGAACTTCAGTATCAACATGGATTGATTTTGATGGTGGTTATAAAGGAAAATGTCCTTGTCTGTTAGAAAATCACAGTAAAGTATTTGAATGAAAAATATTTTTGTATTGTACACGCAACTTTTCTCTAAGTTTGAAATTGCTTCAAAATCAAACTAAACCAATCAACTCCAAAACCTAATGAATGTCCTGTACGCATCCCAACTCAAATTAACTTCAAAACATCAACAGTGTCTACACCTACTCCTGCAACTGCTGGCTTCCAGGGCCTAGATGCAGAAACCCCAGCAGCAGGAGCACACTGGCGCCCAGACCTGGGTTTCTAGACACCCTTCTCTATGATAAGGAAGCAGCGCTGCTCCTTAGAGAGATGGCTGATGCTGGAGCACCGGAAGCATCTTATAGGGCCTGAAAGCAAGGAAGGGCTCCCAAAACAAAAAGATGGCATGTGTCAGGTGCCAACCCAAAGGAGCGCTCGAGGCCAGGGCTGGGGCAATGCAAGCAACGAGATGAATAACACAGTACTGGGTACAACCCGAAATGAGTTGATCACAACCCTCTAAAATGAGGACATGAGCCCGTACTGACAAATACATTCATATGTCACATGATAATGTTTCAGTCAACAACAGACTGCATACACGACAGTGGTCCCATTAGATTATAATATTTTTACTGTACCTTTTCTATGTTTAGCTGTGTTTATATACACAAATATCTAACAATTGCAATACCATCGTGCTCCCATGCCTACGTGTCCATTACAGTAACACACTGTGCCCGGGTCTGCAGCCTGGGAGCAACAGGCCATACCATACAGCCCAAGTGTGTAGCTGGCTCTGCCATCGACGTTTGTGTGAGTATACTCTGTGACACTTACACAATGACAAAAGAGCCAAATCATGCACTTCTCAGAACATATCCCCATCATTAAGCAATACAGTGTGAATGATTTAATAAATGAAGGGGGAAGAAGAGATAAATTGTCTCTACATAGGAATTTCAAATAACATATAATATATTCCACACTATAGCCTTCAAAATCTTTAATATTTAAAGAATAAACTACATTTAAAGCCATTACATAATATTTACATATCATATATGCTCACCAAATATACCTATTCTATGAACATATGGCATAAATTAAAATATATATTGCATTTACATAGCCTACATTTCTATAATATATATAAATATGGGATCAGGATGGGATCAGGATAAATTTCAACAGACAACATGGTTCATATGGAATAAACTTTCTATCCTTTCCAGAACTCAATGGACACTGTGGTCTTGGCCCCCCCACCCAGCGGGGTCCCCAGTTGCAGCTCCCATGCCCGGCACCCACCGTAAGACGCAGCAGAGCACCATGAGGTGAGTGGGCACGTTGGCAGGGTTGAGCATGGCAGGGGTGTCCGACCTCATGCAGGCTAGGAAGGCCCTCATCCTGCGGTTCTTGTCCTCCACCGCCTTGCCTAGCCAAAGCCTCTTCAGGTTGGGGCAGGTCCACTCTCTGAAGGCAAGAGCTTCTACCAGTTCCGGAGTTTGAGGAGACTTCCCTTTGTAAGCTGCCCATTCTTTAATGATCACTGGTGAGACTACAGAAAAGAATAACCAGAGAAGACACATTCATGCACGGGCTCACCTACTTTCAGTTTTAACAAAAACAAACAGCTCTAGTAATTAGAGTCTGAAGATGTCGCCTCTCAGGTAACAATGCCTTCTCTCCTTAGCAAGCCCCCAGTCCTCACATTTATTTTGTTTGCCCCTCTACTCTGTGTAAGTAATGGTTCATTCAGATTTTTAGTCAGGCTCCAGATAAATTTTTTCTCAATCAAATTATTGATTTCCCCCATATAACTAATATGTATAAATTAAGGATATTAGGCAAAATTTGTTTTAATATTTTATATCTATTAATAGCTTTAATAACAATTGGTATTCACAGAGGTATGTGATTAATTATTTTAACATGGAAAATCTAATTTAGGTAGCTAATCTCTTTTTCTACATACATAAATACTTTCACAAATTAGACTGGAAAAATAATTTGCATTTGGTAGGCACTTTACTTGAGGACCTCCTGCTTTAACAAACATAACTGTGAAGCTCTATTTTAAAGACTGGCCAGTAAGATACAAGTAGAAGCAATATTCCAGGCTTTGGAATCCCAGATGATGCCAGCATATAGTAATTATATTCAGCAAGACTTAAGACAGAGTGTAAAATTCTCCAACATTTCACCTCAAAAAAAGCAAGGAGTTCTAAGTTGACATAATACAAAAACAATGATCTTTTATCCACAGTTGTTTTACCACTTAGATTGAATTAATACTTACAAACACACAAACATGCACATTTTCCCACATAATTTCCAAATAAATTAAGGAAAAAAGTATGATGGGGGAAATACAATGAAAACAATCCATACTGCACAATAGAATGTTAAAATTTCTTATCAACTGCACTGAGGTAACAATTCAATGGTAAAACCTGGATGTGGTCATAAGTAACAAGGAATTTGCTTTCGTTCAATAAACACCAGAACCGAAGCAGGGAAATGTGTGGGCCCTTGCCCAGTGAGCTGCTCAACGTGAACCAGAGGCACCATCACTGGCTAACACGTTCCACTGCACGGCCACGCCAAGGCCAACAGCTGGTACGGAAACCAGGATGATATGATAAATTCTAATTTCATCTTTAACACATTAATTCTACCCATAGAACATTAATCCAGCTGAGTTCGTTTTCTCTAAAGTAATGGCTAAGGCATTCTGAAGAATCCCAAATCAGGACAGAGTTAATGTATAACTGGCTGATTTCCAATTCCACTCCAAGTATAAATATAGTCAGGCAATACAATAATCTCTTAAAATGCAATGAAAAACTTCAGGCGTTAGATACTTGGATATACAGTTTATCAGCAACAGAAAAAAAATGCTTAAACACATTTCAATACCCGATAAGTCAGGTAACAGTGTCATATATAGGAACACGCTGTGAGTCAAGACCTCGCGGCAAGGGCTCTGTGGTGAGCCCTTCCGGAGCCAGCTCCAGACAGTGTCCCCTTAGGAGACGCCTACTTGACAGAAGAGGGTGTACAAGTTAAGACAGTCACTGAAAATTCTCCTTTTACAAAAAAGTCTCTGTTATCTTTAGGCAAATTCCTTTCATTTACATTTGAACATCTGGGTGTTTAAATGTTAAAGGAATATTTAAAACATTCCAAATTCTCATTTTAAAGTTCAAGTCAAAACACAGGTATACATGTATATATATACATACATGCTTGTTTTTATTCAATATTTTTAGGTGTCAGATATAAAACCAGTAAGTCTCCATTATCAAACAGACCCTGTCCTTGGACGCACAATCTAAGGCACCGCCCCACCACGACACTGCTGAACTCCAGCACAACTCTCAGCTTCTGGAGGCTTCCTCAGCAGCAGTATCAGAACATACAGGATCACACCATGTGCAGGCCTTCCCGTGAGCCGACCCCACCTTCCCTCCTGTGATCCAGCACAAAGGCTGCTTGGCCCCAACAGAAAACAGGCAAAGTGAACTTCTGGAATGAGCTGTTCACCAGTATGTTTCTACTAGATTAGTTTCTATTAGATTACTTCACATGTACACACACACTCCATACCACACCATATACACTTAACAAACAAACATCACATACTCCACACCACACACACACCACACACACACCATATCCCCCATCACACACACATCCACGCAGCATGGGTTTTGACTGTACAACCCGCTTGGGGTTTTCTCAAGAGAGGCCTTCATACTAAGCCTACCTTTACATAACTTTGTCATTTCTTTCTCTTTTGTTAGCGCTGCTCTCACCTCTCTCTAATCATTTTTAGCAATTATTTATTTTATTATGTCTTGTTTTCATTCCAGAAAAAAATTGTTGGTAGAGGATTTTCATTCTCAAATTCAGAACCTTTAGGCCTCCACATATTTCATTCTACAAGGCCCTAGGTTAAGTTAAGCGGCAGTCAGAGGTACTCACCCTAACTCTACAAGGTATTCTCAGAAATATGTATTTCACCTTCAGGGTTCTAAAGGCTTTCCACATTCGGGCTCTGAGGGCCTCCCATGTGCCTGAAAGAGCCTGGCCCGGCGCCAGGTCTCAGACTCCACACAGCCCTGATAGCGACTGATGAACACACTCTTGAGGGCCAAAACTAGACTCTTGCTGATGGACTTGGCCAAGGCAATAATCCAGCCAAAGGCTGCCCAAGTCCTAGCAGGGCTTAGAATGGTGCCAGGTAAGACTACAGATGTAGTAGGGATGGAAAAGGATTTGTCCTGTCTCACAGCGCTAAGCATTTTTGTTGTCTATCTGCAATACTCATGATGAGAACAGTTCAAATCTAATTTAGAAAACACATGTCTTTATCAAAGTAAATAGATGGGCTTAACCCAAAGGCTTGCTCCAAAAGCAGAGGTGCTCTTGATTTGCTTTATTTTTACAATGTGCTCATCTGTTTTTAATCTAATATTTAGAGATCTTATGAGTACACCACCACTTAATAGCTGTGAGACCTTAGGCCAAATCATTCAGTAGGCATTTACGAAGCCTCTGCTATGTGCCAGGCTGGGCGGAGACAAGGGGCAGGCAGGCGAGGTGGACCTGCACAAATGTGTGCCTGACAGTGAGGGTTTTCCTTAGATTCTCAGACCCGGACGTGGTTCCGAGGACCAAGAAAAGAGGTTAATGCCTAACTATGCAACACAATACTGATGATCAAACTGAAAAAGCACCTAGCACCCCTCCATATGTAGGGAAAAGTATGAGATTAGCTAACATTTTATACGTCACTTAAATAAATTTAATCAAAAATTAGTGCTTATAAAGAATTCCAAGGGACATTCAATTTGGGGTTTGACACAAAGCAGCCTCAAGGGTACCAGGGCTGAGCAAAGAAAATGGCTTGCCTCTGCTCTGCAGGTCCCCTGACACAGGGCAGCTGGGGGCAGCCATCAGGGAGGAGAACACCTGCTGCTCCTACTGCTCTCTCTGGGCTGCCGGTTTCTTCCCAAGAGTCACTGTTGCCCAGGAGGGTGGACTTCTCAGTTCTCACGGTGTTGTTCAGCCCACAGGAAATAAGCAAATACAAAGTAAATATTTGCTAACAGTAAGTAATCTGGGTTTTTATCATTTTTGCAAAACACCCTGGGTATGTGTGCTTGCTCACGATAGTATCAGGGCACTTGGGGCTCCAGAACATCCTGAAAGGGCACTGTCTGGAACTTAGAGGAGCATAGTGGTATTGCAGAAAAGTATGCTCATGCTGCTTTTGTAGAATAAAGAATAAGAAAATCCTAGAGGTCAGCTCATGTAGATGAAGATCTATGAATAAATCTTGTGTTACCACCATCAACAAATATTAATCTCATCTCTTCTACTGATAGGAAAAACTCCCTACTTCAGGAAGTAGCCTACATCTAAAACACTGAATATTAGACTATCTTCCTTACCTTATGCTAAACCGGATTTTTACACTGACAAAAACAACCCTAGGGCATCAGTTTTTTATGTTACTAGAGATTAAATTTATAATGCATTTTTTTCACAGAAAGGACCTCTTCAAAATACAATGGGGGACTATAAAACACTATCATAGTTAAGCCGTCAGTAAAACCCAGTGTTTTCCATCAGATGTTAATCATGTTCACCTAGCAGTGCATTTAACATGTGACAACTAGCTACCTTGGAAATCTGTCATAATGGTGACTCTGGGATCTATCCCAGCCCAGAAATAACAGACATGGTTCATTTTGTAAGCCAATTCCAACTGACTGGCAGCGGATGCCCATAAAACCATATTATAAAGTATGTCTCTGAGCTCAGTGCCAGAGCATCACCCTTAAATTAGTGATGCCAGTGAAGGGCTTAGGAAGGGAGAGCCACAGCATTCGCGTATTCATGTTCATAGGCGAGAAAAGGACACAGCGAGATGAATGGCTCCCAAGACAGTGGCTGACTAGACTGGGCAGGGTGGGCGTGTATTTAGGGAGGAGCTATTGACTTACTCACTGAGCTTTCCTGGGGTTGTTATGAAAACGAACAAAAATAAGCAAAAACAACAGAAAACTCCAGATCCTTCATGTCAGGTCAGAAACAGAAAAACAGACATAATAAAAACTATTCTTTCCTTCTAATAGAAAAACTGACCACTAACTTGACAAATCTGCAAGCACCTCCATAATTTTCAAAGGTAAAGGACTGTGAATGCTTTTCTTAAACCTCTGACATCTGAGGCTCAGGCAGCCGACTGTTCACAAAAATATAAGTGCTTAGTAGGCCACAGGACACGCGGAACATGGTATTACAGACACGCTGGAATCCCTCATTCTCCCACGTTATTCTTAGTATATTAGAAACTCGAAAGTTCAAGGACTTATGACATAAATATTAACCCAAAAGAGTAACATCACAGACTGGCCTATCATATAATTTGTCTTCCTAAGCAATCATTTCTTGTGCTAGGTCTGAGTTTATTTATTTTTTATTAGCAGTCCCAATTATCAAATAAAAACATTTCTAAAGCAAATTGGACCAGGATGGAAGGTGGGGGGAGGGAACCAATGCTCCCTTTGGCTTCTCTTGAGAGCTTAAAAAGTACAAGAATAAATATAAGAAAATTCTCTATAAAAATAGGATTCACAGTCTATAAATTTGCTTCCTAGTTCTATAAATTTATTTCATATGTCTATAATTTGTATCCATCTACTTCTTATAAGCCTGTTTCTTTTACTTCTTTAATTTGAGGTACTGGGGAAGACTTGCTATAGGAAATGTGAGACAAGAAAACAAAGGCCAATTTTATTAAGTGGATGATGTCAATTTAAAAATGTGTAAATTACTAAGCTTTACTTCTTGAACTTTTCAATCTTCAATTACAGCTGAGGCTACTCATTACACTACAATCTTTTAAAATTTAGGCCTTGCACCCTGTCTTGCTTGCCCACAAATCACTGCAGCCCCTCCTGCTGACCCCTGGGAAAAAACCCAGCTACTGGGAGCAACCAAGAGGCACCACAAGAGAGGAAGCCACTGGGACACATGACCTGCTCCACTCCAGGAGTGCATCCACGACACTTGCCACAGTATCTGTATTTTTGTAAGGTGAAGGCCTCAAAGCTGGACTTCAGACCCTGGGCTCCTGTCTCCAGGCCCAACCTTTATTCCATCAGCAGAAACATGACCCTGGGTTCCACCCCAGCCCAACCACAAGATGCTACTGTCATCACAGATCACATCTGCATGAATCCACATGTCCCTGGTTGTTGATAGTTCTCTTCTGTGGGTGCCATTGGAAAGGCTTAGAATTCCAAGATGCACACTGCTATAATAAGCAAATACTCTGATGAATTTCTCAAAAACAAAATTATGGAACCTAGGGATGGAGAGAAAGGAGTGAAAAATAAACTGCCAGCATGTAACTCAATATGACTTTCAAAGGGCTGGAAATGTTTTAAAGGCCTGATATTCTACTTTAACCGTATAATGACATTAAAAATGAAACTCTGGTAAACCACATGAAAACTCACTATAAATTATGAACATTTCATCATATGCCTTAATCAAGAGACCAGATTCCCAAATCAATGTCTTAAATCCACTGAGAGTTAAATATTTTAAAACAACCCTTAAGACTTCAATGGTTCATGCTGATAATAAGGCCATCTTGGGAAATTTTTTAGTTTTACAGGGACCATTAACAGGAACATACATCTGCACATGTATGATTCTGAAGCTATTTCAGATCACAAGTTTCCCATTCAGAAATGGTTCCATCAGCTGCTGGAGCACCTTGCTCACTCTGGAGCCCATGGGCAGAGGTCTCAGTTGCCAGACCACAATGGAAAGCCAAATGGGGTTAAGAGCAACTCTTCACGGGGACCTGCCCTCCCAGGGCACTTTGTGGCTTATGGATCTTCTTCCACTGTGCCAATGATTTCATTTAACCTATATGTGGTCCAAGAGTGACTGTAAGTCAGACAACATATGTCAGTAAGATTTAAATACAATCATCATCAACCAAGAACCTGAGAAACTTTTCAAAGTCAGCTTCCTTGCAGCACAACCAGACATTTTCTCCAGCTCATTTAGAGAATCAAGCAGTTATAGGATTCTCATGTTAACATGTGTAACCAATTAATAGATATTTCAAGTAATGAAGCCAGATGATGATCAGAGTCAGTATTTAGTCAGCTAAAATCTAATCAACAGGTTATAAGGGAGGCATTTTAATGAAACCACACCATGCATACTATTAATTTCTCACACAAAATTTGTCTTGAGCAAGTTGAGAGCATTCAGGCTCAACGATCACAAGAGATTCTCAGGACAAAACTGGGGAGAGCTGGTATTCCAATTAAGAGTGATAATCAGGAATGTATTACTGACATAAAAACCTTTTTATAGGATTGTTTCCCCTCATGTAACACATTATACAAGTTCAATTTTATCAGCTCCCCATAAAGATCTAGATTCCAAAGCTGCTCATAAAAATCTCACCCACTGAAATTACAGTACTAAGGTCTCTCAACTTTTAAACTCAGAGGTCAAATTTCTACATCTTCTCCGTTCAGAGGCAATTTTTTATTTGTCATAGCACATTAATAACACATTTTTCTAAACATTTAAATTCCAGGAGCTTAATTAACTCTGTCTAAGCAAAGGTCATCTGAACCTGCCCTTTCTTTGCCATTTAAAGGCTTCATATCTGTTTTGGTTCAGTCCACATGTCACCACCCAACGCATCTTTCTAAACAGAAACATCATACCAAACCTTCAGTGGTTCCTCATCTCTACAGAAAAGTCAAAACTGAAATTTGCAAATCACCTGAGCAGAAAAGAGTGTAATTCATTTAGCACTGACCTTTCAAAGAACCTCAGTGATTACACATACTCTCACACAAGTGAGTTTAATTTTCCAGTGCACCAAACTTTGGATCTTCCTCTGCAACACGCTGTGCACCTATACCAGTTATCATTGATTCTTCTATTGCCTGCTGGACAGTCCTCTTAAGAGTAATACACAATAACAACAGACATAAGTGTTTATGAAATCACTTCTAAAATCTCATTTACCACTAAAGAATTGGCAAAGGGCAGCCTTCACGCCTCCTCCACGGTGGAGAAGATACCCACACTCCATGACGGATCCGTCAGCTCAGCCCCGGTCGGGCTCTCACCCTTTGTTCACTGCCAGATGGCTGGCTGCCTTTCCCAAACCAGAGCTGAGGTATCCGTACCCCCAGTTCTTCCTGCCTTCTTCACCAAGAAAGGTGATCCCAACATATGCATTCCTCCTTCTGCTCCTCCCTCCCACCTAACCCCTACTAACATTAAATCCTTATCCAGAACTTTCTAATTTTTTCCTATTCTTTCTGTAAATTCATTTTATCTCTCCCCCACCGGTCAAAAAAATAACAATAACCGAACTATTCAGTTTCCTATCCTTAAAAAAGAGGAGCAGGGGAGGAGAGGGAAGAGGAGGAGAAAGGGGAAGGGCAGAATCCCCCCCTCCCAAAGCTACGGCCTTCTCCGGGCCATCTCGGCCACATCTCAAGAGAACAACCAGTGCAGCGGGCTGCCTCCATCCCTTTTTGTGTTCTCCTATGTCCCTTTACTCTTCCACTTAGGTCAATGGCATCCTATCGGCTTGAGTCATCCCAAACTTCTCCAACCCTTCTTGTCTTTTCTTCCCTTGATGGCTCCACTCCTGTGAGGTCTGACCCCAGCTGGAGTTGGCCTGGTCAGAGCAGGGTCATGGACAGGCAGACATCACTAAAGCTGTGGCCCTGCTTGGCTTCCAGCAACTTCTTCCTCCCTCCGTGCTCTATATACTTTGGCCCTTCAGAATGCTTTCCCTTACTGTCTGCTAGCAGGACAGTGTCTCACAGGCCCAGCATGAGACCTCCCAACCTAGGCTCAAGACAGCTGATGACGGCAGCAAGCACCATCAGCTGCGTGTGCCGCAGACCTGCAGTGGGGTACAAGAAGTCGAGACTCTGCTTCCTGAGCATGTTTGGCACTGCAGCACACTGACGATGTAGAAACATTCTGAAACTGGAGGGGTAGGGGACCGTCACATCCAACTCCATAGGCCAGCACAATGGCCACAAGGTCCATTCATATTCAACCTGAGGTTATGATCATTGGAAACTCCTTGAGGAGTTTGCTGTGTAAAGGTAACCCTGTTGTTGGAACACACAAGCAAATAAAAAAAGAATATGGTGGCTTCCTCCACCACGAAGCCAGCACAATGCTCTGAAGCACAGGATGAACAGGCTGCAGAAGCCTGGACGTCACAGGAGTGGGCCCAGACAGAGCCGGCAGCACAGGCATGCTAAGCCCAGGAGAAAAAGGGGCAACACACACAGAGGGCCTGGGGGCCTAGTAAGGCCACAGGAGAAGAGAAGAGCAGTGACAGGGTGGGACAAGTGACCACCCTCTACAAAAAAAGTAAGAAATGCCATATTTTTGTGAGGAAATGAATCACACAATGTAAAAAAACAATGAAAATATGTACATTTAAGAATGCCCTGGATTTTTGAGAAAAATGTCATTTGTAACACTGTGTTCCAAATTGTATCTCCAGCCATCATGGACACAGAAGGTCAAAGATGGGAGCCCTGCAGAGCTGGCCTCACCTGCCAATGACATCACATAAGCAGCTCAGCAACTGCTCTCAAGGAAGGGTAGTCAGAGGCACTTCATTTTAAACCGCATAGATCACAGGTTTGTTATAGTAATTGCAAATAGAAAATTTAAAGATCTGATGAACTTAAAGTTGCAAAGCTCAGAACCGCACACAGTCGGTTGTGCTGGCGATGAGCTTCACCATCTAATGAGGCCTGCACGGACCCACCACACAAGCAGGTAATCTGTAACCAGCTTTGGTTTAAAGGATGATCTAGCAATTTACAATTTCCACAATTCATAATATTCTTATTTTAGACTGTATGTTTGGGGATCTTTTCCTACTAAATATACAGTTATTTTTACATTCCTTAAATTAGGGGATAAAATTACCTAAACAGAAAGGTATTGTTTTCTCAGGATATTATGCAGGCCACTAGAAGATAAAGAAAAATGCTTTTGATCTCAACTTTGACCAGATTTTTTAACAATACTTTTCAGTCTTTCCACCTTCGCCCTCCACCCCCAGAGTTGATCAGCTGGGTGCACACATCTCCGAGGACTCCAAGGTAAATCATTATAATCCTGCAAAGATCCACGCGAGTCCCACGACCTTCGCTATAGCGGCAGAGCTGTGCGTGGTGGCACTCCAACAGCCCAGAAATGGCCCTTCAGAGACCTGCTCGAACTTTTCTCCAGAACAGTGGCCTTTTGGAGAGAGCAGATCTGCACCTCATAAAAACCAGAGCACAGAAACACACTCATCCTGATTACTAAGACGTGGTAATTACAGAGAGTGATGGCAATTCGGGACTGCTTTCAGGTCAACATTCAGTTTAAAGTGTAAACCTGCTGTTTTATTATTTTACTGAATAAACATCATTATTGGAATATTACTGAGGAAGAAGGTCTGTGGCTTCTCCTCCTTCTCTAAGAGCCTCTACCTGGCCTACTGCCCCCGATGACGGCCCACCTGCTTTACATGGAGGCACTCGGGGTCAATTCAGTCATGATTCTTCTAAGGCTTTAGAAAATGCACAAGAGATTACGAGGTACCGAGGAAAACAAACAATGGATTTTTACAGTACATACATTCTGGTGGAAGTCTGTTCTTTCTAAAAGCAAGTCTCTCAGTTTTCTTTCTGCTTTCTGCCAAACTAAACAGGACTCCGTAAACATACTGACGAACTGGCCTATAGAGCAGAGCGGCCGGAGGCAGGTCCTTGTTGGCTTCATCTTCAATAGAAACAGCAATTTTGATTTCACCCTTTGCATGGAAGAAAGCAGAATAACATTGCACATTTTTCATGTTGAATTTACAATAAACTCACAGAAATATACTGTATTATCTCCAGTTAATGACATTGCAATTCTATTACAAATCAATTGCTTAACAATTTGCCTACATCGAGATGTTTAGGGAGAGTTCTTGGCAGGCTGTAGTCAAAGTGTATGCTCAAAGAATCAAAATAAAATCTATGTTATGTTATGTTTAACCTGAAACCAAGAACAGAAGAAAACTACATAGATGATCCAAAGTCTTTGAAACAATCTAGACAGATGGCATCAGACAACAAATAGAATAGAAAACACTGAGAACTTGCAACTTTTATTTAGAAAGTTGGGATGGTCATATGCAATGAAAGTTATAATTCTGAATGACCTATGTGCAATCCAAGGAACTAAATATCCTGAAAATATAATGGTCAAATTTTCTTTACCAGGCTCATCTGCAAAAAAAAAAAAATGCCCCATCATATATTAGGCTTCTGCCACAGTGTGGCAGGTATTCAGTAGGTGTGTCCCATAGCAGGCAAGGATGTGAACAGCCACTAGGGCAGAAAATGAAAGCACACCACCTTTTCCATGTTGCAGGGCCAACACAGCAAGAACTGCATTTGGCTCGAGAACATGCTGCCGAGAGACAAATGACTAGACTATGGCCTTTGGCAGCTGAGACTGTTGCCAAAATTCTGTGGTCACTTATTTCTGATATTCTATGGCATCAAGATACATCTCAAGATATTTTGCAAAGAATTTTATTTATGTATATTCATAACATAAAAATACATTTATGATCTTCATTGTCTGTTAAACTTATTGATGCATACTCTTTTAATAACTTTGTAACATTTGCTCTTTCTTTCCTGTAAGTTTAATTTCAAAATTGGTGTTTTCTCTTATCCTCAGTATTTTCATATTCATTAATCCAGTAGGTACATGTGTTCTAACAATCTCATCTAAGGAATATTTCTCTTAATATTATGATGCTTTGATAAGTCTCTACATTACCATTACGATTCATCTCACTGCAAATGTCTCAGCCTAGATAACTTAATACCAGAGCTATTCAGCTCATAGGAAATAGTATGCATTACAGTCTAACCTCTTCCTTAGTATACTGAGAAATTATAAGTAGCATCTTAAAATCTGAAAAGACAATTAAGTTTACTATTTTCAACCATAGTCATTTTATCAGTTTTGCCTTGAAATTTGTGAGAAATGAAGAACGTTGGTACAGTTTTCAACCCTCATGTGGATCTGACCAACTGTCCATGCAGCAGACCCGGCAGTTGGGACGGCAGGTGGCTCCAGGGACCTCACGTCTCAAACAGCCCCACAGGGAAAGGGTGTTGTCTCTTTACACATTATTTTGAAAGATGTCTTCCCAAAACTTGGGTTCCTTAAACTTAGCAAAATCTTTTTCTCACAACAACTTTTCACTTACCCTTTATAGTTTAAGTTGAACCTGAAAAATAAAATGTTTACCTTACAACCATAATCTGAAAAGTGATACTACACACACGGTCCATATCAAATAATAGATGAGATTTGGAGGCAATTACACTTAAAAAAATAAATTAAAGGAGCTGAGTGAATAGTTTTGGCTAAATATTCTTCATGTCCTTTAATTTATAAAAGTAAACGACGTTTGGATTAGTCAATTAACAGTTGAAGTCCACCTTGAGAGTACTGTGGAATGGGAGTGCATTTTGCAGTTACTGGCTCCAATTTACAAACCACAGACGGAGTGTAGAAAATAGACAGAAAGGTCTGATTATGGATGCTAGTATAGGTATTGATGAAAACGTGTCAATAATACATGATAGTAATAAACCAATTCTGCATGATAAACCTGGTCACTAAAGTAACCTATTAAATTGTAGGTCTAGGGTTATAAGTATTAACAGAAAGACTACAAATCATTGAGGAAATTTAAATACACATAGATGCATTTGAGACACCAAGATTAAAAAACAATTAATGTCATACTATACGTATATATTTAAGTATACATTTGGTAAGACACTAATAAAGTGAAATTATGACACTGTATAAAAAGATAATTGCACTTTCTGACTATGTACATTTAACAAAATCCTGTATTACATTTTTTTTGCTATCAGCACTATTAAAAATCGCAGTCAATGAGGTAGATGAACAAGCACAAATGATAAAGAAATCAGATATTTTATCTGGCATCAGAATTAAGCTTTATATTACAGCATAAATATGGTGTAAGAAATTCTGAAATTGAAATAAAAAGAAAAAATTACAAGTGATAAAATGTGATATATGTTATTTCATCAGAAGTTTCAAAAATATACTAAATTGAAGGTAAAAAGTGAGACTTCACAAGTTATTTTTAAATTGTATTTACAGTTATAAATTTTCATCTTTTGTTCAATGTTTAGAAAGGGGAAAGTGAACTGTGTTTCAAATACTTTAGTGAGATAGAAAAACGGTTCAAAAAAGGACAAAAGGACAAAACACCCACAGGAATGACCACCTGACCTGTCAAATAACAGAAGCCACTCCAGGGCCCTTTTGATAATACCTTCGTCAGGACATGGAAGATGTAAGGGTACATCAGCCCCTTCTTGTGCCTGTGCTCAGCCACTCTCAGCACCTCAGGTGCAACGGGGGGCAGGGGAGGCGTGGTGATGTCCATGTGGTTCCTGGTGGGCATCGACAGGAGGCACGGGATTGGCTGGACAGTGCCCATCTGGCTTCCCTTGCCTTCGGCTAGTTGGCTTCCTGAAGAGGCAGTGGACGAACCTTCTGCCTACAGAGCAAAGGGCAGGAGCAAGGAAAATGAGTTTACATCACATTTCCATTCATTTAAAGTGTGCTAGGGACCTGTCCACCTGCCAGACACTGAGAATAGAAAGACAAGTCCTATCTAGGAGAGACCCAATTTAGTGCCACCCTAAGAACAAACAGAGAGAGAACCCTGATCCAACCCTCTCCTTGGACAGCCTCTCACACTGAAATGCCACAGACATTCACTGTGCCCCAGGAGACCAGGCCTGCTGCTCCCAGAGGATCCGTGTCTCCTTGCATGCCCTCTGTGTTCGAGGGTGGGAGCCTGGAGGACTCGTCTCAGAAGTGGCTCCTGCTCTCCACCTTGGTTTTAGCTTCTGCTGGGTGACCCCCCAACCATGGATTTCTCCCTTTGAGACTCTTGTTAGCCAGCAGCTTTCTGCGGCTGCTAATTCCTGGGCAGCTTCACTGTCTTGCCTGGCTCTTGTTACACAACTGTAACTTGTAGAACTGGGATTCCAATCCAGGCCTGACTCCATCTTGCTCTTCCATGCCACAGCTGGTACTTAAAGAACAAACAAAAACCCTAACTCAAGCCTTCTTTGTAGTCATTATAAAGCCCCAAATTAATTACACGCAGGCAAAAATTAAAGCCAAAACCAAAATAAAACAAAACCCAAACCACAAGCTAATCCCATTAAAAACAATGTCTCAGATCTACAGATACTGACATAGTAAGAGGTGCATGATGTACTGTTAGGTGAAAACACCCATTCTGTGTCAACTAAGCACCCAAATGTGGAGTGTATGGACAGGCACAGGAAAGAGCCTGGACCCCAAATTATAAACTTAGTGACAGACTACCTCAAGGCAGTGGGACTGAAGAAAGAAAAAAAAGAAGGGAGAATACCATAGTCTGAATTGTCTGAATAACTACTGTAGAACAATTTTTTGCACACTAAACATTTTTTTCTTTTTCAGAATAAATGTTGGCAATAAAAATTGCTTATCGCTGCCCTAACAAAACATACATTTTTCTGTTTTGAAACAAATGTATTCTTTACAATGGTATGGAATGAAGTGCTTAATTTTATCCTTTAAAACACAAAGTGCCAAAACTAGTCTCAAGTCTTAAACTTGAGAATAACTCTCAGATAATTAACTACTGTTTTCTACACTTTCCATTCAAAAAGAATATAGATGCAAAACAACTCAAAATGCTTTGGAAGGTGCTTTGAAAATACAGGTATCCACAAAGCATTTTTCTTGCTTATTTACAGTACAATCATTCAATAGTAAGACTATTTAAGAGTTGTAGATGAATTTCTGATATTCAGGAGATCTTGAATACAAACCAACCTTGGAGACCTGCTCCTTTTTGGTGATCACATGTGGCAGACATGCCTTTGAAAATTAAAAAGATATTTCTAAAGATTACTATTAACAGGTAGAAGTGGGAAAAAAAGGGGGAAATGGAATTTAGTTTATTTCCATTTTTAATGTGCACATCCTGGGTGCTTTCTCAGTTATTCTTCACAAAAACCCTATAAAAAATGAGGGCTCGGGAAGGTTCTAAGCACCTTGTCCAAGAGAACAGACAAGTGGGGAGGGATGTGCATCAGGTGCCTGCCATGCCAAGCAACAGGCTGGCCAGGGCACAGCTCTGACCTCTTCCTTCCCCCTCATCCCCTTTGTAAAGGTTTATAAGACCTGCTTAAAAGAGAGAGAATGGATTTTTCTTTAAATTAGTTACCAATACAACATGCTTACAGAGTCAGAACTTAAAGAATAAAAGGCACAGACTCATTACCTTTGTTTGGTCTCCTGGGTCTCCCCGTGCCTGAGGCTCTGAGTGGCTTCCTGTCTTCTCCCAGCCAATCTTGTTCCCGCTGATATGGCTGAACATAAAATGAACATGATTACTGTCAACCACTTTCTCAAACAAACTCACAATGATAAGGGCCCAAACTAAGTCTACAGACTCATAATAATAATACTTTCATGTTTTACCAATCTTACCACCCCTCAAAATTATCTCTAGAAATAATTCTATTATAGGAATATTTCTTCCTGCTCCAAGAGGGTAAGTGGGCTGGGCACGGTGGCTCACGCCTATAATCTCAGCACTTGAGAGGCTGAGGCAGGAGGATCACTTGAGCTCAGGAGTTCGAGATCAGCCTGAGCAAGAGTGATACCCCGTCTCTACTAAAAATAGAAAAATTAGCTGGGCGTCATGGCATACACCTGTAGTCCCAGCTACTCAGGAGGCTGAGACATGAGGATCCCTTGAGCCTAGGAGTTTGAAGTTGCAATGAGCTACAATGATGCCACTGCACTCTACCCAGGCTACTCAGGGTGACAGAGTGAGACTCTGTCTAAAAAAAAAAAGAGGGTAAGTGATCATCACTTACTATGGAAAAGAAACTATCAGGCACCTAACTTAGAAGTCATCAAGCACTTTAAAGATGGTCTATGATGTGCTTAGTGCCACAGAGGGTGCAGAAGAACAAAGGCAGGCCTTGCCTTGAAGGAGCTTTCAATTGTCACAGGCAAATAAGATAAAGAATCACATCATTTAGTTGACAATTATAAGACAGTGTGAAATTAAATGTTATCTGAATTGAATGCTACACATAATTTATAAATAAATGTAAGGTGACAAGGGCATTCCAGCCTATTCATGGAAAGGAGGCATTAGAGCTAAGGCTGGGGATGACTCACACTAGGCAATCAGAAAGGCAAAAAAGGTGCATTCCCAGCAAAGGGAGAAGGAATGGATTTAGTGAGTTCAAAGAACAAAGAGCTAATGAAAACTTGACGGGGGAATGTTTTTTTTGCCCCCCCCTTGGCAAATCAGTAAAAAAATAGGGTGGGGAAAAGAGATGGGAAGATTACACATAGAGCATCTCAAATACCAGAATAAGGAATTTCAATTAGCATTTTAAAAAAACTGTGCTGTGATTCATTAGTAGACTGGGAAAAAAGTTTAGTGAGTTTAATGAGCACTTCACAAACCTGAAATGGAGCACACCAGAGTAAGTGGTCTGAATAAGCATTACTTAATAAATTCTTTCTTCACTGTGTATATGGGCCACCACATAGTGGTTTACCCTGACCCGCAGGCAAAGGTAAAATGCACTGTCCTACAAGCAGCAGGGGACTTGCGGGGGCTTAAGCAGGGCTGGCGCTCCATCCCCCGGGGAGTCTGCCCCGTGTGTCTGGGGTACCTTAAGAATCACACACCAGGATGGTAGAGCAGGGGAGGCTGTGAATTAGCAAAATGCCATCCAAAGAGAGGACACCTCTCTACTAAGACTGCAGAGCCGAGCACCTGTGCTACCTGTGATCACACAGAACCTACCCTTTCAAATATTAGTGTTGTTCTACATAGATTATCGAACGAAAAATAAGATAATGTCATAATCTGGATGCTCATATGACCTTCTAACAATAACACTATAAAATCTAAAATTCTGCCTGAGAAACATCTTGACAATAGCTTCAATAGGATAACTATACTACTTTACAACTTAAGAAAACAAAGTATCTCAATGACAAATGCCTTGCTTTTGAAGACTGGACATTAAATTTCAGAATATGTCTGTATACATTTATGTTTCATTTTACACAACTGATAATACCTTAAAGTTATACTTAGAACCAGACAGACATTTCCCTGCCTCCCACTATGCTGGGATGTACTGAGACAGGCCCTGGCTGTGGACCGGGCCCTCTGTAGGAAGCCTTCTGTGCTGTCACAGAATCTCATCCACACTCCTGCTGTATAAATCTTTGATGATACAATTCAGGCTCAGAGAGAAGGAATATACCCACAGTTACAAAAAAAGTAACTGGATTCAAACCCAGACCCATTATCCCAAAGTACTGCTACATGCTATAACTGGAGAGCCAGGCAGACAGACGGTTCACATACACGAGAGCCAGAGCGAGCGCGCAGCGAGCAATGGAAAAGCACAGCTCTGGTAAGCTAGCCACAGCGCAGGGCGAAGCCCAGCATTACACAATGGGGCTTCGCAGGATGCCGGAGACGTGCTACAAGGTGTCACTTCACTAGGAACACTTGGGGCTTTTTCTGCATGAAAGCCTGTCGAAGATA
Organism: Eulemur rufifrons; assembly: GCF_041146395.1. Taxonomy (NCBI): domain Eukaryota; kingdom Metazoa; phylum Chordata; class Mammalia; order Primates; family Lemuridae; genus Eulemur; species Eulemur rufifrons. Next base: position 197,757,212 of record NC_090989.1, on the reverse strand, counting down.
GCAAATGATTCTAGTTACTGAATGATTTCTTCTCCAGATTTTTCTAGACAGCAGGCAGGTGATTTGGGATTGAAATATACTGGTGTTCATTTATACTGAGTTTACTGACATGTCACTCATGTTCCTGACTGCCAGGGTGCAGAGTTTTCCTTTGTAGAGCAGAAAAGGAAGAGAACATTGAGTAAAAGCTGACTTCTCTGTCAGTAGGAAAAATAAAAGGAAAATAAAACCAAAATGGAAGAAATAAATCATTAAATTTAGAAAGATAAAAATCAAATTCACAGTAGAAATATCTAATGTGTGTAAATTTTTGATTTCTATCTGCTTCCCAACTCAACAGGGCTGAGACCAGAAGAGTGGGAGGTTCTCTGTCCACATAAGAAAGGAGGCGGCGGCAGGAGGACCCAGTCATACAACAGCGCTTGGCGTTCCCACACAGGCCCCAGCCATGGCCAGGTGCCGTCCTACAGAAGCATAATTATCTGCATTGCCTGACCAGAGAAGCTGCAAGAGTTACACAGACAGACACATGACAGGCCTACTCTCCTCATGCTCCTAATTAAGCTAAAGTCACACATTCAAGTCCTTCATGTAACGGGTGAGCATAAAAGGTCGGGAGCAGAGAAACTGCTTTTCCACGAGGCAGTTGGACGACAGCTCACGCTTCTTTCACAGGCTTGCCAGAACTTCTCACTGTTGTCGGAAGAGCATGTGCCCCTACAGTCCCAACTGGTCACGGAGCTGTCCTCTTAACAGCCTACGAGTGAGGGTTCAGAGACACCTAACTGTGAGTCACACATCAGTCATGACAAGATCAATATAAAATGTCTACATAAGTCAGTGGGTGGCTAGAATATATATAGACTCTCACTGTCATGGCATAAATCGTGATTAATTTTTGCCAACATATGAAATTCAGAATCGTTTTTATGAGACAATATTATGTTACCATGTGTTAAAAAGCCAAAATATAAATGTAGATATTTGCCTAGCACATCAGCATAACAATCTGAAAGAAAAACCTACAGCTACACTCAAGCCATCCTCTCAGCCCTGAGCCTGTCTGTGCCACAGGATCCTAGGGCAGGGTGATATAGAATTTTCTTTGCGAAACACATGGTTCGTTTGGAAATGGAGTCTGGCAGCACTCAAAGTACAAGAAAAACATCTGTATCATCTTAAAGGGAAAAAAGATATCAGGAACATATTTCCTAGGATACCAGGTCAAGCGGAGCTGAATGAAGTTGTTAGCTATTTTACATTAAAGACCAAATCAATGTTTTGGTTTTATATTATATCAAGAGTTATTTTTAAATAACAGTGATAGCTACAATTTATTTATTACATTTATTCATCAGCTTAATTCACAAACAACTCAGGGAGTGTCCTAGGATTTGACAAGCTTGAGGCCACACAACTACACCTGCAAATACCAGCCAAGAGATTCTGAGAGAACCGGTTCTTGGCAACAGCTGAGACTCAGTGCTGCTCACAGGATCCCTTGGATGCTGACACTGAGCAGCCTGCCTTTCATCTTTCACAGCCCAGCAGATACAGCCCTACAGGGACTCACATGTCATTAGCATAAATTAACAGGGGGAAGGGCCTGCAAAGCTTATGCAAGAGATGCCACCATAACACTACATATCAAAATTAATGATAAATATTGATGGCTGGATGTGGTGGCTCATGCCTGTAATCCTAGCACTACTTTGGGAGGCCAAGGCACTTGAAACCAGAAGTTTGAGACCAGCCTGAGCTGGTCAGAGCCAGACCCTATCTCTACCAAAAAGTAAAAAAAAAAAAAAAAAAACCCAGAAAAATTAAATGGAAGTGTTGGGGCGCATCTGTAGTCCCAGCTACTCGTGAGCTCGGGAGGCTGAGGCAGGAGGATCACTTGAGCCCATGAGTTTGAGGCTGCAGTGAGTTTTGATGATGCCACTACACTCTAGCCCAAGCAATAGAGCAAGACCCCGTCTCAATCAATCAATAGAAATATTCTACTGTATTGCACTTAAGATACATATATAAATGTATAAGAAAATGAAACAAATCTATACAAATAAAGTCACACAGCTGAAAAAGTCTTCTTTCTGAATAGAACTTTTAACTATCCATTTTAAAATGTCAGTAATAACATTCAAAAACATGACAGCAATAAAATGTAGAGTTACACTTATTAAATATATATACATATTTACACTTAATGCACAAATAATGTATTTACTTACATAAGTATATTAAGTATAAAAGGAAGAAGAAAAGGAAAAAAGTCGCTGTCCCTAAAGATCAGACCCCATTATTATAAATTTTAGTACATGCAGAGAAAAATAAAGTGTTTGAATATTCACCAACCTTTTGAATATAGTTACTGCTATAGAGGTAGAATCATGGGGTATTCCTTATATTGTATTTTCCAATGTTTGAATTCTATATAACTTTGTAAAAAAGGTATAAGAGAAAAAAATTTAAAACTTTAATTTAGCAACCTCAGATTTGATTCAAATTCTACAAGTCCAAACAAATCTATGAAAAAAATAAAAAATAAACAATTCCACAAGTATTCAACTGTTCTTAATTCAACCAAAACAAAGGTCTGACAGATGCCAGGAAAGGAAGAAAAACAAGAATGCCACCTTCATTTTTTAAATTTTGACCAAGAATAAAGCAAGCAGCATATGCTGATACTAATCTAACAAAAGGTGTAGCAGAGAATATTATTTAGTTAGAAAGCAGCACATTTCTTCTTATTTTACTGCTAAACCAACCATTATGGCCCTAGAACAACCAGCCAGTTCCAATCACTGCCCAGGGCACCAGTCCATTTCCCTTTAAGGAACAAAGACACTGCTAGAAAGAACAGTGTTGTGTCTCTGCCAAGGAGTGAATTAAACTCGGGACTGAGCTCCCCGAAAGCTCACCTCTAATCTTTGTTGGAAAAAATGCCTCAGGCAGCCACAGCTGTGTGGCAAGGTGGCTTCTCCTATTCTAAGAATTACTCGTCTAACACAAATTTTCCAAAAATTCTAAAGAGAAACTTAGACTTTGAAAGAGTAACAGCCCATGACTTCCAATCCAACAGTATGGTGGAACAGACACTGAACAACTGCCCTAACTGAAGAAACTAAAAGGCTGGGTAAGGTACTAAAGAAACATGACGAAAAGAAGGAGAAAAAGCATAAGGCTGCCTGCCAAATGCACCCGGTGAAGGCTGCCCCCGCCCGCCTCTGAGGACTGGCTGAGAACATGTCCAGATCTGTTGCCATCTGTGCAGCCACCGCCTCGTGGACTTGGGGCTACCCAAGAACATTCTCTGCAGTGCGGTGTGATGCTCCCTGTGTGGACAGGCCCTGCTGACAGCATGGGGAGCGGGAGGAGGGCACATACACCTGCTCTCACCAATGTCGCTATGACACACACTGCGCACCTACGCTCCTGCACACGGGCACATAGCAAATGTCCACACAGAGCGCACATGGCTCTCAGACACCTACAGGTCGTGGCAACGCCCAGCGATGCTCAGGGGTGAAAACCAGGACCCAGCAGCTCCACCCATGTCCCCCACCACATAATATCTTTACAAACAAATGTTTGACAACTGTATCGGTTTTTCATAAAAGGTATCTTGTTATGTCTTAAGTTGCATTCCTTTGATTTTCTTAATGAGAGTGAACAACCTTTTACATTTACTGATGTCTGTGTTTCCTCTATGAATTGCACGCTTATATCTTTTTTTTTTTTTTTAAATAGGGTGTTGCCATGTTACCCAGCCTAATATGCAGTGTCTATTCACAGTGATCATAGCACACTTGAGCCTCAAACTCCTGGGCTCAAGCAATCCTCCTGCCTCAGCCTCCCAAGTAGCTGAGACTACAGCCACCATGCCCGGCACATTTATATCTTTTGCCACTAAAAACACTTACCTTTTTAATTTGTACGGTGCTTTTTTTCTTTTTTGGTTGTCTCTTTTATTCTGTGACAGTCCCCATCACCCATCACCACAACTCTTTAAAAAAAAATGCCACTGGGCCGGGCGTGGTGGCTCACGCCTGTAATCCTAGCACTCTGGGAGGCCGAGGTGGGCGGATCGTTTGAGCTCAGGAGTTCGAGACCAGCCTGAGCAAGAGCGAGACCCCATCTCTACTAAAAATAGAAAGAAATTATATGGACAGCTAAAAATATATATAGAAAAAATTAGCCGGGCATGGTGGCGCATGCCTGTAGTCCCAGCTACTCAGGAGGCTGAGACAGGAGGATCGCTTGAGCTCAGGAGTTTGAGGTTGCTGTGAGCTAGGCTGACGCCACGGCACTCACTCTAGCCTGGGCAACAGAGTGAGACTCTGTCTCAAAAAAAAAAAAAAAAAAAAAAAAAAGCGCCACTGATTTACTGTTGGGGAAACTAGGCCATTTATTTTACAGATTGTCCCACATTCTGAATTTGGTTTATTATGTCCTTGTGGTACCACTGAACATTTACTGTAGAAAATATTTTTAAACTGTAGAAACTGACTCTTTGTTTTCTGTTGCAGATATCAGTGAGCACTTACTGAGCAACCCTTGGCAAATGACTGCCGAGACCCAGCCTGGGAGCACATCCATGCACTCCTGGGGGTGGAGGAGTCAGGGTTGGATGGCGAGAGAGTAACGGGTGGGAGCACACCTTGCTAGACTAGACATCTGGAAGACCTCTCCCCTCTGTTATTTTATGGTCTAGAAATTACAAACATTTCCACTGTCAATCTGTTGACATTAAGACCAGAGCTCTGGAGTTCAACTGTCCATGAATTCATACCAGCTGAATGGTCTAACTGTCCAGAGACCTGTCTGTCCTGAGTGCAAATGCCATCAAGATGGGAGTACACTCACTTCCAAAGAAACACCAAGGTCTCTCCAGCCCAGGGCCACTCTAAGCACACTCTGGATGGTTTCTATGGCACTTAGAACACATGCAGCTCTGCAAGGCCCAGCCCTGCTGGGCATCACATCCCAGCATATCAGTTCTTCTCACTTCCTTCTTCTCAGTCTTCCCACCATTCCCGTCTCCAGTGCTCCCTGCTTTAGTCACTCCTCTGCATGTGTTCTTCACACACTCATATCGACAGGGTTTGTTTGTTCACTGCTTACAGACTGTCTTCTATCAGAACGCAAGCACTGAGCACAGACCTTATCTGTGCCATCCAATGTCCTTCACTGGTAAACAGTAAGTGCTCAAGCACTTCTTCAGCTAAATTAATGGATAATTTCCCTTCCCCCAGGACCATCCTGAAAGGGCAATGTAGGTTCCAGGGTTCTAATTAAAGTCCTAACCAAAGATAAACTAAGTCCTGACTTTATTATTCCTACTGAATTATGTTGTAAACCACAAAAGCAATTCTTTGTTCTCTTATACACAGACTCAAGGTACACACAATACACACAATGCATTCAGCAGGCTAGAATTCTTGCTGAAAATCATGAACACCATCCGTCCTTGGCATCCTGCCACATACATAAATCCAGGTTGTACCACCACACCTGTCATAAGCAAAGTATGCCCCTAATCAAGGGTTTGGCCCCGAGTCAAATGCTACCTAGTTCTGATGCCAAAACCTTTGGAACAAGCAAGCACTCTTGTCTCCTCTGCCTTCCTGCATCTCAATTCTAACAGTCTGTCTCTTAGTTATAATGAAGGTAGCAGCAGATCCAAGGAACTTAAGTCATTGCTAAGTCAGATAGCTTGAATCCAATCTTTTGATTCCCGGTTGTATGTGTACCCTGCTTTCTTCATGACACTTCATGCTGCAAGGATGGCAAAATACTGAGACACCGAGCAGATCAAATTCCAGTTAAAGAAACAAGATGCACCTCCAGAAAACACAGTAAAAACACCATGTCAGAGATAAAGATAATTGGTGCCACAAGAGTTCAAAGGGAGAATGGATCCCCAGGAGCTAGGAAAAGTTGACCAGAAAGAACCTTTACAACAAACAAGTAAAAGCTGAATACAGGCCGGGCGCGGTGGCTCACGCCTGTAATCCTAGCACTCTGGGAGGCCGAGGTGGGCGGATCGTTTGAGCTCAGGAGTTCGAGACCAGCCTGAGCAAGAGCGAGACCCCACCTCTACTAAAAATAGAAAGAAATTATATGGACAGCTAAAAATATATATAGAAAAAATTAGCCGGGCATGGTGGCGCATGCCTGTAGTCCCAGCTACTCGGGAGGCTGAGACAGGAGGATCCCTTGAGCTCAGGAGTTTGAGGTTGCTGTGAGCTAGGCTGACGCCACGGCACTCACTCTAGCCTGGGCAACAGAGTGAGACTCTGTCTCAAAAAAAAAAAAAAAAAAAAAGAAAAAAAGCTGAATACACAGAAAAGAAGGGAAATGCTCAGGGAATCCTACTTACTCCAAGTTCAGCTCTCATCCTAATGAGGACAACTTGCCAAATTAAATGAGCAACATGCTTTCTTCTGAATCCCTCTCCTAAGGCAGAGAACAGCCTCCACTGAGATGTGCCATGGTCACCATTCACGCTCCCCAAGTCAGCACCTCAATCTGGTTTCTATATCTCTGTCACCAGCACTTAACTTCTTAGTCATAAAGCTTACTTTTTTTTTTTTTTTGCTTTTTGTCTTACTTCTAGCTAAGTTTCAGAGCTTAGAAAGAATATTTCTTATAAGATGAACCTGTATTGTACAGATATTTTGATCTTGGTGGCATGAGTCAAGTTTTAAAAGAAAATGCACAGTGCCTTAGAATTCTAGAGTGGAAGGGCTTGTAAGACCATCTATCAGTTGTTCTCAAACTTCAGGATGCTTGTTTAAAAATGCAGATTTCTGGGTTCTAATTCAGAGTTTCTGGTTCAACAGGTCCTAAATATATTATCTTGCTAGAGATTTAAAAGTTTTCATACTAAATTATAGTTAGTTATTTACTTCATTTTGGAATTTTAGGATTGTACATACAGCAAATAAACATTTATGAATTTTATACTTCTCTGCTATAAATAGGAAGTGCAATCTCTGGGTGACTGTTAAGTCTTCAGTAACTGCTGCTCTAGGTCAGCACACACTCATTCCCATTTTACAGGTGAAAAAAGAGCAAAGAGGAAAAATCACTTGCTTCCGGTGCCACGCTGGTAAGAACTTACACAGACTGAAAACTACAAGTCTTAGATTTCCCACAGGAGAAACTTATGTGACACCAACCAGCCCTGGTTATCTGCCCTGTAGAGCAGTTCAAACTAAGGAAAAGGAGACCCAGACTTACAGGAAAGACACTTCCTTTCTTTTTCTCTTTCTTTTCGAAACATAAGACAGTTTAAGGGCAGGGGAAATGCACATTTAAGATTTCCCCAATCATATTTTAATCAATTATGTATTTCTGAATTTATGTGCTCAGGGACACATGCTGTTTAAAATACTCCTCTGTAGAAAGAATTCTGGCCTGCACCTAAGCAGCTTTCTATGGTTTTGGTTGGGCAAACAGTGTTATTTCAAGAATGTTCTTATGGGTTGCTGAGTTTAGGAGAAGGAGAAGAAAATTCAGAGTTCCCTTGATCCAGGAGCCAAGAGGTTAATTTTTCGGGGGGCAGCAGAGGGTGTGTAAGAGCATGCGCGTGTGTGTGTGTGTGTGTGTGTGTGTGTGGATGAGCAGGACCACACCAGATAAATCTTCCAACGTTTTGATCACACAAACCAGTTCTTGTCAAACTCCTACCCAGAAAGGTTCCTGCAGTTCCAGACCACAGGGCTGGGATGATGCAGATTTTAAGTCATGAAAACCTCAAAGAACATATCTACTCATCCTCTCTCCTCCATGCCCAAGGACGCCTGGTCTGAGCACGGAGTGACCATCACCTACTGTAGGTCACTGTAGCAAACTGCGTCTTTGAGTAAAATACTTGTGTGGCCAGAGGCCAGAAGGCAGCTTCCCAGGTCACTACCCACCTGGGAGCACTCAGCACCCACGCACTACTCACTTTGTCGCGCCTCCGCCACCCTCATCGTTGTCTGAAGATGACGATGTAGAAGAGCCAGGGAAGTAGGCAGAATCCACATGATTGGGGCTGCCACTCTGGGCCGGGTTGATGGGCGAGGACCGCTCATACAGTGGTGTGTGTTTCCCTTCATGAGGAATGTTGCTGTAGTTGTTCTGCTCCGTCAGATTCTTCCCGCTCGTGTCCAAAGTGAGAGCTGGCTCAGCGAGGCTGTATGGGTATGGACCCTGGCCCGGGGCACCCCCTGGGCTGGGCACTTGTGGGGCCTGAAACAAAAGGCACAGATCACACACACGCTCCAGGCAGGACCTGACTCAGGTCCATGCTGACTTTTCCTGGTTAATTTTTAAGTCAACAAACATTGGCATCTATTTCACATATCAATTCGAGATTTTAAAAAATTATTTTAGTATTCATCAAAATGTGAGTCTTGTGCCAGGTCCAAGGCCTGCTGCACCACCCAACACAGGGAACCCTTACCACGGGCTTTGCTTGCAGAGAGGTCTGCGGAATGTTGAGCATCTGAGGAGGAACGTGCGGTGGCACCATCCCAGGCATTCCAAACGGACCGGGTCTGGCTGTTTCATCAACACAGAAAGAAAATAATAAAATAGCTGTGAACAAAATGCCATTTCCCCAGGACATCCGTGGGGCTGGCCCATGGCCTCATGGGTCCTCAGACACTGACACCACCATTGGTCCCACCTCTGAGAAATCTTTAGAAATTGATGTTTAACATTAAGAAATACTTAATTTTGTAATGATCAATTTTATACACTGATGGGTCCTCAGACACTGATACCACCATTGGTCCCACTTCTGAGAAATCTTTAGAGAAACTAATGTTTAACATTAAGAAAAACTTAATTTTATAACGACCAATTTTATACAGTGAGGCTAGAATTTTAGCTTTCCAGATTTCTCAGTGAACTTTTGACAGTGTTTTCACTTTTGTGCATTTCCTGGATGCCCCAGCTGTCCCTCTGTGTTTAACCTGATGGGCATTTCTCTCTTTGCTCACTGCTGCTCCTAACCTGAGATCTCAGCAAAACCAGAAGCCCTGGCAGGGATGAAAGGCCCAAAACAGCAACAGAACACTGTCTCTTACATTTGTAAAGCAAGACAATTTTTCTATTTAAACTACTTCACAACTAAAATTAGGTTCTTAGCTAACTAGCAAGTTTTAAATATAAAAATTAAAGTGTGGTAATTGCTGCCTATACTTTCAGGTTGTTTTTAATTGTTAAGCAAAACTGTTATTAGGTTACACATTTTAACATGCATTACAGGATCAGTAACATGGGATTTTGTGTTCTCTTCAAACATGACTTCATAAACCTGTTTTGATGTATATGGGTGTGTGCTATTCGTTATACTTGGGGATAGAAAGCCAAGTGCAGGAATGGCCGAAGCGTGACAGCAGGATGAGGAGCCAGGCCAGCCTGAAGCTGTGACACAAGGCAGGGCCTGGAAGCCTCCACACTTCCACACTTTGGCTGGCCTCAAGGGTCTAAGCAGAGGGAGAGAGCTCAGGGGCCACTTACATGGCTGACATACATGAAACTAGTATGTCAGCTGTAAGTTGACAGTGCTTTATGCTCTCCCAGAGACAGCACCAGACCCGTGATAATGTGGACTGAGCATAGCCCCGAAGTTAACACTTCAAATTATCACCAGAAGTGGACATGTGAGAGGCACAGTAGGTGGACTCCTCAGAGCCATGCTCCTGTGCCGGACAGGTAGGTACTGCGTGCCGACAATGTGTCTGGCTGGGGGACGGGGCCTGGGGGCGAACTGAGCCCCGAGAAGGTGTCGTTAAGACTTAGACTGCTGAAGATGCAGAGAAAATAGAAAACCTGTGGAGACATAACACACCAACCTGCAGCTCTCTTGTCTGCACCATCTCTTCCTTAGGTTTATTTTATAAATTTTTTTTTTTTGGAGACAGAGTCTCTCTCTGATGCCCAGGCTAGAGTGAGTGCCATGGCGTCAGCCTAGCTCACAGCAACCTCAAACTCCTGAGCTCAAGGGATCCTCCTTGTCTCAGCCTCCCGAGTAGCTGGGACTACAGGCATGCACCACCATGCCCGGCTAATTTTTTCTATATATATTTTTAGCTGTCCATATAATTTCTTTCTATTTTTAGTAGAGATGGGGTCTCGCTCTTGCTCAGGCTGGTCTCGAACTCCTGAGCTCAAACGATCCGCCCACCTCGGCCTCCCAGAGTGCTAGGATTACAGGCGTGAGCCACCGCGCCCGGCCCTTAGGTTTATTTTAAAAGTGGAACAAAAGCAAGCCTAGAGCTCCCTGAACTCCAGTTGCCTTCTTTAAGCAGTAGGAGTGCTTTTCCAATCTCTGAATCTGGACAGAAAACACTAGGCAAGAGGAACCCAACCCACAAACCACCACCTCTCATACTATTTGCCAAAATAAACTAAATATATTAATAAAAATTCCCCAAATCTTCCCTCTCATTCTCTGAATACAAACTTTCATGGCTGAACTGATAACAGGCTTCCTAAGCTGATACTAGGCACGGTGCAACCAGAAATGCAAACACCGTCCTGGACCCTGGCTTCCTGGGAGCCAAGGCACAGCCCACAGAGCCAGGAGTGAAGCACAGATCGTTGCTAATTCCTTCCCCCTCAGATGAGGATCCACAAATCTTAAAAGCTATTATCTATCTGAAGTTCCCATTTCTAATCCCTCAGCTCTCAAGCTCTGAAAACTATAGGCCTTTGATCCTGGCTCTCACTAAGAAAAAATCTTGGCACAGCTTCCACCTTTGTACTGAACAAATGAAACTACAGTGTAAGCTGCTGGGAACAGTGAGACTGGCATGTATATGTTCACAGGCACACACACAAACATATACATGCACACAAGAAGACACTGCTAAGTCCACTAAATCCACACCTCTGAGGAACATATGCACACAAGCGCACGCTCACTCTCCCACACGCACTCCACACATGCATGCAAAGCACCTACAAACACAAGGCAACATTCCTAATCAAACAGTAAGTCTACTAGATCTGCACCTCTGAGTGTGAGATAAAAGTCCCTGTAATTTTTAAAGACCTGTTCTCAGCTGATTCTGAATTACAGCCAGACTTGGACCAAAGAATATTATAAAATCCATTCAAGCTCAAAAATTATATTAATAATTTAAACCACAGTAAAAAGTCTACCTTACAAACTATACTATAGCATAAAACCAAAGAATTCCAAGGAAAAAATATTCTCTAAAATCACTTGCAATCATTGACCTCAAATAAACCTTTGTGAATCCACAGAGCGAGTTACTATTCTATTCTAACTTAGTCCAATAAGTGAATTAATTTGTCTACATTTTTCTGAAGGCTGCAGAAATGCCTAATAACTCAGGGCCTGCTTCTGCAAACTACAGGCCTTCTTTTAAATCAGTTCTTGTTCTCCAAGCCCAAGTGCCGCTGAGCAGAGCCACTGTCTCTCTTCTCTACAAGAGCATCTTTCTCAGGAGAGACACTGGGCTCACAGAGTGGAGATCACCACCACCAGTTTCTCATTCTCTTCCTTTCACAAACACTACTAGAGAGGTAGGCTTTTGTTAGAAAAGTATGCAGATTCAAGACAGGAAAAGATAGGAGAAAAAAGTGCAAAAAAAAAAAAAAGATGTTTACTCCATGAAAAACATTCTATAATTTTAAAATGTTTTAAATATTATGAACTTCTTTAAGAATGAAGAGAAATGAAACATGCCTTGCAGTCCTTCAGCTGTGCTATGTTGACCTTTCACCCTGGTATACAAGAAGTGCTGTTAAGTTACCTACTTCCTCGAATGACTCACTACAGCTATACTAAGCTGCCTAGCTTTTGCTCTAAATTAAAATAAGATAAATTTTTAAAAGGAATGGTGCTGAACTAGAGCATCTACTTAGAACTACAGTAGGCCTTACCCCTGTCCCCATTCCTAGCCCAACCTAACAAATGCTCATGTACTGCCCAGCATATTATTGCTGAGATGTTACATTAAACAAAACATAGTACAAAGTTTCTTTTTAAAAAATTCTCTAATACAGACAAGGGCTGGTGTATGATTTTGTAGTGTTACCCCAAAAATACAGCTTTGAAAATTTTGATTCAAAATTAAATAAACCAATATAATCCCCATCACCAACATTAGTTTTCAATGCTTGCAAAAAAAGGGCAAACTTTTCCAACCATCTTAAACACATTCACATGGACATATTTACTAAATATCAATATTCTATAGAAGACACAAAGTTAATGGAAGGAAACTTTCACGTAATCTGTTCCCATTAAACTATAGACGAACAGCTTCCCCCACCAAGGCAGGGATGGGCCCTGGAGCACAGTGGGAGAAGCAGGGGACAGTCTGGCTGTCCTGTAGGAGAGGAGGCCCTTCTGAGCGAGTCAGGCAGGCTGAGCTGGACTGAGACCAGACACAGGTCAGTGTCCAGGGAGGCGGACGGTTGAGCACCAACTCCCAGGAACTAAGAGCGAAGGGGAGCTGATGCCAGCCTAGAGCCTGTGGTGCTGGCCAGATCACAGGGGAAGAGCCACAGGCCGGCATCCAGAAGAGGCCTGGCAGCAGAAGGCTGCAAAACCTGAGACAATCAGCTTGAAGAAGGTTCACTACAAGGACCATGAAAAATAAGATTATGAACTAAGTGAATGGGCACAGAAAAAATTAAACTAGGGAAGCATACTTCAAGTCAGTATAAACAAGAACTTTCTAAGAACTAGAGCAGTTCAACAATGAAAAGGGTTGCTTGATTGTTTCAACTGCTCATATAAGAACGTTCCACAACAGTGAGTTGGGTTGGTACTTACATATAATCTTACCTCGCTATCCAAATCTTTTCCATCCCTGAACATGGATATGAGAGGGTACACATCAAAGAGTATAGCATCATTCAAATCTACTTGGTGCCTGAGTCTTAAATAGCAAATTTTATCTAAACGTGTTCAATTCCTTGGCTCAATTAATCAGAGTTCAAACAGCAAAAAATACTTGTACTGACTGAGCAAAGTTCAAGAAAGCAGTTTTTAAAGGAACAGTAAATCTCATTTGGTCACCTAAAGGTTTTATAAGTCTATGATAAAATAAGATAAATTACTTTCAGTCCATCTGTGGATTTTGGAAAAGCACAACCTGAAATAAAAGTCTAACAGGCCTTTATTTTGAAGTCATTGGTAAACTGAACTGACATTCCTTACTTGTTACCTAATATAAAACATGCATCCATCTGGGGAAGACCTACATGCAGTCTTTTAATCCAGACAATACCTCAAAGGAGGGTATATTTCCAGTTCTTCCAAAACAACCAATTTTTAAGTTTTTTTTTTTTAAATGACCTTCCAAAAAGCCACAAGATCAGACAGCCTATGTGACTGAATATACCACACTAAAACAAACTCACTGAAAACCGAGTGAAAGTCACAAGATGGAGACTGAAAGCAAAGGCTCCAGCAGCATCAGAACCTGCTTTTCTACTTGGGGACTCCAGCCTGGCTGGGAAAGATGAGGGACCTTCCCCTTAACAGGGGCAACGCCGGCTTCCCTCCAGCGCCGTCTATGCTGTCAGACTTGGGGGCTTGACAGCAACATCATGTGCATTATCTTTAAAAGGATAAAAACTGACAAAGATGAACAAGGAGACATATCCAAACAGCACGTGCAGAATGACATGTACAACAGAGTATTTAATTAAAATCAAAACAATGTTATTTACTATTCCATATGTATGAGGTAAGGAAATAAAAAACATGTTTAAGGGGGCTATATATGACTTTTAGAAAAGCCTGATGCATTTCTTTAAAAGAAAAAAATCTGAAGCACATGGCACCATTTGTGAAACCTGTTCAGTGAGTACACCACTGCTCATTATAGTATTCCTTATATTTTTTGTTACATTTACAGCTTTTCATAATAAAAAAAGAAAAACCTAGGGAAGGGTGGGTCTAGTAAGCAAAGCTTGAGGAGTGAATATAACAAATTTTAAAAGAATGTCAAATTTTAAGAAGTTATTAGGGCCGGGCGTGGTGGCTCACGCCTGTAATCCTAGCACTCTGGGAGGCCGAGGTGGGCGGATCGTTTGAGCTCAGGAGTTCGAGACCAGCCTGAGCAAGAGCGAGACCCCATCTCTACTAAAAATAGAAAGAAATTATATGGACAGCTAAAAATATGTATAGAAAAAATTAGCCGGGCATGGTGGTGCATGCCTGTAGTCCCAGCTACTCGGGAGGCTGAGACAGGAGGATCCCTTGAGCTCAGGAGTTTGAGGTTGCTGTGAGCTAGGCTGACACCACGGCACTCACTCTAGCCTGGGCAACAAAGCGAGACTCTGTCTCAAAAAAAAAAAAAAAAAAAAAAAAAGAAGTTATTAGTAAAGTATAGCAAAAGTATGATATTGAATACCTTGTGAAAATAAAATGTTTTTTAAATTATAATAGCAAAAACCTGAACATATTCCAGATGCTGACAGCAGAGACATGGCTAAATACCATGCATCTGTCCTGTAGAGTATCAAACCATCTCTGAAAAAAATAAGGCAGACCTATGTGAAGTGACAGGGAAACTCACAAGAATACTGTTAAGTGGAAATGAGGCAAGTCATCAAGCAGCTCATAGGGCCCCACTTATGGGTCATAGACCCCAGGCTCAGGGAGCCCTTGGAGGTGTCCCTGCTGCCGGCTGGGCCTGCTCCTCTACAGGAGGCTCCAGGTGCAACCACCTGGCTCTCAGCCAGGCCCAGCCCTGGGGCAGTGTAGGCAGCAGCCACATCGCCTTTTACACTTTTACTCTTTTTTTCCTAGAGGACCTGCATCTGTATTTTGGACCTTCTGCTGGGGTAACTCTGCTGTATCAGGCAGGTACACTATGGATTCCTCATAATAGCTCACCCTGCCTTGAGCTCCGGAGAGCCTGCCATAGGCTCAGGTCAGACCTCAGGGTCCAGACTGCATCAGCTTAGGATCCATTGGCATGTGTTTAACATCATTCTTTGCATTGTCTCTTCATTTTCAGAGTGAAATATTTTCCTCAGATTTTGGGGGTGCACTCTGTCGGAGATATACAGCTATATTTTCAAAATAATTGTTAACACAATCTACAGAGCAAAGTGACGCAGGGCTGAGGGCTGTGGTGACATGTGAAGTAGGAGTGTGCAGCCTGCAGACAACAGGCAGGGGAAGCACCAGCACACGCAAACTTCATGCAGCACAGGAGTTCTTCTCAGTCACACCCAACAGCAACGCAGGGACATGCCCTCCATGTTCCGCACAGCCAGAACCCAGAGCTACCACACCAGAACAAGCCCTGTTTCTCTCTCGGCTTTGCCACAAGCAACTTTCTCAACATTAATTCCCTTTCCTGCGCAGGCTGACTTGAGAGCTAGACTCAGGAGTGCCGACTCCCGACAGGTCATGCCTGCTCTCTCCTGGGACTGCATCGTCTGTTGTTGGGGCTGTATGGAGGAGGTCCCTCTGACCTGGTCTGGTAGCATGTGGCCAGCCTCGGGAACCAGTTAGGACACAGGCTTATGGCTGGCTCCTGTCCCAATGGAACACCCCATGGGTCCCTCTCAAGCACCCAGCAGCTGCTGCACCCAAACGTTCTCTCTTTGCTGCTCATTTTGTAGCATCTGTTCTTTGCTTAGTGATTAGCACCTATTTCAATATGGTCCTCTTTGCAAATTTCTGCCCTTATGTGCAGGAGCAGTCTCGCTGTCTATACGTCTGCCCTTGGCCTGCCCCCTCTGTGACCTCCCCATACTGCTTAGGGTAGGCTAGACTTTCTAGAGGCCAGGCATTAGGATGCTGTGTGACATGAGAGAGCAGGTGTCCCCTGCCCCCTGCAGTGAAACCACCACATGTGCACCAGAACTACCCTTTCTGCACTTCAGCCTCCCCCCTCAGTCGTCATCATCCTCATATTAATAATCTAAATCTGTTCAATCCTTCCTCCCATTTCAAAACCCCACCTCTTTTGGAAATGACCAGAGGTAGGTTTAGAGGACTGGCACTTGCCACCTATCCCCCTCGCCTCTATGTCTTTCAGTATTGAAGAAGGTGGAAAGCTAAAAAGTATTTTTCTTAGGATCCCTTGCCCCTTGTGGAGGGCCAACCAACCAAACACATCTGCTCAAGGTTAGGGAGCTCCAGCTGCAGTTGAAGCCTGCCCTGCAGGGTTCTGCTGATGTTCCACCTAATAGGCAGCATCGTCACCCTACCCAACCTCTCAGCAGAACTCAGAGCTACCAGCAACTGTGCTCAGAGTGTCTCCTCTGGCCTTGCTGTACCACACCATTCCTCCTCTTTTTGCCCCTCCTCCTCCTCCTCCTCGACCTGGCCCAAGGGGTACTGTCTCCAGCCTTCTTCACCTGCCACACCCACTACCACAGCCCCCCTGAACCTTACACATCAACCAGCAAAGCCAACCTAGGACTCGGCCTTAGCTCTTCATTCTGCTTCGACCTGTATATTCAACTGCCTATTGCACATCCTCACCTGGATCCTAAATCCAGGTGCTTAGATCCTAGAAGGTGCCTGAAAATTTGTGCGTGAAGCTGTCCTCCAAATCTGCTCCTCCTCCAATCATCTCTGTCTTAATGGTGCCATCATCTGAGCTGATCAAGTAAAAAATCTGGGAGCCATTTCCCCTGAATTCTTCTATTCACTGAGCTTCTATACCTATGCATCAACACCTGCTCATTCTATAGTATCTCCCCCAAATCTCTGAAATCCACCTAGTACTCCCACTTTCCACTATGGAGAGGCTGGCCCAGCAACCACAACCATGCCTTGCTCTGCTACTATTGGGAGACCTTCCTATCCCATCTCCCTTCACCTGCCCTTGCCCACCCAAATCCCCTTTGCACACTGTGGCCCCAGCCATCGAAATCCACACCTGAGCACACTACTCTGCAGATTAAATCCCTTTAATGAGGATATTTCCTTAATCTGGACAAGGTGAAGAGACAGAGTGAAAGGTTAAGATGGTGAGACATTAGACTTCCCCATAAAATCATGGGCTAGACAAGAACAGTCACCATTATACCTCTTCTTGAATACTCTGCTTTGAGTCACAGCCAGTTCAGTGGATCATGAGGGTCAAAAAGGAAGATACTGAACTACAGATGATACAATCACCCAAAGGAATATACAAATCGATTATGAAAATTAATAAGAATTGAGCAAAGTTGTTTCATACAAAATCAACTTGCAAAAGTAGTTTGCATTCTATACACAAGCAGTTTGAAAATACAATTTAAGAAAAGATACACTTAAATATAGCATCCCAAAATAAAATATTTAGCAATATATCTAACAAAAGATGTATGAAACCTTTATGAAGAAAATTAAAGTTTACTAAAAGCCATTCAAGACAACTCAAATCAAGAGAAATATAACATTTTCTTGAATATACTCTATATTAAAGATATTTTTCTCTCCAAATTGATCTATAGAATCAATGTAATTCTAATCAAGACCTCCACAAGGGTCACAAAATGTACATAAAGGTGAAAAGGATCCAGAATAGTCTCGATCTCTTGCAGAAATATTATATGGGCAGATTTGCCCAATCAGATACTAAATATTATTACAAGGCTATGGTAATTAGGATGGTATAATACTGGCACAAGGATAATCAGAAATTCAACAGAACCAAGCCCAGAAACAAACCCACATGTTTAGAAAGACTTGACTCATGACAGCATGGGACAGCTCACTCAGTGAGCAGTGCTAAGGCAACAGGTTATCAGCATGGGTACACAAGAAATCTAATTCCCCTATTTACATTATAAATAAAATTCAATGCCAGGTAGATTTAAAAGGCAAAGCCATCAATAAAACTTTCAGAAGACAAAATATGTTTATCACCTCAGAATTCTTCCTTTATATTTTCTTTTTCCTTTCCCATGAACACTTGTAAAACATACACAAGAGTAAAGGAAACAGTACAATGAGCCACGTGTATCCATCACCCACCTTCAAAATTACCAGACATGGTCCGTGGTGTATCATCTGCACTTCTACCCTTCCTCCCCCACTACTGTTTTATTCTGAAGCAAATCTTGGACATAACGTCATTTCATTCATAAACATAGGACAGGACTTCTTAATAGTACAAACAATAAAGGAAAAAATTTACCTATCTGCCATTAAAGCCAAGAACTCTGATATCAAATACATGATAAAGAGGAAAAATGCAAGCTGCAAATTGGGAGATTATATTTGGAGCCCGCATACCTGACAGAATACTAGTATCCAATATATATACATAAAGTATTCCTATGAATGAATCAACACAAAAAGAAAAACAACTCAATAGAAACACAGGCAAACAACATGAACAAGCATTTTACAATGGAGAAAACACTACTGGACCATAAATATAGGTAAAGATTCTGAACTTCATTAGTAATCAGGGAAATGCAAACTGAAACCACTATGGGATATAATTTCACAACCATTAGACAAAGAAAGAACACGGAGCAACTGGAGGAGTCCTCTACTTCTGCTGGGAGAATAAACCGGTGCATGGTGACACTGGAGGTGTGAGCAGGACCCTACCCTGGAGTTGCCTGGAATGCCATTCCTGCACACATGGGCACGAGTGGGAGTGCTCAGTGGTGCTCTCCGTAATGGCAAGCAGCTGGAAACAGCCCAATTTTCCAACAACGGTAGAATGGATAAGCATGTATTAATACACTGCTATACAGCAGTAAAAAAATGAACTACACCAACATAAATGAAACCCAATAATATAAACACTGAGTTAAAAAGTCAGAAGAATACATGCTATATGATTTCATTTAATGACATAATGAAACTATTCAGTATCGAGGGATAGAGACATGATAAAATTATGCAGAAAAGCAAGGGAATGATTAATATAAAACAGAGGGTATTGGGGACAGGGGAACGCGACCAGGGAGAGACACATTAAGAGGGCTAAGATATTACTACTGACAAACACATACATGGTAGTACGGTAGTTACAAAATCATTTAGGTTTTTATAGTTAAAAATCCTTTAATGAGCTTTTATCATCCTAAGACTAAAGTGAAGGCATTGCAGCTCTCAACACCACCTGAACACTCTTCCCTGCTTTCTGTGCTCCATCCACATTCTTCTTCCTTTTCCTCCACACCATGTCCTCTCCCCAGGCCTTTGGAACATGCCATTTCCACATGGAATATACTTCCTCCCACACCCACGCCTTACTAGATTTCTGCCAAACCTTGAAACTTCACCCTCAACATTAATCTCACCCATCGGAATCAACCACTAACTTAATTATATATTGATTCAATTAGGTTGGTCTGCCTTGAGGTCCCCGTTCTCATTCCTGCAGGATTCCTTGGTGCTCATCTTCCCCACTAGCCGTATGCTCGTCTGTATGGGCAACAATACAGCTGTCTTGTTTACCACATCCAGCAACCAGCACAGTGCCTGGCACAAAATGAACAATCAATGAGCGCTTTACTTTTTAAAAAAAAATTAATAGACTTTATTTTTGAGCAATTTTAAGGAAATTTGAGCAGAGAGTACAGATCCTGCACTGGTGTAGTACATTTATTACAAGTGATGAACCAATATTGATACATTATTAACTAAAGTCCACAGATGATAATCAGGGTTCACTCTTGGTGTTATACATTGTAAGGATTTGGACAAATGTATAATGACATGTATCACCATTATAGTGTCATACCAAGTAGTTTTGCTGTCCTAAAAATCTGCTTATTCATCCCTCCTTCCCCCACCCCAACCCTTGGCAACCCCTGATCTTTTCACTACCTCCAGTTTTGCCTTTTCCAGAATGTCCAACAGTTGAAATCACACAGCACATAGCCTTTTCAGATTAGCTTCTTTCACTTAGTAACATGCATATAAGCTTCCTCCATGTCTTTATATAGCTTGATAGTTCATTGCTTTTTAGTGCTGAATAGTATTTTATTGTCTGAATGCACCATGGTTTATATACCCATTAACCTACTGAAAACATCTTGATAACTTCCAAGTTCTGGCAATTATGAATAAAGCTGCTATAAACATCTGTGTGCAGGTTTTTGTGTGGACCTAACTTTTCAATTCGTTTGAGTAAATACCAAAGAGCACAACTGCTGGATCATATGGAAAGGGTATGTTTAGTTTTGTAAAAAACTGCCAAACTGTCTTTCAAAGTGACTGTGTCATTTTGCAATTCTACCAGCAACAAATGAGAGTTCCTGTTGCTCCACATCCTCATCAGCACTTGGTGGTGTTGGTGTTTTGTATTTTAGGCATTCTAACAAGTGTTACTTTTCACTGAGGAAGGCCAGTGAGACACAGTGGATGCTTCTTCAGCCTCAGTGGGCCTCCGTTTCACCTGTGCAGTTTTAAAAATATACATTAGTACTAGCTTGTGCCCATAGAGTCTGAGGTGGGACTCTAGCACCTGTGTTACTTGATATTTTTTAAAATTCTACCAGTGATTTTGAAGCTACTGGCATAACCAGGGAACCAAATATTTTGACAACTGAATTGTGACATCTTATTTATCCTTGCATTTAGATTGGTGATTCCCTGGTGAGCTATAGCAGATTTTATGTGCTGTGACAGGACAAATCACAATCATCTCTGTATCTATAGGTCCTAGCACAATATTTATGGCATAGTAAATATTTAAGTAAATAAGTACTCATCTCATCAGCACTTATTTTTAAAAATCAATCTCAGAATAGACAATTTCTGGGAGTCTACAGTGTGAACGCAGCACGGACTAGAATACATTCTTTTTTCACCTTTTAAGAATACCTGCCATCTATCTGGACTATGCCTTTCAGTAGCGCTGGGGCAATGCAACAGGGGTGTGTATATTCCCTCCCATAAACTCTACACTACCCAGTAACTGGAGATCTGAGTTTTTTCCTCAACACTGCAAAAGATCCACATGGTTAGAAATAAAGGCGCAGAAGGTGAGAGCAGTGGTTCTCAAATGCCAGGCCAACTGGTGCCTAGCAAGGAAGCTTTTTTAAAAAAAATATAAATTCCTGAGGCCCAATTAAGATCTTGAAATAGCAGTTTTGAGGTAGAATCTAAAATTCCAGCCAGGTTTAGAAACCTCTGGTTGGAGCCAAACACCCCATTTTTTTCTCCAATAGCCATACTCTAAGCTTCTAGTATGATTCTCCTAAAATTTTTCAAAACTCTACATATATTTCAATTTCTGAATGATTAATAAAGACATGTTCTTTTTTTTTTTTTTTTTTTTTTTTGAGACAGAGTCTCACTTTGTTGCCCAGGCTAGAGTGAGTGCCGTGGCGTCAGCTTAGCTCACAGCAACCTCGCAACCTCAGACTCCTGGGCTTAAGCAATCCTACTGCCTCAGCCTCCCGAGTAGCTGGGACTACAGGCATGCGCCACTATGCCCGGCTAATTTTTTCTATATATGTTTTTTAGTTGTCCATATAATTTCTTTCTTTTTTTAGTAGAGACGGGGTCTCGCTCTTGCTCAGGCTGGTCTCGAACTCCTGACCTTGAGCGATCCACCCGCCTCGGCCTCCCAGAGTGCTAGGATTACAGGCGTGAGCCACCGCGCCCGGCCATAAAGACATGTTCTAATAAACAAAAAAGCTATATCCCCATGTTAGTTGTTCAAAACTCTTAAGTTGTTTTCCTGTAGAATAACATAATGAACTATGGTTGGATTCTAGGACAGATCACCAAAGACCACTTATGACCTACCCACCATTTATAAAAACATTTCTACAGAACATATATTTTGGGTACTAACTTGGGATATCAGAAAACATCTCCTCAAGTCCATGTTGTTTCTTCTAGATCCTCAACTTGGGTTCCAGTCATTGTCCTCCTAGTTTCACTGGTAGGATCCCAGTAGTATAGAGAGGTAAAATCAATAAGAGCTAACATTGCTTTATTTCTTTAGAGTTAACAGGGGAAAAAAAACTGAAGTGATTTTTATAAGAATCCATTGCTGTTGATTTCAAATTGTGTACATGTACTTTAGAAACAAAACTTTCTTCCAAATCTTGCCTCAACCTCTCTCCAGTCTTACCTTCAGCCATTCCAGGCCACACACCAGCCATCCTGAAATTCTGCACTGCCTCAAGCTTCCTGCCTTGTTGTAATTCTGCACCTGTGCTTTTTGTTAGTCCCTCACCATATACAATTATAATTTCTGCAACAGTCAGAAGCATCAAGAAATGCTTTATAGAAGGATTTATAGGCAGTTATCACCTACATCAACCTACTTGAAAGTATAACTCTAACCATCCCAAATTCATTACCAGTTACATTCCTGTTCTCCACAAACCTATGATCCCCAACCCCTGGGCTACAGGCCAGTACCCACCCATGGCCTGTTAGGAACCAGGGCACAGCAGGAGGTGAGTGGCGGACAAGCCAGCAAAGCTTCATCTGTATTTACAGCCACTCCCCATCGCTCGCATCACTGCATAAGCTGTGCATCCTTTCAGATCAGCTGCAGCATTAGATTCTCATAGGAACACGAACCCTACTGTAAACTGTGTGTGGGAGGGATCTAGGTTGCGCACTTCTTATGAGAATCTAATGCCTGATGATCTGAGGTGGAGCTGAGGTGGTGATGCTAGTGCTGGGGAGCAGCTACAAATACAGATTATCAGCAGAGAGATTTGTGCTTGAATTATCCTGAAATCTCCCCACCCCATCCCCTATCCCCCGTCCATGGAACAATTGTCTTCCATGAAACTGGTCCCTGGTGCCATAAAGGTTGGGGACTGCTCCCATAAACCACTGAGTGGTGAAAGTAAAAATGAAACTGAATTCTAAGAGTCAACTTCACCTATAAAATGCTTACCTAAAATGTTGTTTAATGATTTAATAAGAACATGAAAGCACTTGGCAGAATAGTATACATATTGTTAAGACATTCAAACTTAAAACTTACCATATCTATTCAAAACTTCTTCAAGATTGTTATTATTGGCCCAGATCAACACCAAATGTTAAGTATGCTGTCTTTTTCCACAATTACTTTCCTATTTTTTTCCTCCTAAGTAAATTTTCTTGCCCAAGGTACAGTCTAGTAACTATCTAAACTACAGCTGCCACACAGATTATTCCACAAAGAGCAGAACATCCAGAGACACGGGATGCCAGTGCCACCTCTGTGAGCTCCTCTCAGGCTTGTCACCACTCATTCCAACATCCAACCATTCAGTGCCTTTTAGGCCATTCTGCCCACAAGAATAACAATGATGGTATCTGCTGTCAGACAGTATCTGTATTCCTATAGTCAGAATGGCCTAAAAGGGCACTGAATGATTTAACAAGCACTTCACTGAAGCACTTTACATGTTTCCTCTTTTAATATTCACATAATGACCCTGTCTAATAAAATAGGGAGCCTGAGGCCAGGAGGCCACGTACACAATCTGGTGGCAACATTCATGCTTCCCACCATCCCAATAAGCACTTATTAGACATCTCCTGTGTGGGGGGTATGTGAATTAAAATAAAATCTTACGCACCTCCACCCCAGCTGACTGAATGGACTAGCTCTTGGCCAAGAAATACCCTAAAGCAGAGTTGCTGGCCATGAAAAGGGAGGTCAGACTCGCTTTGTCATGCCCCCCTCCATTATTCTTGGAGACCGTCCTTTGTAACTCATTAACAGGCCTAAGGCTGTACAAGACAAAGCTTAACCCACACCTGCAGGTCATCAATTTACTTAGCAGATCGTGGTATGTGTTTGGTATAAGTCCTGGTGACTTGCCTCTGATTAAGAAACTTGCTCATCTTAAAACATTCCAAGCCTTTAGACAAAGCTTAATTTCTTTAACAAATTACAAATCAAAGAATCTTTAAACCCACTTGTAACCTGTAATCTCACCCTCCACCCCACCCCAGATGTCACACCTTTTAGGGCCATGCCAATGTAGGCTTTCCATATATTGATTTATGGTTTTACGTGTAATTCCTGTCTCCCTGAAATGTATGAAACCAAACTGTAACCCAACTACAGTGAGACCACTTGCTCATGGCTTTCTGGGTGTGGTTCTCTGGGCCATGGTAGTACATAACTTGGTTCAGAATAAACCTCTTTAAGTTATTTTACAGAGTTTGGGTTCTTTTCCATTGATAGGAATACAGCAGACACAGCACAATCTGATCCCATAACTTTTTACCTTAACTGATAAAAGGGTATATAACCAGTCTCCCTCCTTCTGAGGCCCTGCACCCCTTTTCCAAGAGTAATCCTAAAACACATCTCATCACTTTACTTCCCTGATTTAAAAATGGTGAGTGAATTAATTCATTCAGTCAAATATTTACCCACTGGGGAGACAAGAATGAAGGTAACAAACAGGCCCTAGTCCCCACCCCCTGACATTACATTCTCGGGGGTGGGAGGAAGGTGAAGAAAAGCAGCCCACGAGTGTGCAGAGAATTAAAGCCAGGAGGAGTGACTATGTCAATGGAAGGAAAAGAAGCCACACTCTCTAAAATAACTTAAAGAGGTTTATTCTGAGCCAAATTTGAGCATGATAGGCCAGAGCCACACCCAGGAAGCCTTGGGCAAGCGAACTCATTGTGGCTGGGTTACAGTTTGGTTTTATACATTTCAGGGAGGCAGGAATTACACATAAGGTGATAAATCAATACATGGAAGACGTATATTGGTTTGACTCAAAAAGGTGGGATATCTCAAAGGGAGAGTTTACAGGTTTAAAGACTCTGATTTGTTCATGTCCTTTGCCCACTTTTTAATGGCGT
The DNA here is from genome assembly GCF_041146395.1 of Eulemur rufifrons. Taxonomy (NCBI): domain Eukaryota; kingdom Metazoa; phylum Chordata; class Mammalia; order Primates; family Lemuridae; genus Eulemur; species Eulemur rufifrons. The sequence goes on along the minus strand of NC_090989.1, from coordinate 197,732,464 downwards.
TATTTGATTTTTTAATTACTGATTTTCCTGAGTTCTATATAGATTCTAGTTATCAGCCCTTTGTCAGATATGTAGCATGTAAATATTTTCTCCCATTCTGTAGGTTGTCTATTTGCTCTAATGATAGTTTCCTTGGCTGTGCAGAAGCTTTTTAATTTGTTCAGGTCCTATTTATTTATTTTTGTTGATGCTGTCATTGCCTTTGGGATTGTCTTCGTAAATTCTTTGCCTAGGCTGAAGTCTATAAGAGTTTTTCCAACATTTTCTTCTATAATTCTTACGGTTTCCTACCTTAGGTTTAAGTCTGTTATCCACCGTGAGTTGATTTTTGTGAGAGGTGACAGGTGTGGATCCTGTTTCAGTTGTCTACATGTGGCTATCCAGCTTTCCCAGAACCATTTATTGATTAGGGATTCTTTTCCCCAGTGTATGTTTTTGTCTGCTTTGTCAAAGATTAGATGGCTAGATGAGAATGGTTTTATATCTGGGTTCTCAGTCCTGTTCCATTAGTCTATGTCTCTGTTCTTGTGCCAGTACCATGCTGTTTTAGTTACTATAGCCTTATAGCTTGAAGTCTGGTAAATTGATGCCTCCCAATTTGTTCTTTTTGCTTAAGGCTACTTTGGCTATATGGGGTCTTTTCTGGTTCCATACAAAGCATAAAATTATTTTTTCAAGATCTGTGAAAAATGATGTTGGTATTTTAATAGGGATTGCATTGAATCTGTAGATCACTTTGGATAGTACAGACATTTTAACAATATTGATTGTGCTGATCCATGAGCACAGTATCGTTTTCCATAGACTAATGGCCAAGAAACATATGAAAAAAATGTTCAACATCTCTAATCATCAGGGAAATACAAATCAAAACCACAATGAGATATCACTTAACTCCAGTGAGATTGGCTTTTATCAAAAAGTCCCAAAACAACAAATGTTGGTGTGGATGTGGAGAAAGGAACACTCATACACTGCTGGTGGGACTGCAAACTAGTGCAACCTCTGTGGAAAATAACATAGAGATATCTCGAAGAACTAAAAGCAAAGCTACCATTTGATCCAGCAATCCCACTACTGGGCATCTACCCAAAGGAAAAAAAGACATTCTGTAATAAAGACATCTGCACTTGAATGTTTATAGCAGCACAATTCACAATTGCAAACATGTGGAAACAACCCAAGTGTCCATCAAAACATGAGTGGACTGATAAAATGTGGTATATGTATACCATGGAAATAAAAACGATGGTGATCTAGCACCTCTTGTATTATCCTAGATAGAGCTGGGGCTCATTCTACTATATGAAGTATCACAAGAATGGAAAAGCAAGCACCACATGTACTCTCCCTCAAATCGGTACTAACTGATCAACTCTTATGTCCACATGTGGAAGTAACATTCATTGGGGATTGGGCAGGTCGGGGGGGAGGACGGGATGGGTAAATTCATACCTAATAGGTACAGTGAGCACGGTCTGGGATGGGCACACCTGTAGCTCTGACTCAGGCGGTGCAAGTGCAATATATGTAACCCAAATGTTTGTACTCGCGTAAAAATTTTGAAACAAAAAAAATTAAAGACTCTGATTTGTAATTGGTTAAAGAAATGAAACTTCACCTAAAGGCTTGGAATGCTTTTAGTTAAGGAAGTCAGTTAATGAGAGACAAGCCACAGGCCATATACCCAGACTCAAGTGATTTGTTACGTTAATTGAGGACCTGCAGATTTGCCTTGCATAGCCATAGGCCCGTGGATGAGTTACAAAGGACATCTACAAGAAAGGAGGGGGGCATGATGAGGCATGTCTGACCTCCCTCCTCATGGCAAGCAACTCAGTTTTAGGGCATCCCCTTGTCCAAGAGGCAGTCCATTCAATCAGCTGAGGGGAAACTTAAGATTTTATTTTAGTTCACAACCAGGAAAGGTCTGGTGTCAAGTTAAGATCAGCTAGTCAAGAAAGACCTTGGAGAACAACATTGAAGCCTGGATCTCACAAGTCAGAATGACCCAAACACAAGCCAGTCAGGGAAAGGAGGCTGCTAGGCACAACAGCTGGCACAAAGGCAGAAGCCAGCTCTGTTCATCCAAGGCAAGAAAGAAGGTTGGGCTCATGAGTGAGGAGCAAGTGGTCCAGTGGCCCAGCAGTCAGCAGGAGCTGGATTACAGGGCTTAAGTGGAGTAAGAAGTTGGAAGTTTATTCCAAGTGTGATGGGAAGCCAATGGGGAATTCTAAGGATGACAGTAGCACAGTCCAATTTACATTTTAAACTTACTTTGCTGTGAGGAAAACGAACTGTAGGGGAGCAAAAGGGAAGCCAAGTGCCCGATCAGGAGGCTGCCACCACCTACTGCCATCAGACCGGGGAGGCTGGGGCCAGCAGAAACGGCCAAGCAGCCCTGGCCTTCAACCTCACCCACCTCCAGGCTCCTGCCACCCCTTCCTCCTTTATCACACAGCATCAGTGCAGGCGGCACTTCCTGTCTGCCACCCACCCAACAGGTATCCACAGTCAGCACCGCACCTCTGATCTCTGCATCTGTAGTGCCTAGCACTCAGCAGACACTATGCTTGAATAAACAAAGGAATACTATCACAGTAAAGGACAACTCCTAAGGACATTTTCAACCTTGGAATTAATCTTTTGAAACAAATAAAAAATCTAATTCCATTAAGAGTCTCCTGAACAAAGCCGCCTTTGAATAAGCTTACACGAAGCAAACAACACAATTTAAACCAGAGTTGTGGTCTATTTCTCATACTTCTACTGCTCTGGCCCCTTACACAGGCAAATTTGATTAGATAAAGAGGATGGTACTTATAGCTTAGTGCTTTACGACCTCCAAGGAGATGTTCACTATGCAAGCAGGCTTCAGACTAACAGCTTACAAATATTTTTATTCCCAAGTTTCAAATATCTGAATTAAATTTGGTCTTTTGCAAAAAAAAAAAAAAAAGGGGGGGGGTGGGTAACAAAAGAGAAGCCACAAATCCACTGCACTTAGGAAATCGCTTGCAAGCCCCTCCATGTCCTTGGGGAATTCTGTATTTAGAAGAGGACAACTCAGACACCGAGATGTCAACATCACTATGACCTGCCAGTCTCATCATGACTTCCTGTGATTCTTCTTCACTCTAAGAATATATAAGTCTTCTCTAGCTCCTCAATATTTTCAGGGATTACCACTGAGTCTACCCAGGAAGTCTGGCTATACTTATTTGTATAACTGCAGAAAATCACATTTCAAAAGAATAAACCTACAAGATTATATGGTGCATATTTCAACCTCTTTGGATTATTGCATGGTCAGTGTTGATCACAGTGAGGCCTTTATTTACTTACCTAAGTAATGTGTTGGATGAAATGACATAGGCTTACTAGTCGCTGAATAATATCCAATTGCTCTCTTAAATCGAATAACTTTGTCATCTGTTCTAGACTGAAATAAATGTAGGAAAACCTTTGTAAATTAGTATGCCACTGGTCATGTGTATTAACATATTTTTTATAATTCAGCACATGAATAATAATCTGCAGTTTTTCAAGTTAGATAAGAATTTAGAATGACATTAAAACCTACAGGGAAAATCAAGAGATCATTACTGAAGAATCAAACCAAACATTAATTCTTTTAAAGCAATATAGTTAAAACAGCAGGATTCTAAAGTGGTAGTCAGGGCCCTGGGTTCTAGCTCTAGGACTTCTCTGACTTCCACACTGCTCGGCCTCTGATCCTGCCCAGGAAGGTTTCACAAGCCACCTGCACCAAGTGGGACAGATGACAGTGGACAGATTGGGATCTGCTTACCCAGGGTTTCAGCTCTCCAGAGACAGAACAGGAGTCCCACAAAACCTCACCTATTCTACTAACACTGACTTGTTTGAATGCCTTACTTCCCAAGAAAAAAAGAAGAAAATCCCTAACCATCACCTCAAGGAAACAGACAAATCAGAGGTTCCTAATACTACCTGACCGATTTGATACAGTTCATTTTCTGAAAACTCTGACATAAAGATCCTATTAAGACAGAGAACTTAGGAGCAGCAGAGATTCTCAGTGACTATCTACATTAATCCTCTTTCTTCTGTTCAGACTGGGAGTAAGGCTGGAAAAGCTAGGTGAAGTGGTTGAGCTCACCCAACTGGCAGGCAGCATGGTGAAGCAACCTCAGCTCCATGGCCAAGGGCTTCTTCCCAGCGGCCTGATAGGCCGAGCAAGAGCTTCCAGACCTGTCCAGTCAGCTCGCACCTCTCAAGCCCCTTTCTTCCAAACCTGGCCACACCACTATGCAAAGTCCTATCCTGTCAATCCTGCCAATTTGTATTTTTTTTTTTACCTGTGAATGCTGGAAAACATCTTTAGCTATGGCATCCAAGTCAGAGGTGTCCTGAATGTTGCGGACGTAGTCAGCAACGGCTTTGATCACTACGTCGCAAGGTGGCAAGACCAGCTGGTGGGCCCGGACCTGAGAAAACAAACGCATGTGTCAACAGCGGGCAGTTAGCACCCAGAACCAGGCTAATCTGAATGTACAACCCAGAAATTCCAACACACAGCTACCTTCTACGATCCTATCAAAGCCTATCAGATCCATCCTCGAGATCTTGCCCTAAGACGCCCCTAAGTCTTTCATGTTCTGAAGCTCCAGAAACTGAGTTTTTCTTCTAGTCGATCAAATACAACTCAGCTGCTTAAAGCATGTTAGGTAAAAAAAAAAAAAAAAAAAAAAAGCATCTGACAGCCTTTCATTGCTTTTGAGAAGTCTGAGAACTGCTCATGACTAATCCCAAGCCCAGGGACCTGCACCACTTAACAAGCGAAGCACACAGCAGCCCACAAAGAAGACCCTGAGCCACCATTCTCTCCCTTCCTTTCAACACCAACAAATAGGAAGGCCTAGACTGGCATGATCTTTAGGTCTGAGCTCAGGACACCCTGAAACTACAGGCATAAATGCTGTTACCAAGTACCTGAGTCCACCTTAAAAGGCCAACTTCAGCTCTAAACTGGAGAAAAATGGTATTGTTGCCTATTACGGTGCATGTTTGATGAAAGAATGACAGAGATTGTGAAATAAAGCATTAGAAATATCTCATTGTCCAAAAGGAGTTGATACCAGAAAAAATAATCAGACTGAAAAAGAGGGCAAGAACATCTACTAAGGGCTTTGTGGTAGCCAGAACAACGGCCTCCCAGAGCTGTCCATGTTCTACTCTCTAGAACCTGGGAATATGCTGCTTATGTGGCAAGATGGAACTAGGGTTGCCAGTAAGCTGACCTTGAAATAAAAATACCGTCCTGGATTATTCAGATATGTCCAATGTAATTACAGGGTCCTCTAAACGTGGAGAAAAGAAGCAAAGGACTTGGTGCAGAGTGATGTGGGACAAGGTCTTGACGGCCATTGCTGGCTCTGCTGGTGGAGGCTTTTGGGCAGCTGCAAGAGGCCGGACAGGGGCAGGGAACATCCTCCCCGGGACCTCCAGAGGGACCAGCCCTGGCTGCACCGTGATTTTAGGCCGCTGAGACCTGTTTTGGACTTCTGGCCTCTAACACTAAGATAATAATGTGTTGTTTTAAGTGAAAGAGGGGGATGGGGGTGGGGGGAGAAAGAGAGAGAGAGAGAAAGATTAGAAAAAGTCAGTAAATGGAATGAAAGAAACCTCTGGAGAACATATATATTTACACTTTGAAGTTATTGTCATGCAAATTTCCAGATGCACAAGACTACATTAAATTTCCTTTTACAAAAAGCAATTGGTTTTTCATAAAAACAATCTTGTCCCTGTTTGAATAGCTGCTCTTTGCTTTCTAGAGAAGCACTTTCCCTTTGTTTTGGTTATTAGTATCTGGTGAAGATAAAATTGCATTTTCATGTCCTACAGAGCACTACTAACTTGTGTGATGATGTGGACTGTAAGTGCCTTCCTAGACCCCATTCCTTTTCTGTGAAAGTGGAAGCCACTGCCACACAGGCTCCAGAGTGAATGAGCATGTGGGAAAGCGCACTAGGACCACCAGTACAGGTGGCACCTTCGAGGGGCTGCTTTAACAATCCCACTGTAGGCAAGTAAGAGAGCCCCTGGGGCAGCCGTGGAGTGGAGACAGAGACCCTGAGGTGTGCTACACTTAAGTCATTCTCAGGCTCCTGCTACAAAATAATCACTGGGCATACAGGGAAGGGACAGTCAGGTCTGAGGAGGGGCCACTATCTGGGACCCAACCCTCCTCGTCTCTACATTAGTTTTGGGCAAGTAGACCACTCAGGTCTTGATGCTCTACAAGCCAATGACTACCTCATTTTATGTTGCATGCAATATTTGAAATGGTCATTTTAAGCATTTTTATATACAAAACAAATAAATAACAATTAATATAGCAAGAACTGAGTTTACTGGATATAAAAATGGCCAAAATTTGAAAAGGGCTTTCCTGCAGGGGCAAGGAACTCACGGGGGAGGGAGCATGGCCTCCTCTCTCCAGGTAGATGTGCAGCCCACAACAGTGGCTTACACCTGTGACAAAAGTGACTGGGCGATCTGCTTAACTCCTATCCTGCTTCATAGTAAAAGTAACAGAATTTGCTGCTTTTGTTCCTATGGATATCGATAAGGAACAAAATGTCCATAAATGAACAGATGCTATAATTAAATTGTTTCCTAAATCCTTCTGAGTGGCTAAATAACACCAAAGATGTTACCTCTGGTTTAACACTGAAAACACTGGCCCTTTACGATTTGCTGACTACACAGCCACTCTCCACCACCTGCTTCCCAGGCAGCTCCAAGCGTCTGTGACAATCGGCTTGCTTCCCTCCAGGCTGGTTCCTAATCTAGCCTTCTAAATCCAATTCAGGATGAGCTCTCTGACGTCTTCCTTAATCCTTAAGGTCAGGACCTGGCCTGTGTGTGTTGCCGGAGTGCAGAAGAACTCGGAGGTGCCCTCCTAAGGGCCTGGTCACAATAGCAAACCCTACCCCTACTTAGGAAAGCAGCTAGGTGACAGAAAGATCCAACACCAATCCAAAACCATGGGGACCTGTGGGAGGATTTTACTGTATGGGAGACATTTTAAATTGAAGAAAACAGCATATAAATTAACTTCTAATATGTATATGGTACTTTTATCATGTCAAAACATTTAACAAGTTTCAAAAGGATTTACCCTAGAATTCCTTTTAGTAGCAAGATTCCCCGGTACATTTAAATAAAGATATATTTACAAACATCCAATCTATAGATATATATCTTTATACATATATACATACCATATAGATTAAGGTATTTATCAATATACTTTAAACTGGGATAAAAACACCATGAGACTTGCTTACCCACAAAAAGTGTCACCGGCTGTGCTGCTAAACCTTCCCCAAGATCCTAAACTAGCACATGGTTCCTTCTCATCACAGCTAACTACGCAAGGAGGGTTTAAGTAATCTCTCCTTGTCTATGCATAAAACCAAATTAATGCTCAAACCAAATAAATGTTTGCTGCTTAGAGACACAACTACCAAATATTGTCATGAAAATCCCGTTTCCTCTTTTTTCTTTAATCAGTTTTTTATTTTTGCCCCAAATCTTAACATTGCGAAAAACAAAAGTCAAATAAATTGCAACACACCTAAAGTTGGAAATATATGTACTTTCTATCATCTCTAAGGATAGAAAGTAAATTTTGTCTAATTAAAAAGCAAATGTTTATTGATCAACTGCCTTTTCCATGGCACTTTGTAGTAATTTCACTAATTGTTAGATACTTGCTTTACAAGTAAAGAAACAAATTCAAGGCTAGAAAAGACCTCCAAAAGATTTAGCCCACCCCACGCCTCTAGGCAGGATCTATAAATGATAGATGGATACCGTTTGGGTAGAAATTGGTGATACTTGTCTCTGTGCAAAAACATCATCTGTGAAAAAATCTTTCAGCATCATCTTTCCTCCAATCTCCTGTCATTTCCTATTGAAAAATTTGTACTGCAATCTTCTAACCATCACTGACTGATGGGTGTAACATGGTAGGCCTTGCTGAAGGTAGGATGCCACCAAACCTGACTCAGATGACCTTGCTACACAGGCCTCATTTCTCTGACATGTCACAATTGGTAAGTAATGGTCCCTTCTTTGTCATTCACAACAACCTCCCATCTTTTGGCCACTCTTGACAACCTTTAATCTGTATTTAAAAAAAAAAAAAACAGGCCGGGCGCGGTGGCTCACGCCTGTAATCCTAGCACTCTGGGAGGCCGAGGCGGGTGGATTGCTCAAGGTCAGGAGTTCGAGACCAGCCTGAGCGAGACCCCGTCTCTACTAAAAATAGAAAGACATTATATGGACACCTAAAAATCTATATAGAAAAAATTAGCCGGGCATAGTGGCGCATGCCTGTAGTCCCAGCTACTCGGGAGGCTGAGGCAGTAGGATCGCTTGAGCCCAGGAGTTTGAGGTTGCTGTGAGCTAAGCTGACGCCACGGCACTCACTCTAGCCTGGGCAACAAAGTGAGACTCTGTCTCAACAAAAAAAAAAAAAAAAAACAAAAAAAAAACAAAAACCCTCCAGGAGGCTGTAGCCCTGGAGCTGGGTTGGTAGCATGGGCGCCCAGCTGGTCACACTCCCAGGCCTGCTTCCTGAGCAGGCAGCTCTATGGAGCACCAGCAGCACTTCTGCCACAGCCATGTGGTGTGAGGCTTCAGCCCCATCTTTAAGCAGCTGGACACCCTCAGGGCTAACTTTTGGAATAAACGGTAGGTATTTTAACTGATTGATATACCATCATCGGAGGTAGACAGGACCTAAAGATGACAGCAAACAGAGGATGGCACTCACAATGCCAGATTACAAGGAAGTCCATGGAAACCCTATCATACACAACCTCAAAGAGGATATCCTCGCTGTAACCACTTATTGGTTACTACACACAGAAAAGATCTTTGATTCTATTTTTTTTTTTTTTTTTTTTTGAGACAGAGTCTCACTTTGTTGCCCAGGCTAGAGTGAGTGCCGTGGCGTCAGCCTAGCTCACAGCAACCTCAAACTCCTGAGCTCAAGGGATCCTTCTGTCTCAGCCTCCCGAGTAGTTGGGACTACAGGCATGGGCCACCAGGCCCGGCTAATTTTTTCTATATATATATTTTAGCTGTCCATATAATTTCTTTCTATTTTTTAGTAGAGATGGGGTCTCGCTCTTGCTCAGGCTGGTCTCGAACTCCTGAGCTCAAACGATCCGCCCACCTCGGCCTCCCAGAGTGCTAGGATTACAGGCGTGAGCCACCGCGCCCGGCCATCTTTGATTCTTTAGAGCAAATGATTTCAGTGAATTATTTCAGCCATTCAAGGGGCATCTTAAGGAAGCTAAGAAACAATTACATTACAACAACATTTGAACCCCCAGAGAAAACAATCTCTTCCTGGTTCCTGAAAGCAAAATAATAAATAATTTAGACCCTGCTAAAGAAGCGTTTATTTATTCATAGTTTTCTAGCATTTCACTGCTTAAAATTCTGCAGTCTCATTCTTGGTTATATTTTTTAAATCAAACATTTCTCTACAGCTGTGAGTTCATTCAAATGAAGTCACCATGTTATATCTCAACTGTTAAATTAAACCCACCATGCCACAGTACTCAAAGGATTCAATTAAAATCTAAGGTTCTTTTTCATATAATATGCTGATTAAAAACTCTTTCAAAGTTTCTAAAATGTATTGCCAGAAAGGATAATTTGACAGGGTCTTAAATTTCACATGATGGCACTAAAATGCTTCTGCCCACTAGTGACACGACAAGTCCCTCCCTTCCTTCCCAGTTTCTGCCTCACATATAGCTCGTGAGGAGGGGGGCTGCATCCCACAGAGATGTGGGGGAATCCAGACATGGGATTTTTGATACATCATGAACCAACATTTCATCATGTGCATGATAACTGAAATTTTGTTTTAATCAGTCATTTCCTTCATGAGGCTAAGTCGTTGCATCACATTTCATTTTTGTATAGATCCTGCCTGCCCCAATTCTAAGTTGTCTCAACACCCCATTCAGACCACTTTTTGTTTGTTTTTTTAAGACAAAGAAAATGAGCATTTTTCCAAGCTAATAGGTGTTATATTTTTGTATTGGACAGCACTTTTCCCTCTTTTAGAATGGATATTCTCATTCAAAAATTTTCTTCACTTCGGTTCCTTTTTCCTTTAAACAACTGTTAGTATGAGCTTTATCCTATGTGGAACACCTCACAACTGCATACTCACGAGAAATGGAATCTATCCTATCACTCGGTGCCCTCACTAAGGGAACAGGGACCATCGTGAATATCTGTACTGCATTTTTAAGGAAAAAGAATTTCAGCATTATGTTGGCCACAAGATTGGGATGAACCATTTATATACACCAGTTTCTTAACACAAAAAGTTAGGTCCCCTTACCCAAAGAAACTATATAGCCAATTAAACATCACTGGAGATGTGTGTGCACATGTAATTTAACATCAGGGCTTGAAGCCCAAAAAAATGGCATAAATAAAAAAATTTTACTTATTCTTTAAATAATTTTCATCCTATGCATTTCTCCTCATACAGAATATATGGTTTTTAGCCATTTGAGTCTTTTTCTTTATAGTGGCAGAAATTTGAAATCGTTCGATGTTCAGGAAACTACGGTCACAAACTGTTTGAGCCTCTGAAATATATTCATTGTTGCTCACCAGATCCTATGTGTGTATGTTGGGCATTGGGAATGAGGTATGTGGAAGGTAACTTTAAAGGTGATAACAATTTATTATAAACTAGTTTTTCCCCAATCTGTATAAATGACTCAGAGATCTGACTTTAGTAAAAATATTTATAAAGTCTATTTTTAAATGTTGTCTAAAACTGATGTTAGATTGGGGGAAGATGAATACATTTAGTTGGACTATATTTTACTTATTAATTTATGGTAAATGATGCGGTTTATGCCTGAAAATGTTTTATTTATAAAGAAATGCTTATTTTTAGAAAATATAACTTAATGTCAGAAATCCAAATACTTGAAAGAAGCTAAGTTAAAAATAAATGTGTAATGTGTAAAAACAGATTTGTGTCTGTTTTGTTTAAATAGTACTGTAGCTACATATCAATTCTCTTACTGCTAATTAGGTCCTCTTAAGTATGTCAAAGTTCTTTGGTATTTTATTTTGTTTTGGGGAATCGGAAAATGTGCTGTTATGGATTAGTTAATAGTATCCACATTTTCAAAAGCTTTATATGAAGTATTTGTATACTATAAGAAATTGCAGTACTACCATTTTGATTAGTCTGAACGCTTTTAAGGCACTGAAATAAATCTTAACTAAGTGAAAAAATGAGATCAAAAAGACCTTTCCTGATGCTCCCTTGTTTCCAAACTTCACATAAATGTTAAATATCACATACATTTCTGCAAGCACCACGGTTGTTTCAATTTTTATCTTAGCATCTAAAGACTACTCAATATTATATTACTGACAAACAGGAATACGTACCACTTTTCAAAATCAATTACCGGGACAGCAATAAAAATAGTACACAATCCCAAACCACAAACACCACGGTCAGTCTCTGACTTCCACATGCTCATCATCTGTGTCCATCTGGCTTGATCTTTAAAATCCACTCAGTCAATATATCCCTGTAGGATTTATAAGCTAATTAAATACACCATACAAAACTATGATTAAATACTTGGAGGCTGCTGGTGCCACTGCTCCCAAAGTGTCTCTTGGCTGCTCATTAAATCCAAGCACATAGAAACACAAGCTTCACTTGACATCACTGCTAAAGCAAAAGAATGGACCCACTTCATTACTGTTCGGAAACAGCAAAGTGCAAAGATTATAAACACTCCGTTCTGGCAATTTCAGGGAATAAAGTGAAAGCTGGATTCAGTCAATATTCACTCATGAGGGCCATGTGAGGTGGCTCATGCTTTAAATCCTAGCACTTTGGGAGCTGAGGAGGGAAGACTGCTTGAGGTCAGTAGTTAAAGACCAACCTGAGCAACATAGCAAGACCCCCGTCTCTACAAAACATAGAGAAATTAGTTGCTCTTGATGGCATGTGCCTGTAGTCCCAGCTACTCGGGAGGCTGAGGCTGGAGGATCACTTGAGCCCAGGAGTTTGAGGTTGCAGTGAGCTGTGATTGTGCCACAGCACTCTAGGCCAGATGAGAGAGAGAGAAAGAGAGAGAGACTGACTCTATCTCAAAAAAAAAAAAAAAAAATTCACTCGTGGGTGAGTCATGCACTACACAACAGGAATGTAGAGCAACTCTCCAAGTTTCCTGAGTCAAAGAAGTTCACATTCTTCTTGGTGACAAAATGTTGGCCTAGTCTCCATGAGAGCCCTGAGAGGACACAGTGGACCACAGGTCTGGGGTGCTAGGGGGAGAAATGCTTCCTCCATCATCCACAGAAGCAGTGGATGGCGCTAAGTGTGGTCGCCAAAAACCTGTCACCACTCCAGTCCTCAGCTCCAACAATCTGTGTTTTAACAATCCCTCCAAGCTACTTCATCACTAAATGCACCCTGCAAGTCCAAGATTTTCTACTAAAACAGTCAAGAGAAAGGAAAACATTTAAAAACTGTAATTGTTATGCATCATGAATGGTTGGCCATGCCTTCAAAATTCTTGAAAAGTTATTACACATATCAGTATTTTGTATACATTTGCCTAAGTAAAGCTATGAAAAGGCTGCAAAAAAAACAATTAATCACAAACAATTGGCTAAGTGTGATCCTAGCTCCACAGATGGAAACTGCTATGCAGATTACTGAAATATTCAAAGGATTTCAACTGAATAAAGAAAAGTTCTTCATCCCATTTTGCAGGCCTTAGAGGCTAGGATGAAAAGGCAAGTGGCCCAGGGATGGCTTCAGTTGCACCAGAGCCTGGGCTCCATCCCACAACAATAGGATTTCTTTATGAAGAAGTGCCATCAGTCCAAGGAAGAAGCTGTAGTGTACTACGGCCACTTTCCTCTCTTGGGGGAAGGGCTGTCATTAGTTATAATAGTTTTGAGTGTTATGTGCCTAGGTACTGCTCCAAGTATGTATCACTTCATTTAATTCTTACAACAACTCTATGAGTAGTCACCATTAACATCTCTGTCTTATGGATGAGCTGACTAAGTACTTGCCAGAGCCAACTAGGTGAGCAGCTGGGTGGACTCTCCACACTTAGCCACTACACTGTGGTCTTTTTACCTTCCATTCTAAATTGCACCCTTTTCAAGTGTTGAAATGTACTTTTTAATGAAAAGATGGTATATGGTGAATTCCTTTTTCTTACTATTCTTATTTAGAAAAATTAAGAGTTGGCAACATAATGGTAGTCTTCTCAACTTTTTTTTAAAACAGATTCATGGAATTCAAACCACTGCTATAGATGAAAGAGCCACTAAAAGATTCTAAACAGGGGAATTACGAGATCAGGCCTAAGTTTAGACCGATCATTTTGTTAGCCATGTGGAAGATGGTTAGGAGAGAAGACCAGCGAAGAGGGAAGGGACATGGCTCCCACATCAATCCAAGAGAGCAGTGACCAGGGCAGAGGTCAGGAGAGGGAGCGGTGACTCAGGTAATGTCAGAACAGATGCAGGGATGGAGAAGAATCGGAGATGACTCCTCATTTCTAGCTTGGATGATTGACAGGGACGATGGTAGCACTAGCTGGGAAATATAGTACAGGATGAGAAAACAATCTAGAGAAGATCATGAAATATTTAAATTAAAAACATCAAATTGGTGTGCAGGTGGAACATCCAAGTGGCAATAATTGTGTGGACAGTTCAGGAAAGGGCTCTTGTCTAGAGAAATACATCTGATGGTAGCTGAGACTTCAGCAAAGATCTGCCAGGAGAGTATGTGAGTCGCACCGAAGTGCAGGTGGGACCTGTAGGAAGCAACAGAGAAGAAGAAAAAGAAGCAATGCAGACACTGATGCATGCAAAGGCAAGCAGGAGTTCCCCTGTGAGGAGAGGATGAAGATAAGGCTGAAAATCATTCATGAGATCAGGAAATGGAGACATCAGTGGTCTTGACAAAAGCAATCCCACGACAGCGAGATCCAAGTAAGGGAGGGTCAAGCTGACGGGGCATGACAGGGTCTACCCTCGGAAGATAGATGGTGAGAAGAGGAAGAGAGAAGATAGGAATCAGGAGAACGTAGCAGAGACCTCGCCGTATTTACAAACCGAGGGCTGAGAGCCAAGAGAAAGGAAGAGATTCTACAGGAGCCAGAGGGGCCTGCCAGGAAAATATCCCACAGAGGCCCCAGGAGATGTGTTCAGTGACAAAGGCTCAAGAATGTCAGGAATACTGTAGTGTCAGGCTAGGAAAAAGGACGTAAAAATGGGAAAATAAATGTTTACCTGGGGAAAGAGAAGTTGAGAGAGACCATGCCCAAAGATATCAATATTCTGGCATAAAGAATCTGCTAAGAGAAAGCAGTGTAAAACTGAGTCTCCAGGAAGAGAGTGCTGAGTGCTTTAGGTAACTGTGAAGGAGCATAAAATGGTACTGCCATGGGGAGGGCCTGCCTGCAGTCAGACGCCAGCATTTTTCAAATCAGTTTTACCCAGATATTTTACATGCAGTAAAATCCATCAATTTTAAGCACACAATCCAAAGAGTCTGACAAATGCATATATTAGTATGTAATCACAATCAAGAAAACATCACATCCCCATCACCCAGAGAGTCCCAGTGCTCCCCTTCCAGCCCCAGCCCCAGGCAACCACGGGTCTGCTTTCTATCACTATAGTTCTGCCTTTTCTAGAGTTTCATATAAATGTGATCAGACATATTTCCTTTGAGTTTGACTCTTCACTTAAGATAATGCTTTTGGATGCATACATATTGCAAGATCAGTAATGAGTTATCTTCACTGCTATCTACCACTTGAAAGACATAATAGGTAGTTTCCAGGTTGAGGTTATAATGAATAAAGCTGCTAAGAACATTCAGATATAAGTCTGTGTGTGAACATGATCTTCCATTGTCAGGTGTGGGGACCAGATGTCAGGTCCTCGTGTTCCCTGGTTCTTGGTTCCTGGTACCAAAGAAGGGTTACTGGTACTGAGTCGACAGAGCAAATGAGCAGACCAAGACAATCCAAGCAAGCAAAGTGTAAACGTTTATTAATGCATAGTATATTCCAGAGAAGGAATGGGTAAATCCCCGAGAGTGGAAGAGACCCTGAGTTTAACAAGATTTCTCCCTTTATGTTGATTCCTTAATTTTATGTTAAGTGGGGGAGTGGAATATTCATGGTTTTTCTTGGAAGAAGGTGGAGAATTCCTGGAACTGGGAACCCTCCCCATTTTTAACCTTGTAAGGCAATTTCCGGGGGTTGCCACGGTATTTGTAAACTGTCATGGCGCCAGTGGGTGTGATTTTTACTATGTTAATAGGGGTAGGTCACTTGAGGATACTGTCACTTTACTTGTACACATGCTCCAGAAACCCTCATTTGTGGCCTTGATCGTATCTCTACTTTGTGGGCTTTCTAATTCTTCCTGGTTGGTCAGTCCTTGGGGACTCCTTGACACATCATCTGCTCCTTCTTGGAAGCTCCCCTTCTGGTCAATTTGTTCCTCCTAATAGACAAAGCATCTCCTAATGTCATCTATTTCTCAATAGAAACCCCTAGACAAAGCATCTGTTTCCCTTCCTCCTTGTCCCAACCTAACACCACCTCATAAGGACCTAGAAGTGAGATTGTTGGGTTATATGGTAGAGAGTTAAGTTTAACTTTATAACTGTTTTCAAAGTGACTCTTCTTTGGATTCTGCATTCCACAGCAACATAGAGAACTGTAGCTGCTCAACACCATCCCCAAAACTTGGCATTATCAAGGGCAGATGCCCTTGGGACGCCCTTTGCCCTTGATGACACTGGGGATAGAAGGCAGCAGTGACAGGAGAAAGAAGGGATATTCAAGTTTAAGACATGAAATGGAGCCATTCTAGAAGACAAGAGCCAGCATATGATTCTGGGACAGAGGCTGCAGTGGTGTAGATGGGAAGATCACTGGAATTAAGGAAGACTAAGGACAATGCTATTCAGTTGTTTAGTGGGTGACCTAAAATACAGTGAAGTGTAAGGACTGTGGAAGGTAGGAATGGGGACAAGATGGCAAAAAGTGACTAGGTGGGTAGAACAGCCAGGAGCAGCACAAACTGGTATACTGAAATGGCTCAAATCCCAGAGAACTATCAAAGGACACCATTAAGAAAGAGAAAAGACAAGTCACAATGAGATTAAAATGTGTAAATCATCTATCTAATAAGAGAATTGCATCTGGAATATATTATAACTCAATGATGAAAAAACAAATAACCCCATTTTTAAAATGGGCAAAGGACTCAAATAGACATCCAAAAATGATACAGAAATCACTAATAAGTACAGGAAAAGATGCTCAACATCATTAGTCATCAGAGAAATGCAAGTAAAAACCAAAAGGAAAAACCTCATTACACCCACTAGGATGGCTAAAACAAAATGAAAGACAATAACGAGTGTTGGCAAGGATGTGGAGAAATCAGAACCCTCACACACTGCTGGGGGAAATGGAAACCGTGCAGCTGCTGTGGAAAACAGTCTGGGGGTTCCTCCAAGCGTTAAACGTAGAGTCACAATATGACCCAGAAATTTCACTCATAGGTACATACCCAAGAGAAATGAAAACATATGTACACACAAAAACTTATACACAAATGTTCATGGCAGCATTATTTATAATTGCCAAAAGCTGGAAACAACCCAAATGTTTACCAACTGAAGAAAGGATAAACAAAATGTGATATATCCGTACAATGGGACATTATTCAGTCATAAAAAAGAATGAAGTAATGACACATGGTACAACATGGAAGGATCCTGAAAGCATTATGCTCAGGGAAAGAAGGCAGACATAAAGAACACATACTATATGATTCTATTTATAAGAAATGTCCAGAATAGGCAATCCATAGAGACAGAAATGATACTCGTGGTTTCCAAGGGATTGGGGAGGAGGAAAAGTGGGGAGTGATTGCTAATGCACACACAGTTTCTTTCTGGGATGACAAAAATTTCTAAAATTTTATATTAATGATGGTTACATAGCTCTGTAAATGCCCAAAACCACTGAATTGTTTACTTTAAAGTGGTGGATTTTATGGTACATGACTTACATATATCAATAAAGCTGTTTTTCTAAAAGCGGGGAGAGAATCACTCTAGAAGTGGCAGTGGAGCCTGCACAATGTGTCCACCCTGTGACTGGTCACACAAGAGAGAGTGAGGGACTCCACTGCAGAAGGTGGCAGAAACACTGCCTGGAGGGGACAAGCCTCAGTAAGCACGAAGATGGCTTGTACCAGGAGTCAGAAGCGAGAGGGGAGAGGGGCCAGAATCTCAAAGACACAACAAAAAGGGTCAGAGAGAGAAAGAAACTGACCCTGGACAAGGCCTGTGAGCAAGAGACTTATGAAAACAAGATAGTGGACACATCTAAAACTAGTGCGGGCAAGCCTTCTGTTTTTGACCAAGAACTAGTCTTGGAAGGAACATGCCTGCAAGTACCAAATCTGGTATCAGATTTGGTTGGGTGGAGGGTCCCAGGCAAAATTTGTTAAAAAGGGTGACGCTCTCCAGGTGGAGAGCTACCCTGGAGCCTTTGGTATGCAGTTAGAGTGTGACAATAGCGTCTGTTTCATCTGCCTGGAGCAGAGGGGGCGACACTGGACTAGGATTAGAGAGTAGCGGTAAGACTAATTTCACTAAAGGGTTGTCATAACACTCAGGGTAAGGTGAGTGTTCTGAGCAGGAAATGATGAAGAGGCCTGGTTAGAAACAAAGCTGAGGTTATGGATTCACGGGGTAGGAAGTAAGCTAGAAAACATTTACCCACTTACTTTTAAGACTGATATTATGCTGCTTATTTAAAATAAAACTAGAACTTTCCAGGTTTAAGCACAGAAAGCAAAAAATACTACCACAGAGCTTCCCTTTGTTTGCTTTACTCCTGGTCTCTCTCCCAGAGGCATCAGAAGTGCCAGCACTACCAACACACTGTATCTTTCAGATCCCACTCAGATTGTGCGTGTCTTTCCCTTGCTGGCCTCTGTTCCTGCTCCTGCTGGCAGGGCTGTCCCTTCCAGGTCACTCAGGAAGAATTCTGTTTGGCAGTCCCACTCACTGCACGGGAGGAGCCCAACTGAAAGCAATCCTGTAACAAGTAAGGAACACAAACCTCCTCCCACAACTTGTGCCCCTCACTTCCCAGCAACGTGAATGGAGACCCAATTCTAATTTGTAAAAAACCCCAAAACAGAAGGCAGGTGTGGTGGTACACATCCTAGTTTCAGCTACTCAGGAGGCGGAGGCAAGAGGACAGCTTCAGCCCAGCAAGTTCGCAGTTGTCGTGGTGCACCATGATTGTGACTGAATAGCTACTGCACTCCATCCAACTCAGGCAACAGAGTGAGACATTGTCTCTAAACAAAATAAAAAATTTTGAAAAACATAAAAAAGCTATTCTTGAGTTCCAACAGATTCCAGCAGATTCCTAAGAACCTCAAGCTTTCCACTTTTATTTTAAAACAAACAAGGAACCGAGAAGCTCTAATTGGAAGATATAAACAAGAGAAAATCTTTTGAGTTCAGTCTTGCATTTAAAATTATTTCACTCAACAACTCCACATATAAATTAAAAATGAGCAAAGACTAAATTTCTTGCTAAAGTAACTTTTGTTTCCACATTACGTATTTCTGTACTGACTGAATTTTTTCATACTATTTTTATAATCAGAAAAAAGAGATGTTTTTAAAAACATAGGCCTGTAGTTAAAACAGTAAAAATGGATAAGAAATATGAAAACTACAAAGATTAACTAACAAGATCAGAAGGTTTAGTCAAACTACCTCATCTTATCTGTCCCTATTTTCCCCATATTTAGGGTATATAGAAAAATAGAATAGAAAAATGTTTAATCTATTTGCCTTTCAGGCTCCTAACATTGTTCTAGAGCCCAAGAAGTACTTAGATTTTAGGATGTTTTTCTTACCTCTTACTAAAGTATAGAATGACTTATTGGGAAGAAAATATTAGGTTAACTTCAATTAACATTAATATGTAAATAAGAATTACTTCTCTGGATGCTTCATAGAGTCAAAACCATCCTCTCCTGCTATGATAAAAAAGGTGAAACTCAGAAATAAGTGAAGTCCATCTTTCTATTTACAATTTACATATAACATAATTTAAAAAAGGATTTCAGAAAGATAATGCCACCCGATTGCCAACCTGTAGCTCCAATAAGGTTATATGGTATAATTAAAACACAGTAAAACCTCAAAATGCCTGAAATGATGCATCTCTTCTCTGAGGGAAGCTCCCCCAGGTACTGCATGAGACCCATGGGCTCCTCTAGCCACAGCAACACAGATAGGCACCAGGCACAGTGGTCACCAGGACACAGGCTGGCTCAGCCCTGGGCAGCAGCTGCAGAAGCCACACAGGTGTCCATCTGGGAAGCCCAAGAGAAAATGACTGGTCAAGTCGTCTTATTTCAAAGGGCCCTGAGCTAGACTGGCCCTCGGTGGGGTCTGCAGTGCATCTCAAACCTGGGGGTGGCGGTCCCCACAATGGGAAGGCCAGATGATGGCCCTATGGTGTACCCTCCACTCCTGGAGACCCTGGTGCCCACCCTCCTTGCTACTCTCTCAGAACCAGACCCAACTGCCATATCCTGTCCCTAAAGGACACTTGTATCACTCAACGACTTTTGGCTAAAGACAATAAGACATAAAAAATATAAAGTTAAAGATACTCTTAGGTAAAATTTGAGGTAAATTTAAAACAAAGTTTTCCTGATATGGCCTGACAGACCACCCTCAGTATAGAGCCACCTCAGGGAAGGATCATGCTGGTCAAGGAAGACGACTAAAAATATGTGAATCCAAATGGTAAGGTTATAAGTGCTAAAAGATACTTAAATCAAAAAGGCAGAAACGCCAGGGCTAGGAGTTGGAGGGAGCTTCTTAGAAGATGCTGAAGAAAGCAAGAGTGCTTTGAGAGAAGCAGTGTGAGAGGGTCACACAGAGACGAGGGAGTTCTAGGGACAAGAATGCAGCCTGGCCTAGGACACCAACAGACGCAGCCGGGTCAGGTGGACAAGGACCTCTGGAGGAGGCTCACCACACGGAGGGAGGGCTTTTACAAAAACAGTGGGAACAGTGGTATAGAGAGAGTAAAACAGAGACTTGGCCTAACTAGAAAGTAGAACTGCTGGTAGTATGGGGAAAGGGAAAGTCCAAATAAAATCTGCAAGATAGGGTGTCCCAGACAAGGAGGACAGAAGGGGCTCAGCAGCTAAAAATACTCAGGGACACAAACAACCAAAAGAGATGGAAACACAAAACATATGAAACTGAATATGAAGTTTAGGAACACAAAAACCATTAAAATTAATACGATGACCTGTAACTAATTATCCAACTTGAATTATGTAAGTTATTATATCCAAATATGAGGTCAGTAGAATGTAGAACACCCAGGTTAAGAAAAGCCTTCTATAAAGCATTCTAGAAACCCAAGACTCAAGAAAACCAGAGGCAACAAGAATTATATTTTTTTAAAAAATGAAAGTTAGCAAACACCTATAAAACATTTTTAAAAATTAAATTATTTTGTCCACCCAAAATAAAAAATCCCGTAACTGATTACGACACAAAATCATAAAACAATTTTAAAAACTCGAGAAGCACATTTTTAAAAAGTGCTCATTTAGCATGTGTCTAGAGTCAGGACCACCACAGCGTCATGGCCCCTCTGCTGAGGGCGTGCCCCATCAGCTATGCTGCGCACCTACCAGCTCACTGATCCTCATGACTGCGCAGAGTGGCCTCAAGGCTCCCAGGGCACAGGAGGCAGGTTTGCACCACCAACCAAAGGGGCTGCAAGCACAGGTCAGGCCTGGGGCCTGAAGCCCAGGCTCTGCTGGCTCCACTCTCTGAGTACCAGGCTGCTTGAGGCCTTCTGTTTCTCATATATAACACACTGCCACACCAAAACAACTAATGGAGCACAACAGCCCAGTGCAAGACAGGTTGTGGGGGACAAGACAGGTTGGGGTGGGTGGGTGTCCTCTTCAGAAGGCAAATAGGCAACCCGCTCACTTTTCATTATTGTGAATACAATAATGGATCTTCATAATTATAACACTGCGTCCAAAAACATACTGAAAGGATGTTCAATTTATTTTGTTTATTAAGTACGTGATCCCTTTTAAAAATACTTCCATCAGAAGAACTTCAAGTAAGCAAGGCTTTCCTCATTGTATAGAAGGTATGCAGGAGCATACCTCAGCTATTCCAGGTAAGTAAAATATTTCCCTAAGTTTCTACAACCAATAGAACAGAATGACTTACCTAAAAGCAAAGTAAGGTAAACACAGTCTCAGGCCTCCCCAGCCCCTTCTGTCTCACACTCTGCCAGGCTCCCTGCTCTGCAGGGCCTGGGCCTGGGCCTGGGTGGGGATAGAGGCTGTGCTCCATCCCAGCCTCTCTGGGCCTCCCAGACTGCAGTGTGGGACCTCAACAGCCAGGTCCCTGGAGGAATACATAACTCTTATTTCTTTTTTTCATTATAGAGATAACTGCATCTTAGAAGCTACCTCCCCACTCACCCCTGACCCCATCCTAGAATTTTACATGTTACATGAAATGGCTTCCCATTGTCCTGAACACAAATGAAATATTCTTTACTTCGAAATCTAATAAATTTGATGCCCACCTAACTAGAAGCTGTTAATGTTTTGTTTGTTTGTTTATTTGAGACAGAGTCTTACTCTGTCACCAGGCTGGAGTGCAGTGGCGTCATCGTAGCCCACTGTGTAACCTCAAACTCTTGGGCTCAAGCAACCCTCCTGCCTCAGCCTCCCCAATAGCTGGGACTACAGGCCTGCAACACCACACCTGGCTAATTTTTCTATTTTTAGTAGAGATGGGGTCTCGCTCTTGCTCAGGCTGCTCTCGAACTCCTGAGCTCAAACAATCCTCCCTCCTCAGCCTCCCAGAGTGCTAGGATTATAGGCGTGAGACACCGCGCCCAACTAGCAGCTCTTACGTTGACACTGAAGTATGAAAAAGCTTAAAACTTGACTAGCACCTTACTTCCTATTTCCTTTTCACAATTTTAGGTTCTCAATATATCTAACATTGCATTCATAACCTAGTAATAGGCATGACCTATTGATTAATGAGGCAGCACAAAACAGAATTTGGTTCCCTTCCTAGCTTTCTTGTTTGCAGATACCATCCAATGATATGATTGTCTCAGCTTCTCCTCTGTGCTTCCTAGCCCCAAAGCAGCAATGCTATTCTTTCAGCACAACCAGAGCTGTGGACAGTGAGGGATGACTTCATGGTTTCTAACTGATACACTTGGCTGGATGACAGTTGAGAGAGTTAAAAATTCACAGCGAATGGATGTGATGCATGTAGTAAAGTGGGTAAAGACACAAGTTTAAAAGATGAGTCTAAGGATGCTATTTATATACAAATCAAATAAATAAAAAATAAAATTTCATTGTGTTGCCAACATATTAAGGATTTTGAATCACATAAATTACAGACTACTGTTTGCAACCAGCCTGAGCAAGAGCAAGACCCCAGCTACTGAGGAGGCTGAGGCAGGAGGATTGCTTAAGCCATGGAACTTGAGGTTACAGTGAGCTCTGATGATGTCACTGTACTCTAGCCCTGGCAACAGAGTGAGAGCCTGTCTCAAAAACTAAATAAATAAATAAATAAATAAATAATTGCGGACTACTAATGACTTCCTATCCGTGGTATTTTGTGATTTTCATCAGATGGTAAAAAGATGAAACTTTCTCATGTTTTTTATTAGTTCCTTTTTAAACACAGTATAATGGATAAACAGCTGTTAACGATATATGATTTTGCATCCTCAATTTCAAGCCTCCTTAGCCCATTCCTTTTATCATATTATATTTGTAATATTTTGCCTAAGTCAAATTTATTATTGTTCACAGAGGGCTGGTATTATATAAATTATCTAATCAATTCAAAGTATCTCTTAACATGCAATACCATAATCTTAAGCCTGTCAACATTTCAATCCAATAAAAAAATGAAGAATATTTGAGAAAATAAAACTCTAAGAATATTATGGAGATATTCAACAACTCTCCAAATTTTCAAAAGATGTAATTAGTTTTATAACTGGAAAAAAGACTAAAATGGCAGACAAAATATATGCAGTTCTGCACATGAATAATGCTCAAGAAAAAATAATCACAGGCAATTTCCCCCCATCTAAATTAAGATGACTGAAATGGTGCTGCCTACAGAAAATGTGTATAAAGGGTCAAAACATAAAAGTGTCCAACAAATACAATTTCTGAACTCATCTCAAAGCCAGGTGTGCTTGCATTTCAGAATGTGACTTTAAAATCCTACACCTTGGGAAAAATAATTTTGGAATGCTTCTCCATTTTATGCCATATAATACTCAGCTAATTTCAAAATACATACGGTAATAATACATAAAACTTGACTGATCCCAATTTTTTAAAAAATAACACTATACATGACATTTGGAAGATAACTGGAAAAATATGAATATAGCCCTTTTATTAAATGACACTGGGGAATTTTTATTAATTTAGCTGATGCAGTAAGAGTAAGATAGTTAAGACAATGTCCTTATTTTTAGGTGGTGGTGAAGTGAGCTGAAGTTCTCATGGGTAAAGTGTTATATCCGCACCTTATTTCCCAATAGTTTGTGTCAAAAACAAAACAAAACACAGAGATAGACATACACTTGATGGCAAACCGTTGACAACTGTTGAACCAAGATGGTGGACATATGGATAAACATTTTCTATTCTTTCAACATTTTATATACTCAAAATTTTTCTTGTCGAAAAGTTAGGGAAAACATGCATGTAATGTTATTGATCCATCAATAGATTAAGCCGGTTTTCCAGTAATTCTTTCAACAGCTCCTCACTTCTAACCCTCTAACATATGCAGCAAGGCTAGTTCAACATAGACATATGCATATGGCCTGACACCCTGAGAGTTTCTCAATCCTGCTCTTCGAAACAAAATAATAAATAAATCTTCTAAGAAACAAGCCTTCATTTGTGTCTAACTTATAAAAGCATAACACTTAACAGATCTAACAAACACAGGCACAGTGCTCTGAAGAACAGCTGATTACAGACTGCACTCCCCAAACTGCATTTCAGTCGAGACATCACCAGGAGCTTAGGGTCCAGGTTACAGATCACGTCACTTCATTCGTGAAAACACACACGGGAGGGACTCCATGGCCAAACAAGTAATTTCTAACAGGAGAAAAACTAACTTTTGAATACAAGTTTAAAACAGCCCGTACCAAGAACTGTTAGAGAGAAAATGATGACATTTTACAGCACACCAGTAAGAGATAAAAAAGAAAAGGGATTTTAAACAGCAAGGAACAAAATGAAAGAAGCAGGAAAGGAATTCTGCTTGAATTCTGTTCAATTATCACCAAAGTTAAGTGTAAATTAAAATGTAGGAAGAAAAACTCCAAAATGAAACTAGCCACCAATTAAAACAGTTTATGGAGTGAGGGCAATTATGACACAATTCAGAATTTCACAGGAAAGTGTGTCTTCAGAAATCATTCAATTTAACCTTTGTCCTTTACTGTAAGGAAGCTAGTTCCAGAGCAGGAAGCAGATACAAAGGCTAACTCTCTGTCTTCCTAGTTCCCCAGGTCACAAAAGGCACTTATACCTGACAAATGATAATTACAATCTCAGGAGTCACTAACAAGTTCAAGCTGAAGTCTCTGACCGGCTCATACCAATCTCACGCATTACTACTATGTTCACACCAAACACGGAAGCCTTCCCACTGCAGAAAGTCAGAGTTAAGTGCCTCTTCCCTAATGTTCATTACTATCACAACAGCAAGGGAATACAAAGGGAGAAAGCTAAGAAAACACATCAAGTGCTATTAATCTAGTACAAATGGACCATTTCTATAAGAATTTGGATCTTCCCCATTATCCAAAAGGCATTAGAGCCTAAATTAGACAATTTTATAATTATAGAAAATCAGTAAGTTAAGAAATTAATCAACTATGCTAAAAGATGTTGATCTAGGTGACAGTGACTGTATTTCCTATTACAAATATTTAAGAAAATTAATACATAAAAATTTCAGCTCAAAGATTTTCTATCTAGATAAACGGCATGAAGAATTCCTCAAGAGGAATTTTCAAGGACATTTATAAATTTACCTACATACAGGGAAGGAATGATGGCTGGTTGTTTTTTAAGGCAGTGCAGATCCTGAAATTAGGTGAAAACCGGATAATGCTAACTTCGTAGCATGTTTCCTTCTATAATAAAAATCTAATTTATATTATTAAAGTAAGCAAAATCAATAGCTGATTATTACAAATGGCGGAAATGAAGTGAAATTGGTACCTTTAGTGAGGCTAGTGGATGTTCTGGACCAAGTAAACTCCAATGAAAGGAAGCCAGATCTTCATCAGGTAGAATGTGATTTCCTAAAAAATAAACATGAGTAACACAAAAGCAATCATCATAAGTGACACAGGGAAACTTATAAAATCACTGATTCTTGTCATCTATAGTAGATTACCTTTGTTTGTTGATATACTACATAAAACTTCCAAATAGAAATTGAGAATATTTCTTCATTTTTTTTTAACATAAAGCAACAAAACAGGCAGACTCCTTGCAGCTGCCTTAAGAATGGTATGAATTTCCAGCATAGTTCCAATAGCATTCAAACTAAAGACTGCATTCAACCTAAGCAACTTCCCAGCACAGTATTAAAAACAAATACCAGTTTGCAAAAGGTCAGTTTGATGATGTCAGGATGTTAAATACCAACTAGATTCAAGTTTTCAATTGTCCATGAAACGGCTGTGGTTCAAAATTATGTGAACTAGGTACAACAGCCAAATGTAGAATGTGCACGATTATAAAATCTTTCTTAGCAAGATTAAATGACAAGGACTGCTGATTGTAACATGAATCAACACCCTCCTCCCATAATTTTCATTACCACCCACAAACATATGTGACAAAGCACATCCTACAACAATACTCATGAGTGCCATTAAGCTGTTCATCCTATCAACCAGTGATGTGTCATGGTCTACAAATAAAATGTGTTCAATTGAGAAACTACATTTTGGGGGGAATACTCTACTTTTAGGACAGTGCTTGCATGCCTGATATACCTGATCTTCAGTGTGTTAGTTATCTCAATGCGATTTAAAAGCAGTAATTTCCCAAGTAACTGTGATTTTCATAACATGATTTAAATCACCCTCACATTAAGTTAGCAGATTAATGAAGTAGCTCCTAAAAGAAAGCAAAAAAGGTAAAATCACTTGCAACACTGCTATATCATTACACAGGATAAGCTTCCCTAATCTGAAAATCCAAAATCCAAAATGCTGCAAAATCTGAAACTTTCTGAGCACCAACATGATGCCACAAGTGGAAAATTCCACATCTGAGTTCATGTGATGAGTTGCAGTCAAAACGGTTTCATGCACAAAATTATTAAAAGTATTTTATAGGCCGGGCGCGGTGGCTCACGCCTGTAATCCTAGCACTCTGGGAGGCCGAGGTGGGCGGATCGTTTGAGCTCAGGAGTTCGAGACCAGCCTGAGCAAGAGCGAGACCCCACCTCTACTAAAAATAGAAAGAAATTATATGGACAGCTAAAAAAAATATATATAGAAAAAATTAGCCGGGCATGGTGGCACAAGCCTGTAGTCCCAGCTACTCGGGAGGCTGAGACAGGAGGATCACTTGAGCTCAGGAGTTTGAGGTTGCTGTGAGCTAGACTGACGCCACGGCACTCACTCTAGCCTGGGCAACAGAGTGAGACTCTGTCTCAAAAAAAAAAAAAAAAAAAAAAAAAAAGTATTTTATAAAATTACCTTCAGGCTATGTGTATAAGGTATATACTATGAAACATAAATGAATTTCTTACTTAACATTGGGTCTCATGCTCAAGATATCTCATTACATATACGCAAATATTCCAAAATCCAAAACAATTCAAATCCAAAATACTTCTGGTCACAAACATTTCAGATAAGGAATACCAAACCTGTATTCCAAACATATAAACAGTACTGAACTGCCATGATGTCCAGATAAGCAAACCTAAGCATTAACTGTCTAGGTTTACTGTGCTTTGTCTTCCTGTTAATGGATTGCATAGAGTTTTATTGTGAAATATGAAGTGTCTGAGATTTTTCCTGAAGCTTCAATTTTTAATTTAATTTTCTGAGACAGAGTCTCACTCTGTCACCCCGGGTAGAGTGCCGTGGTGTCATGATAGCTCACTACAACCTCAAACTCCTGCCTGGGCTCAAGCAATCCTCCCGCCTCAGCCTCCCCAGTAGCTGGGATTACAGGTGCATACCATGACATCTGGCTGATTTTTTTCTATTTTTGGTAGAGACGGGGTCTCTTGCTCAGGCTGGTCTTGAACTCCTGAGCTCAAGGGATCCTCCCCACCTCGGCCTCCCAGAGTGTTAAGATTACAGGCATGAGCCACTATGCCCAGCTTTGAAGCTTCAATTTAAAAAAATATTAAGCAAACTCCAACATCAGTAATAGTCTCTATGAAAACTTGGGTCAAATACTTAAATGAATATTCCATCCAACTTTCCTAAAACAAAGTAACTTATATAGCTATACTTTCTATTTCAGAAGGGGAAAGAAAAATCAGCTTTCTCATCATGGGGACATGGAAACTTACATAAATCCAAAATAAAAAAGCTCACCCAATTAGGAGCTTAGCTATAACCTCCTTAAACTTTTTAAAGAGTATCCTAAGCCCTAAATTAAATTGACAAATTATTACTATTGATTTTGTTTTATTTCAAAATTTCACAGACTAATTAGCTAGAAAAGTATGAGTTACCATTATCTCCCAAGAAACATATTCAATGTTTCTTTTTTTTTTTTTATTTTTTATTTGAGACAGAGTCTCACTGTGTTGCCCAGGCTAGAGTGAGTGCCATGGCGTCAGTCTAGCTCACAGCAACCTCAAACTCCTGAGCTCAAGGGATCCTCCTGTCTCAGCCTCCCGAGTAGCTGGGACTACAGGCATGCACCACCATGCCCGGCTAATTTTTTCTATATATATTTTTAGCTGTCCATATAATTTCTTTCTATTTTTAGTAGAGATGGGGTCTCGCTCTTGCTCAGGCTGGTCTCGAACTCCTGAGCTCAAACGATCCGCCCACCTCGGCCGCCCAGAGTGCTAGGATTACAGGCGTGAGCCACCGCGCCCGGCCTTCAATGTTTCTTAAATAAGATAAATATTCTTCCACATTTCAAATGAGCTAAAGCATCCATAGTCTAAGAGCATGTGATTTTCACATTCACTGAAAGTCAATTAATATGCCAAGTCCTTCTACACTAACATTTAAGCAAATATGGAACTTTTCAAATAACATGCCACCTACACACTCACTTTTAACATCAGAGGAAAAATCCTTTTATAATATTTGAAAATATATTTAGAAGGTAAGTTTTAATCTTCCAAATTCCAAAAGTCACAAAAGTTCCCTAATGAACTGTATTTGGGATAAGATCGAAATAAATAAAGACAACTTATGAAATGAGAATTTTGTTGAGTGCTTGTTATATAATAAAACTTGAAATGCTATGACAAAATACTACATAAAAAATTATGACTCCCTGACTGTAATTTCTACTTGTATAAAATTATTTTGGAATGTTTATAAAAATCTTTCTGATAACTAAGTTTCTAAAAAGGATCCACAACATAATTCCTCTTACACAAGCCTGGATTGGATCACTAACCTCTGTAAAATACAAACTTTGAATGAGCAAACTGAGAGCACTGGGTATCACACAGCTTCGGAAAAGGGCCTGGTGTGTCCAAAACAGCCCCAAATCCCATCAGAACTGTGGATTCTAATCACACAGGAATGCTTCACTGCAAAACATATTTACTTATATTTGGCCACAATTCTTACAAACTCTCAGCAAATTAGAACTGTATATTAAAATAGCTTGAGATACCCACACTGAAAGCAAAAGAAAGGGTAGCTGACAAAAGAGAAAAGAAAGAAAATAACTATACAATGCAAACATAGGTGACAGAAAAATGCATTACCTCTAGGAAAAAGAAATTATTACGTAAAATTGTAGTTTAAAATAAGATATTGTCCTTTCTGGGTATTCAACATAAGAAATTCCTCCCAGGGAATTTTTAAAGACATTTATACAATTACTCAAAATTCACATGTTCAAACAAGGTAAGTTAGTTTATTTTTGTTGTTTTTCTTTTAAAGTAGAGAGTGCCTTGAAAGTGGGGAGAAAACATAAAAGTGCTAACTCCATAACATATTTTCTTTTACTGTAAACATAGTTTATGCCAAAGGTTTAAATGCCTAATTTTCATAGTGAGCATCTGTTAACATCTGTGACCTAGAAATTTTATTTTTGCAAAACTTAAAGTGAGTTTATTCACAAAATCAGTTTTCCAGTCTGGATAGAACTATACATAAACAAACACTTAAGAACAAAAGCAGCCCATTATCAGCTATACCAAAAAATAATACAAAGTAAGGAAAGCTAAGGAAGAGCCCATTTCTTGGTTTCTTTTAAATTTAAGATATGCATCAAAACTTTCAAGCATTGGTATATTTAAAAGATCAATATACTCATAGTATGGTAACTCCCTTATAAAATAAAATAAAAGTTTTCACACTGTTCCACCTACCTAACAGAGCAGCAAAAATAGGAAAACGATTTGGATTCAGGTCCAGTTGCTTGGCAACTTCATGCATCAGATATTGGCTTGTTGTGAGACTTTTTCCATTCCGGCTCAGTTTTAGGGCATGGGCACTGAAATAGTAGGGGATGTTGCACAGTGCATAATCAGAGTCATATGCAACCAAGCCATGGAAACCGTTCTCTCTGCAGAAACCAATCACTTCTTGATGGTGATCCTCAATGCTCTGTGCAACCTAGCAAATGAGAAGAAAACTTCATCAGATGTAGGGTTATGCTGGAGCAGCATGATCAATAAGCAGACATGTTTGTACAGAAGTCAAAAAATGACATTTATGAAAACCATCCAAGAAAGCCAAACAGTCAAAAAAGTGCCCAAATAAAGTGTGCAGCGCATTGTTCCGATAAATCTCTGTGGGAAATCAGATTTAAATCATTTCCTGTCAGTAACTCATGCCTCATGCTCCCATCTAGACCATAAGTAAATTTTCAATTCTTGTCAAATTCAAAGATCACCTTGCTTGAAAACACACAAAGCTGGCTGACCCCTGTGACATGAAGGTGGTGGGCATAGAAGAGAAAAATGAAGAGGTGGGAAGGAGGGAGACAGAGAGAAGCCAACCATTCTCAGTGAAACAAAAACAATTTCTTCAAAGTAGACCAAATGTGTCAAATAGGTGAACTAATCAGAAGGACTTTCTAAAAACTAAAAGCCAAGTATGCTCCCTCATCTACTTGTCTACTAGTTCCTACACTGCTAAGGCATTCAGCATATAAGGATGCACGCACGCACCCTAAAAACAACTGCCATGTGCTCCTTCTGTGTCCCACACACAATGTCAGAACTACCATTTGGACTAGGTCTAAATCAACTGATGAAAAATATAAGCCAAAGTTTCTTTACTTCTACTGAATTCCCACTATGGCACATCAATACCACCTCAGACTTCTAGGACATAGGAAGAAGGAGGCAGAGCAACACCTCTGAGAAGTGGAAAGTCCTCTGGACTCTCTCTAGTCCTAAAAATATACCAGAAAGACCTGGGGGAAAAAACGGTCTTCTATTATAAATTATTTAAAGTCCAAGACTATCAAATCTCCTGCTGTTTCCCATACTCATTCATCCAACTAAAATTCTGGCCGTTTTTTTTTTTTTTTTTATTTCTACAATGGCTTAAGGTGGTTTGGTGAACAGAACTTTAAACTAAATCAGGTGATTCAGTTAACAACAGAAAATTAACTCGCCACAGAGCCTTAGAGGAGACAAACATATGCCCTTAAACTTAAATTTCTAAAACTACTATCCAGTATGTGGCTATGTTGAATGAAAACTGAAATTAAATTAAATTAAAAATTAAGTTCAAGCATACAGTGGTCACAAGTGACCAACAGCTAACATACTAATTGGACAGCACAAATATAGAACATTCCTACTAGCTCAGAAAATTCTCTTAGACATCACTATAGAGCTAACCTCATTTCTCACTGGCTTTCATAATAAAAGTGGTTACCAAATTTTGTTGGAAAGTTAACTATAGTGAAATCTCACTGAGAGGCAAAGCAAACCTTTTAAAGATGCATATTTAAAGGTAAAATAACTTTCTGAATTCTCTTGGTAAATATTTCAATAAAAAATTTTTATTTTATAGATAAAAAATCCAATTAGTCAAACAATGTTCTATTTCTTAGAATTAGAATAAGAGAATGCTGTTTTATCCCTAAATCTAAAAACACTGTACACCAGCTAAAATAGAATAGCTAAAAAAAATTCTAAAAAAAGGCTGGCTTCATCCTCTCATTTCTACAAATAGTAATCTCTAAGTCCAAGTTCTTTACCTCAAATCATTTTATTACATAGAACTTTATATTTACAGTGATGTTTTAAAGTATTTTTAAATCACTAGAAATTACTGGCTGTTTTCCAGACATCCTTAATAGTAAGTCTGTATACTCTATTAAGAGACCTAAAATGAAAGGTGACAGTGAGTCACCACTCTCTTCTCTCCTAATCCCTCCAGGGAGAGTGCTAGAAAAGGTTCCAGCATGACTACTTGTTCATAAGATTTTTCTGTCTTGTAGAGGAGCCGGGGCCAATTAAAATGGAGACTGAGAGCAGGTCAGAGTCCAGCCCCGCCCACCTACATGATTAGAGTCAGGGACACCCAGGGCTCACTCTCTGCCAGTCCCTGAGCAATGAGCATCACAGGGTGGCGAAGAGTGCCTGGGTGTGAGAAGAGGCTGCTGTCCAGGAGTAGGAGAAAAGGCATCTCACAAGGAGATGATCCTAACCCAGTCCTCCAAAGAGATTGTCCTTGGGTGGGGGGGCGGGGGGGGGGGGAGTAGAAAGGCTCGGAAATGAGTGTGTGTTCCTAGCACAGCCAGCATGCTGACCCTGGGATCAAAGGCAAAAGGGGGAGATGATGAAGTCTGAGAACAGCAGGGATCAGGTCTAATCTGGCAGCTTTCAAATAATGCTGTCAGTGTTGTAAAACAGTAGGCAATATATTTCAAGAGCTTGTAAAAGTTCATACTCTTTGACCCAGTAATCTCACTCCAGGAAATAGAGCCTAAGAAACCAATGCACCAAATAAAAAACATTAGAAGCATAAAAAGGATCATAGTAGACTTCTCTGGGAAAAAAATAAACACTATAGAGACAGGCAGATACAGCAACTACACTGTACTGTGGAGAAACTTGGGAAAATCTTATGATAAAATATTAAAACTATTTTGGAATACAATAGCATGTATATACAGCCATGTAAAACTGTGTTTGTGGAAAAAGACTGGAAAGAAAAAAAGCAAAAACCAAAACAGTTGTATCAGGGTGGTAGAATTATGCTTTAAAAATCCTTTTGTAAAAGAAAGAATCCAATAAAAAGCTAAAGAATTACTATTACAAACCATTCCTACACTCTGGTCATCTCTGCTACAGTACTTCTTTTTACATGTCTCTCTCTCTCTAGAGGACAAGGGGTGTAGTTCATGCATCTTTGTATCACGGGTCTAGCTTGGTGCCTGGCACCCAATAAGCACTAAAAGAATTAAAAACTGTTCCATTTGGGGGTCCCATTTTGTGGGTCCCCAAAGATTCCTTAAATTATCTATAAATACTAATATGATACAGTCTATCCAGTAAAGGCTAACACCCAGCAAAGGTAGTATGTGAAGCTCTTCACAATCACTTTCTTCCTCCACCCCTAACAATTCCCTTTTCACTCAGAACATTTGATTTCAGATTGGCATTAAAAAGCAAAGTGAATGAACTAGTAATAACTCACTACAACTCTAATTTGCAAATGATTAACAATACCTTAATCCTTCTGAAAAGCACACATAGCATTAAACAAACATTTGAATGCCAAAATGAATGTCCTGAAAGAAAAGATAGAGGAACCACACCTATGAACAAAGCTTCACACCTGCAGCAAAGGTGGGAGGAGCCCTCCTACCCTGGCCTAAGCTCATCTTTCCCATTTCAAGTCTCCAGAGTAACAGCCATGGGAGGGGCGGGGGGCGGGGGCAGTGGAAAAGTCTAGGCTCCTGCTCTGCCCAGACACTCAACTTGGAGAGACAACCTGCCAACTACTGATGTGAAATCAGAGGGATCTTTAAGGTTCCTTCAACTTCTAAAATTCTAGTATTCTACCCCATGTTAAAACTCATTATGCCTTCATCTGAGGATGCCCAGCATAGTGTTAAAAACCACAAGGTAGGCCGGGCGCGGTGGCTCACGCCTGTAATCCTAGCACTCTGGGAGGCCGAGGCGGGTGGATCGCTCGAGGTCAGGAGTTTGAGATCAGCCTGAGCAAGAGCAAGACCCCGTCTCTACTAAAAATAGAAAGAAATTAGCTGGCCAACTAAAATATATATAGAAAAAATTAGCCGGGCATGGTGGCGCATGCCTGTAGTCCCAGCTACTCGGGAGGCTGAGGCACTAGGATCACTTGAGCCCAGGAGTTTGAGGTTGCTGTGAGCTAGGCTGACACCATGGCACTCATTCTTGCCCGGGCAACAGAGAGAGATTCTCTCTTAAAAAAAAAAAAAAACAAAAAAAAAACCCACAACCACAAGGTAACAAAGAGGTTATCCTTTCTTCAGTGAGTGAATAATGGCAGTGTGGTTCAGCAGTTATTCAGTGGGTGAAGGGAGAGATCCACCAAAGAAAACCACAAAAAAGAAGAACCCTGAAAGAGGGAGTTAAAAGTCAATTGCCTAGGGGTAGTGGGTACAAGATAACTCTATGCATTTATCAAAACTCATACAATTGTACATGACACAGAATGAACTTTAATGCATGCAAATTAAAAAACAAATCAACCAGGATGTCAGGGGATGCCAGGATAGAATGCAGATGGACAAATGTATTTAACTGTATCATAAAATGTATGAAATAACCTCACAGAAATGGGTTGGGGAGAATGAGCTGCTTGAGTAACGTGGGAAAACTACTCTACTTGCTGTGTCTCCCCACGCAGGTCTGGGCTGATAATCCTGAAACTACTTTGCACGAACCCTAGAGTTGAAGCAAATGGCACAAGAGCCAGGTTCTCACTATCAGAAAGAAGCTACAAATAATTACACAAAGGGAGAAGCCCAGAATGAACCTTGTGGTGCTGGATTAGCCACGAGACATCAGTGAGAACAGGTGTTGAGGTGAAAATACACATACACACACACAGAGACAGGTAAGTACAGAAATGATGGAAGATCTGGTGTTCACTCAGATTAGTACACACATTTCTCCTTGTCACAGGGACCCCCAGCAGCAGGAGCACACA
The DNA here is from genome assembly GCF_041146395.1 of Eulemur rufifrons. Classification (NCBI taxonomy): domain Eukaryota; kingdom Metazoa; phylum Chordata; class Mammalia; order Primates; family Lemuridae; genus Eulemur; species Eulemur rufifrons. The sequence goes on along the minus strand of NC_090989.1, from coordinate 197,697,836 downwards.
GGTGCCCAGACCTGGGTTTCTAATCATCCTTCCCCATGCCAAGGAACCAGGGCTGCTCCTTGGAGAGACAGCTGATGCTGGAGTAGGGAAACACAAGACACCTCTGAAGCATCTTGTAGGGCCAGAATGCAAGGAAGTGCCCCCAATACAAAAGGATGGCGTGTGACACAGGGGCCAACTCAAAAGAGCTCCCAAGGCCAGAGCTAAGGCAATGAAATAAATAGTGCAGCACTGGATACAATCCCAAATGAACTGATTACAACCCTACAAAAGGAGGATGAGAGACCATACTGATGTAGATAAATGATTAAATAAATGAAGGGTGGAGAAGGGACAAATTTTCCCCACAGAAGTATAAAAAATTAATGTACAATCCTTCCCCAACAGGTGAAGTTTAACCACTTCCCCCTTGAATTTGGGCTAGACTCAATGACTGCTTCCAAAGGATGAAGATGTTATAAATAAGTAAAGGTAAAAATTGTCACTACAGAGCAAACACCCACAAACAGCCCCTCACACAATCGATCAAGGTCAGAATCACCCAGTGCTAAGCCAAGTTGATGTTATGTGCCATGCAGGATGCTAAGAAGCACCACAAACTCCTAGGCTATCCTTTCCTGCAATGCACAGCTGTAATTTAATCCTGAGAAAGCATCAGACAAACCCAGATGGGGGACAAAATACCTAACCAGTACTGCTCACAAGTGTCAAGATCAGGAAAGTAGAGAAGCTGGCCCAGACTAGAAGGGATGGGAGAAGAGAGGGGTCCTGGATGGGGTCCCAGAACAGAAAAGAACACTGGTGGGAAAACAGATGAAATCCAAATGAAGTCCCTAATGTAGTTAACAATATTCTACCAAGGCTAATTTCTTAGTTTAGATCTCTGTACTAGCTAGTAGGAAGTTAATATCCTGGAAGCTGACCGAAGGATATTTGGGAACTCTCTGTACTATCTGTGCAACTTTTGTATAAAATTAAAATTATTCCAAATAAAAAGTTTATTTAGAAAAAAGTCAATATTCTATAAGACATAAGACATCAGTTGAAAGACTACTTGAAACCACTTTATTAGATGAACAAAGTATTACAGTAACAGGCTGTAACCTGAAAAACGAACCCCTGCCTAAACAGCAGAGTTTCAAAAAGCCTATTATATGAAAACAGAACTCTTCCCACAGACAGTCCACTTGAGAGAAACAAGAAAGGCTTCAAAGTGTGGAATTTGATTACCTATAAATTTATGAATGAATGAATGCGGTCAAACAACTAAGAATATTTATAAGAGACCCAGTGAATAATCCCTTGAGACTTAAGTCATGCAAAACCTGGTAAAAATCTGGTTGAGAATTTGACAGGGTTGAAAAGATGATACGATGGAAGATTTGACTGGGGAAAGGAAAAAGATTGCAGGTTGTGTTAAAATAACCTAAGAGGCAGTTATTTAATTGGAAATAAAAATTAAGTACTAAGCTTACGCTTTGGGGATTCAGTGTCTGACAGATTTGAGCTGCTGTCTTTTTTTCTGGTCTTCTGAAGGTATTTCATTCTCTTTTGTCTTTCTCCTGTGCTAAGAGACTCTCTCAACCTGATCTGTTTCTCCTCTTTCCTGGCCTTCCAACACTTGGCTCAGACTGGGCATGATACAAGGAAATTCATATTTCTAGTTCTTAATGTCAATTTTAGAAGGGAGTTTAAACTATTAAATACAATCATGAGAAGATGATTTCATTTTGAACTCCCCCAAAGTATAAAACAACTTAAAAAATCAAGCCCTGAAAACGTACTTACATAACGGGGTAAAATCACCCACCAGCGGTAAATCAGACTTTGAATTATGAGCTGCCTCATTACTGAAAATCCCAAGCTAGTAACCACTGAGACTATCTGCCATTTTAAAAGCACCAGGCCTTGATTAAGTTTTGCCATGGCTGCCATTACCACCATATCAAAATGCAAGTGTAAAAACAAGGAAAAGAAACTCTAAAATTCCTTCTGTGTGTATCCAACTCCCCGAGGAGCATTCTACTTCAGCTCTTGTCCAGTGATGAGGGAGCTAGTGTCTAACACACACAACACCCCAGCCTGGGACACACCAGCACAGGAATCATGAAACTTCTCAGCCTCTTCTTCCCTGCCTACCCCCTCCCCAAGAAATACGGTAGGTGTAGTTAGTGTGGAAAGGTTAAAAGCTGCAAAATGTCCCATTTTGGGTCCTAAGAAACCACTTTATACTTAGTTTAAGATGATAACTTTATGCTATTATAAATTTACCACAAATTCCTAGGTAAATCTTATCTCAATAGTTTTAAGTTTCATCATTAAAAAGGCAGATATATCAAAATTCAGTATTTTTATAACAATACCTAAAAAATTCCCAAACTTACTTAGCAAGTATTTATTATTTATTAATTCTGAAAAGCAGCTATGGGGACAACCCTATAAGAATGAAAACTTAACACTGTTACTTGACTCCTAATCTCCAGTGAAGAAACACTTCTACAAGGAGGTTTTGTGTCTCTGGCACCAGGGTGGGGGGTGAACTCCATTGCCTGCTTTAATATTTCTGTACTTCCATTTCTTCATCTGCAAAAATAATATTCCTCTACCTCATAGAGTAGCTGTGATGATTTAACATACTGCATGTAAACAGATCTGCATCATCAACAAATATTAAGCACTTGGCAAATGTTTGTTACTACTTATTTTTCAGTAAGCTATATGAAAAAGATTTCTTTTTATTTTTCATACAAGGGCCTGAAACACTATGAGTTGTCATAAATGACACTAAGAAAAATATCATATGTGGTTTTTCTTCAGAATAATTTTATACCAGCTCAGGGAATAATGTGATACATCCTCCAGCCAGCTATCTGATTTAGAAGATATACATCAACCTGACCATAGTAAAGTCAATGTAAATTCTTTCGTTAAAAAACAAACAACAACAACAACAAAACAGGCTTTGACTTTTACTCAACTGAACTCTAGTCAATAGGTGGGTAAATTTTACTCTCAGGCTTCTGTTTCCTACTCTAGTTCAACTGAAGAATGAGAAGATAAAAGTCAACTCCAATTTTTTTTTTTTTTTTTTTTTTTTTTTTTGTTGAGACAGAGTCTCACTTTGTTGCCCAGGCTAGAGTGAGTGCCGTGGCGTCAGCTTAGCTCACAGCAACCTCAGACTCCTCGGCTTAAGCGATCCTACTGCCTCAGCCTCCCGAGTAGCTGGGACTACAGGCATGCGCCACTATGCCCGGCTAATTTTTTCTATATAGATTTTTAGTTGTCCATATAATGTCTTTCTATTTTTAGTAGAGACGGGGTCTCGCTCAGGCTGGTCTCGAACTCCTGACCTTGAGCAATCCACCCGCCTCGGCCTCCCAGAGTGCTAGGATTACAGGCGTGAGCCACCGCGCCCGGCCTCAACTCCAATTTGATGGCAGACTTTTGATATTTACTTTAAAGGGCAATTTAAGCATTATAACATACATTAGCAATGTCTCTAAAAAGAAATGTCTCCTCCTCAAGAAACCTCATAGCTGAATAAACTTCTCTATCTCATTTACTCTATAAGAATTGGGTGCAGTGGTCTTAAAAGCAAGCTAAAAAATTTCTTTTAAAATTAGGGAGTGGCACATGAAAAGATGCTCAACTTCACCTGTCATTAGAGACATACAAATCAAAACCACAAAGAGATACTGTACCACCTCACATCCATTAGAATGGCAACTATCAAAACCAAAACCAAAAAAAAAAAAAAAAATCAGAAAATAACAAGTGTTGTCAAAGTTATGTGGAGAAAATAGAACACTTGTGAATTGCTAGTGGGAATGTAAAATGGTGCACAGCCTCTATAGAAAATAGTATGGTGGTTACTCAAAAATTAAACCTAGAATTACCACCCTATGATCTCGCAATTCCACTTCTGAGTTGAAAAACATGGACTCAAAAGAGATGCTGGTACACTCATGTTCACTGCAGCACCATGGCCAAAAGGTAGAAGCAATGCAAGCATCCATCCACAGATGAATTGATAAACAAAATGTAGTCTGTTCACAATGGAATATTATTCAACCTTAAAAAGGAAGGAGATTCTGACATATGTTACAACATGGATGAAACTTGAAGATATTACATTCAGTTAAACAAGTCAAACATAAAAGGACAAATACTACATGATCTCATTATATTATACGAGTACCTAACGTAGTTAAATTGAGAGACAAAAAGTAGAATGGTGATTACCAGGGGATGGGAAGAGGAGAGAATGGGGAGTTATATTTAATGGGGACAGAGTTTCAGTTGAGGACGTTGAAAAAGTTCTGGGGACAGATGATGGTGATGGCTGTACAACAATGTGAATGTACTTAATGCCACTGAGCTACACACTTCAAAATGGTTGAGATGATAAATTTTGTGATTTTATGTTATGTGTAGTTCACCACAATTAAAAATAATAATAACAATAATAAAAAGAAGGGTTTCACCCTGTCTCCCTGTTTTCTCAGAAGGCCTAGGTGCATGGCTTCAAAATTTAACTTCCTAGTTGTCAAAAGATAGAAGTTTTATTTTTCCTTTGGAAAACAACAATTAGCATGTATGCAATAGATTGTATCTGCCAGGCTATATCAAAAGGTATGATTCCTTTTTTTTTTGCAATCTCTTTAGCAGATTGCCTGTGACATGATCTAAGCCTGATTCAATGCCTATTTGGTAATACAGGTTGAATATCCCTTATCTGAAACACTTGGGACCAGATGTGTTTTGGATTTAGGATTTTTTCGGATTTTGGAATATTTGTATTATACTTACTAGTTGAGCATTCCAAATTCAAAAATATGAAATCCAGAATGCTCCAATGAGTATTTCCTTTGAGCATCATGCTAGCAAAAAGTTTCAGATTTTGGAGCATTTCAGATTTAGGATTTCTGAATTTTGTATACAGATGACCAACCTGTACAATTGTTGTCTTTCCTTTCTAAAACAATAATAATAAAGGCGTGAATGTCATAATGGGAATACAAACTAAACTTATACACTTTAAAAATAAAAAATAAAATGAAAAAAAGGAAACATCCACATTATTTGTATTTAGAATCTATTTAGCCTGCCATATTAATCTCCTAATGACACAGCTAAATCGTAGCGATATTATTCTTGCTAAAATTTCACTCCAAAATACAAAACATCAAAACTTAATTTTCAGAATTTAGGAAAAAGAACCTCAGATTGATACCATTTATGTCAAGATAGTGACACTTGCAAACTCTTTATACGTCCAGAATACTGAAAATCTCATCCATATAGTCTAGTTATCCCCTCCAACAGTCTGGGCTGACTTGTTATTGCTGTTTATACATGTGTTCTAGCTAAGAAGATAAACAATGCACTTCCAACCTGTGAAAAGTCAATGCTTCAACAATAAACCCTCCAGTATACTTTCCTATGCTAACTGGTAAAATGCCAACAACATGGTAAACTCATTCCTTTCAAAAAAGTTAATTTATTCCAGAGACAACTGAGAAATGCCAAATGACTGGAGCATGAAAGTATCATGTTTCTAAATCACAGATTCTAAACTACCATAATGTAGATTTACCACCCCTTTGCAGACACAAACAGATGTCAAGTTAACTCTACACTGTCCCTAAGACGGCTAGAAACAATGTGTGAGAGAGCCAGGTATAACAAGAGAAACGATGGCTCATTTCCCTAAGCAGTCACCTCTTTTATGCCCTCAACACATCTCCTAAGAAGCGTAAAAGGCTTGCTCAAAGATCAAACCTCTGCAACAGGTGGCCAACCAGAGACCAGTGATCTTTGAAATTAATTTCATGTGGACATGAAAACTCCAGCTTCCTACCATCTCTATGCTAGCACACTGCCTTGCATGAGGGCAGTAATCGGTGAGTTATTATATCCGTTTACCAAATATTTTTTGAGCACGTACTACATGTCAGATATTGTTCTAAGAGCTGGATAATAGGCAAGGTATTAATCGCACTTACTTTCTAGAGAAAACATAAAAATAAGTAAAAATGAAATAAATGATGAGCTATATGGAGACATCTGAAGAATTTAAGAATATTTTCATCTGAACTCTTATTTTTATGTCTTTTCAGTTAGAAAATATTGTCTATAAATCCACTGGAAAATAGTCCAATTTTTCAAACAATGAAATATCTCTTATTACATAGTATTTGACATTTATTCCTATGGTCAACTGCTTACTAAGGTTGGAATGTGTAGTATGTGTTAATTAGTTTCTTCCCATGAGTATAAATTTCAGAAAACTATTATAAAACGAAGAGCATGTGGGTCTAAAGATTTGTTAGAGATTGGATGTATACATGTATGTATTTTAATTTAGAAAATTAAGTTTTATTTTTGATTACTTCTCTTCCTGGTATACTTAGATACCTATATTTCAAACATTTATATGGCTTTACGAAGGCCCCAAGCTTAGAATTTTTTAATTTGTTCATACCAGGATTTCCTTGCCTTGGCACTACTGATATTTGGGGCCAGATAATTCCTTGCTGTGGGGGGCTGTTCTGTAGAATTGTAGAATGTTTGGCAGCATCCCTGGCCTCCACCCAATAGATCCTGACAGTTAACACCGCCCCCACACACACACACTCCCACACCCACCCCTGCAGCTGTGACAGACAAAAATGCCTCCCGATGCTACCAAAAGTCTCAACTATCAATCCCAGTTAAGAACCACTCACAGGTCTTCACTGAGTAAATATATTGTTCTATGATATCAAAGAAAGTTCCAAACATTAACCCACAAAAAGGATTTAAATGAAACTCCCAACCCCCAATTGTAAGCTCCCTAAAAGTTTCCTTCCTTTCCTCTTCTGTTCATTCCTTTAGGCCTGGGCAATAACAGGCGCTCAAATGTTTGCTGAAAGGAGAATTAATCACCATTGGGAAGCAGTCAGAAAAGAGAGTGTAAGAAATTTCGGGCCAGGCACAGTGGCTCATGCCTGTAATCTTAGCACTTTGGGAGGCCAAGACGGGAGGACTGCTTGAGCCCAGGAGTTTGAGGTTGCACAGAGCTATGATGACACCACCGCACTATAGCTCAGGCAACAGAGTGAGACCCCGTCTCAAAAGGAAAGGAGAGGGGAGGAGAGGGGAGAAATTTGAGAATTTGGGGTAACAAAATAAATCTTAAGTAATCACCATCGGTCCAGATGTTTGAAACAAAATAATTAAATTCATCTGGCTATATATTAATAATAGAACACAGCAAATATTTTGTAAAGAGCTGAATGCCTACACTAAAAATATAGGAAATACAAGAGGAGTAAAATACAATCCCTGGCCTTGAGCAGTTTACAGTTTGATGTGGGAGGTAAGTATGCCGTAGGCTGTAAATACAATAGACTACTAGAAGTCTAATGGAAATGTACATGATGCTGTATGTATGTGTTTCTGGTCCACCTTTTCAAATATCAGAAGAGACTCCAAGAAGAAAGGTTGCATGTGAGACAGGCTTTGAAGAATGAGTAAAATTGTGACGAGCAAAAGTGGGATAGTATGGCAGTTAGACAAGAGGGAATGATACAAGCAAAAGTTGGATATTTCTTGAGGAAATAGCGAGCAGCCGGGTTGGGAACATTTAAATAGACAATAGAAGAATTGTGAGACAAGAAGGTGGAATGGATTCAGGTAGCAGGAGGGTCTACAAGCTTGAACAAGGAGTTTGGACTTAATGGTTTTGTTCAAGTCTGAGCAGGAGAGTGACCTCCCTGAAGATGTGTCAGACTACTCCGCCAAGGGTGGGCAAGATGGGTTCCACTGGTGAGCCTGGCAGATCCAGAGGCCATTCTGGATGCTGCCCACAGTAAAAGAAAAGTGTAAACTATTTACCAGTAGTATAACTCTTGCATTCTATTTCGTTGTTGTTGTTGTTGTATTTTATTCTACATCATTTTTTAAACGGTGGTAAACATCCAATAATACGGTTTCAAAACCCACCAATAGGTTTGCAAAGCACCTGTTAGACCTTTGGGTAAACTTCATGAATTTGAATGCTGGGGACATGAGAAATAAGAGCATGACAGTTAGTGAGAGACTGTTAAGCTAGAGTTGGCCTGATGTATCATTATTCTGGGGACTGGCAGGATGGGACGTTGGAATGGCAAGCATGATTCTGGGGTGGTAGAGCATGTCACTCTGAAGTGAGTGATCACAAGGTTCAAGATAGTTAGGGCTAAAAGTGAAACCAGAACAGGATGGGAGAAGAGAAATGTGGAATGCAAGAGGAGAAGAAAGAGCACATCAGCAAGGGCCACACTGAGGGAGTGGCATGGGGCAAAAAGGGTACAGCATGCAAAAGTGTTAAAGATGGGGACACTATTTTCACTAATTATAGGGTCCAAGCTCTGGGGCAGCTAAAGTGACGTGAGAAATTCACTCCAGTTGAAGAATCAGGAGATCAGTTTATAGGGATAAGAATAGTCAGTGTGCATGTTGATGGGACATGGTGAAAAACAATCTATAAGTATGTAAAACCAGGTGCTGAACTCTTTGAGGACAGTGAGGCTGCGCCTTGGAAACTGTCAGATGTTGAATAAACACGTGGTTAGTATTAATGTCAAAAGAGGTAATATTGGAGACTATATAGAGTATATAACGAAGAGTACATTATGGAGAAGGTCAAGAGGATTGTGGCACACAGAGAAAGTCTTATTTCAGTAACCTCAGGAAACTTTAATAACTGAAAAAGATTCAAGGAGGCAGACAGGACAAGTCAAACTGGGCTTTGATAGGTCTAACATCAAAGGAAAGATTCAGAAAAGGATGATAATTGTTCATAAAGATCAGTGCTCAAATTACAAACTGGTGGCTCAAGAGCTGTAGCTAGCCTAGAGACCTGAATTGCTTGCCTTGGTATTTTTAAAATAATATAATTTCAAATAAAATCTGGGTTTCTGGCTTTCTAAAAAAATCTGAACATCTGGCAATGTTGACTGTATAGTTCTGCATGACTTTTAAAATGTGCATACTGTGCACTACTGTGTGTGTATACCATCTGTAGAGGTTGGATAAATTAAGGAACACTATGTACGCATTAAAAAGAATTAGAACTATTAGTATAAACAAGGTAAGATTTTCACATAAAAAAAGCAAATTGCTGAAAAATGTAAAGTGATCACATTAATGTTAAAAATTAGAACTATACTGTAATAATATATTATATAAATTATGATATAAAATATATGGCCTGCACAGCCACAGTGAAAAACAGTGTGGTGATTCCTCAAAGAAGTTAAACACAGAATTACCATATAACCCAGCAATACCATTTCTAGTTTATACCCAAAAGAAATGAAAGCAGGAACTCGAACAAATATTTGTATACCATGTTCATAGAAACATTATCCACGATAGTCAAAAAGTGGAAGCAACCCAAGTGTCCATCAATGGATGAATGGACAAACAAAATGTGGTATATACACACAATGAAATATTATTTAGCCTTAAAAAGAAAGGGAATTCTAGGCCGGTCGCGGTGGCTCACGCCTGTAATCCTAGCACTCTGGGAGGCAGAGGCCGGCAGATCATTTGAGCTCAGGAGTTTGAGACCAGCCTGAGCAAGAGCGAGACCCCATCTCTACTAAAAATAGAAAGAAATCATATGGACAGCTAAAAATATATATAGAAAAATGAGCCGGGCATGGTGGTGCATGCCTGTAGTCCCAGCTACTCGGGAGGCTGAGGCAAGAGGATTGCTTGAGCCCAGGAGTTTGAGGTTGCTGTGAGCTAGGCTGACGCCATGGCACTCTAGCCTGGGCAACAGAGTGAGACTCTGTCTCAAAAAAAAAAAAAAAAAAAAAAAAGAAAAGGAATTCTGATACAAGCTATAATATGGATGAACCTTGAAGACATTATGCTAAGTGAATTAAACTAGTCACAAAACTGGTACATGGAAAAGTACATGATGACTGGTGTGAGTTATAATGTGGTCAATTTTGAACCTTAAGTATTTTCTGGTCAATTAAAGGTCCTTAAGAATAAGATACACTGTCTGTCAGTGTTTAGGGTCTGTTAAGCAGCAGTCCCCAACCTTTTTGGCACCAGGGAGTGGTTTCATGGAAGACAAGACAATTTTTCCCAGGGTGGGGTGGGGGAGGGGGGGACCAGCGGAGAGGGAGGCAGAGGATAAACGGTGATGCAATCAATGGGGAACAGCTGTAAATACAGATGAAGCTTTGCCAGCCTCAAGCCCTCAAGCCACTGCTCACCTTCTGCTGTGTGAACAGGTTCCTAACTTTCATGGAAGATAATTTTTCCAGGGATTGGGGGGCGGGGCGGTTTTTGGCAGAGCTCAGGCAGCAATGCACTTCCCGGTTACTAACAGGCCTGGGGGGTTGGGGACCACAGTGTTAATAGATTCTTCTCTTATGCATAGGAACTTTGCTGATCCTATTCTGACAGGAAAAAATAGTGCAGGTGGTTAGCTATCAGAATTGACCTGGGGGTAAATTACAGGTAAACATACCCACAAAGCATTCTTACACAATGAAACTGAACTTTTGACTTTAGCACTGAACTTCCTTCTTGAAGAGTTACTGATGACTTGTCTCCAGATGTCACTTAATCAGTAGATCCTGTCTCTTCACTTGGAAAAAGGCACTCTTGAGTGACAGATGAGATAGTGTATGTGAGAAAGGACCTAGCAAGGATCTGGTCTGGTATCAGTTAGTTCCCTTCCCCATCAAGCATACAAGAAGAAAGATTATTCCTAAATACAAACATGTTATTATGCTAACCGTGAAAATCTTAAACCATAGTCTAACCTCACATTCTCCCACTGACCTAAAACATGAACACCATTTTATATAAAATCTAAGTAAATACACCAGAGCATTGATTTAACAAAATTCCAATGGAAGCAAATTCAAAATAAGATCTGAAGGACTTCATTATAAAACTTCACACCTACACCATGAGTCTTGTAGCAGAAACATTTAGGGAAGCTCCAGTGATTTAATGCCACCAGTATTTTAAAATAAACATAAGTCACTCACTAAAGTTTCAAAGGTTATGATGACACAAGGCACACAGGAGGAAATTCTCTGAGTAGCTAAAGCCAAGTTCAAGTTAGGCTATTTAGTGACCTAGACAAAATCAGTTGATACACAGGCCATCAGCTAATTGTTTAAAGAAATACAATTATTACTGTACAAAAAGTATTCCATCAGAGAAATGCTCCCTAAAAAAAGATTTCTGTAAGCAAGGATGACAGGAAATTATGCTTTTCTGCCCATTTAGAGAAGGCCAATAAAATGTTAAATTTTTACAAGAGAAATGTCTCATTCATCCAACATTATATATAATGAAGTATTCATGTCAATTCCTTTGCCAATGTTTATTAACCTTTTCAAACACATATTATCATACAGTAAAATTATCACATTTACTTTGAATGTATAGTTCTGATTTTAAAACATGTTACCACCACCATCACCTGGACACAGAAGAATTCATCACCCCAAAATTCTCCCTCCTGCTGTCCCTTTACATACACACTCTTCCCCTCCTCCGGTCTTACAACCACTGATCTGGTCCCTATCACTATAGTTTTATCTTCACAAGACTGTCATATAAATAGAATCATACCTTTTAAGCCTGGCTTCTTTCACTCAGCATAAAACTTCAATTGAAGATTCACAAAAGCTGTTATATATACCAATAGTTCCTTCCTTTTTATTGCTAAGTAGTATTCCATGGTATGGATGTACCACAGTTTAACCATTCACTTATTAAAGGATATTTTGATTGTTTCCTGTTTGAAGTTATTATGAATTAATCTGCTATGAATATTTAAGTACTGGTTTTTGTGTTAACAAAAGTTTTCATTACAAAAATACTCAGGGGCGGGCACAGTGGTTCATGCCTGTAATCCTAGAACTCTGGGAGGTGGGAGGATTGCTTGAGCTCAGGAGAAAGTGAGACCTCATCTCTACCAAAAAGAACAGAACCAGGCAGGCATGGTGGCACACACCTGTAGTCCCAGCTACTCGGAAGGCTGAGGCAGGAGGATCACTTGAGCCTACAATGACGCCAACTGCACTCTACTCAGGGTCACAGAGTAGGACTCTGTCTCAACAAAAAAAAAAAAAAAAAAAGAGGAAACTGAACAACCCTCCTCACAACCCCCCCTTCATTAAAAAAAAAAAAAAAAAAGAAAAGAAAAGAAAAATACTCAGGAGTGGGATTGTTGAATTGTATAATAAATGTACATTTAACTTTATAAGAAACTGACACATTTTCCAGAGTGGCGGTGCCATTCTGCATTCCCATCAGCAATGTGTAAGGATCTCAGCTGCTCAACATTCTTCCTAGCACGTGGTATTGCCAGTATTCTTTCATTTAGCCATTTTAATAGGTATGTAGTGGTATCTCATTGTGGTTTTAAATTTTTTAACCATTATAATGGACAACTTTTAAAAAAAAACAGCATACACTGTTTCACTCCCTGAAACAGAGAATGCATGACATAAATTTTTCTGACTCAAATCACCCTTATAGAATAAACATTGTACTACCCCTGGGGCCTAGGGTTGCAGTACCTAGGGTTGTTTTCCTTCTTCTAAAATAGTCCCAGAATTATGTCTGCTTTTTATAGCTTTTTAAATCTTCTCTCTTGTTGTCACTTCTTGCTATTAATGGTGCTCCCGCCTCTGGCAGACTTTCCTCTTCACCCTCTTCTCAAACTGAGTTTAGAAAGTAGATAACCAGGCTTGTTAGAATTACATCTAAAAAGAAGAGGGCGATCTGTGAGTGAGAGCTTAAAGGATTCTTCAGTGAGGAAAGTGAAAGCTTCCCGGCACTCCCCAGTCGTTACATCTAAACTTCCTGATTATCTTGCTTGGTTGCTGAGAAATTTCTAGTAGCTTAATTACTTAGGCATTTTTCAAAAAGGTATGCTTGCCAACTAAGATACTACCAGGTAACTGAGTCATCACACAGGTAATCTGTGCAATTAACACTAGGCTATGATTCTGGATCAGGAATTAAAAGTTTACCTAAAGCAAAATATAGACAAGATTACCGTGTCCAGATGCCTAAACAGAAGAGATTATCTTAAACGTAGTTTAATTCTAGTTTCCAAACACTTACACATTAGCCAAAATCCTGAGCACCTTACTATATATGCAAGGCATTCAAAGACAAATATAAAGAAATATTACAATTAAAAAAGAATTTTCAATGGTTCTTTCAAAAGATACAGTGACCATATAAATACATACTGATTCTAATCATAAGTAATATTTACAGTGTTCCCTTGAAAATCACTTAAGTATTTAAGTATATAGCTATGCTGTTACCAAAAGCAGTAAGTGAAACTCATCCTGTCTTTTAAGTAGTATTTTCCGTCTCTGAACCAGATAAAGCTATGAACAGTTTTATGATCTCTTCTGGAGGTGGTCCCATAGGAGAAATGGCATCATCTTACTGCTCTGAGCCCCAGGCTCCAATTCAGAAAATGTGAGAGACAGACCCTTCCTCTCACCCAAACTTCCCTGAAGAATGGCAAGCTGTGGCTCTACCATGTTCACAGGCCAATCGCTACTCTTCCGGCTGCCTCCACCCACAGGCTTAAAAACCATTTCACCAATTGCAACCGGATCTTGGGTGGGACTTCCGCTATCATTTTAGGCTTAACTACCACCATCTCATCACAGGAGCAGGGGCAATCATGAAGAGTGAGAATTTCACAAACTTTGAGTTCAAGTACAGCTTCAAGCAAGCATAAAAGGATGACAAGATGGAGGACAGAGTGACCAGAGCTAAAACAGCAAAACAGTCCCCAAAATATTGTTTTTAAGAAAACCAATGAAAAAGCAAGCAATCAAAACCTGAAATCCAGGATCATTTATTTGCTTATCTTCACAGTCACTGCTGGGTCCTGAAGTTCTCCTCTGGCCCAGTTTCAGCTGTGGAGCCCTCTGCCAAAGGGACAGCAGAAGGCCGATAATGTGGAGCTCTGATTACCCACCCATCAGGGCACCGCTGAAGGTCACTGAATACTTACTGTGCACCAGAAAAATAAATTTGTAAGTTCACGCCTGTATTGCATATGGCCCCCAATTTGACACTACTTCTTTTGCATCGGATCTACAAAACTGAACTACTTTAAAGACTTTTTCACACAGATTTGTAAGTCACAGAACTGACAAAATGCCATCCTGTCAAATTTTACAATTCCTTGAAATCTAACACAATAAACCGCAATTTCCCTAAACATCTTATTTTAAAAGGGACACAGACAGTGTACTGAGTTCTGAAGAAAAGACTAATGCATTGGCCCTTACACAAGTTTCACTGTCATTTGGCTAACATTTGTGAAGGTAGCAGCAGCAGCACTAGTATTTCCAGCTGCTTCTCCTCACTGGCCCTGGCGATTCCCCCCACTATTACTATTTATCCTACTTGCTTCCAAGATAAACCTGTTGCTCGGAAAGAACAAGCTAAATTCGAAAAATGAGCATTTTGTTAAAGTTGAAGGTAAGTAAACTGTCTGCCTCAAAAAAGAGGGGAAAATCCTAAGGATACTGGAGATGAAGACACTACTTGCCACTTCTGGCTTCTGGTCCGGGGCTCTCTACCAGCCCTCAAGTGTGCTCACACGTCTGTGGACCCCGAGCAGGCCCACTGAGGAGGGAAAGCTGGAGACAGGCTTGAAGAGTGCGCGGCCTGGACAGCTGGCCATCCATCTTGCGGCCGGGCCCGGCTCCTAGCCCGCTCTCTCCAGCCCGGCCCGAGGGAACTCGCCGCCCCGCGCGCCGCCACGTCCCGGCCACATTCTGCGCCTTGGGAAAGGGGCTTGGGGTGCAGTGCGCCCCTGGTCCCCGGGCTCGAGAGCCCCTGGCCCGCCCCAGATCCCCGGCCCAGCCTCACCTTGACGTGGAAGCGAATGAGTGCCAGGCGGATGCAGTGGGCCATGCAGACGGGCGGCAGGAACCAGACCTTGGGCGGCGGGGTGCCCTTGTTCTGGACATGGCTGACGATCTGCTGCGCCGTCTGGCGCTCGTTGCCCTGCCGCTTGACCCACTCGTGCAGCCGGGCCTTCTCGAGCGCGCCGTTGAAGAAGACGAAGAGCTCGATGTTGCCGCCGAAGCAGGCCTTGGCCAGCGCCGCCAGGTAGCCGAGCATGTGGTTCCACTGGCCGCCGCTGACCCAGTCGGTGTAGAAGCCACCGTAGAGGCGGTGCAGGCAGTTGTCGGCGTCCACCAGCAGGCGCAGTGGGGTCTGCGGGGGCCGCTGCCGCCCGCCGCCCACCAGGCTGCCCCGGGCCAGCTTCTGCAGCTCCACCGGCACCACGGCGCTCGGGCAGTGCTTCTCGATGTAGTCCTGGAAGCCCTGCACGCCCATGGCGGCGGCGGGGGCGCGGGCGCGGGCGGGGGGCGGCGGGGCCGGGGGCGGCGGGGCCGTGGCGTGCGGGAGGGCGGGCGGGGGCGGCGGCCTCTAGGGGGGACTGGGGCGGGTCGGGGGCGCGCTCATGGCCGCCGCGGCCGCCATGTGCTGCCGCCTCCCAGGGCCATGTCTGGGGAGGGACCTGCCGCCGCCGCCGCCGCTGCCGCTGCCGCGAGGCCGAGGCCGAAGCTGGGGCCGGGGCGGGGCGGGCGGCGCTGACGTAGCGGACGCCGCCCAGGCCCGCGCAGGCCCGCGGGCGAGCAAGCGGAAGAGGCGGCGCCGGCGGGACGCGGCGCGGGGCTCCTGGAGGCGGCGGCGGAGGCTGAGGCCGGAGCTGGACCGGGACAGGCCCAAGGAGGTGCCTCGGCCGGAGCAGGCCGCGCCCAGAGGCCACAGGCCACCCGCCTCAGGCCTGTTGCCGTCCCGGCCCGGCCTCGGCAGGGCCTGAGAGGCCGCCGCCTGGCAGGAGTCGGGCGAAGGGAGGCGAAGAGGGCCCTGGGGGAGAGCTCGCGACGCTCGTGAGGAAGCGGCGACAAGATGGCAGCTCTGAGTGGGAGACGGAGGCCGAGTCACCCCGCTCGTCGCTGAAGGCCCGTACGCTGCCTTTCTGACCCGGCGGTCTGGCTCTCACTTAGGGCCTGCCGCCCACGCAGACTCCTTGCCCCAAGGAGCGGGATCCTGGCAGTCCCCGAGGCCGGTCTCGGAAAGAGCGGGGTAGAGCGCTGGAGCACGTTGTAGATGTGCCTGCGAGGGAGCAGGATTCCGCAGAAGGTAGCAGCTTCGGGCTCTCGTTTGCCGTTTTTACACCTGTGACAAGTGACATGGTCAAACACACTCTAATGTCTGAAAATACAACTAGCCCTAAATGTCTGATCATCACAGAGCAGACTTTATAGTTCTGTTAACAGCGTGTGAAATGCCTGCTTTCTATAATATTTAGTTCCTACTGCAGGATAGCCCATCTTCTTAAACTTGCTCTTTGTTGTGGCTCACGCTGCACCTCTTAAGGAGGGTGATTTATTTTTTTTGTTTTTTTTTTCTTTTTTCACACAGCATTGTTTCTGAAGGAGGGTGACTTAAATACTGCTGTTGCTTTAGTAGCGTCTTCTGAAAGAAGATCCTTTACATGACTTCTATTCCAAAGCTCTGTTATAATTGCTTCTATAATAAAATGAGGTTAATACAATGCTGTATGTATATTATGCTTTAGTAAGACGTCTTTAAAAAGAGACCAGTGTCTTTCAGAATGCAGCATTTAGAAACCCAGAAATCTTAAGAGTTTTAAAGTGCCTTTTTTAGTTATCGTCAATCCTCCATCCATTCTTTTTCTGGAGCAGCCTCTGTAGAGGAGCAGGACGCCGCTACATGCTGTAGCCCAGACAGCAGCTACCGAGCAGATGGAGCCTGCACCCACCCTGTTCCGCCACGTAGGCTCAAAGAAGCCCGCGTGCTCTCTGTAAAAAGGCAAATTGAATTTTTGTTTCCTTTTCATAATCATCTCAAATGCAGTATGATATATACATAAATAAAATGCTCTTGGTATTTTAATAAGTTAACCTTTAATTTTTAAAATTCGGACCGTGGCAAATTAGGCCACTTGCTCATGCACAAAGTTAGTGATGAAGCCAGGATTATAAATTATCTAGAAATACAATTAGCTATTTAAAGCCATGTTAAATAACAATTAAGAGGACACCCTAGAAATATCCAAATTTCCTGGTATAACCCAAGGCAGGTTCACAAGATTAAGAGTAGTAGTTTTAATCACTCATTGTATTTTTCATTTTGTATTATTGCATTCCATATATTTACCTTCACTGTGTACTTGTTTTTATTTCTTTTGAGCAATCTTGCTTTTGATTTTTTAAAATGCATTAGTGCCAGTATCTGAGAGTCTGTAAATAAATTATTTTCACCTTAAGACAGTGTAGGGTGTTAAAATTCTGGAATCAGATCACCAAATCTGTCCCGTCTTAACTCTGTGCCCTTGCTAAAATTACCCTGTTTGAACTTTCATGTTTACCATCTATGAAATGAGCATATTGATAGTACTTAACTACCAGGTTGTTATAAGGATCAAATCAGATAATCTGTGTCCCTACCACACAGCAAATAGTCAATAAATGTTTGCTTTTGTAGTTAGTATTTCCACATAATTGTATAGACTTTACACTTGAGAACATGGACCAGTTATTTTTACTTTTTGATAGTTTAAAATTCATTTTCATCAACCTGAAACATAAAATTCAGTTATGCTTACTTTCCTTATTTAACTGTGTAGTCACCTTTTTTAAAAAAATTTCTTTTATTTTTTGAGTACCATTATTAATGGCTGGCAAAATATTTGGCTGACAAACATTTAATATACTCTGCATCCTCAGCTCAAATTCAGGGGTTGGTTGAAGTTAAATTTTTGAAATATGAGGTAAAAGTAAACATCTATATTTAAAATTTAATGAAGTTGTACCTCTTCAGGTTCACAATATAACAACAAATAGAGACTTTCATTTCCAATCACTTAATCTTTGGACAATTCACATAGAATGTAAAACTTCTAATTTCCCAAAGAGATTGCCACACAAATGAGAAAAAAAAATCTGGAAAATAAGTAAAAATGCTAAAAAGGACATGACCCATGCTTTACAAAAAATCCCCCCCCCCCAAAAAAACCTCAAAAGTTGTGATTAATAGACAAAAGAGTTAGCATGTGGTGTGCAGAAATTACCCATATTTGGCAACCAGTGAGAGAAAAACTTATTTTCAGCCCTCACACCATTACAACCAATTTGTTTTGTTTTATTTTGAGATAAGATCTCACTGTTGCTGAGGCTAGAGTGTGGTGGCATCATCATAGTTCACTGCAACCTCAAGCTCCTGGGCTCAAGTGATCCTCCTGCCTCAGCCTTCCAAGTAGCTGGGATTACAGGTACACACCACCACACCCAGCTAATCTTTACATTTTATGTATAGATGGGGTCTCACTCTTTCTCAGGCTCGAATTTGTTTTTGGTCAATTGATCCACAGCACAAAGCTGGAAGATCGTATCTTATTTACTTGATTCTTTCCAAACTAACATGTTTTATAGTAGAATGATACCTTTAATTAATTTTCTACTGAGTTGGGGTGTCTATCCACCAGCAATAAAAAGTGAATTTTGTTTTTCAAGTAAGGTGATAAGAGACCTCACTCCTACCCATATAATCGTTGGCATATGTTAGGAGACCAGCAGACTGGAGCTAAGCATGAAATCTGTGGCCATGGAAGAGAGCAAATTAATCCATGTTTGGGATTTGAACCTGTAATGTTTTCCTAGCACCATGCCTAATCTGTTAACTAATGTCAACTTAAATTACCTAGAAGAGCACAGATTTATCCTTAACAGTCTTCATCATAAATTGTACGTTAGTAACTGATCACACTGTACACAGTGCAGTAGTTAAGTGTCGTTGGTCTTCAGGCTCTGCCATCCCTTCAATACTATGACTTAACATTAGGGTATGAGAACTACAAGGAGAGACTGATCAACATGCACACTCTTGAGACCAGGACAAAATGTGTTTCATGTTCCAAACAACTGATACATAACTTACCTTTTTTTTTCTTTTCAGATTTCCAGAAGCTGTTGTGTCAATAACAATCCCAAAAAACTCACAAAACCACCAACACTAAAGATCATTCTTGAGACTAATTTGAAAACTGGGGTAAAATTCTGCAGTGGCATTGAAGTGGCAGGATACCACTTCAATAGCCAGATTTGTAGGTCCTATCCAGCATGCCAGGAAAAACCCTCTCTTCACCACTCAGTAGCTTCTGTTTCTGGTTTCAGAGTTCTGTTTGTATCGGAGGGGTTTCTTGGGTTTTAAGATGGCATCAAAAGGCAGGAAGAAAGATGTTATGGTCAAACACCCCTCTCTGAAGTAACAGGAAGTGTAATGGCTTGGGAATTCTTCAGTACGGCCACTATAGGCAGTTTCAAGTTTCATTTAACTCTTTAAAACTAGAAGGGCCTTTACTCACCTACTCATTTCACAGGTGTGAATATGGAGGTCAGGAGGGGAAAGTGACATGTCCAAAGTCAGAATAGAGTCAATAACTAACCAAACAACTGTCATTCACTGATCACCAAGTGTATATTGGACATTGGCTAGCTACTGGGGACATGGAGATGAAGAAAAACATGCTTCAAGGAGCTCAGTCTAACAGTAGACAGACATATGAACAGATTGCAGTGTAGTATGGAAAGTACATCAGCATACTTGTGTAGAAATCAGGAACAGAAAGGGATTAATGTTACCCATGTGACTTAAGTAACCTATCCAGACCTCCTGCCACAGATCATACTGCCCTCCAAGGTGGAGATAGTGATCTCATCTCATCGAGTTCCACCTGCACTTTGGAGCCAGACCAATCCCATGTGTAGGTCCTGACTGTACCATTTACAAACAGCATTACTTTATTCAACTCTCATCAGCCCTAAGCTAGAGTCATCGTCAGGGGGAACAGTGCTTCACGAGGTTCAGGAGAGCACCAAATGAGACCATATGGGTGAAAGCAACCAGTGCTGCCCCTGATACTTCATAGGTTCTTAAAGTTTTCATTTTTTATTTTCCATTTGAAACAGCACTGCCTATTTTTTGTTTTTGTTGCCTGGTGTTTTTGTTGTTGTTGCCTACCATGTTTACCAAACTTGTGTCCAAATGGCTTTGGGCTGATTCAAAAATATCTTTGCTCAGGAAAGAAGACTTGTCATTGGAGGACTTTCAAGTGAATCCTCTCAGTTCCCTAGGCAATTCTCGAAGAGGCTTCCAAAGCAGTGTGGACAGTGGGAGCTGCTGTGGAATAAATGGACAAACATACACAGGGATTACTTTGAAAGGCAGTCCTCAGTTGGGCATATATTCTCTCGTTTTGATAAAAGAACTTCATAATTTTCCCTTAAGTACTGCCTGATGGAATCTTCAGAATCAACTTTGTTTTAAGTAAACTAAATTTTGTTTTAAAATGTGATATAAATCAAATGAGAATTTTTCTTAAGTTAGTAATTCCCATTCCTAAATAAAAAGCCATTTTAAAATTTAATCATTTAGAGACCTATTAAATGATCTATTACATTTGTATGAACTGTAACAATGTTTCCAGGAGAAGTAATTCTCTCATACCAGAATGTGGAAAGTACCCAGCCCTGACTAGGCTGAAGTACGTGAATCTGACTTTCCCCAGGGAATCTGGGACCTCAGACACAAGTGGGAGCACACAGTCATCCTTCTGGAACCAGCTGAGGCTCCTGGCTCAGGCCTGTGACCTTGCTGCCAAAGGAAAAGGTCAGGGTTGACTGGGGCTCCCAAGAAAAATTCAAAGAGAAAGTTCTGCCTTAAATGTAATATATCCTCCAGGGTAGAATAATACCCTGAGTCAGAAAGCCCTGCCCTGGGAAATAGCTGAAGGTCGGGGTTTGGGGGAGAGAAGGCGGTAAGCCTCTGCTCACCAGTGCTGCTTTCCCATCTCTCTTCAGGTACAGGTCCCGGGTGTGGTACTGGGAGAACTGGCCCGGCCTGTGAGCCAAGGTCCTGGCCTGTCCACTGATCTACCACATCAGTGCAATTTAGGTGTCAGGATTTTGGGCCAATTCATGAGATGTTAGTCTATCATATAAAAGACACCAGTTTTGTTAAACTGGGAAGCACTATATAATAAAGATCAAAATTTCCATGTCACTAAAAAAGATTATAGACAATATTACCCTGACATTTTTCTTGAGCTGCACTGTCCGATAGAACATTCTGATGTGACAGAAACGACTTGTGCTGTCTAATGTGGTAGTCACATGTGATCATTGAGCACTTGATTTGTGGCCAGTACAGCTGAGGAGCTAAGTTTTAAAATTCACTTATTTCAAATTAATTTAAATAGCCACATGTGGCTAATGGCTACCATATTATAAGATATTAATTCCTAAAGAAATAGCAATCACACCATCTTAACCCCCTGTTAGATTATATTGCATTAGCAATGTAGATTATATTAATGTATATTAATATAATTTGTGTAAGAAATTAGTAACACCTCAATAAATCACGTGTGCAGTGCTTTATAGTTTATGAATTGCCCTTCCTTCATAAATCTCTTCTGCTCTCTGATGGATGGCTGCCCACTTCTAGAAACGTGGAAATTAAGGCTACTTTCCTACATTTTCAATTCTCCAGCCTACACTATTTTTATCACATCATTCATAGGGTCCTCACCACTTGGAACGTGTGGTATTAGACACATTTCCAGTTTGTCGGTAATCTTAAGAATACCTGGTTCATACCAGAGACCATATTCAAGTTGTTGCCTGATCAGCACAGTGTACAGTTAGACTTAACTTCCCTCTGGTGGAAGATATGGGTAGGACTGTGATTGCAACCTAAGCTTGTGTTTACTGTTAAAGCAGGCATCTCTCACGGTCTGCTCATATTGGACTTGTAGTCAACTAACACAGCCCAATCAACTGAAAAGACCATGTACATTCTCCCACCTGGAGAGGCAAGGTTGTGTGTTACACTGTCAGTCTGGGCTCCTAGTTCACAAGCAACAGAAACAACTTTCCTTAATATAAGTAAAAAGTCATTTATTCCAAAGATATTAGGAACTCAAGAATCAATTTATGAAAGAGTACCAGCATTAAAAATGGGTGGGAACTAAGACTGACAGGCAATAGTAGATGTAACAATGCAACTGGAGTGTTGATGATGCCATGAACGAACTCCAGCCTTTTCTTATTCTGTAGTCATTTGCTCAAAATTCAACGTCATGGAAAAAAGAGTAGAGTGGCAACCTGGCGGTGAAGACAAATATGGCTCCCTTGGTTTTAATACAGAGAAACAGGTACCTGGATTGACAATCTCACTAAAACTATAAACTTTCTGAGAAATCTGAGTACCTTTAGGAAGAGAAAAGGAATACTGAATGTCCCAAAAAGACATGTGTTTATGACATATGTGGTAAGACTCTGGTTATACCCTGTCTTTAGAAAATACAGAGACTATACAGCCATGCCTTCTAAGTCTTCAGCCACTGATTATAAACTGAATCACTGCCAAGCATCTAAAGATCTATTCTGTTTTAATTGGACCCATTTGCCTTTTTTGTTTGTGCTTTTAGCACCAAAAATTCAACTACACTAAGAAGCCAATATCTACATCTTATTACAAAGATTCTCATAAGAAACATAGGACTCCCTGCTGGTATCAAAACATTCTGACATTTCCATGACCTACAAGTCTAGAGATCTCATGCCAACTAAAGGTAATTTTTAATAGTTTAATCCATTTAGTAGATGCTTATTGAGCATTCATATATTTTATATTTCTAAGGTACTATATTGTGACTCACATTTTTATCTTACCCTCCAGAAGCTCATAGTCTACTAAAAAAGGATAAAATATGTGCATATGTAATTTGTATTACCAGGAATGTTATCAGTGCTAATATATCAGAGAATATACCCTAAGAGAGCATGTCAAGAAGAAATTAATTTTAAATTGGAACTTCAGCCTTTCAATTTCAGTCAAGATGTAGCAACAGGCACTGGATTACCCTCCCACCTGAAGCAACTAAACTATGGACAAAATATATGAAACAATGGTACTTAAGACATTGCATATCAGGCAATGAAGGATCAGGGATCCTTGAGAGATTAGAAACATGCTCTTCAAGTGGTCACCTGAAAACTGATTAGTGTATGCATGTGAGAAAGCTACTCGAGGCAGAGGAGAAAGAAACATGGGAAAGAATGAGAGGGTACAGTGCTTGAAGTTTACATAAGGCCAAAGTAATATGAACAGAATGGAAAATCACATCATTTAAAATCATCAGGAGTATTAAAAAGGATTTTCCCTCAATAATAAGACAAATTTAACCCTACCCACACAGCTCTGAGCCTGCATAACAGATTAATAACGAGCTCAAGAATATTTGTAGGACTATAAAAACATACAATATCTAACAAGGTAAAACTCAAAATGTCTAGCATCCAATCAAAAATTACCAGGTATGCAAAGATGGTGGAAAACAAAAATTTTTTTTTTTTTTTGAGGCAGAGTCTCACTTTGTTGCCCGGGTTAGAGGGAGTGCCATGGCGTCAGCCTAGCTCACAGCAACCTCAAACTCCTGGGCTTAAGCGATCCTACCGCCTCAGCCTCCCGAGTAGCTGGGACTACAGGCATGTGCCACCATGCCCGGCTAATTTTTTCTATATATATTTTAGTTGGCCAGATAATTTCTTTCTATTTTTTTTTTTTTTTTTTTTTTAGTAGAGACGGGGTCTCGCTCTTGCTCAGGCTGGTCTCGAACTCCTGACCTTGAGCGATCCACCCGCCTCAGCCTCCCAGAGTGCTAGGATTACAGGCGTGAGCCACCGCGCCTGGCCCAGAAAACAAAAATTTAATGAGAAGTATACTAGCTTTCTATTGCTTTTGTTACAAATTACCACAAACTCAGAGACTTAAAACAACACAAATTTATTACTTTACAGTTCTGGAGGTCAGACATCTACGCTGCGTCATCAGGGCTGCATTCCTTCTGGAGGTTCTCAGGGAGAATGTTTCCTTCCCTTTTCCAGCTTCTACAGGCTGCCCACATTCCTTGGCTCATGGTCCCACCATACTCCAACTTCCTTTACATTATAATATCTCCTATCTCTGTCTCTAACTCTAACTTATAAGGACCCTTGTGTTTACATGGGGCCCACTTGGATAACCAGGATAATGTCCCCTTGTCAAGATCCCTCAATCACATCTGTAAATGTCACATAAGGTAACATTCATAGGTTCAGAGGATTAAGACATGAGCATCTTAGTGGATGTCATTATTCTATCCATCACAAGGGGAAAAACAATGGACATTAACCCAGAAATGGAACAGATGACAGAATTAATAGACAAGGACATTGACAACAGTTATTATGACTATTCCATAGGTTCAAGAAGTTAGAGAAAATAATGAACATACAAAGTGGAAAGTTGGAAAATAAAAAGATTCAGATTGAACTTGTAGGGATGAAATCTGCAATGTATGAAATGAAAAATACACTGGATGAGATTTAAAAATTAGGTATGGCAAAACTTAGAGCCATTGTAATAGAAACTATCCAAAGTGAAGAGCCAAAAAATGACTAGGAAAAAAATAACACTATCAGTACATGGAACAGTGTCAAGATGATGGATATACATGCAGTTGGATTCCCTGAATGGGTATGAAAATATTTAAAGAAATAATTTTTCAGGCCAGGCATGGTGGCTCACACATGTAATCCTAGCACTCTGGGAGGCCGTGGTGGGAGGATTGCTTCAGATCAGGAGTTTGAGACCAGCCTGAGCAAGAGTGAGACTCCATCTCTACTAAAAATAGAAAAAATTAGCCTGGTGTGGTGGCACATTCCTATAGTCTCAGCTACTGGGGAGACTGAGGCAGGAGGCTTGCTTGAGCCCAGCAGTTTGAGGTTGCAGTGAGCACTGATGACACTACTGCATTCTAGCCTTGGTGACAGAGTGAAACTGTCTCAAAAAAATAAATAAATAAATAAATAAAAAAGAAAGAAAAAAAATTTTTTTCAAATGAAAAATACTACACCAAGGCACAATATAATCAAATTGCTTAAAACCAGCAAAAAGAAAATCTTGAAAGGAGCCCTCTCCCACTAAAGACACATAGTATACAGAGAAACAAAGATAGGAATGTTAGCACATTTCCCATTAGAAACAGTGCAATAAGAGGGAAAAGCAACCTCCTGTAAACCAAGAATTATTTATCCAGCAAAAATATCTTTAAAGAGTGAAGGTAAAAATAAGAACTTCTTCAGATATAGAAAAAATTTTAAAAATCTGCATTATAAGAAATTTTAAATGATGTCCTTTGATCAGAAGCAAATTGTTACCAGATAGAAACTTGGACTTACACAAATGAGCAAAGAGAACTAGAAATGACAACTACATGGCTAGAAATTTTCTTATTATTTAAATCTTTTTAAGAGATCATTGCCAACTGTTTATCAGAAGTTTAAAACAAAATAATGTCCAAGTGTATTAGCTCAGGCTGCCATAACAAAATACCATAGACCAGGTAGCTTAAAGAATAGAAGTTTATTTTCTTACAGTTCTGGAGGTTGAAAGTCAGATCAGTGTGCTAACATGGTCAGATTCTGGTGAGGGCTCTCTTCTGGCTTGCAGATGACCATCTTCTCACTGTGTCCCCACATGGTGCACAGAGGGAGACACACAGAAATAGTGCTCTCTGGTGTCTCTTCTTATAAGGACACTAATCCTGTCATATCAGGACTCTACCCATATTACTTCATTTAACCTTAATTACCTCCTTATAGGCTCTGTCTCCAAATACAGTCACATTTGGGGTTAGGGCTTCAACATATGAAGTTAGGTTGACACAATTCAGTCAATGTTTTGTGGGGTTTATAATATGTGTAGTAGTAAACTTTCTGCATATGTATGACAGCAATAGCACAAAGACTTGGAGAGGAGAAATGAAATTGTGTCATAAAGTTCTTCTGTTATATGTGAAGTAATATAATATTGTCTAAAAGTAGACTAAGATGAGTTAAAGATGTATGCTACAACCCTAAAGCATTTGCTAAAATAAACAACAAAGAATAATACCTACTAAACCAACAAAGGAAATTGAACAGACTCATATAAAATATTCAATTGATCCAAACAAAGGCAGGAACAAAGGACATTTCGGAGAAATAAAAAAGTAGCAAGATGGTAGATTTAAACAAAACCATGTCAAAAATCACATTCAGTGTAAACGGGGTACTACTTCTGTTTCCAGAAAGATGAAATAGAGGTACTTTTCCCTATTTCTCTTGCTAAGTATAACTAAAAACTTTGAACATTATATATATAGAGAGAACAAACCTAAGTCTTTGAAAGATAGGGAGAAAGAGACAGACTGGTTAAGGACCACCAGACCCTAGGAACAACATGATGGTAAGTTCCATGGTTTGTTTTGTTTTGCTTCATGTATCCAAAACTTGTTTGAGAAGCTGACAACGTGGAAATATCAAGGGACACAGAGAAAAAAAGTCAAGAAAACCTAGCTCTCTCTCTAACTAAAGGATCAGGAAAGGGGAAGCCTAGCAAACAAACAAACAAACAAAAAAAAAACAAAAACAAAAAAACTTTTAAACAATAACCACCATGTTCTAGCCACACACCACAGAGGAAACCATAGCCAGACTCCCAGCCCTACTAGAAAAGGCTGAGAGAGGAGACTAGTCTTCCATCTTTGCCAGGCATTTAAGAGGCTGCCTAACTACCCTACCAAGTAGGGTTTCAGAAAAGCCCAAGTAAGGAACCAGGACTTTCATCCCTGTCAGGAGGTAGTGAGGCCTGCCCCATGGTGTCACAGGAGACCGCATAGGAAGCTTGGACTTCTACCGCAACCCAGTGATAATAAGGCAACCCTCCTCCTCCATGTATCAGAGGAGGCCTAGTGGTGTGTCACCACCCAGTGGTAATGAGTCCACCCCTCTGCTGTGACAGTAGAAGCCATGTGGGGAGCAATAATGAGGCCCTCCTGCTCCCAGTAGCCAGTGTGGTTACTGTGGAAGCCTAGTGGGGTACTAGAATTCCCATGCCTGCCTACTAGTAACAAGGAAGCTGAGTGGGGATCCCTTACCCCCTCCCCATGTGGCATTAGTGAGTCACATCCCCACCCCTACTTTGCTGGAGCAGTGGCAAAAGAGACCAAGAAAGACGGAAGATTTAAATAAGGTATAAAGGCCGGGCGCGGTGGCTCACGCCTGTAATCCTAGCACTCTGGGAGGCCGAGGCGGGTGGATCACTCAAGGTCAGGAGTTCGAGACCAGCCTGAGCGAGACCCCGTCTCTACTAAAAAAATAGAAAGACATTATATGGACAACTAAAAATCTATATAGAAAAAATTAGCCGGGCATGGTGGCGCATGCCTGTAGTCCCAGCTACTCGGGAGGCTGAGGCAGTAGGATCGCTTAAGCCGAGGAGTCTGAGGTTGCTGTGAGCTAAGCTGACGCCACGGCACTCACTCTAGCCTGGGCAACAAAGTGAGACTCTGTCTCAACAAAAAAAAAAAAATAAAAAATAAGGTATAATGTCTTATGATACCTAAAATGTCTGGGTTTCAATCAAAAATTCATCATACCAAGACCAAGGAGAATCTAGAATGAAAAAAGATAAGAGATGCCAACACCAAGATGACAGTAATGTTATAATTATTTGACATGAAATTTAAGTAACCATCATGAAAATGATTCAATGAGAAATTCGAGTACACTTAGAAATGAAAAATAGAAAGTCTCAGCAAAGATATGGAAAATCTCAGTAAAGAAACGGAAGATATGAAGAACCAAATGGAAATTTTAGAACACAAAAATGTAACAAAACAAACTCAGTAGATGGGCTCAACAGCAAAATGGAGGAGACAGAAAACAATCGGTGAACAATAAAAATAATCCAGACTGGCAAGCAGAGATAAAATAGACTAGGGGAAAAGAAAGACAGAGCTTCAGGGATCTGTGGAGCGCTAACAAAAGATCTAAACTTTGTATCATCAGTGTAAAAGAAGGAGAAGAGAAAGAGATTGGAGGTGAAAAAGTATATCAAGAAATAAAGACTGAAAACTTCCCCAATTTAACAAGAGACATAAGCCTACATATTAAAGAAGCTGAGCAAACTCCAAATAGGATAAACTCAAAGAAATCCATACCAAAACACAGCACAGACATCTGAAAACTAAAGACAAAACAATCTTGAAAGGAGCAAGAGAGAAATAAAACTTTACCCATAGGGGGAAATCAATTACAGTGACAGTGAATTTCTCGTTAGAAACCATGGAAGCCAGAAGGAAATGGCAAAATATTTCTCGAGTACGAAAACAAAGGAACCATCAACCCAGAATTCAATATACTTGAGAAATGACGGAGAAATCAAGACATCCTCAGATGAAGGAAAACTAAAAGAATCTATTGTAAGGAGATCTACCCTAAAAGAATGGCAAAAGGGATTTCCCTAAACAGAAAGGAAATAATAAAAGACAAAATCATGGAACATCAAGAATAAAGGGAGAAAAGTGGAAAGAATAAGAAGGGGGGTAAATACAATACATATTCCTTCTCCTATTGAGTTTTCATTAGTAAAACAAAATGATAACATGAAACATGGTATATGTAGAGAAATATTTATAAAGGAAATATTAAATATATGTAAAGGAAATACTTAAGAGAGTTGTATGATAAATGAGGTAGGGTAAAAGGACACAAAGGGAAGTAAGGCTTCCAAACTTCACTTAAACTAGTGAAATGGTGGTACCAGTAGATAGTGATAAATTATGTATACATAATGTAATATTTAAAGCAACCACTAAAGAAGATACACAAAATGATACAATCAAAAACATAAGTTTTTAAAATTCTAAAAAATGATCAAAGGAGCCATGGGAAGGCAAGAAAAAAAAACAAAAACAGTAACAAAAAAGAACAGAAAACAAAAAATAAAATGGTAAACTTAAGCCCTAACATATCAGTAATTACATTAAATATAAGTGCTTTAAATACATCAATTAAAGACAGATCAGCAGAGTGTATTAAAAATCATGATCCAACTATATGGTAGCTACAAGAAACTCATTTCAAATACAATGATACAGGTAGGATGAGAATAAAAGGATGGGGAAAATATATAGCATATGAACATTAAATAAAGTAGGAGTTGCTATTTTAATATCAGATAAAATAGATTTCAGAAAGGAAATTACCAGAGACATTATACAATGGTATAAGGTAAACACATCAAGAAGATATAGAAATCCTAGATGTGACACATAAACAACAGAGCTGCAAAATTTGAGAATTAAAATCTGATAGAACTGAAAAGAGAAATAGACAAGTCCACAATTGCAGTTGGAGAATACAGTACCCCTCTGTTAACAATTGATAGACCAAGTAGACAGAGAATCAGCAAGAATATAGAACAACTCAGCAACATCAACAAACAACACGATCTAATTAACATTTATCTAACACTCCATCCTACAACAACAGAATGCACATCCTTTTCACAGAGTGTATACCTAATTAACCATATCCTGAGTCATAAAACAAATCTCAATGAATTTAAAAGAACTGAAAACACACAGCATGTGTTCTCTGGTGACGGTGGAATTGAACTAGAAAGTAATAAAGATAACAGGAAGATTTCCATACACTTGAAAACTAAACAACCCATTCTAAATAATCTATTGGTCAAAGAAGTCTCAAGGGAAATTTAAATGAAAATGACAATATGGTATATCGAAATTTGTGAGAGTCCAGTAGGGCAATGCTGAAAGGGAAATTTGCAACATTAAATTCTTATGTCAGAAAAGAGGAAAATTCTTAAATCTAAGAAATCTAAACTCTCACCTCAAGAAACTAGAAAAACAAGAGCTAAATAAATCAAAAGCAAGTAGAAGGCTAAAAATAATAAACCAGAGCAGAAAGCAGTAAAACTGAAAACAGAAAAAAAAAAATAGAGAAATTCAATGAAACAAAAAGTTGGGTCTTTGAAAAGATCAATACAATTGACAGGCTTCCAGTAAGACAAGAGACAAGATGCAAATTACCAATATCAGAAACGAAACAGGGGATATCAACACAGTGTCTATAGACATCAAAAGATAAAAAGGGAATACTACAAAAACTTTACACATATACATTTGACAACTTCAGCTCCGATGCATGAGGAAACTCTCAGAAAAAATAGGAACAGAGGGAGAATTTCCTTGATTTGATAAAGACCATGTACAGGCCGGGCGCGGTGGCTCACGCCCGTAATCCTAGCACTCTGGGAGGCCGAGGCGGGTGGATCGCTCGAGGTCAGGACTTCAAAACCAGCCTGAGCAAGAGGGAGACCCCATCTGTACTAAAAATAGAAAGAAATTAGCTGGCCAACTAAAATATATATATAGGAAAAAAATAGCCGGGCATGGTGGCACATGCCTGTAGTCCCAGGTACTCGGGAGGCTGAGGCAGGAGGATTGCTTAAGCCCAGGAGTTTGAGGTTGCTGTGAGCTAGGCTGACACCACGGCACTCACTCTAGCCCGGGCAACAGAGTGAGATTCTGTTTCAAAAAAAAAAAAAAAAAAATACCATCTACAAATACTCCCCCTCCACACAGTCAGTATTATACTGAATGGTGAATGAATGATTTTCCCCTAAGATGAAGAATAGAGCATGGATATTCATTCTCACCACTGTTATTCAACAAAATACTGGAAATTCTAGCCAGTACAATAAGGAAAGAAAAGGCATACAGAGGGAAAGGAAGAAATAAAATTGTACCTATATGTAGATAATATGATTGTCTACATAGAAAATACCAAGGAATCTACAAAAAAACAAAACAAAATGAAACAAACAAACAAACAAACAAACAAAAAAACAATTCCCAGAAGTAATAAATGAGTTCAGTAAGGTCGCAGGATACAAAATCAACATACAAGGTTATTCCTATATATTTAGCAATGAGCACATGGGTGTAAAAATTAGAAATACAGTGCCATTTACAATTACTCAGAAAAATAAAATACCAGATGTAAGTCTAATATAACATGTACAGAATTTATATGCTGTTAACTATGAAATGCTGATGAAAGAAATCATAGAAATCATATCTAAAGAAATAGAGACATTATATTCATGGATCGGAAGACTCAGCATAGTAAGGACATTAATTTTCCCAAAATTATTTTTATTTATTTATTTATTTTAGAGACAAAGTCTCACTCCCTTACCCAGGCTGGAGTGCAATGGCATGATCAGCTCACTGTAACCTTGAACTCCTGGGTTCAAGGGATCCTCCTGTTCCAGCCTCCTGAGTAGCTAGGACTACAGGTGCATGCCACCAGGCCTGGCTAATTTTTTTTCTAAGAGACGAGTCTCTCTGTATTGCCCAGGCTGGTCTTAAACTCCTGGCCTCAAATGATCCTCCCATCTCAGCCCTCCAAAGTGCTGAAATTACAGGTGTGAGCCAATAGGTTTTCTAAGTTAATAGACAGGTTTTAATGTAATTCCTCTCAAAATCCAAGTAAGTTTTTTTGTATTATCCTAAAAATTTTATGGAAATAGAAAGGAACTAGAATCACTATAAAGTTTTGCAAAAGAAGCACAATATGAGAAGAATCAGTCTGTCAGATTTCAAAACATCATATAGTCATAGTAATCAATACTTGTGTGCTTCTGGTAAAGAGATAGACATACATCAATTGAACAAAATAGAAAACCCAGAAATAGCCTCACACAAGTATGACCTGATTTTTTTCAAAGGTTCAAAAGCAATTCAACAGAAAAATGATGTGTTTTTTTCAACGAATGTTACTAGAGCACTTGTATAATCCATAGGCAAATAAATAAATAAACCTTGACCTAAACATCAAATGCTATAATTAACTCAAAATGTACCATGGATTTAAATGTAAAACAAAAACTATAAAACTTTTGGGAAAAAAACACAGGAGAAATTCTTTGAGACCTAGGACTAGACAAAGATTTCTTCCAGACTTTACACCAAAAGCATGGCTCATAAGAGAAAAAAATCAACAAATTGGATTTTATAAAAATTTAAAACTTCTGCTCTATGAAAGTTCCTGTTATTAGGATGAAAACCAAGTATGCAGTGGGAGAAATATTTACCAACCACATAACTGACAAAGGACAAATACATAGCATATACAAAGATTCCTCTCAACCCAACAGTAAAAAAGCAAACAATTTAATTAGCACATAGACAGAAGACATGAAGAGACATTTTGCTGAAGAAGACATGTGTATGGCAAATAAGCCCATAAAAATTGTTCAGCAGCACAAGCAATTAGAAACATACAAATTAAGACCATGATAAGATATCATTATACACATATTAGAACAGCTAAAATAAAAAATAGGCCAGGCACAGTGGCTCACGCCTGTAATCCTAGCCCTCTGGGAGGCTGAGGTGGGAGGATTGCTTGAGGTCAGGAGTTCAAGACCAGCCTGAGCAAGAGGGAGACCCCATCTCTACTAAAAACAGAAAAAATTAGCCGGGCATGATGCTGTGTGCTTGTAGTTCCAGCTACGCAGGAGGGTGAGGCAGGAGGATTACTTGAGCCCAGAAGTTTGAGGTTGAGGTGAGCTATAATCATGCCACTGCGCTCTACAGGGCAACAGAGCAAGACTGCGTCTCAGAAAAGAAAAGAAAAAAAAAAAAAAGAGAGAAAATACCAATTGCTAGCAAGGATGCAGAGAATGTGGATATCTCATACATCACTGGTAGAAATGTGAAATGTTACAGCACTTTGCATAATAGCATGTCAGTTTATTTAAAAACTAAATATGCAACTATATACAAGCCAGCAATTGCATCCCTGGGCACATATCCCAGGGAAATGAAGACACATGTTCACATAAAAACCTGTACATTAATGTTTACAGCAATTTTTGTTCATAATAGCTAAAACTGAAAACAATCTAGATGTCCTCTAGCAGGTGAATGGTTAAACAAACTGTGGTATAGTCATACCATGGAATGCTACTTAGCAATAAAAGGGAATGAAATATTGATACATGCAATAACTTGAGTGGACCTGAGGAACATTATGCTAAATCAACAAAAAAGACCAATCTCAAAAGGTCACATGCTGTGTGAGTCCCTCATAAAATATTCTTGAAATGACAAGATTATAAATATGGAAAATAGGTTAGTGGTTGCCAGGAGCTACGGATGGTGGGGAGGGGACACGTGTGATGACAAAAGAACAGAAGAGAGATCTTTGTGGTGATGGGATAGTTCTGTACATTGATGGTTACATGAATCTACATGTGTGATAAAATAACAGAATCATATACACACTTTATTTCTGGATTTGATATAGTACTATAGTTATATACAATATAACCAATGAGGAAAACAGGGTGAAGGGTACGAGACCTCTCTGTATACTGTCTTTGCAACCTCCTTTGAATCTATAATTACCTCAAAATTAAATTTAAAAAAATAAAAATGTAAATATTTTCAACACCCTCATTTAAGGGCATAGATAGATTGGATAAATAGAAACATGACCCAGACATATGCTACCATTCTTCATATGACGAAACCCACTTTAAATTTTTAAAAAACTCAAATAGGTGAAACACAAAAAGGTAAACTACGTTAACTGCAATCAAAAGAAAGCTGGAATGGCTAAACTGATATGAAACAAAATACCAAAGAATAATACCAGGAATAAAAAGGGTTGTTTTATAAGGATAAAAGGCTAAATTCATCAACATGATATAACAAATCTATATGTTTTTATAACTAATAACAGAGTTTCATAATATATAAAGTGAAAACTGGTAGAAGTGAAGGAAAAATGGGGAGACCGACAATTACAGAGATTTCAACACCACTGTGGTAGGCAGCCTTTAGCACATCTCCCAATTATTGCCACCTCCTGTTCATGTCCTTGTTTACTCCCTCCTGTATTAGTTTGCTAGGTCTGCCATAACAAAGTACCACGTACGGGTGGCTTAAACATAAGAAATTTATTTTCTCATGATTCTCTGGGTTAGAAGTCCAAGATCAAGGTAGTGATGGGGTTGGTTTCTTCTGAGAAACTGCCTCCTGGGCTTGTAAAGAGCTATCTACTGTCCATGTCTTCTCTTGGTCTTTTATGTATGTCTGTGTCCCAACCTCCTCTTCTTATAAGGACACCAGTCATATTGGATAAGGGCCCATCCATATGACCTCATTTTACCTTAATTACCTCTGTAAAAGCCCTATCTCCAAATACAGTCACATTCTGAGGTACTGGGAATTAGGACTTCAACCTAGGATTTGGGGGAGGGGGAACGCAATTCAGCCCCTAACACTTCCGTTTAAGTGTGGGCTGAGGAAGACCTAAATAAATAGGGATATCATGTTTTTGGGTCAGAAGTCTTGATATTGCTGAGATGTCAAACTTATATACAGATTTAACACAAATCAAATCAAAATTACAAAAGGCATTTTCATAGAAATCAATATGCTGATTCTAAATTTCATATGAAAATGCAAAGGACCTATAATGGCCAAAATAACTTTGAAATAAAAGAACAAAGGTAGAGAACTCACATTATTTTATTCTAAGACTGACTATAAAACTAGAGTAACTAACCCAGTATATACTGGCATTATGATAGATAATTAGATTATGGTAACAGAATAGGGAGTCCAGACCTAACCATACACATATGGGGTTCATTGATTTTTGACAAAAGCGCAAAGGCAATTCATGGGAAAGATAATCTTTTCAACAAATGGTACTTGGACAATTGAATATCCATGTGGAAGTAAAACAAATATGATCAAACTATATATAAAATTTAACACAAAATAATTGTTAAACCTAAATGTATAATGCAGAACTGTAAAAGGTCCAGAAAGAAAAATAGAAGAAAATATTTGTAACCATTGGCTAGTTAAGTATTTCTTAGATTGTGCCAAAGGCACGGTCCATAAAAGAAAAATTGGAAAATTGAACTTCACCAAAATTAAGAACTCTGCTCTTATCACTGTTAAGATAATTAAAAAAACATCATGGTAGAAAATATTCACAAATCACACACGTGATAAGGACTTATATTCATAATATATAATGAAAATTCTCAAAACTCAATGAAAAAAAATCGCTAACATATCAGCAGCCATCTTGGGCCTGAAGAAAATAAAAAACCCCAGTATATAATCTGGCCAAATAATTTGAACAGACTCATTACCAAAGAAACTATACAGGTGATAACACATGAAAAGATGCTCAAGATCATTAGTTATTGAGTAAATGAAAATTAAAACCGCAATGAAATGATATCAGGAAAGACAACAGAGTGGAAAGCTCCAGGAATCCAACCCTCCACAGAAACAACTGAGTTGGCAGAAACTGTCTGAAACAACTATTTTGAAATCTGGTCTGGTAGAATACTTAACAGCTTCCAGGGGAGATCCTGATAAAGAGGCTGGTAAATTTTATTAAATTACAATGAATTTGAGCTCTTGCATTGTGGGGGGCTACCATCCTTCATACCCAAGCACCCCAATAGGCATGAGTAGGGGCAGTAGGTAGTTTTTGGTGTGGCATACTGGAGCCAGGGTGAGCAAGAAGGACCTTGTCCTTCAAATATTGGGTTTGTAGATTTTAATTGCTGATCACTGCTTTTGATCTCTGAGGGACCAGCACAGAGGTTGGCCTTCGTTCTAATCCCCAGAGGATGAA
This sequence comes from Eulemur rufifrons, assembly GCF_041146395.1. Lineage (NCBI taxonomy): Eukaryota > Metazoa > Chordata > Mammalia > Primates > Lemuridae > Eulemur > Eulemur rufifrons. Next base: position 197,662,119 of record NC_090989.1, on the reverse strand, counting down.
AGGGCTTCCTGGACAGGAGAGAATTTAGAGAATTTACTTATTTTTAAGTACTATTTTATAGAGGATTAAAGAGAAAGAGGATTTTTTTTAGAGAAGTTAAGAAAAGTACTTACTTTTCCCTTTTCTGAGAGCCAGAAATTTAAGAAAATCTTTGTCAGATCACTGGATGACCTAGAAGCCACAATGGAACAGAAACTTCAGTGATTATGCACAATAAGAAGCACATGCTTTCCAAAAATAGTTTGGAAAGTCACAAATGCATGGCTTTAGCCATCAATAAGCAATAATCAGCAATCCCTGAGGAGAGAAAGAATTAGAATTCCAGAGTTAACACAACTCAAAATGTCCAATTATAATAAAAAATTACAAAACATACAAAGAAACAGACAATTGAAATTACTGAGTCTGAGGAGCAGAAAGAAAAAAAGAATAAATAAAATGAACAAATTCTGAGGGACCTGTCAAACACTACCAAGTGTACCAACATACAAATTATAGAAATACCAGAAGGAGAAGAGACAGAGAAAGGGACAGAAAAAATATTTGAAAAAATAATGGCCAAAATGTTTACAAATATAATGAAGACATGAATATTTCCGTGAAGCTCCACCAACTCTAAGCCAGATAAACTCAAGATCTACACAAAGACACATTATCATCAAATTGTCAAAACCCCAAAACGAAGAGAGGATCTTGAAATCAGGAAGACAGAAGCAACTCATCACCTACAAGGGATCCCCAATAATATTAACAGTTGATTTCTCCCCCAGAAACTATGGAGGTCAGAAGTGGCAAGACATACTTAAAGTTCTGGGGGGAAAAAAAAAAAACTCAACCAAGAATTCTATATCCAGCAAAACTACAGGCATACCTCAGAAATATTGGGGGTTTGATTCCAGACTACCACAATAAACCAAATATTGCAATAAGGTGAGTCAAACAATTTTTTTTGTTTCCTAGTGCATATACAAGTTATGTTTATACTAAATTGTAGTCTACTAAGTATGCAAGAGCATTATGTATAAAAAAGAATGATCATACCTTAATTTAAAAATACTTCATGGCTAACTCTCTCTTTTCCCTTCCTTTTGCTTGCCCTGCTTTGATGATGGGTCCAGTCATCATCTATGACGCATGTACCATGCTCTGCAAACCTGTATCTTGCTTTTGACCTACAATCCTATCTTTCTCTCCTCAATAAACCTCATTTTCGTGCTTGCCTAAAAAAAAAATACTTTATGGCTAAAAAATACTAACAATCATCTAAGCCTTCAACAAGTCATAATCTTTTTGCTGGTGGAGGATCCTGCCTCAATGTTGATGACTGCTGACTGGGTGGCAGTGGCTGAAGGCTGGGGTCGCTGTGGCAGTTGCTGAAAATAAGGCAACAGTGAAGTTTGCTGCATTGATTGACTCTTCGTGAAAGATTTTCTGTAGCACGTGATGCTGTTTGATAGCATTTTACCCACAGTATAACTTCTTTCAAAATTAGAGTCAATCTTCTCAAACCCTGCCACTGCTTTCTCAACTAAATTATGTAATATTCTAAATCCTTTGTTGTCATTTCAACAATGTTCACAGCATCTTTACCAAGAATAGATTCCTCTTAAGAAACCACTTTCTCTGCTCATTCATAAGAACTCCTCATCCATTCAAGTTTTATCATGAGACAGCAGAAATTCAGCACATCTTTGAGCTCCACATATCATTCTGATTCTCTTGCTATTTCCACCACATCTACAGTCACTTCCTCCACTGAAGTCTTCAACGCCACAAAGTCATCCATGAGGGTTGGAATCAACTTCTTCAAAATTCCTATTAATGTTAATATTTTGACCTCTTCCCCTGAATCACAAATGTTCTTAGTAGTATCTAGAGTGATGAATACTTTCCAGAAGGTTTTCAAATTAGTTTGCCCAGATCCATCAGAGGAATAACTATCTGTGCCAGCTACAGCCTTACAAAATGTCTGTCTTAAGTAATAAGACTTGAAAGTCAAAATTACTCCTTGATCCATGTATTCCCTAATGGATGTTGTATTGGCAGGCATGAAAATAACATTAATCTCCTTGTACATTTCCATCAGAGCTCTTGGGTGACCAGGTGCATTGTCAATGAGCAGCAATATTTTGAAGGATTCTTTTCTTCTGAGCAGATCTCAACAGTGGACTTAAAATATTCCATAAACCATGTGGTAAACAGATGTGCTGTTATCCAGGCTTTGTCATTTCATGTATAGAGAAAAGACAGAGTTTATTTAGCACAATTCTTAACGGCTCTAGGATTTTTGAAATGGTAAATGAGCATTGGCCTCAGCTTAAAGTCACCAGCTGCATTAGCTCCTAACAAGAGAGTCAGCCTGTCCTTTGAAGCTTTGAAACCAGGTGTTGACTTCTCCTCTCTAGCTGTGAAAGTCCTAAATGGCATCTTCCAATGTAAGGGTGTTTGATCTACATTGGAAATCTTTCGTTTAATGTAGCCACCTTCATCAATGATTTTAGCCAGATCTTCTGGATAACTTGGTACTTCACCTTGCACTTTTATATTATGGAGATGGCTTTGTTCCTTAACACATTGAGCACCATGCTATAAAAAAATTTTTTCCCTTAAGGGTCACAGTGTATTATGAAAATAGAATAAAAATTTTGCAAACAAAATGATTCTTTCTAATTTAATGAAAAAATTATTCTATATTGTGCTCTGTGCGTGAATTATACGCAACTTGAAAAACAGTTCACCCAACTTCCGGGGTGAAGAGACGTGTGAGTTACATATGCTGCATGAAGCTCCAGGCTCAAAACTAGCATAAATTAAATACAACTCACATGGCCGTTAGTATGTTAAACCTCATGAACCAACTTCTGTTAGCTTCAAACTTTTCCCCTGCAACATCCTCACCTCTCTCAGCCATCATAAAATTGAAGAGAGTTAGGGCCGTGCTCTGGATTAGGCTTTGGCTTTAAGGGAATGTTGTGGCTGGTTTTATCTCCTATCCAGATAACTAAAACTTTGTATCAGCAATAGGCTGTTTTGCTTTCTTTTCATTGCATGTTTACTGCAGTAGCACTTATAATTTCTTTCAAGAACTATTCCTTTGCATTCACAACATGGATAACTGTTTGGTGCAAGAGGCCTAACTTTCAGCCTATCTTGGATTTTGACATGCCTTCCTCACTAAGCTTAATCATTTCTAGCTTTTGATGTAAAGTGAGCGATGTTTAGCTCTCCCCTTCACTTGAACACTGAGAGGCCATTATATGGCTATTGAATGGCCTAATTTCAATATTGTTATGTCTCAGGGAATAGGGAGGCCAGAGGAGAGACAAAGGAACAGCTGGTCAGTGGAGCAGTGAGAGCACACACAACATTTATCAATTAAGTTTGCCATTTTATATTGGCAAAGTTTGTTGCATCCTAAAACAAGTCAATAGTAGCATCAAAGATCACTGATCACAGATTACCAGAACAGATATGATAACAATGAAAATGTTTGAAATATTAGAAGTACCAAATATGACACAGAAGTGTGAAGTGAGTACCTTCTGTTGAAAAAATGGTGCTGACAGACTTGCTCGATGCAAGGTTGCCACAACCTTCAATTTATAAAAAACACAATATTTGTAAAGTGCAATAAAGCAAAGCATAATAAAATGAGGTATGTCTACATACTTCAGGAATGAAAGATAAATTAAGATATTCCCAGACAAACAAAAGCTGAGGAAGTTCATTACCAGTAGATGTGCTACATAAGAAATGGTAAAGGCTGAAAGTCCTTCAAGCTAAAATGAAAGGACACTGGACAGTACCTTGAAGCCATAAGAAAAAATAAAGAACATTAGTAAAGGCAACTTCATAGGTAAATAGAAAATAGGATAGTATCATACTTTTGGTTTGGTTTGTTACTTCTCTTTTTCCTATATTAATTAAATGTATAAAACAATAATTATAGATCTATGTTAATGGGACTACAATGCATAAGGAGGTCATTTGTGACAATAACAACACAATGGGGGAGAAATGGAGATATATAGGCATAGAGTATTTGTAATCTATTGAAACTAAGTAGTTATTATTCAAACAAACTCGTTATAAGTTTGAAATGTTACTTGTAATCCTCAAGGTAACCAATAAGAAAATAACTAAAAATTATACAGAATGAGGACTAGAAGGAAATTAAAGTGATATACTATAAAAAATTAGCTGAACACCAATAAGAAGTAGTAATGGAAGAATTGAGGAGCCAAAAAAGATATAAGGCACATAGGAACCAAACAGCTAAATGGCAGAAGTAAATTTTTCTTTATCAGTAATGATATTAAATGTAAATGGATTAATCTTTCCTATTAAAACTCAGATTTGAAAGATCAGATAAAAAAGAAGATTCATCAATATACTGTCTACATGTTATTCACTTTAAATATTAGTACACAATGACATTGAATGTGAAAGAATGGAAAAATATATTCCATGCAAATAGTAACCAAAACTAAGCTGAGGTGACTATTATTATTATAGTCAAACAAAACAAACTAAGTTTTTGAAAAAGTTTACAAAAAACAAAGAAGGACATTATATATTGATAAAGGATTCAGTGCAGCAAGATGATATAACAATTATAAATGTTAGAAATCTGCCATCTTGCTATTTTTTTCTATTTGTCCCATATGTTTTTTCCTTTTTTTTTCTTTTTCTGCCTTCATTTGGATTAGTTGATTATTTTGTAGGATTCTTTTTAGTCTCCTTTGTTGCTTTAGTAACTATTATTCATAGTCTATTTTAGTGGCTGCTTTAGGGTCAGAGTATCTGTCTTTAACTCATTTTAGCCTACTTTCAAGTGATATTGCATTAATTCACATAAAAAAGATACTGCAAAGTATATGAAGCAAAAAGGACAGAATTAAAGGAACAAATAGATAATTCCATAGCAGTAGTTAGATACTTCAACACTTTTAATAATGGATATAACAACCAGACAGAACATCAATAAGAAACTAGGACTTGTACAACAATATAAGCCAATTAGCCCCCCAACAATAGCAGAATGTACTATCTTCTCATGTGTTCATGAAACATTCTCTAGGATAGACCACATGTTGGGCTACAAAACAAGTCTGAATAAATTAAAATTATGCAAAGTATTTTTTCTGATCACAATGGAATGAAACTAGAAATGAATAACAGGAGAAAAACTGAAAAATTTACAAATATGTGAAAATTAAACAACACATCCTTAAATGACCAGTGGGTCAAAAAAGAAATCACAAGGAAAATTAGAAAATGTCTCAAGACAAATGGAAACAAAAGTGCAACATACCAGAACTTATGGAAAGCTGTAAAAGCAGTGCTAAGATGGAAGTTTATAGATATAAATGCATACATTAAAAAAAGAGAAAGAAGAGTGGATTTTGAATGCTCCCAACACAAAGAAATGGTAAATGTTTGAAGTTATGAATGTGCTAATTATCCTAATTTGATCATCACACATTGTGTACATATATCAAAATATCACACTGTATTCCATAAATATGTACACTTATTATGTGTCAATTAAAAATAATTTTTAAAATATTTTAAAAAGGAGAGAGATCTCAAATCAGTAGCCTACTGTATACTTTAAGGAACTAGAAATAAAAGCAAATTAAACTCAAAGCTAGCAGAAGAAAGGAAATAATAAAGGTTAGAGCAAAGATAAATAAAAAAGAGAGTAGAAAAAATAGAGAAAATCGGCTAAACCAAAAGTTGGTCCTTCAGAAATATCAACAAAATTGACAAAGATTGAGTAAGAAACAAAGAAGAAAAGACTCAAATAACTAAAGTTAGAAATGAAAGTGGGAATATTACTACTGCTTTTACTGATATAAAAAAGATTGTAAGATAATAGTATGAGCATTTGTATTTCAACAAATTGGATAATCTAGATGATATGGATAAATTCACAGAAACACACAATCCACCAGAACTGACTCAAGAAGAAATAGAAAATCTGAATAGACCTATAACTTACAAGAAGATTGCTTTAATAATTAAAGGTCTCCCAGCAAAGAAAAGCCCAGGATGAGATGTTTTCAATGGTGAATTCCATGAAACATTAAAGAACAATTATTTCTCATCCTTCTTTAACTCTTCAAAAAATTGAAAAGCAGGCCAAGCATGGTGGCTCATGCCTGTAATCCTAGCACTTTGGAAGGCTGAGGCGGGAGGATCACTTGAGGCCAGGAGTTCAAGACCAGCCTGAGCAAGAGTGAGACCCCATCTCTACAAATAATAGAAAAATTAGCTGGGGGTGGTAGCGTGCACTTATAGTCCCAGCTACTCGGAAAACTGAGGCAGGAGGATCACTTGAGCCCAGGAGTTTGAGGCTGCAGTGAGCTATGATGATGCCACTGCACTGTAGCCTGGATGACAGAGTGAGACCTTGTCTCAAAAAAAAAAAAAAAAAAAAAAAAAAAAAAAAAATTGAAAAGGAGTGAACATGTTAAAACACATTCTCTGTGGCCAGTGTTACCCTGATTCCAAAACCAGGCAAAGACACTACAAGAAAAACAAACAAACAAACAACCCTGCAGAACTATTTCCCTTATGAATATAGATGCAAGAATTCTCAATAAAATACTAGCAAAGTGAATTCAGCGTGATATTAAAAGGATTATGCATCATGTTCAAATGAGATTTACTCCTGGAATGGTTCAAAGGTGGTTCAGCATGAAAAATCAATCAGTTAGAATGAAGGGGGAAAAAAACATGATTAACTCAATTGACACAGAAATAGCATTGAAAAATGCAACAGCCCTTTATGATAAAAACCCTCAGTAAACTAGGAATAAAAGAGATACCAATATGATGAAGGCCATATATGCAAAACTCACAGCTAACATCGTAATGGTAAAAGAGGTAAAGCTTTCCCTCTAAGATCAGAAAGAAGACAAGGATGTCCACTTGCCATTTCTATTCGATATAGTCCCGGAAGTCCTAGATGCAGCATTCAGCTAAGAAAAAGAAATAGAAGGCATCCAAATTGGAAAGGAAGAAGCAAAATTATTTCCATTCACAGATGACATGATTTTATATGTAGAAAATCCTTTAAAAGCCACAAAAATATTGTTAGACCTAATAAATGAATTCAGCAAAGTTTCAGGATACAAAATAATCATGAAAAAACTAGTTGTATTTCTATACACTTGCAGTGAACAAACTCAACACGTTATTTAAAAAATAATTCCACTTACAATAGCATCAAAAAGAATAAAATAGGAATAAATTTAATCTGGAAGGTGAAAGACTTGTAAATTACAAAACATTGCTGAAGGAAATTAAAGAAGACAAAAAATAAATGGAAATACATTTCATGTTCATGCATTGGAACATTTAATATTACTAAGAGGACAGTATTACCCAAAGTGATCTATGGATCAATACTCCCAGGGCTGCCAGGCTTGGTGGCTCATCCCAGCACTTTGGGAGGCCAAGGCAGGAGGATTGCTTCAGGCCAGGAGTTTGAGACCAGCCTGGGAAAGACCCTGTGTCTCAAAAAAAATAAGAAAAATTAGCCAGTCATGCATGGTAGTTTGTGCCTATAGTCCCAGCTACTTGGGAGGCTGAGGCAGGAGGGTGGCTTGGGCCCAGGAGTTCAAGGCTGCAGTGAGTCATGATTGTGCCACTGCATTCCAGCCTGGGCAACAGAGTGAGACTTTGTCTCAAAAACCAAACCAAACCAAAACCAAACCAAAACCCTATAGTGCTTTTAACAGAAGTAGAAAATTTATTCTAAAATTCAAATGGAATCTCAAGGTACCCCAAAGAGTGATACCAATCTTGAAAAAGAAAAAACAAAGTTGGAGGACTCATACTTCTCCATTTCACAACTTACTACAAAGCTGCAATAAGCAAAACAGTGTGGTACTTGCTTAAGAATAGACAGATGGATCAATGGAAAGGAATAGAGAACCCCAAAATAAAATTGATATATATGGTCAACTGATTTTCAACAAAGGTGACAAGATCATTCAAAGTGGGGGAAGTGACAGTGTTTTCAATAAATTATACTAAATAAACTGAGTATGCATATCCTCAAAAGAATGAAGTTAGACCCTTACCTTACACAATGTACAAAAATTAATTAAAAATGGATCAAAGACTGAAACTTAAGAATTAAAACTATTAAACTCTTAGAAGAAAACATAGGTGAAACTCTGTGACCTTGGATTAGGCAATGATTTCTGAAGTATGACACCAAAAGCATATGTAATCAAAGGAAAAATGGCTAAATTGGACTTCATCAAAATTTTAAACTTTTGTGTATCATAGAACTCTATCAGGAGAGTATAAGACACCCCAAAGAATGGGAAACTAGGCCGGGCGCGGTGGCTCACGCCTGTAATCCTAGCACTCTGGGAGGCCGAGGCAGGTGGATCGCTCAAGGTCAGGAGCTCGAGACCAGCCTGAGCAAGAGTGAGACCCCGTCTCTACTAAAAAAAAATAGAAAGAAATTATCTGGCCAACTAAAATATATGTAGAAAAAATTAGCCGGGCATGGTGGCACATGCCTGTAGTCTCAGCTATTCAGGAGGCTGAGGCAGTAGGATCGCTTAAGCCCAGGAGTTTGAGGTTGCTGTGAGCTAGGCTGACGCCATGGCACTCACTCTAGCCCGGGCAACAAAGCGACACTCTGCCTCAAAAAAAAAAAAAAAAAAAAAAAAAAAGAATGGGAAACTATATTTGTAAATCATATATCTAACAAGGCATTAATATGCAGAATATATAAAGAACTCTTACAACTCAACAAAACAACAACAAAAAATAACCCAATTCAAAAGTGTTCAAAGGATTTGAATAGACTTTCTCCAAACAGGTTATGCAAATAGCCAGTAAACATGAAAAGATACTCAACAGCATTAGTCATTAGTGAAATGCAATTCCAAATCACAATGAGATGCACACACTAGAATGGTTATAATTTAAAAAATGGAGGCCGGGCGCGGTGGCTCACGCCTGTAATCCTAGCACTCTGGGAGGCCGAGGCGGGTGGATCACTCAAGGTCAGGAGTTCGAGACTAGCCTGAGCGAGACCCCGTCTCTACTAAAAATAGAAAGACATTATATGGACACCTAAAAATCTATATAGAAAAAATTAGCCGAGCATGGTGGCGCATGCCTGTAGTCCCAGCTACTCGGGAGGCTGAGGCAGTAGGATCGCTTAAGCCGAGGAGTCTGAGGTTGCTGTGAGCTAAGCTGACGCCACGGCACTCACTCTAGCCTGGGCAACAAAGTGAGACTCTGTCTCAACAAAAAAAAAAAAAAAAAAAGGAAAAGAAGTATTGATGAGGATGTGGAGAAATTTGAACACTTAATGCATTGCTGGTTGGGATTATATAATGTTGTAGCCACTACAGAAAACAGTATTTCAGTTCCTCAAAAAGCTAAACATATAATTACCATGTGACCCAGCATTCCACTCCTAGTATATGCCCAAACGAATTCAAAGCAAGACTCAAACAGATACACCAATATTCGTACCAGCATTATTCACAATAGTCAAAAGCTGAAAACAACCCAAGTATCCACAACAAATGAATGAATAAAGAAAATGTGGTATATCATACAATGGAGTATTATTTAGGTATAAAAAGGAAGGAAGTTCTGATACATGCTATAACATGGATGAAGCTGGGAAACATTGTGCTAAGTGAAATAAGCCAGACACAACAGGCAAATATTAGATAATTCTTCTTATATGAAATATCTAGAAGAGGCAAATTCACAGAAGCAGAAAGTAGATCAGAGATTACTTGGGAATAGGAGGAGGTAGAATGGGGAGTTATTGCTATCACTTAATAGTATAGAGTTTCTGTTTGAGGTGATAAAAATCAGGGAACAATATGGGGATGATGGTTGCACATCGTGAATGTAATTAAAGCCACTGAATTGTACACCTAAAGATGGTTAATTGGGAACTTTATGTTATATATTTTTACCACAATTTTTAAAAGTTAGTATACAAAAACCATTGTATTGCACAGTTTCAATGGGTAACTTGTACCTGAATTATGTCTTCATAAATCTGTTTAAAAAACACATTGAGATGCTACTACACCTCTATTAGAATGGCTAAAATTAAAAGATTGCCTATTGTTAAGTTCTGAGGAGAATGTGGAAGAACTAGAATTCTCATACGCTGCTGGTGGGAAAATGTGGGGAGCGGTCTAGGCCTCCTAGTGTATCCGCCCAGGACATGCATAGTCAGGCCCTCCACCTATCCCTGTGGGACACGCTTGTGGGACACACCTATCCGGGGCTATAAAAGCAGCTTGCATTTCCTGTTTGAGGTCTCTCGCCATGTAACTGTTCTAGATGCCTCATTAAACTACTGCTGGAAGAACTCCAACTGGTCGTGTCGTACTTGCTGGCAACTGCGGCGCCACAAGTGGTGTCGAAACCCGGGAACTCTCGCACCAGGCGGAGACGACCTCATTAGAGGTGAGTTCAGAACCGCAGTAGTAGAGGTAGAGTTGGACCCCCACCTTTGATCGTGCTTCACTATGGGAAATTCCCCGAGCGCCCAGCTGCTCCGTGCTCTACAGGAGCTTTTGGCTGCACGAGAGTTGAAAATCCCCGAGCGTGTCTTACGGCATTTTATGCAGGAAGTAGATCGTGTGGCACCATGGTTTCTCCACTCGGGCTCTTTCACCGTTCCGAGCTGGGATAAATTAGAGAAGGACCTTCGCTGTGCCCATGCTACTGGGCTCCTTCGAGAGTGCGTCCTTCCTATTTGGGCATTGGTGCGCACCTGCCTAGAGGACTCTCCTTGTAGTATTCAAGTGCAGCAGGGGCAGCAAGCTCTGAGTGACTATCAAGATAGTATGTCAGAAAGGGATAAGGGTGGTCCAGACCGGCCGGGGCGTTCGAGAACCCGGTTGGAAGAAAAGCGGGGAGCCGCCCGCAAGGGAGGGCGCTCAGGAAGGCGACGGGGATGCCCGTTGCCCGGCCCGTTATCTAGGGAGGACGTGGCTTGTAAAATGGCCGCCCTCCGTCTGTCTTCTTCTTCTTCTTCTTCTTCTTCCTCTTCTTTGTCCTGCTCTTCTTCCTCGTCTCGCGAGAGGGAGGCGGAGCTTTCTCCGGCCGATAAGGCGGACTTGGAGGAGGCGGTGACAGCATATGAGGCGGAGCGTTATCGCCCGCCTCCGTATGCCTCCGCCCCTCCCCCACCAGTTGATGGCGGGGGAGGTACATCTTTCATGTCCGACCGGGTTCGGAGAAAAGTCAGCCAGTGCTTTCCTGTATTTGAGGATGCCAACCAACAACAGCACCATGAGCCACTCGACTACAAGCTACTGAAGGACCTGGCCCAGGCAGTGCAGGCTTACGGTTGCAATGCTGCTTATACTAGGGGCCTGTTAGATCGTTTGGCTGCCCACGCTCTGACTCCTAGTGATTGGGCCAGCACTGTGCAGGCTTGTTTATCCGCCGGGCAGTATTTAGATTGGAAATCCCTTTACCAGGAGGCTTGTGTCAACCAAGCCCGTGTTAATGCTCAATAGGGTCAACCCGCTTGGAACGCCGATATGCTATTGGGTTTGGGTCAGTGGCAGAACAATCAAACCTGTTTCCCCGTACAAGTATATGCTCAGATTAACCAATTGGCCATAAAAGCTTGGAAGCAGCTGCCTAATCGGGGACAGGTTGCAGGTAACTTAACCAAAGTGGTTCAGGGACCTACAGAGCCTTTTTCTGATTTCGTGGCTCGTATGGTGGAATGTGCGGCCCGCATTTTCGGGGATGCTGACACGGTGATGCCCCTGGTAGAACAACTAGTGTTTGAGCAGTGCACTGAAGCCTGCCGCAATGCCATTGTTCCTTGGAAGAACAAGGGCCTTACCGCTTGGCTTAAAGCTTGCCGGGAGATCGGGGGCCCACTGACCTCTGCAGGACTGGCAGCCGCTATCGTGGCTGCCCGGGAGAGTGCCAATGTGACCTGCTATAACTGCGGTCAACAAGGGCACATACGGCGACAGTGCCGGGCTTCTTCGCGCCCGCGCCCCCGGCCTTCCCGTGCGGTGCCGGAAATCTGCTCGCGCTGTGGCAAGGGGCGTCATTTGGCCTCTGAATGTCGATCCGTCAAGGATCTTCGGGGGCGGCCCTTGGACCCTGCAGGGAGTGCCCCCGCTGGAGGTGCTCGGCCTAAGGTCTTTAATGTGCCAAAAAACGGGAGGGAGGGCCCTCGACCCCAGGGCCCGCAAATGTATGGGGCCTTCCATCAGTCCCTGGCGACGCCAGCGCTGATGCCTCAGCTGCAATCGCCGTCACTAACGCCCCAAGGGAGGTCCAGCGAGCCACTTCGGGTTCCGCAGGATTGGACCTCCGTGCCACCACCCTCACAGTATTGACCCCTGAAATGGGGTGTCAGCCAATTCCTTCGGATTTTAAGGGACCCTTGCCCCCAGACTCTGTGGGTCTAGTGATTGGTCGCTCTTCCTCAACCCTGCGGGGCTTGCTTATCCATCCAGGAGTTATAGATTCTGATTTTACAGGTACAGCACAGATATTGGCGACGGCTCCCAGAGGGGTCGTTTCCATTTGCCCAGGGGATCGGATTGCTCAGTTGCTCTTGCTCCCGAGCCTCCATGCACGATTTCCCGCTGCCCCCCGTACACGGGGGACAGCGGGTTCTGGTAGTTCTGAGGTCAATGCTGCATATCTGTCCCTTCATATGGGTGAGAGACCTATGCTCCCCCTTATAATACAAGGAAAGTCTTTTTCAGGTTTGTTGGACACGGGAGCCGACTCCAGTGTCATGTCATCTAAGTGGTGGCCATCCGCATGGCCCACTGTCCCTTCCACCCAGACACTTCAGGGTCTTGGCTATGCTGCCGCCCCTGATCTAAGTGCTGCTCATCTTCACTGGAAGGACTCTGAAGGCAATCAGGGCACATTTCGCCCTTATGTGATGCCTCTCCCTGTTAACCTCTGGGGCAGAGATGTTTTGAGTCAAATGGCCCTTCGTCTCACTAATGAGTATTCGCCACAAAGTCAACATATGATGCGAGAGATGGGCTATGTTCCTGGAAGGGGACTGGGGTCTCGGCTGCAAGGCAGAGCCGAACCCGTTGAGCCCCAGCCTCGCCCCCCTCGGCATGGTCTGGGTTTTTCGTAGGGGCCACTGAGGAGCAACCGATACCCATCCCATGGCTTACGGAGAAGCCGGTTTGGGTGCCTCAGTGGCCCCTCTCCACTCCCAAACTCTCCGCTGCACGTGAACTAGTTGCTGAGCAGCTTCGGTTGGGACACTTGGAACCCTCTCGCTCCCCTTGGAACACTCCTATTTTTGTTATTCAGAAAAAATCAGGCAAGTGGCGACTGTTGCACGATCTTCGTGCAGTCAACGAACAAATGCAGATCATGGGTCCGGTGCAGCGCGGTCTCCCTCTTCTCTCCACCTTGCCCCGATTTTGGCGTCTCCTTATTGTAGATATTAAGGATTGTTTTTTCTCTATCCCGCTGCACCCCGATGATAGAGAACGTTTCGCCTTCACTATTCCTTCCCCAAATCATGAAGAGCCTGACTCTCGCTATCACTGGAGAGTCTTACCTCAGGGGATGGCCAACAGCCCAACCATGTGTCAACTGTATGTGGCAGCAGCTGTAGCTCCCGTGCGCCACACCTTTCCTTCGATTAGGATTCTACATTACATGGATGATCTTCTTCTTTGTCATTCCGACCCTTCATATCTTCACCGTGCTTATGCCACTTTGTGTGCTCATTTCTCTTCCTACGGGCTGCACTTAGCACCCGAAAAGGTTCAGGAAGGTGATATAGGGGAGTTTTGGGGGGCCCATATAGGCCCCTTGTCCATTCGTCCTCAAAAAATTACTATTCGGGTAGATGGTCTTCACACCCTAAATGATTTCCAAAAGTTACTAGGTGACATCAATTGGCTTCGCCCTTATCTTCGCCTGTCCACAGCACAGCTGAGCCCTTTGTTCCGGGTGCTGGAGGGTGATTCAGACATATTGTCCCCTCGCGTTCTGACTCCTGACGCACGACAGGCCCTTCGGCTGGTCGAGGAGGCGATACAGCACGCCCAGTTGGTTCGGATCCAGCCTGATCAGCCTTTTTCTCTTTGCCTTTTGCCCTCTTTGGAGACACCTACTGCAGTTCTTTGGCAGGAGGGCCCTCTGCTCTGGATTCACGCGCATACCTCTCCGCGACGGGCCATTGAGCACTATCCTACCGCGGTTGCTGATCTCGCGTTGTCTGCGCTTAAACTCTCCTTAACTCATTTTGGGGCCCATCCTTCTGTTCTCCATTGCCCCTATACTAGAGCTCAAGTACAGATTCTCTGTGCCTCGGTAGACAGTTGGGCAGTCCTTCGATGCTCTTTTTCTGGTGTTATAGACAATCATTTCCCCAAGCACCCTCTTCTTCAGTTTGCTCTGCGACATCAGATTATCTTCCCCCGTGTCACGTCTTCTGACCCTCTTCCCAATGCTACTACAGTTTATACTGATGGGTCCTCTAATAGTACGGGTAGTTATGTTGTCAATGGCCAGGCCTTCACCGCTTCTTTTCCTTACTCTTCCCCTCAGCATGTGGAATGTGCCATCGTTGAGTTGGTCCTCCGTACTTTCCCAGGACCACTCAACATTGTCTCTGATTCTGTCTATGTCGTTCAGGCTGTTCGGTTGTTGGAGGTGTCTCACGCCTTGAACCCACGGAGCACGGTATTCTCTTTATTCTGTGCTGTCCGGTCAGCCATCCACTCGCGCAGTGCGAGGTTCTTTATCACTCATATTCGGGCCCACTCGCTCTTGCCTGGACCTATGGCTGCCGGCAATGCCCTGGCGGATCGGGCCACGAAATTATGTTGGCTTGCTTCTCCTTTGGAAAGTGCCCGCAACTTCCATTCGTTGTACTATGTCCCAGCTTGTACTTTACGCCTTAAATTTGGTCTCCCCTGCGCCTCTGCGCAGGAAGTGGTCCTCCAGTGTGCGGACTGTGCACCTTTCCGCTCACAACCTTCCGTGGGCGTCAACCCGCGGGGCCTTCAGCCTCTCCAGGTGTGGCAGATGGACGTCACTCACATTCCCATGTTTGGTAAGTTGTCTTATGTTCATGTGTCCGTAGACACCTGTTCTGGGGTTATCCACGCCACTCCTTTAGCTGGAGAGCGCGCCTGTCATGTCGTCACGCACTGTCTAGAAGCATGGGCTGCCTGGGGCAAGCCTGAGGTCCTTAAGACTGATAACGGCCCGGCCTATACTTCCCGGGCCTTTCAACAATTTTGCCGCCGTCTCGGCGTTACCCATCGCACTGGCTTGCCCTATAACCCCCAGGCCCAGGGCATTGTAGAACGCGCCCATGGCACAATCAAAGTCTACTTACAAAAACAAAAGGGGGAGGCTGGGGCTTTGGGCGGTGGTAGGTCTCCCAAATCTGCCCTATCTCTTACTCTATATACTTTAAATTTTTTGCTGCTGGATGATCGTGGTCGCTCGGCGGCAGATCGCCATGTGGATCCTGGCCCCCCCCTTTCCGAGCGGGTGATGTGGAAAGATGTGCTTTGTAATCAATGGAAAGGACCGGATCTGATTCTCAGCAGATCCAGGGGAGCTGTTTGTGTTTTTCCACAGGACTCCCCGGACCCTATCTGGGTTCCGACACGCCTCACGCGACGCCTCAGTCATCCTGCTGCTTCCTCGCCGGCTCCTGACGACGATGCTGTTGTGGCGGATTCTGCTTTCCCTGACCATGACCCTCCTCGCCCTGGGAGTGCTGTCCAGGGCGAAACGTCGTTGGGCCATCCTGCCTGTATTCCCGAGACCCCTGCCGGTGTCTCATGATTCGCAGATATTCCCCCGGTTCTTTATTACCAATGCTTCCCTAGGACTTCCCTACCTCCCGTGGTCCAACGAGTCTGGAGCGGTTCCCGGCAATGAATCCTATATCCTTGCTGGGTCCTTGTGCTTTACTACCATTATCCCGACTAACGGCAACCTGTCCTGTATACTTCTTGCCAACCAGACGGGTGCTTGGGTGGACCGGCCGCGTCCCCGCAACGGGACCTTTGCTAATGGGACTTTTGTGACAGGGATGTGGCCTGCGTTACACAAAACTGTGAACATTTGAGACCGCTGCATCAGGCGCTCAGTTTTCCAACGTGACCTTCGGTCCCACGCCTGTTTGTCTCTGGCCTCCATTCATCTGGATTGTGGCCCGCCTGGAAAACCATACGGCCACCCTTAACTGCTCAACTGTAAACTGCACGTATACACGTTGCTGGAATGCCTCAGAACACAGGATGGCCGTGGTTGCACGCATGCCCCGGTACGTCCCCTGGCCGGTTGACGCACCGGATTCGTTGGTTCTCTTTCGACATCGTAGGGACTTTGGCGTGACAGCTCTTGTCTTTGCTATTGCAGCGGCCTCCGCTGCGGCCCTTACCGCCGCTTCGATCGCGGCGGCGGGCGCCGTACAAACGGCACAGGTCCTAAATAACCTGTCAGCAACGGTAGCAACTGCCTTGGACACACAAAGCTCTATCAACTCACACCTGGCGGGAGGGATTATGCTCCTAAATCAACGTGTGGACTTGGTTCAAGAACAGGTGGACAGTTTGGTACAGCTCGCCCAGCTTGGTTGCGAGCGACGACTGCCGGGATTGTGTATTACTTCGATCCCATATTCTAACCTTTCCCAGGCGACCAATCTCTCTAAAGAGCTTTCTCGGCTGTTACAGGGCTCTTGGTCTGCCAATTTCTCCAAGCTAGCCACTCAGTTACAACTAGAAATCACCCATATTAATTCTACCCGGTTAGATCCTATGCTTACTGATGGCCTCCTCCCCACCTTTTTGTCGCTTCTACACGGGGTTCGGGAATGGGCAGGTCTTGGATCCCTGGGCCTGCTGGGATGTCTTGCTTTTTGGCCTCGTGTTCTGGATGCTCATGCGTGTCCGTTGGCAGCAACAAAGGGATCGAGTGGTCATCGCTCAAGCCTTTGCTGCCCTTCATGAGGGCTCTCCTCCTGGAGTGTGGATAAGCATGTTACATACGGACGGCAACTACCGCTTTTCCCCTTGACAGCATGGCGTGGCCCTTGCACCCCGAGGGCTTGTCCCCATTGCACCGGGAAGGGCGCGCGACCCCTGTTTTGTGGTCAGCCCTTGCACCTTCATGAGCTCTCGCTCATTGCACTGAAGAGTGGTGACCATACGCCCCTTGGTGAACTGTGACCCTAGATCCGGACTGGGGCTTCCGTTCACCATGAGGCAAAAACAAAAGGGGGAGCTGTGGGGAGCGGTCTAGGCCTCCTAGTGTATCCGCCCAGGACATGCATAGTCAGGCCCTCCACCTATCCCTGTGGGACACGCTTGTGGGACACACCTATCCGGGGCTATAAAAGCAGCTTGCATTTCCTGTTCGAGGTCTCTCGCCATGTAACTGTTGTAGATGCCTCATTAAACTACTGCTGGAAGAACTCCAACTGGTCGTGTCGTACTTGCTGGCAACTGCGGCGCGACAGGAAAACAGTCTGGAACTTTCTTTAAAAATTCTGGTAAATGGGGCCCCTTCGAGCTAGAAAATGCGGCAGTAATCCCTGGTTGTTGTTTTTTTGTTTTTGTTTTTTTTGAGACAGAGTCTCGCTCTGTTGCCCGGGCTAGAGTGAGTGCCATGGCGTCAGCCTAGCTCACAGCAACCTCAAACTCCTGGGCTCAAGCAATCCTACTGCCTCAGCCTCCCAGGTAGCTGGGACTACAGGCATGCGCCACCATGCCCGGCTAATTTTTTCTATATATTTTTAGTTGTCTGGCTAATTTCTTTCTATTTTTCAGTAGAGACTGGGGTCTCGCTCTTGCTCAGGCTGGTCTCGAACTCCTGAGCTCAAAGCAGCCGCCCACCTCGGCCTCCCAGAGTGCTAGGATTACAGGCGTGAGCCACCACGCCCGGCCTGTGTTTTTCATTTTTTATCTTTTTTCTCTCTCAGTCCTGATCTAAAGATGACCCTCGTCATGGAGAAGTACTGCTGAGATCAAAGCAGTGTCACAGTGAACTGTACCTCTGAGAGAAAACCTGTCTTTTCAGCCAGAGAAACCAGGAAGAAGGGATCCTGTGGTCTGAAGAATGTGGAGGGACTCCATCTTGATTTTCCCTGTTTCATGCCTGAGGGCAGTTCCTTTTGGCAAAATCAGGAGATAGTGTGGGCAGGTAATAATCAGAGAGAAACCTCATCTTTCTAAGCCAGAACACTAGGAAAAGGGGACTTCTGGGAGCTAGGGAGTCTTGGGGAAAATCCTGGAGAGGAGAGACCTGGCACGGAATTCTCTATTCTGTGCATGAACTGACTCAGGTCCATGCTCAGCCCAGAGCTGCACATACAAAGGCAGAGCCCCCGGAGAACACGGCAGCACCTTGAACTGACTGGGGACCACCAAGAGAAGGCAAGGCAGGATTTGCGGTCTGTGGCTAACCAGGTTGATTGCCTGATAAAACAAAAAATGAAACATTCTTCAGAGCATTTCAGCAGAATACAGTCTCCCAACATAAAACAGTCCTCACTTTGCACAGCAGATCGGAATTGTAACAAATGACCATCCAAGCTGACAGTGTGTCATTAATACTGACATTGTGCTCTTAATAATCAATGGGTAAAATTTCAATATTTTGTGGCTTTTGAAAATTTCTTTCAAAACATTAAAGACTCTTATACTGTTAGTTATAAATGTATAAGGAAATAAACAAAATAGTAAAATTAATATTTTTGTACACTATAATTTTAAACACTAGCAACACTAGGAATTAAAGTGTTTGATGTCTTCATAAAAACTTACCAAAAGGCATTTGAACAGTGCTTGTCTTCCTCATAAGTTGTATACACCTGATGGTATGAAGCCAGCACCTTTGCTATGTTTTAACAACTCGTCATGCTCCTGAGTTTGGATCAGCTTCCAACATTTTATCCTTTGAGATTTCAATTTTGTAAAGTCTCTCCAAGTCCCTTTAATGTGAAGGTTTTGCCGACATCCCTTCCTCTGGGACATCTTCATCCTTTTCATCACAACCGCTCTCCTCGTTGATTTGGTAAACTCACCTTCACTGAGTTCCCCTGGCTCGCATATGGACAGCCTCTGAAGTGGCAGCAGTGGCAGCATCCCCACGGAAAACTATTTCTTCAACAGCCCCGTTTCTGTTTGATTTGCATTTCACTTTGAGTGTTTTCAGTTTTCATTTCTTTGCAGTACTTTTATTTTTGTTGGTCAATTTTCTCTTTTGAATAGCCATTTTTTTGAAAATGGCATGTGAATTTATCGCTGGGAGGCATCTTGTGTTTATGACACAACTCACACTTTGCTGTCTGTGTGTGAACTGGACACAGATGCACAGTGACCAATCACCCGCAGGCTTTGGAAAGAAGTGACATGATTAGTCACTGATCATGATGTACATCTCTTATTTATGGAGTGAATTGTGGGCTGGAGAGCTAGCATAAAGTTTGTACTTCATGCAATTACAGTTAATATACCCTGGCAACTCAAATTTGAACCATGTTGTGACAGGATTAGTATTAACTAAACTATAATAACTAAAATTTCAGAATTATAAAATGTCATTTCTGCCATACCCTATTCATTAGGAGTCAGTCACTGATTCTAGCTCATACTCAGGGGAGAGGAATTAGGCTCCACCTTCTGAGGGGAGGATGGTCAATGAATTTGTGGATATATTTTAGAATTCTTCAGTAATCCCTGAGGAATATTTTCATTTGATATAGAATTCTGGGTTGATGATTCTTTTCTGTGAGTACTTTAAAGATATCATTCTACTGCATTCTGGCCTACATGATTTTTGATTAGTTATCACAATTGCCTGCAATTCAAATTGTTTTTGCCTATAACTAATGTGTTATTTTCTTTGGCTACTTTCAAGATTTTTTATCTTTGGTTTTCAGCAGTTTGATTATGATGTGCTGTGTATCTTGTCTGGATTTTGCTGAGCTTCTTGAATGTGTATTTATATTGTTCATCAAATTTAGGAAGTTTTCAGCAATTATTTCTAAATATATCTTTTGTGTATGTCTGTACCGATTGCTTTCTTCTCTTTCTGAGGCTCCAATGACAGAAATATGAGATCTTCTGATTTTGTCTCATAGGTTCCTGAAGTTCTGTTCACTTTAGTCCATTTTTTCAGTGTTCCTCCAATTGGTTAATTTCTGTGGATCTGTCTTCAAGTCACTAACTGCTTCTACTTTTATTTTCATTAGGTCCACCCATTACATTTTTTAACTTCAGAAATATTATTTTTCAGTTTTAAAATTCCCATACAGAATTTCCATAGCTTCTATGTCTCTATCAAGAACTTCTATCTTTCTTTTCATCTTAAGAGCATGGTTATAATATTAATAGTTGCTTTAACTTTTTGTCTGATGATCCAACATCTGAGTCATTTTTGGATTGACATGTGTTAATTCTCTTTTCTGTTGTGGATAGGTCATACTTCCCTGGTTCCTTGAATATCTAGTAATTTTGGATCATATCCTGAATATTTTGCAGAGCATGTTGTGAGATTCTGCAACATATGAAAATCCCCTGGAAAATACTGATTTAAGCAGGCAGTCAACCCAGTGAGGTTCAGACCACAAATTCCGTGTCTCCCTCTGTGGTGACGGTTGCAGTGGCAGTCTCCAAGACTTCATCCAATGCTTTGGGTCTGTGCACGTGCGGTTTAGATCTGAGCCCAGCACTTACGCCAGCATACACAGAATTAGTAGCTCTCTCTACTCTAGGATTCCCCAGCACACACTGCTTGGCTCACAGAAACCTCTTGGAGTTTTTGTTGCCTGTCCTGTTTGTTCATAGTATGTTGACTAGGGTCTCCCTCACAACAGGACTGGGAAAGAAAAAGAAGGAGAGAGAGAGAAAGAGAACGAGAACATAGGGATTTCCCCTGCATACTTTGGTTCACAGGGGCTCCTTTTCATGGTCCTTGGGAGGCCAGAAAGACAAGGCTTTTCTTGGATTTTTTGCAGCACACATCAAATGGGGAGTTCCTCGACCGGGCCACCTTTGTGTCAAAGCTGAGAGGGTTAAAAGTACAGAAAACTAACCCCACCCTTCCCCTCTCCCTTCTCCCAGTACCCCCACCCAAGGTCTCCATCCCCCCAAAAAAGGACAGAAAACTGGAAAACACATTCCTGAATCAGTGGCTTGTTCACGTGTTATCACCCTCCGCCTTCCAATTTGCCTGCCATGTTTATTTTCCAGAGTCCTCAGGGAGTTGTTATTTAGTTTTGTCCAGAATTCTTAGTTCTGATGAGTGGGAGAGCTAAGCTGTAGTGTGCTTACTCCGTCTTGGCCAGCACAAGATGTGTCCAAACTTTAAAAATCTTATAAAATTTAAACTTGAGGGGTTTTTGTTTTGTTTGTAGGCAATCTGTGTGTGTGTGCACAGGCATGTGTATTTGTGTGTGTGTGTGTGTGGGGGGGGGTTTCCCAAGTAGTTTAAACATACTTTTTTCTCTCTTTCTCTAGCAAGAGGGATTTTTAGAACACTTTGGCAGGTAAAGAATCTGCAATGTTGTGGTTTCTTATTGCTAAATGAGAAAGTACCAAATTTACCTTAGTTGTATTTGTTCTTCAGTTCAATAGAATTTCACTTTAGAGTTTCTTAAAGATGTTTTTTAAAACTCTTTGATTTATCAGTGTCGTAGTACTGCATTTGTGGATCCCAAACTAGCTTCTGCTGTATATTTAATTTGATACAGGATATAGGAAGATTATTTTGTCACCACTCTTTCCATTCTAAATACTATTTATAAGAAACAAACTTTAATAAGAAAAGGTATTTTGAGGGGCCGGGCGTGGTGGCTCACGCCTGTAATCCTAGCACTCTGGGAGGCCGAGGTGGGCAGCTGCTTTGAGCTCAGGAGTTCGAGACCAGCCTGAGCAAGAGCGAGACCCCAGTCTCTACTGAAAAATAGAAAGAAATTAGCCAGACAACTAAAAATATATAGAAAAAATTAGCCGGGCATGGTGGCGCATGCCTGTAGTCCCAGCTACTTAGGAGGTTGAGGCAGAAGGATTGCTTGAGCCCAGGAGTTTGAGGTTGCTGTGAGCTAGGCTGACGCCACAGCACTCTAGCCAGGGTGACAGAGCAGGACTCTGCCTCAAAAAAAAAAAAAAAAGAAAAGAAAAGGTATTTTGGAGTTTTTATAATCAGCTTAAAATCATGTCCATTTTCTTTGGTTTAAATTAAGGGGATAAATTTATTTCATTAAAAGAAATACTTTTAAGCAAAAGGATTGTTTTAAAATCAAGCATGCAAATTTTAATAAGAAACATTTGATTTTTAAACACATATTTTCTATCTTGCTGTAGTTTAAAGACAGACATTACATTATACAGTCCATCAATAATATAGTGTAAGAAATTGCATTTATATTCCTTTGATAAATAAGAGTTTGTGGAGGTTCTGATCAGCTCTTTTGTAGTCCACCCTAGAGAGGAACAGCTAGTTAACCTGTTGCTAAGCAACTGTGCTTCATAGACCAGAACTTCTGGAAACCAAAGAGAGGGTTGGGGTTTTGAATTGTGAATTGTCCAAATTTACAAAGGGAAAGAGAGGGGCAGTCCACAAATGAATAGAGAACTGGGAAGCCACCTTTTGAAAACTAAGCAGAGGCAATTCAAGTGAGTATTCCGAAATAAACCAAAGGCCCAATTTTCAAGTTTCTCCATGCACACAGCACCCATTGAACTCAAAGGAGTTCTACATGTGTAAGGGCCAAAAGATTAACCCTCAAATAGCTCCATGAAATCAAAGTAAAAAATAATAATAAAGTGAATTTTTATTAACATGCTTAAGACTTTGCTAAAAGTGCCATCTTTCACAGGTAATAAAAGTAAATCAACACGAATATTTTATTAAGAGATCATTAAATTTCAAATGTGAAGCACAAAGAAGTTAGCAAATTAAATGAGAAGGTTGGAATTGTAGACTTGAGAATTGGATTTTCACTTACATTTTAAATTGTTAACACTATATAAAGTGTTTAAGGAAAAATATAAACATTTCTGTTTTACTTCATTTGTGAAGAAATTATAATTTCCATCTCTCATCAGAAAATCTAAAATGTGTAAATATAGGTTCTTTTCAAGCAGAACCACCAAGTAGTCCTTGCTTGGCACATAGAATTTCTAAACCTAAAAAGAATAGTGAATTGAAACCTCAGAGAGCAGTTGGAATGGGAAGATACCATTATGCCAAGTGCTACGGTTACCAAATTGTTTTTAGATTCTCTCCAAATTAAGCCTACGCCGACAAGTTTGTACTGTGAGCAGCAGGTTCTGCTCCTTTGCCCCATTCCCCACCCTGCTCTCTAGTTCTCTGTCCTTCTCTAGCTCTGAGCCTCAGGGGCGGGGCCCCTGCGGGTGGGCACGTCCCACAGGCGTCCTTCTCTTGCTTTTGGTTGGGTTTAGTCAACAGGTGAAGGAAGGTTCAGGAGCAAGAAGAGAGAGGTGCCAGGTGATTTCTACCTCTACACTCTCCCTGCCTGTCCGGGGCTGAATCCACCGAGATGACAGCTGAAGCACTCACTGGCCACGAACACCATTTCCTGCCCTGGCCCTTTCGGGCCACTCTTGCTGGCCCCTGGGACCCTCAACATCTCCTGTTGGTTCCTTTAGCCCTGCCCACACCTCTGGAAAAAGGGCCTTCAAGAGATTCTCTTCTAAATCCCGGAGGAGTATGCCGTCTATTTTCTGAAGAATCCTGACAAGTACATAAAAATTATTTAATTATTAAGTAAAAATAACGTAAATAAAATATTAATGAGTAAACAAAATTTAAAAATCTACTTTTGCATAAGATGAAGCTAAGAATTTTAGTTTATATTTTTTAAACACAGCAATTTCTTTCTGGGAAGGTTATTTTCTAACAACCAAATCTTCATTTATATTTTTTAAATGTTGGCAAAATTTTCCCAGAACGATTGCTATCAACCAAATTGTGTTAGCAATCAGAAAAGAAAATAATCAGTCATAGCACTGTTATGAATATTATCCATTTCTATCTTTCAAAAATCGATGTAATGATCAAATACTTCTCCATGAAATGATTACGCCAAAATAAAATATTTCATATTATATTGGTTTTGGCGTATTGTACTGACTATAACCATAGACTATTTTGCAAATTATAGTATGTCATGTAGACATAGCTTTCATAATGTATGCTATTATTATTTTTTCTAACCAAAAATCAGGAGCAGAGTATACATACAAAGTCTGTAATGGAGGACTTTCTTTTCTTTTTTTTTTTATTTCAGCATATTATGGGAGTACAAAAGTTTAGGTTACGTTTATTGCCCTTGCCCTCCCCTCTCCCCAAGTCAGAGCTTCAAGCGTGTCCATCCCCTAGACAGTGCGGTGCGCATCGCACTCATTATGTATGTACACACCCATCCCCTTCCCTCCCCCACCCACATCTGCCCCCTCCCATTAATGTTATTCCTAAACGTGCTCTTAGGTGATGATCAGTGAAACCAATTTGATGGTGAGTACATGTGGTGCTTATTTTTCCATTCTTGGGATACTTCACTTAGTAGAATGGGTTCCAGCTCTATTCAGGATAATGCAAGAGGTGCTATATCACCACTGTTTCTTATAGCTGAGTAGTACTTCATGGTATACATATACCACATTTTATTAATCCACTCATGTATTGATGGGCACTTGGGTTGTTTCCACATCTTTGCAATTGTGAATTGTGCCGCTATAAACATTCGAGTGCAGATGTCTTTTTCATAGAATTCCAGAAGATACAGTAACCGTTTTAATCTCCTCTTCCTCATGAGACCTCACTAAAATTAGAGGAACAGAATAAATAAAATACATTAAATGCGATAAAGAAAACAGGAAGGGAACGTGGACAAGGGAATTCCACAGATACCTTTGGAGGGGAGGAGCCACAGAACAGAGGTCATTGACTTGGCTGAGTGGAAGCAGCTGAGCCAGGCGCCGAGAGCCCTGTGGCCGGCTGTGCGGCTCCCTCCGCCGCCAACACGTGCGGAGATCACCATGCCGTTTGCGCCCCAGCCTGAGACTATAGGTTTCTGTAGGCCTTGAGGCCAGCGGCTGTTCTGGACACAGACACGAAATACACTGGAGAGGTGGGGTTCAGAGCTTAAAAAAAAGAAAGGGAAGGAGGGAGAGTTAAAATTAAATCTGCACTCTGAACAAGGAAATGCTCATACTAAAGCTGCATACTGAACAATGAAATACTTCTCCTTAATCTGTTCCTAGACTGTTTCTGGTTGTCAGGTATAGGCCCCTCCCTAACTCTCCTGGCTACTCAAAGGTAGACAGATCCAAACAAGTACCAGGAGACCAGAAATTAGGGGAAACAGAAGTGATGAAGAGAACAGAGTAAGACTTTAAGAATCCTTTATTAATATCCTCAGACAAATAAATGAAGATATTGCATTCATGAAACAGGTGTTGTAAGAGAGAACAAGAAAAAATTCAAGAAACTTTAAATGATGGCAGCTGAACTAAAAACATCAAATAAGGGTTAGAGTGTAATAGTAATTTCCCAGGAAGTAGTACAAAAGGGAAGTAAAATGGAAAAGGATAATAGAGAAAAAGTGATTAATTTAAAGAATCAATCCAGAAGGTCTGATATCTAATAGGTGTTTCAGAAAGAAGAACCGAAAAAAGGGTGGGAAGAAATGGCATAAAAATAGTAATAATAACAATATTCTTCTTCTTCCTTTTGCTTCTCCTGTGTCCCTTCTTCCTCTTCATGCTCCTCCTCCTTCTTTCTTCTTCAAGCAAACCTCTCAGAATTCCAGTGTGTAAGTGCACTGTATGATTGAAGGGGCGCAATAGATGCCCAGCACAATGAAAAGAACCCACACCTAGACATATATTGGCTGGAAATTTCAGTAAATTAGGGATCAAGAGATAATCCTGAAAGCCTGTAAGTCCACACTGTCCAGTGTGGTAGTCACCGGCCATAGGTGACTGTTCAGCACTTGAGATGTGGCCAGTCAGAAGTGAAATGTGTTGTAAGTATAGAATGGACACTAAGTTTTGAAGGCTTAGTACAAAAAAGTAAAATATCTTAATAATTTTTATATTGCTCTCATGTTGAAATGATAGTATATTTTTGACATGGGTTAAATAAAACATTATTAAAACTAATGTTACTTGTTTCTTCTTAGTTTATTTTAAAGTGGCTACTGGAAAGTTGTAAAGGACATAGATGGCTTGTGTTCTCTGTTGGACAGTGCTGTGCACAGAGAAGTATACAGGTCATGTGTAAGGACAAGGAAGTCAGAATGACAGCATACTTTCACCAACAGCTCTGGGAAACCAAAGAAAAATTATCCCCACATTCAGAGGGAAATAGTTTCAACCTAGCAGTCTATATTCAGCTAAACTTTCAGTCAACTGAAAGACATTTGTAGACATTCAAGCATTCAAAAGTTTACCATCTTTGCCCTCTCCCAGAACGACAGTGGAGAAAGTGTTCCAGGAAAATAAGCTTGTAAACCAGTTGCATGGAAGGCGAGGGAATTAAAAGGAGGAAATCCAAGGTAGGACTCAGAGCAAGTTGTGCCACAGGTCCAGGAAGCACACAAGCCAATGCAGAGCAGGAAGACAGAGGGCTCAGTGGGAAGTCGTGGAACCAATGGATTTGCTGAGACAGAGAGCCTCATGGCAGCTCACACAGCACACTGGAAGACTACAGGACAGGTATATAGAAAACTAAGTTATTTTTAAAGAGATGATAATTTAAGAAAATGTTGTATTCTACCTGGCTCATGTGAATAGTATGTACATGATACAAATAATAATACGAACCCAACAACTGTGGTATAATTATACTGAGGGCACAGGGAAGGGAGAAAAAAGTACACTCGAGTTAAATTTATATCTGTCAGAACAGGAAGACAAATGATGATGTCTAAAATAAGTAATTAAGAAATAACAGCACATGCATATCACTTGGGAATATACAGGTAAATGACAGGAGAAATAGCTTAACAAGTCTAACATGGTTTTTCTTATGTCTTCTTATGACTGTATAAGACCAGCGAGCAATAGGGAGGGGAGGGCAAGGGATGCTATTTTTGTTTCTATTATTATTTGGCATGAATTTAAATGATAAATATTAAAATTAGTTTTTTTTAGAAAAACAAAGAACAACAAAAGCAAACGCAAAAAGCAACAGCAAAAGGCCCTGTTGGACAACATTATGTTGGTAGTACTATGTAAGGCCCTGTTGGGGATTTTAAAAAAAGAGTATATAACTAGCAGGCTTATAAATAATGCAGCAAGTATGAAAGGTATCACTTGAGGTCTAATTATAATGTATATAGACTCCAGTAAAGCGTACTTTTGCTTTTAGTACTTCAATTGCTTCATAATATCCCTCAAGCTTTTGAGAAGAAAATAAGGATCTGTTAGGGTCTTAACATAGCAGTTTACCACATCCATTCTTTAATAAAACTACATCTGTCAAATCACTGAGTGCCGTCTGTATCCATAAAGGCATCTTTGAGAGGAGTGTGCCCTGTCAAGATCCTGGAAGCAGAGGTTGGGCTGGGCAATTGACTGATTTGCTGTGGGACCCTGGACAAGCTTATTCTTGTGTGCTCATCCTTTTTGGTCATTTTTCCCAAGTCTTAATTTCTTTAGTTCGATTCATCTTTCTGATTATGTGATTGTTTTGAGTCAGTTATTGCTGTATTTTTTTAAATTTTAAAGCAATAAATGTGCATTGTCAAAATTCTGTAAAATGCAGAAAAATATGATGCAGAGAATTAGCATGCTTAGCCCTACTATGTAGTGGTAACCACTGTTCACATTTTGAGATGCATACTTCAAACTATGAGTATTAATAAATCCTAGACAGACTACTCAGTAGCCATTAAAATCATGTTTTTGATGTGAATTACATTGAATCTATAAATCACTTTGGACAGTTATGGGCATTTTAATAGTGTCAATTCTTCCAATCCATGAGCTTGGGCTGTTTTTCCATTTGTTTGTGTCATCTGTGATTTCTATCATCAGTGTTTTGTAGTTCTCCTTGTGACCTCCTTAGTTTAAGTTTATTCCTAGGTATTTTATTTTCTTTGCAGCTATTGTAAATGCTATTAACTTTTGGTTTGACTCTCAGCTTGTTATTAGTATATGGAAATGCTATTGATTTATGTACATTGGTTTTGTAATCTGAGACTTTACTAAATTTATTTGCCAATTCCAGGAGCCTTTTGGTGGAGTCTTTAGGGTTTTCTAGATATAAGATCATATTGTCAGTAAACAGGAATAGTTTGACCTCTTCTTTCCTGATTTGGATGACCTTTCTTTCTCTTGCCTGATTGCTCTGGCTAGGACTTCCAGTACTGTGTTGAATAGGAAGGGTAACAGTGGGCACCATTGTCTCGTTTCAGTTCTTAGGGGGAATGATTTCAACTTCCCCCCTTCAGTATGAATTCAGTTGGCTCTGGGTTTGTCATATATGGCTTTTATAATTGTGAGGTATGTTTCTTCTATGTCTGGTTTGTTGAGGGTTTTTATCATGAGAGGATGTTGGATTTTATCAAACGTTTTTTCTGTATCTATTGAGGTGATCATATAGCAAACCAAATTCAATTATCTTTTTAATATGCTGTTGAATTCAGTTTGCTAATATTTTGTTGAGGATTTCTGCAACAATGTTTATAAGGGATATTGGTCTGTGGTTTTCTTTTTTTGTGTCCTTTTCTGGCTTTGGCATCAGGATGATACTGGCTTCATAGAGTGAGTTAGGGAGGATTCCCTCCTTCGTGAACAGTTTCAGTAGAATGGGAGCCAGTTCTTCTTTGTTGGCCTGGTGTAATTTGGCTGTGAATCCATCTGGTATGGGGATTTGTTTTGTTGGGAGATTTTTTATTACTGTTTCAATCTCACTATTCATTATTGGTCTGTTCAGGATTTCTGTTTCTTCCTGATGCAAGCTTGGGAGGTCGAGTGTTTCCAAAAATGTATCCATTTCCTCTAGGTTTCCTAGTTTGTGTGTGTAGAGGTTGTCATAGTAGTCATGGATGGTATGTTGTATTTCTGTGGTATCAGTTGTTATGTTTCCTTTTTCATTTCTGACTGATCTTATTTGAGTCCTTTCTCTTCTATTTCTGGTTAATCTAGCTAGTGATCGATTGATTTTGTTTATCTTTTCAAAGAACCAACTTTTTGTTGGTTCCTTTGTATTGGGTGGATCCTTTGTATTGGGTGTTTATTTGTTTGTTTGTTTCCATTTTGTTTAGTTAAGCTCTGGGCTTTGTTATTTTTTTTCTTCTGCTAGCTTTGGGTTTGGTTTGTTCTTGTTTTTTGAGCTCCTAAAGATGTGGTATTAGGTTGTTAATTTGTGATCTCTCTTGTCTTTTTGATGTAAGCAGCATCATTTTTCACAGATCTAGAAAAAAATAATCCTAAACTTCATATGGAACCAAAAAAGAGCCTAAATAGCCAAAGTAATCCTAAGCAAAAAGAACAAATCTGTAGGCATCACATTACCTGACTTCAAATTATACTACAAGACTATAGTAACCAAAACAGCATGGTATTGGTATAAAGGTAGACACATAGACCAATGGAACAGAATAGAGAACCCAGAAGTAAAACAATGTAGCTACAACCAACTGCTTTTTAACAAAGCAGACAAAAACATACACTGGAGAAAGGATACCCTATTTAGTAAATGCTGCTGGGGAAACTGGATAGCCACATGCAGGAGAATGAAATTGATCCCTATCTCTCACCATATACAAAATCAACTCAAGATGGATTAAAGACTTAAATGTAAAACCTGAAACCATAGAATTTCTAGAAGAAAATGTAGGAAAAACTCCTCTAGACATTGGCCTAGGCATAGAATTTATGAATAAGACCTCCAAAGCAAATACAGTAACAACAAAAATAAATAAATGAGACTTAATTAAACTAAAAGTTTTCTGCACAGCAAAGGAAATAATCAACAGAGTAAACAGACAGCCTACAGAATGGGAGAAAATATTTGCAAACTATATATCCAAAAAAGGACTAATATCCAGGATCTACAAAGAACTCAAGCAAATCAGCAAGAAAAAACCAAATAACTCCATCAAAAAGTGGGCAAAAGACATGAACAAATTTTTTTCTCAAAAGAAGATAGACAAATGGCTAAACATTAAAAAAAGTTCTCAACATCACTAATTATTGGGGAAATGCAAATTAAAGCCACAATGAGATACCACCTTACCCCTGTCAGAATGGCCATTATTACAAAAAACAATGGATGTTGTTGCAAATGCAATGAAAAAGGAACACTTATACACTGTTGGTGGGAATGTTAACTAATACAACCAGTGTGGAAAACCGTATAGAAATTCCTCAGAGGACTGAAAGTAGACCTAACATTCAATCCAGCTATCCCACTACTGGGTATCTACCCAAAGGAAGAGAAATCATTTTATAAATAAGACACCTGCACCTTAATGTTTATTGCCGCACAATTCACAATTGGAAAGATATGTGTCAGGAGTTAGCTATTTTCCCAGTAAATTAGGTCCCAAGGCAGGATTATCATAAGGGATATGGAAATAGTAGGAAATAAAGAAATAATATAGATGGAGAAATAATTGAGATG
Organism: Eulemur rufifrons; assembly: GCF_041146395.1. NCBI lineage: Eukaryota > Metazoa > Chordata > Mammalia > Primates > Lemuridae > Eulemur > Eulemur rufifrons. The sequence continues at coordinate 197,631,459 of NC_090989.1, read as the reverse complement.
GAGACAAAGTGTGGTTTAAATGATGGGGGAGTTAGAGGGTCTCCAGTATTCCTGTGAGCTGTGAGCTACTGACTGAAATTTTATATTAGTAATTATCATTATAGTAAATAGTTGTTTTTTGTTAGAGAATTATGTGTATAGTTTATTTTTTGAGGTTTTTAGGGGAACTTTATTTAATTTTGTCTACAAGAATAGACGGTTATAAATTTTTTTAAGGCAAGTATTAAGTCCTAAGTTAGAAATAGACCTAGTTGAGTATATAAATTAAAGATAAAATGTATAAAATGAGAATATTGAGTCTGTGTACTATTTTAATTTAATTTTTAAGTACATAAACATGTAGTCAGGAGTGTAGCAGGAATAATCTTGAAGTCTAGGATAGTTTTAGTTGTACATTTCATTATCTGTTGGGCAGGCATTTTAATTAATTTCTCCACCAAGGACCCAAATTGAGCTTCTGCCTTATAAAAAAGCTCAAGGTGATGGCCAGCAGCAAAGAAGAAATGTTGTTTTGTAAATGTCCTCTGACAGTGTCTCCCTTGTTGGAAGTAGTTTTTATTTTGTGAACTAACATGTCCACAGATTTCTTTAAGGCAAAGCCCTGTAAAACCCCTGAAACTTTTCATGTCTCTTAGTCTGTTTCCCAACAGCTGTGGAACCAACCTAAGTGCCGAGTGGGTGAAGAAAATGCGATGTGGGTGAAGAAAATGCGATGTGTGTTTACACACACACACACACACATATACACACCATGGAGTACTACTCAGCCATAAAAAGGAATAAAATAATGTCTTTTGCAGCAACTTGGATGGAATTGGAGACCATTTTCCTAACTGAAGAATCTCAGGAATGGAAAAACAAATGCCACATGTTCTCACTTATAAGTGTAACTAAATGAAAGATATATATGGTCATAAAGTGGTATAATGGACACTGAAAACTAGTAAGGGGGTGGATGGGAGGAGAGTGAGGGATAAAAATCTATCTATCACGTACAACATACAGTATTCTGGTGATGGTACACTGAAAGCCCCCACTTCAGCATGATACAGTTCATCCATGTAACAAAAAACATGTGTACCCAATATATTTTTGAAATTTAAAAAGCATGTTTTTAACAAATATTTCAGGATATGGGAAAACACTCAAGCTTTCATTTGTAGTATTGTATACCATGTGTTGTACTATGTGTTGCGGTTGCATAGTATTCTGCCCTGTGAATGTGCCATACCGTATCCTGTGAATGGACCAAACCATTGTTTTTAGACATTTGCATTTGTTTCCAGTATGTTATTGTTATAAATAACATTGTAACAAACATCACTGAACATCAGTATAGTTCTCTCTACTCATTTCCTAAGGATAAATTTCAAAAATAGAATTACCAGGACAAACAGCATAAGCATTCTTACTCTTTTGATGTATATTCCAAATTACCCTCCAGAAAGATGGTGTCACATCACTACCCTAATACATGGACAAGTGTGCCTGTTTTCTGTCCCCTACCTACTCCAAGTATTATCATTTTCAAAGGTTTCTTCATATCTAATGAGTCCAAAATGGTACCTCTTATTTTTATTGAGATTGATTTTTTGAAATATATTTTTTAGCCATTTATATGTACTTTAAAATAAATTTCCCATTCATGTCTCTTGACAGTTTTTATATTGAGGGGTTATTCTCTTACCATTTTATAAAAGTTCTTTTTGTATTAAGTGTAATAATACTTTGTCATATATTGGAACTATCTTTCCCAGTTTGTTGTTTGCCTCTCCAAAGGGCGTTTTTGTTTTTAATGGAGAGCCGTTCTTAATTTTTACATAGATCAATTAATCTTTTCCTTCATAGTCCTTTTTTTCACTTTTATGCTTAAAAGAATATTTTTTAACTTGAGATCAGTTAACTATTAACCTGTATTTTTCTCTGATTCTTCCATTCTTTAATTAATCTGTAATTTAATTTGGTGCCTGGTGTGAGGTATGATCTATCTAACATTATTTTTTTCCATCTAATTATCCAATGTACTAATCCCCTTTACTTATTTATTTTTAAATATAAATTAAGGAATATTTCAACAGTGTGTAAAAGTAAAGAGACTAGTGGAATTCATTTCCATGCACCAATCACCCAGATTAATACCTTTTATTAACTTCAAAAAGTCATCCTTTACCAGCAAATAAAAGTGAAATTATTACAGTAAAAACAATTATAAAATTTAGGGGATAAAAACAGTTGGTAACCTGGTTGGTGATGAGATGGTCAGATGGCAGGGACAAGGACTCAGAAGCAGGCAGTTTAGGGTCAGAGCAGGCATAGGCATGGGCCAGCAGGGGGCAGTAGCAGGAGGGCCTTTCAGACCATTGGTGTCTGATACGGCAAGGAAGTGGACAGCAGAAAGCAGTGGGCCAGGGTAGGGACAGACTCAGGGCTTGCTTCTCTGAAAGCAGAGTTCCAGTCCTGGAGGAACTGTGTTGATAGGAAGGACACTAGACCAGGGCTTCCCTGTGATGCCGAAGCTAGTGGCCTAGTTATCCCATGTGTACTGCATTGCTGGGGCTTGTGCACAACTGGACAAGGCCAAATGCCAGTTATTAGAACTAGATTTCAACCTCAGAATGGAATTAGAAGCAAGACTTACCTAACTGGATGAGCTCTTGCTCTCTTTATGGACAGGATTGGTCCCAGAGTTGGAATGAGCCAAACATGTTAACTAAAGATAAGCTTACAGATTTTAGTGATCTGGACACATGACCCATAAAACTTTGTCTTTATTATTGTGAATGTTCAGATCATAGTTAGTAGACTAGCCACTTTGTGGACTTAATCGCTTTAACCTCGGCTGCCATTCTCCCTTACACTGCTATAACCACATTGGCCACCTTACTCTTTCCGGATTTGGCTAGGCATCGTCCTGCCAAAAAAAACTTTTGATTTGCTATTTTTCCAAGTAACCAAGTGACATGACCTATCCTCTTCTTCAGGTCTTTGCTGAAATGTCACTTTCTCAGTGAGGCCTTCCCTGACTACCCCATCCAAAATTCTCATCCATGCTTCTTATGCCCTTTCTTCTTTTGCTCCATAGCACTGAACACATCTTGGATCAGTATATATATTTTGCTTATTTGTGATAATAGTATATATTTTGCTTATTTATTTTTTTACTCCCTTCCCCCACCAATATAAATTCTGAGAGGACAGGGGTTTTCATCTGTTTTATTAACTGCTTTATCCTCAATGCTTAGAATAGTGCCTTGCATGTAACTGATGATCAAAAAAGTATTTGTTGAGTGAAGAAATGAATGAATGAGTAAATGAATGGAAATGGTTTGCGGAAGTTAGTATGCAAGTGTCTTATTAGTGAGGATCTGAGATGGAAACAGATGGAAACACCTCAAATGAGGTAATTAGGCAAAATGTAGTAAAGGATTATTTACAAAGGTGTGGGCAGGGTTAAAAGGTGGTACAGTAGCATTACCCTCCCTAGATCTGAATAGGAAAGAAGAATAGTTACCGGAATCTTAAGGGAGCAGCTGTAGGAGAGTGTCACATGAAAGGCCGTCAGTAAAGGTGCACAGTCAACCCATGTTGACTCAGAAGACAGGAAGGTAGGGGAATAAATACCCATCCTCAATCTCCTCCTACACTCTAACCTTTTTCTGGTGCCTCACATTGGCAAACCTAATAGGAAACCAGAGGACAAAGGAATCCATTGGTGAAGTCCTTAAAGGCCAGCAGCACTGTGGGGCAGGGAGCAAGGTGGAAAAGGGTGGAGAGAGGACCTGCAGGGAAAAGAGAAAATGAGCACAAGTTTTTATAGATACTTGTTTAAGGACAGCGTTGTATATTCTTGTGGTAGGCAAAATTCTAAAATGATTCCCCAAGGTCTTCCATCCTAGACCCCAGGACTGTGAACAACCCACAGCTAATGCTATGCTTTATGGTGAAAGACTGAAAGCTTTCCCCCTAATATCAGGAACGAGACATGGAGGCAAGCATTCACCACTTCTACTCAACATAGTGTTAGAAGTTCTAGACAGAGAAATTAGTCAAGAAAAACAAATAAAAGACATCCAAATTGGAAAGAAGAAGTAAAATTATCTGCTTGCAGATGACTTGATCTTATATGTTTAAAAACTCTTAAATTCCATGAAAAAGAACCTGTTAGAACTAATAAATGAATTCAGCAAAGTTGAAGGATACAATATTGATACACAAAATCAGCTGCGTTTCTATACATTAACAATCTGAAAAGGAAATTAAGAAAACAATTCCACTTGCAATAGCATAAAACGAATACAATACTTAGGAATAAACTTAACTGAGGAGTAAAAGACTAATAACTACAACACATTGCTGAAACTAATTAAAGAAGACAAAAATAAATGGACATAGATTGAAATGTTTAATGTTGTTAAGATGATAATATACCCACAATGATATGCAGATTCAGGTCAGTCCTTATCAAAATATGATGACTTTTATTTTTTGCAGAAGTAGAAAAACCCATTCTAAAATTCATATGGAATCTTAAGGAACACCAAATAGCCAAACCAATCTTTAAAAAAAAAAGAGCAAAGTTGCTCTTTTTATAAAGAGGACTCACACTTACTGATTTCAAAGTTTACTACAAATATTTAGCAATTAAAGCAATGTGGTGCTGGCATAAGGCAGACATATGGACCAATGGAATAGAATAGAGATTCCAGAAATAAACTCTCACATATGTAGTTAATTGATTTTTGTCCAAGGTAAAAAGACCATTCAATGGGGAAAGGACAGTTTTTTCAACAAATGGTGCTGGGTAAACCAGATATCCACGTGCAGAAGAATGAAGTTGGACACTTATATAACATCATGTACAAAAATTATCTCAAAATAGATAAACAATCTACACAGAAGAGCTAAGACTGTAAAACTCTTAGAAGAAAACATAAGGAAAAATCTTCATGACATTGGATGACACCTAAAGCATAGGAAACAAAAGAAAATGGATAAATTGGCCTTCATCAAAATTAAAAACTTGTGCATCAGAGGACACAATCAAAAGAGTGAAAAGACAATCTATTGGATGGGAGGAAATATTTGCAAATCATATATCTCATAAGAGTAATATCCAGAATATATAAAGAGCTCCTACGACTCATCAACAAAAAACAAACAACTCAATTCAAAAATTGAATTTGAATAGACATTTCTCCAAAACAGATGTACAAATGGCCAATAAGTACATGAAAAAGTGCTCAACATCGTTAGTCATTAGGAAAATGCAAATCAAAACCAACATGAGATACCACTTCACATTCATTAGGATGACCATTATCAGAAACAGACAAAAACAGAAAATAACAAGTGTTAGTGAGGATGTGGAGAAATTTGAACACTTGTGCATTACTGATTAGAATGTAAAATGGTTCGGGTGCTGCTGAAAACAATCTGATGATTCCTCAAAAAGTTAAACATAGAATTATCATATGATTCAGTGATTCCATTTCTAGGTATATACCCAAAAGAATTGAAAGCAGGGAGTCAAACATGGTATACCAATGTTCATTGCAGCGCTATTCACAATAACCAAAAGATGGAGAAAACCCAAATGTCCATCAACCAGTGAATAAATGTGGCATATATAAAAAATGAGATATTATTCAACAATAAAAGGGAATGAAATTCTGATGCATGTGCTAGCTACAATATGGATGAAACTTGAAACCATTATGCAAAGTGAAGTAAGCCTGACACAAAAGGACAAATATTGTATGATTCCATTTATATAAAGTACCTAGAATTGGAAAATTCATAGAGACATCATAATAACTAAAATTATGTATTTTTTAAAAAGTAGAAAGAAATTAACAGGGGCTAGGGAAGGGGGAAATTGGGCAGTTGTTTAATGGGTACAGAATTTCAGTTTAGAGTGATGAAAGTATTCTGGCAATGGATAGTAATGATGGTAGTACAACATTGTTTTTTTTTTTTTGTGACAGAGTCTCACTCTGTTGCCCGGGCTAGAGTGAGTGCCGTGGCGTCAGCCTAGCTCACAGCAACCTCAAACTCCTGGGCTTAAGCGATCCTACTGCCTCAGCCTCCCGAGTAGCTGGGACTACAGGCATGTGCCACCATGCCCGGCTAATTTTTTGTATATATATATTTTAGTTGTCCATATAATTTCTTTCTATTTTTAGTAGAGACGGGGTCTCACTCTTGCTCAGGCTGGTCTTGAACTCCTGACCTCGAGCGATCCACCCGCCTCGGCCTCCCAGAGTGCTAGGATTACAGGCGTGAGCCACCGCGCCCGGCCTAGTACAACATTGTTAATGTAATTAATGTCAATGAATTATACAGTTAATATTGGCTGAAATGATAAATTACTTTTTTTGGGGGACAGAGTTGTTGTCCCAGCTAGAATGCAATGGCATCATCATAGCTCACTACAACCTCAAACTCCTGGGTTCAAGTGATCCTCCTGCCTCAGCCTCTGAGTAGTCCTAGCTATTTTTTTTTTTTTTATTTTTAGTAGAGACAGGGTTTCACTTTTGCTCAGGCTGTTCTCGAACTCCTGAGCTCAAGGGATCCTCCTGCCTCAGCCTTCCAGACTGCTAGGATTACAGGTATGAGCCACTGTGCCCAGCTGACAAAATTTTTTTATATATATCATACTACAATAAAAAAAGGAAAATATTTTTAAAATATGCACACAGGAAGGGGATTCCTTGCCTTCAACCAAAGCCACACTCCCAATTGGTCAGGGAAAGGGGAAACGCCTCAGCCACAAGGACCCAAGTCTGGGCAGCAGAGCTTCCCTATACACTGTTCCCCTGGCGAAGCCTGTCTCCTCCACAAGGCTATACTTTCAGCTTGGGAATCCATAGTTGATGCAGCCCTCAAATGGCTTTTCTGTTATATAAGTCAAAGGTGTTATATGAACCAAAGATGGCCTTTGTATATCGGCCCCTAGAGTTTTTATTTATTTAAAATAGCCTAAGGTCCATTAGTCAAACTCAAATTTTTATCCATCTGTTTAAAATGGGCCCAAATAAACATATTTTTAGCCATTTAGAGATTGCCTCTTTGCATACCCCACAAAACCTCATCTACCACCTGCTAGCCATAGGTAAGATTTCCGCCAAGACATGAGGACCCCAAGCCACTGCTGCCCTTGGGAGCTCTCGGACCCAGACTCTCTCCACTGAGCTGGTGAGTGACATCACCTAAATGTGTAAGCCCCTCTCGCATTCCCTTTTCCCTAGGAGCTCCCTTGCCCTCCTCCCCTTCACTGCAGTGTTCCCCCTGGTCTCCAAAGCCTCTGGACAGTCTCATGCCTAAGGGACTCCCTCAGTATGCAAACTGCTCAAAGCATCACCCAAATAAAGCTTGTGTGTACTATTGCCACCTTGTGGCCATATTTTCCTTCTTAATCAGCCCTCAAATTCCTTGAACCCCAGACACTGTGCTGACTCAGGCCTGTGTGTAGAGAAGAGTTCTGTGGGGCAGCAGTGTGCTGGTGTGGGCATGGACTTAGACAGTCTGGGCTCCAGTTTTTCCATCCCACCATCGGATGGCTGTAAGCCTAGGCTGGGCACTCAATTCCCTGAGTTCTTATCTATAAAACAAGAATAAAGAAAGTGCCTGCCACAAAGGCTGTTGTGAGGACTGACTGAGCTGTGTACGTAAAGAGCCTCGCCCAGATGAGCACTCAAGAAATGGTACATGTGATCTTCTGTGTGAATAAAAGTTTAGGCAGCTGCTCCAAGATTCATCTGGACAGTTTTAAAATGATCTCTGGATGTTTATCAGCTAATTCTCTAGATTAATCACTTGAAAGCCATTAAACATACGCGCGCGCGCGCACATACACACACACACACACACACACTATGCATTATTTTGTGATCTGCCTTTTTCAACATAATAAAATATTGGAGCAAAATATCATGTCAAAATTACACATCCACATCATAATTTTTAAGTAGCTACATTGTATGGTGATATACAAAGAAATATTTAATGAATTGCTTATTTGGGGACAATTAAGTAGTTTTTCATTCTTCATTCTAAGGTGGTAAATATGTGTGTATTTACAGTTATTCCCTTGTCTGATTTTTTAAAATACATTTCTAGAAATGGAATTGGGGGATCAAAAGATTTCATATTGTAAGAGTTTGAACTTTGCTAAAGGAATTTTACTGAGAAACCAAGGTAGCAAATTTTTGGATGTGTTCTCATTTTTTTAAAAACATGGTAGTAAAATGCACATAACATAAAATTTACCATCTCAACCATTTTTAAGTATACAGTTCAATGGCATTAAATACATTCACATTCTTATGCTACCATCACCACCATCCATCCAAAGAACTCTTTTCATCTTACAAAACTGAGGCTTTGTATCTATTAAAAATAACTCTCAAATGAGTTGAAAACTTATGTCAACAAATAGATCTGCACATGGGTGTTGACGGCTTTATTCATAATTACCAAAATTTAGAAGCAACCAAGATGCACTTCTGTAGGTGAATAGGTAAATAAAATGTGGTATTTCCCATACAATAGAGTACTATTCAGCATTAAAACGTATTGAGTTATCAAGCCATGAAAAGACACAGAAGAACCTTTAATGCATATTACTAAGTGAGTGAAGTGAATGTGAAAAGGCTACATACTATATGATTTCAGCTATGTAACATTTTGGAAAGGGGAAACTATGCATACAGTCCAAAGATCAATGGTTGCCAAGGGTTGGGGGAGGGAGAGAGGGATGAATAGTTAGGGCACAGATTTTTAGGGCAGTGAAAATACTCTGCATGACACTATAACAATGGATACATGTCAGTATACATTTGTCCAAACCCATACGATATACAACGAGAGTGGACCCTAATGTCAACTCTGGACTTTTGGGTGACAATGATGTGTTAATGTAGGTTCATCAGTTGTAACAAGCGTATCACTCTGGCAGGGGATATTGACAGTGGGGAAGGCGTGCATGTGTGGGGGCAGGGGATATATGGAAAATCTCTGTACTTTCCTCTTAATTTTGCTGTGAACCTAAAACTACTCTAAAAATACATTCTTTAAAAAAAAGATGAAGAAGAAATAAAGTCTTTCTCAGACAAACAAAAATTGAATGAATTTGTTACCAGTAGACTTGTCTTTCAGGAATTGTTAAATGAATTTCTTCAGACATCAGCAAGATGATGGAGTAGGTGGGCTTTAGCTTGCATTCCCCTATATGGTCATCTGGCGGTCATCCTCAGACTAAAGTGCTTTAGTGGGACCTTTGAAATACAGATAGGAGATAGTAAAACCCCAGTGAAGTCCAAGACCCAGGAGAGCAGCAGGCCTGTACCCCAGTAGCCGGCTTACTACCACATGTGGTCCTAGCTACAGACTAAAGCAGCTCCATCCTCCTAAAGACTCTGACGTAGTCCCACTTTGCCGTGGTCCTGAAACCAGCCTTATCTACCAAGGGACCCAGGAGGAGCCCCTAGTAACAGGCCCATTGGCCATTGACCCAACCTAACTGTATGTAGATCCTGAACTGGCCCTGTGACCCAGCTCCAGCCACGATCTCAGTCCTGCCTGCCCAGGGACCCAGTGACATCCATTCATGTTCCTTCTAGCAAGGTCCAACAACCTCAGTCTCAGCTGTGGACCCTGAAGTCTGGCTTGGTGATGGACCCTGAAGTGGCCTTGATACTCAGTACCCATCTCTGCTGTGGTCTGAGGGTAGTTCTCTGGACCCTGAAGCAGCCCTGTGACTCAGATTCACCCTTGTTTTCCTGCAGTGCTAGAAGCAGTTCTGCCCATGCAGAGATGCTGTGGGAGCCTGTTCAAGGACCCACTGGGAGTCACACCTATCTATGCCCCTGTAACAGGCCTGCTGGCTGTGGCTATGACTGCAGACATAGAAGTGGCCCTGTTACAGGACTCCATTCCTGCTAGATTATGGTCACAGAGGAAGTCCCATCCACCTGAGGGTCTGGCAGGAAACCATGCCTGTCTGTACCCATAGAGCAGGACTGCCAACCACAGGCCCAGCTGTGGAATTGTAAACAGCCAAATAACCTGGCTCTAGCCCAGCCCAACTGTGATCCTAGAGGCAGATGCATCAGTCTAGGGACCCAGCAGGAGGTCTTTACTGGCCAAAACAAGTCTATAAAACAGAAAAAGGTGTTTGCATTTTTAAATGCACAGACATTTGTAGCAAGGCTACACACAGCATGAAGAATTAGGCAAACGTGAAATTACCAAAAGAAACTAATTTAGTTCTAGTAACTGACCCTAAAGAAATAGAGATCTACAAATTCACAATTAAGGAAGCTGAGCTACAAGAGAACACAGAAAGACAACTCCACAAAATCAGGAAAAAAATACACGAACAAAACAAGAAGTAAGCAGAGAAATAGAAAGCATAAAAAAGAACCAAACAAATTCTGGAGCTAAAGAATACAATGAATAATATTAAAAATGCAGTAAAGAGCATCAAGAGCAGACTTGATAAAGCCAGAAAAAAATCTGTGAACTTGATGGCTATTATCAAAAAGGCAAAAGATAACAAATGAAGATGTGGAGGAAAGGGAACTCTATTCACTCTTCGTTGGAATGTAACTTGCTTCACCCATTATGAGAAATAGTGTGACAGTTTGTCAAAAAATTAAAACTAGAACTTCCATATGATCCAGCATTCCATTTCTGGGTACATATCCAAAGGAAATAAAGGCAATTTGTCAGACATCTGTACATTTCCATGTTCACTGCAGCATTATTGACTATAATCAAGAGTGGAAACAACCTAAGTTTCTGTGGATGGTTAAATGGATTTAAAAAATGCAGTATTGTATATAGAGTGGAATATTATTTAGCCTTAGAAAAGAAATTTTCTCATTTGCAACATGTATTACATGAACCTGGAGACCATTATGCTAGGTGAAATAAGCAAGACACTAAAAGACAAATACTTCGTGATCTCATTTATACATTGAATCTAAAAAAGTCAGCTTCATAGAAGCAGAGAGTAGAAGGGTGTTTACCAGTGGTCAGGGGGTGGAGGAAATGGGGAGACATCGATCAAAGGGTATAAACTTTCAGTTATAAGATGAATACGTCCTACCAAGACTAAGCAAAGGAAAAATATTTTGTTAGATAAGCAAAAATTGAGGGAATGTGTTGCCAATAGTGCTGTCTACAGGAAATGTTAAAGAAGTTCTTTAAAGAGAAGGAGATTGATTTAGGTCAGAAACTTGAGTCTACACAAAGAAAGGAAGAGAATTAAAGAAGGAATAAGGGGAGGTAAAATAAAAATATTTATCCTTTTGTATTCTTAATTGACTGAACAGATAATAATTTGTTTAAAATAATAATAGCAGCAATGTACTTGGTGATTATAGCTTATGCATAAGTGTAATGAATGACAGCAATGATCATGGACAAGGGAAAGAATTAGGAATACTTTGTTAATATAAGGTTTTTGCACTACCTGTGAAGTATTAGAGTGGTTTTGAAAGTTGACTTGCATTAGTTAAAGTTGTATTTTGCAATTTTTTAGGGCAACCACTAAAAAAAGTCTAAAGAAGTATAATTGATATTCTAAGAAAAGAAAGAAAATGGAATCATACAAAATGCTTAAACCAACAAAATGCAGAAAAAGGGTAGAAGACAGAAATAGGAACAAAAAACAAGGGCAAAAAATAGAAAACAGTAACAAATGTGGTAAATATTAATCCAACTATATCAATAAACCCTTTAAATGTTGGTGATCTAAATACATCAATTGAAATACAAAAACTGTAAAGCAGATCAAAAACAAAACCCAACTATATGTTGTTTACAAGAAACTTAAATATGTGTTTAAATATAAAGAAACATATAGATTAAAAGTAAAGGGATGGAGTAGGATATACCATGCTAACATAAATGTAAAGAATGCTGGAATAGCTATACTGATTTCAGACAGAGCAGACCTCAGAATATGGAAAATTATCAAGGATAAAGCAGGGTGTTACATGATGGTAAAGGGCTTAATTTTCCAGGAAGATATAACGATCTTTAATGTGTATGTGACTCATCACATAGCATCAAAATACATTAGGCAAAAAGTGATAGAACTGTGAGAAGAATTAGATGAGTCTCCTATTATATTTGGAGACCTCAAAACCCGTTTGTCAGTAGTGGAAAGATTTAGCAGGCAGTACATCAGGAAGGACATAGTTGAACTCAACAGCACCATCATGCAACTGGATATAGTTGGCATCTGCAGACTACTTCAGTCCACAACAACAGAAAACACACTCAAATGCAACATTCACAGGATATACCACATTCTGGGTCATAAAATGCACCTTAACAAATTTAAGAGAGTAGAAATCATACACTATATGCCTTAGGACTACAATGGAGTTAATCGATAAATCAATAACAGAAAGATAGCTGGAAAATGCCAAACTATGGAGATTAAATAATACGCTTTTTTTTTTTACTATCTGTTGTTATTGTGCATTTTAATTGGAAAATATTATTTAGATATATAAATGTAACATTTTTCTGTCCATTTTTTCTAACTTTTATAAATGTCAGTTTTTATCTGTTTTAATGAAAGTTTGGGGACATAATACTATATTAACTGAAAGCACATTACACAATGATTTTGCTAATTGGCACACAAAGTTTCAATATTCAATGGGATGAATCAATTTTAGATTATTTTTGTTATAAAAGGAGAGACTTTTATTTAACACATCATGTCCTTTCTCTTAACAAGTAGCAGAATGGGGTGCATTTTGAGTTAAATGCACCAAACACAAAACTTATTTTAGTTTGATATCATATAGACATGTTTTTTCATATGATGTCAACCATTTAAATTTTTAAGTTACAAAATAATATTTAGGTAAATTTTTTTTATCATTTCATTTTTTTTTATTTCAAGATATTATGAGAGTACAAACATTTTGGTTACATTTTATATCTTTACCTCACCCAAGCGAGGATTAGAGGCATTCCCTTCCCCTCTACAATGCTCACCACGTCCATTAGCTGTGAGTGTACCCCCCAACCCCCTATTCTCTGGAGAATATTGCTACTGTGTGAGCACCATAGTGTTGATCAGTCAGTGCCAATTTGATGGCGAGTACATGTGGCGCCTATTCTTCCGATCTTGTGATACCTCGCTTTGGATAATGGACTCAAGCTCTATCCAGGAAAATATAAAAGGTACTAGATCACTGTCATTTCTCATAATTGAGTAATATTCCATTGTATACATATACCAAATTTAATAATCCACTCATGAATTGACGGGCACTTGGGTTATTTACACATCCTTGCAATAGTGAATTGTGCTGCCATGAACATTTGGGTGCAGATGTCTTTATTATAGAATGTCTTTTGCTCTTTTGGGTAGACGCCTAATAGTGCTATTGCTGGATCGAATGGTATTTCTATTTTTAGCTCTTTGAGGTATCTCCAAATTCTTTTCCATAGAAGTTGCACGAATTTGCAGTCCCACCAGCAGTGTAACAGTGTTCCTGCTTCTCCACATCCTCACCAGCATGTGTTGTTTTGGGATTTTTTTTGATAGAGGCCAGTCTCACTGGGGTTAGGTGATATCTCATTGTGGTTTTGGTTTGCATTTCTATAATGATTAGAGACGTTGAGCATTTTTTTACATGTTTGCTGGCCATTATTCTGTCTTCTTTTGAAAAGGTTTCTGCTCATTTTCTTTGCCAATTTATTGATGGGGTTGTCTGATTTTTTTCTTGTTGATTTCTTTAAGTTCTAGGTAGATTCTTGTTATCAGCCCTTTATCAAATGTATAGAGAGCAAATATTTTCTGCCATTCTGTAGGCTGTCTATTCACTCTAATGATGGTTTCCTTGGCTGTGCAAAAGCTTTTTGATTTGATCAGATCCCATTTATTTATTTCGTTGGTGTTGTGATTGCTTTGGGAGTCTTCTTCAGAAATTCTTTGCCTAGGCCAATGTCTGAAAGGGTCTACCCAACATCTTCTTCTAGAATTGTTAAGGTTTCATGCCTTAGGTTTAAGTCTGTTATCCATCTTGAATTGATTTTTGTGACAGGTGAGAGGTGGGGATCCAGTTTCAATCTTCTGCATGTGGATATCCAGTTTTCCCAGCACTACTTATTGAAAAGAGATTCTTTTCCCCAGTGTATATTTTTGTCTGCTTTGTCAAAGATTAGATTACCATGTGCAGATGGTTTCATCTGTGGATTGTCAGTCCTGTTCCAAATGTCTATGTTTCCATGCTGTTTTAGTTACTATAACCTTGTAGTACAGCTTGAAGTCTGGTAGACTGATACCTCCCAGTTTGTTCTTTTTACTTAAGATTGCTTTGGCTATACAAGGTCTTCTCTGGTTCCATACAAAGCATAGAATTATTTTTTTCTAGATCTGTAAAGAATGATGATGGTACTTTGATAGGGATTGCATTAACTATGTAGATCACTTTAGGTAGTATGGACATTTTAACGATATTGATTCTACCAATCTATGAGCAAGGTAGATTTTTCCATCTGTTTACATCTTCTACAATTTTTCTTAGTGTTTCGTAGTTCTCCCTGTATGTGTCTCTCACATCTTCCATTAAATATATTCCTAGATATTTAGTTTTCTTTGAGGCTATTGTAAAAGGTATTGCATTTTTTATTTGAATTTTGGCTTGATTGTTATTGGTGTATATGAATTCCTCTGATTTGTGTGTATTGATTTTGTATCCTGAGACTTTACTGAATTCATTTATCAATTCTAGGAGTCTCTTGGTTGAATCCTTGGGGTTTTCTAGTTATAATATCTTATTATCGGCAAAGAGCGAGAGTTTGATCTCATCTGCCCCCATTTGGATGCCCTTAATTCCCCTCTCTTGTCTAATTGCTCTAGAAAGGACTTCCAGCACTATGTTGAATAGAAGTGAAGATAGTGGGGAATCTTGTCTGGTTCCAGTTCTAAGTGGGAATGGTTTCAGTTTTTCCCCATTCAGTATGATATTGGCCATGGGTTTATCATAAATTGATTTGATAATTTTAAGGTATGACCCATCTGTGCCTATTTTGTTAAGAGTTTTATCATAAAGGTGTGCTGGACTTTGTCAAATGCTTTTTCTGCATCTATTGAGAGAAATATGGTCTTTGTTTTTGCTTTTATTTATGAGGTGAATTGCATTTATAGATTTGCATATGTTGAACCAGCCTTGCATCCACGGAATAAAAACCACCTGGTCATGGTGAATTATTTTTTTGATATGCTGCTGAATTTGATTTGCTAAAATTTTGTTGAGGATTTTTGCATCTATATTCATGAGGGATATTGGTCTGTAGTTTTCTTTTTTTGTTGTATCCTTTCCTGGCTTTGGTATCAAGGTGATATTGTCTTCATAGAAGGAGTTAGGAAGGGTACCATCTTTCTAAATGTTGTGGAATAATTTCTGTAGTATAGGTATGAATTCTTCTTTGTATGTTTCATAAAACTCTGAAACGTAGCCATCTGGTCTGGGACTTTTCCGTTTTGGGAGGTTTTTAATTGTGTTCCAATTTCTGAGCTTGAGATTGGTCTATTCAGAAATTCTATTACCTCCTGGGTGAACTTGGGGAGGTTGTATGTTTACAGGAATTTGTCCATTTCCTCCTCATTATGTAGTTTTTATGTAAGTCTTTATAGTAATCAAAAATAATGTTTTGTATTTCCATGGTGTCTGTTTTGACCCCTCCTTTTTCATTTCTAACTGAGTTTATTAGAGTCCTTTCCCTTTGAATTCTTGTCAGTCTAGCAAGAGGGCTGTCACTTTTGTTTATCTTTTTGAAAAACCAGCTTTTGGTTTTGTTGATCTTCTATATAGTTTTCTTTTCTCAATTTCATTTAGTTCTGCTTTGATATTAGTTATTTCTTTTCTTCTACTAGGTTTGGAATTGATTTGCTCTTTCTTTTCCAATTCCTTGAGATTGTTTATTAGATTGTCAATTTTTGAGCTTTCTGTTTTTTGGATGTGGGCGTTTAATGCTATTAGCTTTCCTCTCAGGTTTGCTTTTGCTGTATCCCAGAGCTTTTGATAACTAGTGTCTCCATTATCATTTAGTTCGAAGAAACTCTTGATTTCCCTGTGTATTTCCTCCTTGACTCAATAGTTATTCAACAATAGATTGTTTAATTTCCCTGACTTTGTGAGGTGGTGAGTATTTCTGTTGAAATTGAACTCTAATTTTGTACCATTATGATCAGAGAAGATACACAGTATAATTTCTATTTTTTTCAATTTGTTGAGGTCTGATTTGTGGCCTAGTATGTGATCAATTTTGGAGAAAGTTCCATGGGCTGATGAGAAGAATGTATTTTCAGCTTTATTTGGGTGGAATGTTCTGTAGATGTCTGTTAGACCCTTTTGTTCTAGAGCTCTATTTAAGTCCATTATTTCTTTGCTTATTTTCTGTTTGGAAGATCCGTCCAGTTCATTCAGTGGGGCGTTGAAGTCCCATGCTACTATGGCATTATTGTTTATCATGCTATTTAGATCAGATAAGATTTGCTTTATGTAATTGGGCTCTCCTGAGTTGGGTGCATAAATATTAAGAATTGTTAATTCTTCTTGTTGGATCTTCCCTTTCACCATTATATAGTGGCCATCTTTGTCTGTTTTTACTTTTGCTATTTTAAAGCTTATGTTATCTGAAAATGGTATAGCTACCACTGCTTTCTTTTGACTTCCATTTGCCTGGATGATTGTTTTCCATCCCTTGATCTTGAGCCTGAAGGCATCTTTGTGGGTTACATACATTTCCTGTAGATAGCAGATACTGGGCTTGTGAATTTTTATCCACTCTGCCAGTCTATGTTTCTTCAGAGGACAGTTTAAGCCATTCATATTTCTTTAGAGAATTGAAATTTAAGGTATATTTTCATTCATATTGTTGGGTGAAATCCTGTTGCTTCATTTTACTCCTTGAGCCATCATGAAGTCCAAGTCTAACCTTTGACTCTTGAATGATTTTACTTTGAAGAGTGCCTATTGCGCTGTTTGGTGTGTAATGCAGGTCTGAGTACTTCCTGTAGGGCCAGTCTGGTCTTTGCAAATTCCATCAGTGATTGCTTGTCTGGGAAGGACGTCATTTCGCCCTCATAGATGAAACTTAATTTTGCCAGATAAAGAATTCTAGATTGGGCATTATTCTGTTTTAGAAGATTAAGGAAAGGCACCCAATGCCTTCTGGCTTGCAAAGTTTCAGTTGAGAAATCTGAAGTTAGTCTAATAGGTTTTCCTTTGTAGTTTATTTGTTGCTTTTGCCTCACTGCTCAGAGAATTGCTTCTTTCTTGTTTACTTTGGTCAGCCTAATAACTACATGACATGGTGATTGCCTTTTCACATTGAGTCTCCCAGGAGTTCTGTGTGCTTCTTGTATCTGGATGTCTAGATTTCTGGCCAGGCCAGGCGTATTTTCCTCCAGTATTCCATGAAATAAGATTGCCAGCCCTTGTGTATTTTCTTCTTCTCCCTCTGGGATGCCAATGATTCTTATATTTGGCATTTTATGTAATCACACATTTCTTCTATGTTTTTGTCTTGTCTCTTGTTTCTGTGTTCTTTTTCTTCATCTGATTTGTTTAGCACATAGACATTATCTTCAAGTGCTGAGATTCTTTCCTCCGTGTGATCCATTCTACTCTTGAGGCTTTCCACTATTTTGAAGTTCCTTGAATGCTTCCATCATTGCCAAGATTTCTGTTTGGTTTTTCCGTAGTATTTCAATTTCTTTAGAGAATTTTTCATTCATTTCCTGAACTGTTCTTGTGGTTTCTTTATGTTGGGATTCTATTTTCTCTTCAATTCCATTGAGTGAAAACAATCCATATTCAGAATGCTTCCTCTGTCAGTTTAATCATATCATGTAAGTTGGTATCTATTGATGGAGATAGACTATTTTCTTTTGGAGGTGATTTTCTCTTTGATCTTTCATGTTTCCTGTGTTCTTTTGCTGATTCTTTTTCATCAGGCTACTTTGTCAAGGACTAGGGGTGCTGGGACTGGTTTATGGACTTAATTCTGGGTCCCCAAAGGGACATTCCTTGACAATGCTGGAGAGATGAGCTCTGGTCCTGTATTGTCTTAGAGGTGTTTTAGCCTGTTGGGTTATTTTTGACCTGTTGTCTTCATCTCCTGCTGAAGGAGATTAGTGAGTTTCAATCCTTTACTTAGACTCCCAGGAGTTGGATCACTCCTGTGTGTGTGTGGTGTGTGTGTGTGTGTGTGTGTCTCCACTGCTAACCACTAGTTTGAGGTGGAAGATACTGTGTTGGGCTATGAGGTTACCCTCTCTTTTGTTGCTTGTAGTTTGCATGGAGGAGTTGGTTATCAAGGCATTCCAATACCTTTGTATTGAGCCCTGAACCCCCAAATGGGTATACAGGTGCCTCAGTCTTTGGAGAATGTCATGCCACTCCCAAGGGTTGCTTGAGCCCTGTTACCACTTTAGGTGGGGTGAGAAGAGCAACAGGTACTGGGGAGCCTAAGAGTGTATACTTCAGAGCTGGCTTGATCTGCAGTTATGGGAGAGCTACTAATATGTTATTCAGGGCTTTTTCGCCACTCTTGTAAAGCAGCTCCTGATGCAGGGCGTCAATCGGTGCAATTGCTAAGGACTCTGGTCAAGATTTTCCTTCCCAAACCGCAAGCCCCTAAGCTGGTAACAGCCTGGGCGCCAAGGGCAAGCCCTTGTGTTATGATATTATCTTATGATCAAAACCAACCCGCTGGACCAACTCAGCAATCTGTCCCCTTTTGCTTAGTTTCAAAGTGCCACAGATTCGAGCCAGGCACACAGGGAAAGCGACTTTTCTCCTTTCTCCCTGCCTTCAAGGGCTGAGTCTGCACTGAAGGGCCCGGGGAGGGGCGTTAGCTGAGACTGCCACAAGTCCCAGCCCAGAAAACATCATCTCTCATTTCTCCCCTCCTCCAAGGGCGGGTTCTGCCCTGCCAGAGGGGAAGATAACTTGCGGTACTGGGGGATGGGCACTTCCTGGGGCCACTGGGCATCTCAGCCCAGGAAGTGGCTACTCTCCTTACTCCGCCCCTCCAAGGGCGGGGTTTGTCTAGTTGATGTGAAGTACACACCGCAGGGCTGCTGGAGAAGCCCTGTACAAGGCCACTGAGGGTCTCAGACCAGAAAGTGGCCTGCCTCGCTACTGCGCCCTTCCAGAGCAGGGGTCAGTCCCTTCGGAGGGAAATACCAGTGGCCTGGTCACAGCCAAGGGCTGCTGGCCACCGAGGCGGGTCTCAGCCCGGAGAGCGGCTTCCTTCGCTACTCCGCCCTTCCAAGGATGGGGTCTGTCCCTTTGGCAGGAGGCACCGGCGACTGAGTCACAGCAAAGAGGCAGCCGGGGTCTCGGCTCGAAAAGTGACCTCCTTCGTTACTACGCCCTTCTAGGGCCGGGGTCTGTCCCTTTGGCGCAAAGCTCCCCAGCGTAAATAATACACTTTTAAATAGCATGTGGGTCAAGGAAGATCTCAAGATAAATAAAAAATATTTTAAACTAAGCAAAAATGGAAATAAAATATCAAATTTTGTGAAATTCAGAGAAAGCAGTGCTCAGGAAATTTATAGCACTGGATGCATATATTACAAAATAAGAAAGATCTAAAATCAGTAACCTAGTCATCTACCTTATGAAGCTAGTAGAAGAAGAAATTAAATCTAATGTAAGCAAAGGAAAATAAATAATAAAAATCAGAGCAGAAAGCAATGAAATTGAAAAGCCCCAAATCAGTAGGGAAAATTACTGAAACCAAAAGCTCGTTCTTTGGAAAGATGGATAAAGTTGGTAAGCCTCTAACCAGGCTAAGGAAAAAAAAGAAAAAAGAAGGAGGACATAAATTACTAATGTCAGAAATGAATGAGGTTAATAAAGGTTAATAAAGAATGTTTGAACAATATTATGAACATTATGAACTCTATGCCTGCAGACTTGATAGCCTAGATATTATGGATCAATTGGCTGATGGACACAATTAACCAAATCTCATACAAAAATAAAGAGACAATCTGAATAGGCCTACATCTATTTTTAAAATTGAATCAATAATTAATAACCTTCCAAAAGAGAGAACCAGGCCCAGATAGGTTCAAGGGCAAATTCTACCAGATAGTTAAGAAAAAAATTATATCAATTCACTACAATCTCTTCCAAAATATAGAAACAGAGATGGCCAGGTGCGGTGGCTCACAGCTGTAATCCCTGCACTCTGGGAGGCTGAGGCAGGAGGATCACTTGAGCTCAGGAGTTCAAGACCAGCCTGAGTAAGAGTGAGACCCCATCTCTACTAAAAATAGAAAAATTAGCTGGGCCTAGTGGCGCATGCCTACAGTCCCAGCTACTCAGGAGGCTGAGGCAGGGGGATTACTTGAGCCCAGGTGTTTGAGGTTGCTGTGAGCTAAGCTGATGCCACAGCACTGTAGCCCACGCAACAGAGTGAGACTCTTATCTCAAAAAAAAAAAAAAAAAAAAAAAAAGATAGAAGCAGAGGAAGTACTTACTCACTTTTTTTTTGCAGGTAGCATTATCCTAAAAAGAAACCCAATAAAGACTTTATGATAAAAGACAGCTATGGATCAATATCTGTCATGAATATACATGCAAAAATCCTCAACCAAATATTAGCAGATTGAATCCAATAATGTGTAAAATTAATCATACACTGTAACCAAGTGGGATTTATTCCTGGTATGCAAGATTGGTTCAATGTTTAAAAAATCAAATAATCTAATCCATCACATCAAGAGGCTAAAGAAGAAAAGTCACATGACATTATCCACAGATGCAAAAAAATAATTATTTGACAAAAATCCACCAGCCATTCATGAGCTACCACACCTGGCCCAAAGAGAGAATTTTGAAAGCATCCAGAGAAAAATTACTTGTTACATGCGAGGGAATTCCACAATCAGTTGATTGTTCAGCAGAAATCCTGAAGACCAGAAGGGAGTGAGATTGTGTATTTAAAGTGCTGGAAAAACAATTCACAATTGCAAAGATGTGGAAACAACCCAAGTGCCCATCAATATATGAGTGGATTAATAAAATGTGGAATATGTATACCATGGAGTACTACTCAGCTTTAAGAAACAATGGTGATATAGCACCTCTTGTATTTTCTTGGAAAGAATTGGAACCTATTCTACTAAATGAAGTATCTCAAGAATGGAAAAATAAGCACCACATGTACTCACCATCAAATTGGTTTCACTGATCATCACCTAAGAGCACATTTAGGAATAACATTGATCGGGTGTCGGGCAGATGTGGGTGGGGGAGGGGATGAGTGTATACCTACATAATGAGTGCGATGCGTACTGTTTAGGGGATGGACACATTTGAAGCTCTGACTTGGGGCGGGGGGTGGGGAGGCAAGGGCAATAAACGTAACCTAAACCTTTGTACCCCCACAATATGCTGAAATAAGAATAAAAGAAAAAACTAAAAATAAATAAATAAAATAAAGTGCTGGGAAAAAACCCTACCAATCTAATATACTGTACCTGGCAAAACTGTCCTTCAGACATGAAAGAGTGATAAAGACATTCCCAGACAAACAAAAAACAGAAGCTGTGGTAATTTAATCACTACTAGACCTATCTTACAAGAAATGCTAAAGGGAGTCCTTCAGGTTGAACCAAAGGACCCTAACAGCAACATGAAAGCACATGAAGATACAAAGCTCACTGGTAAAGGTAAATATACAGGCAAATGCAGAATGCTTTAATTCTGTAACGATAGTGCATAAATCATTGTTTATGCTGGTAGAAGAGTTAAAAGACAAAAGTACCAATATAATTATAAAATTTTATAAAATTATGTTATTGTATACACCTTATAAAAATATGTAATTTGTGACATCAATTCATAAAATGTGTTGGATAAATAAATTGTGCTGTTGAAGTTAAGTTGTTATCAACATAAAATAGATTCTTGTAACTATGTTTTATGTCAACCCCATGGTAATCATAAAGAAAATACTTATAGAAGGTACATGAAAGAAAAAGAGAAAGAAATGAAAACATGCCACTATGAAGAATCAATGAAGCACAAAGGAAGATAGACGGGAGAAGAGAGACAAAAAACCTGTAAGACAGATGAAAAACAATGAACAAAATGGCAATAATAAGTCCATCCCTATCAACCATAACTTTGAATATAGTAGATTAAACTCCCCAATTAAAATATATAGAGTGATTAAATGGATAGTAAAAAGACCCAATTATACACTATTTATAAGAGACTCACTTTAGTTTTAAATACACACATATGCAGAAAGTGAAAGGATGAAGTAAAGTATTTCGGGCAACTGGTAACCAAAAGAGAACAGGGGTGGCCATATTTATATCAGATAAAATAGCCTTAAATAAAAAATTGACAACAGAAATGAAACAGAACATCATATAATGATAAAAGGGTTAATTTACCAAGAAGATATAATAATTTAAATACCTATGCACCCAATATCAGAGCATCAAGAATGAATCATGAAGAAATGGAAAAATCTGAACAGAACTATAACTGGTAAGGGGATTGAATTAATACTCAAAAACCTAACAAAGAAGAGCCCAGGTCCAGATGATATTTACTGGTAAATTCTAGCAAACATTTAAAGAAGAATTAATTTTAATCTTTCTCAAACTCTCCCACAAATTCAAAGAGCGGGGAACGCTTTCAAACTCATTCTGTGACTCTAATATTGTCCTGATGCCAAAACCAAAGACTCTACAAGAAAAGTAAACTACAAGCCAATATCCCTAACAAAATATTAGCAAACCAAATGCACATTGAAAAGATCCTACACCACTATCAAGTGGCATTTACTCCTGGGATGCAAGGATGATACAACATATACAAATTAATCAATATCATATACCGCATTAACAAAATGAAGGATAAAAATTACACGATTATTTTAATAGATGGAGAAATGTACTTATCAAAATTCAACACTCTTTCATAAAAAATTCAACAAATTAGGAATAGAAGAAAATTATCTCAACATAATAAAGGCTATATATTAATATAAAAAGCCTACAGCTAACATCATAGTCAATGGTGAAAAACTGAAAGCTTTTCCTCCAAGATTAGGATGTCCACCCTTGCCACTTCTATTCAACAGAGTATTGGAAGTCCTATCCAGAGCTATTATGCAAGACAAAGATATAAAAGGCATGTAAATCAGAAAGGAAGTAGTAAAATTACTTCTGTTTGCAGATGACATGATATTATACATAGAAAATGCTAAAGTTTCCACATACAGAAAAGGTTAGAACTAATGAACTAATTTAGTAAAGTTGCACAATAGAAAATCAACATACAAAAATCACTAACAATGAATATACTGAAAAGGAAATTAAGAAAATCCTATTTACAATAGAAACAAAAAGAATAAAACAAGAATAAATATAATCAAAGAGGCAAAAGATTTATACACCAAAAACTATAAGCCATTGATGAAAGAAATTAATAAAGACAAAAACAAGTGGAAAGACATCTAGTGCTCATGGATTGAAAGATTTAATGTTGTTAATATATCCATAGTTCTAAAGCAATCTGCAAATTCAATGCAATTCCTATCAAAATCCCAATGGCTTTATTTTTTACAGAAGTAGGAAAAATTTATGGAGCCACATAAGAACCCAGATAGCCAAAACAAAGAACAAAGCTGGAGTTGTCACACTTCCTGATTTTAAAACATGTTATAAAGGTACAATAATTTAGAAAGTATAGAACGAGCATACAGACAGAAACACAGACCAATGGAACAGATTAGAGAGCCTAGCAGTAAACCCATGCATATATGGTCAACTGATCTTCGACATGGTGCCAAGAATACACAATGGGGAATGAATAGTCTCGTCAGTGAATGTTTTTGGGAAAACTGGATAGCCACATGTGTAAGAATGAAATTGGACCCTTGTACACCATACACAAAAAAGAAACTCAGAATGGATTAATAACTTAAATGTAAAATTTTAAACTGTGATACTCCTAGAAGAAAACATAAGGGAAAATCTTCAGGACATTAGTTTTAGTAATGATTTCTTGGCTATGATACCAAAAGCACAAGTAAAAAAAAGCAAATATTGACAAGTGGTAACATATCAAACTAAAAAGTTGCATAATAACACTAACCAAAAAAAAAAAAAAAAAAAGAGTGAAAAGGCAATCAATGAAATTGGAAAACATATTTCCAAAATACATATCTGATGAGGGGTTAACATGTAAAGAACTCATACAACTCAATAGCAAAAAAACCAAATGAATAGGTTTCCAAATGGGGAAAGGACTTAAATAGGCATTTCTCTAAAAAGACATGTAATACAAATGGCCAACAAGTGTATGAAAAGATGCTCAACATTAGTTATCATCAGGGAAATGAAAATCAAAACCACAATAACACATCACTTCATACCTGTTAGGATAGCCATTATCAAAAAATTTTAAAGTTAAAAAAGCAAGGAATTGGAGAAATTGGAACTCTTGTGCACTATCGATGAGAATGTAAAATGGAACAGCTGCTACGAAAAATAGTATAGAGCTTCCTCAAAAAATTAAAAATAGAATTATTCATATGATCTGTTAATCCCACCTCTGGATATTTATCTAAAGATATAAAAACCAGTATCTCAAAGAGATATTTGCACACTCATGTTCAGTGCACAGTGGCCAAGGTGTGCAAGCAGCCAAATGTCCAGCAACAGTGAATGGATAAAGAAAATGTGGCAGGAGCTGAGGATGGCAGAACAACACGAGGTAAGGGGCCTGGATCACTGTGTCCCCCCCCCCCACAAAGCTCTGTCACCCCATTCAGGACCCTTGAATTGAACAGTGACACACTGGACCCACAGAAAATCCTTGGAAGTGTAAGACCCTGCCCATTCCAGTCGATTTCTCTCTAATTCTTATACTTGAAATTTAGGTGGTCTTGGTTAAGACCTTTGGGGAGCCCTTCATTCCTGTGGCCCTGCGTGCCAGCACTGAGCAAACACAGGGAGAGAGGGACCTCAGAGGAGGCCAGTCCCTGGGCTATGAGCTCTTTCCACCTCCCCAAGGCAATCCATAAGTAATGTCACTCTCTATTTGCGGAGCAAAGTGAGGGCCATAGTTTCCTAGATTATGAGTGGCCTCTCCTCCCTCACCCCAACATGTGCTCCGCCCTGGTTACCTGGCACTTGTTTGTGTTAGTGACAGAACAATCTTTAGGGCCTCCTGAGGTCAGTTGTGGCCCACAGGCTGCTGGCAAGCGGAGGCAGAGCTGCGGAGCCCTTCGGAGCCACAAAGGGCCTGCTGCCCGCACCCGAAATATCTCCACAGCTGGTCTTGGGCCAGCTGTGGGCTGTTCTGATGGTGATGTTCAAAAGCCTGGGGCAAGTGCCAGGAGCACTGCGGTTCTCCGGGCAGGTGTTGGTGTGCACTGCTCTGGTGGCCTTTATAGTGAGGAGAGGTATCTCAGGAAGACGAGGGGAAGAGCCGGCCAAAAGGGGTTCAGCCTGCAATAAGGTGGACCCACAAGCCCAAGCCAAGACTGGGCCAATGCCAAAGGCCAACGCTGGCCCTCCATCGACCATGGTGGAGGACAGTCTTCTATGGCTCAAACCCTCTGCTTGGCAGCTCTAAATGGAACGAGCACATATTCCTTACAGGACATGGCTGACTTGCTTAACGAAGGAGAGAAAAGCCAGCCTCCTGAATTTCCCCATGTGCTGGACACACAACATGTCTCAGTCACTTCACAGCACAATGGAGATCTCCAGAAGAGGACCGTGGCGGGTTTGGATGACTACAGGGACCTTCAGCAGCAGTGTGAAGAACGGTCCCAGCAAGTCCAGGACCAAGGGAAGAAGGGAAGGCTGGAGAGCGCAAAGGCAGTAATGATCCAGGCCGAGAGTGGTCAAGTAAGGCAACGGTCATCCCTGGCCCACACCCTGCTCAGCCCCCTGCAGCTTCCCAGCCCTGTGAGTGACCATCCAGAGGATGTAGATGTGGAGATGGAGGGAAACAAGGAAGCAGGACAGTCTGATCACCCACTGTCTCCACCGAAGTCCCTCTGAACAGTTTCAGTGACGATGGTGACTTAACTGCATGCTTGGAAAGTCCTGAAGAGGAGATTGGAGACGTAGCCAGACAACTGTGCGAAGAAACCTGAAGGAGGGAAGAGCTGGAAGAACAAATTGAAACCCTGCAAGCCCAGGAGGCCTCTCTGCAGGAGACAGTGCGCAGCTGGACAGGGAGCTCCAGGAGCTCGAGCTGAGGCTGCAAATACCAGCTGCTTTGGGGTAAGAACATGGGATGGGACCTGAGAGGAAATTGATGGAGGAGGAAGTCCACTGCTCAGAGATGGAGAAGAGACTCGCCACTGTGTCAATAATGATAAACCTCGCTCGGCAGACAAAACACATCTACAAGAAGATGGCTGAGAACCTGGCCCAGGAATTGAAGACAGCCACTTCCTTTTATCAGAGGGACATCCTCTTCCATGAGTGTAGAATGCAGGACAGCTTGATGGCCGCTATGTCCACTCAGTGTGATGTCAAGTTGCTCAGGGGAGAAAACAACTATGACAGGCAGAAGCTGGCTGCCCGCGAGGCCACGTGCCAGCCTTTCCTTAGTGGCCCTTTTGCTGCTGGGGCTCCACCCACAGCCCACAGGGGCCTGGAGGTGCCAGGGAGACCGTGGGCCGTCAGCTCCCCCAGGAGCAAGGAGGGTCGCCCCCTGTGAGCACTCAAGGGTCCAGGGCGACCTTCTGGTTTGATTGTGCTTCCCCTGCAGCTGGGTCCTGCAGGCCACAGCTTCAGCAGAACATCAGCCGGTGCTTCTGCCTCTGGGGGAACCTTTCATCGAACTCTTTTTAGTTAAGTTCCTTAATTCATATTGAAATTATTTTTAATAAAGTTTGATAGCATCATAATTGTAAGGTAGTATTTCTCAAATATAGACTGTTTAATATAATTCCTATGCATACTGCATTTCCACATGTCTGGACCCTGTAGAAGTACATGGTATAAGTATTGTGTTTTGATTTAGATAAAGGGCCCTGCTTAAGTAAACATCGGTGAAGGTTGAAATGGAGAGGGCCATTTAAAGCAAGTCCATTTCTGTGTGCTCTGAGTGGTTATTAGAAAACAGTACAAGTACATTTGCCTGAATAAACTTTGATTTTTAATAACAGTGCAAATATAGAGACACGCAAGCCCCACCACCACACCATTCTAAGTTCATTGTATTTTTAATAGTTTGGCCCTAACCTTCATAGATTAATACAGGGAGATTGATATTTTGCAAGCATTGTTTCTTGTTTTGCAATTTTTTAAGCACATTTTGTTATTTTGTTTAGTACAGCACTTGTTCTTTATGTATGTTGAAATGATATGCAGTCAAAAACAGTTTTCCCTTGATGTCGAATACATAAAACTCACTCTCAGTCATACTCATGTACACACACATACATGCAAACACCACAGTGTAGACA
This sequence comes from Eulemur rufifrons, assembly GCF_041146395.1. Taxonomy (NCBI): domain Eukaryota; kingdom Metazoa; phylum Chordata; class Mammalia; order Primates; family Lemuridae; genus Eulemur; species Eulemur rufifrons. The sequence continues at coordinate 197,603,952 of NC_090989.1, read as the reverse complement.
CATACATGTTCTGTCAGTACCTGGGGAAATTGTAAAAATAAAGATAGCTGCAAATATTGAAATAATTTTTTAAAAGAAATAAAATGAGAATGAAAAGGTCCTGCACACTCAATTTGTACATACGCCAAAGACTCCTATATTATCTATACACTAAAGGACGGTGGCCTCAGGGACAGGACAGGAACTCAACAGGACACTCTGCTCCCCACGTGTGCAGATGCAGAGACTGTGGTGATAGCCCAGATCCCTCCTGGGGGCAGGGCAAAGGGCAAGGTCGCGGGGTGGCAAGGGGAGCAGACCTAGCCATGGGGCATCTGCCCCCATCCCAGGCCTGAAGGGAGCAGGAAGGGGCTGGTGTCATCTGAGCCCAGGACGCAGCTGTCCAGGGTTGTGAAACTCTGCCCCTGCCTTCACTCCTGCCGTACCCCCCTTCACTGCTGGGGCACCGGTCACCAGCACCCAGTGGGCCCAGGGTATGCAGAGGAGATGACTCAGCTTCCTGGGCCAGAGCAGGCTGAAAAAAAGGACAGGCCACTGTGGAGCCTGGGCGGCACCTGTGGCTCTATGGAGCGGAAGTGTGGGTGCTGCTATGTCCCCTTGCATCTCTAGCATCTCTGGGTATCTATCTTTGAGCTTCTGCCATATCTTCAGTATGGTGGCAAGTGCTTGGAAGGTGGCAATGGCAGAACAGCTCAAGGAGATCAGAGGACCACAGAGCTCACATCCTGGAGAGGGGTGGGTGGACAGTCAGGGCCCAGGGACGTGTAAGGGTAACATGCACTCTGCATACCCTTAGGACAGGGCCAAGGGTAGCCGGGGCACCTGCAGACCATGACAAGAGAGAACACGTCAGCTGAGACTCCACAGTTCAGTGCCTTGTAAAAGGAAGCCTATATCACCTGGGCCAGGACCGCTGCCAAGAGCAGCTCCCTATTCACGGGCTAAATAGAGTAGACTGTGATCAGGGTGCAGCCTCACAAGATAAACATGTGAGAGTCTGTCCTGACAAGGTGGCCCTGAGAATTGGATTACGAGTTGCTACAAATCTTCCCTGCAGGGAAATGTTTCCCTCAGTCAGTCTTACTAGGTTCACACTGCAGTTCAAGGAATGTTCTAGTTTCAAGGAACCCAGATCATTAAAACAGCACACGAAGCTCCTGCTACTCGGAGAGGTATTTTGAGCCGGGAAATTCTCATCCGCTAGCAATTAGAAGTTTGCTTCCTGACAGTTGGGGAAGAACAAAAAAAGAAGCATCAAACCCAGATTTTCCAAAATGTAATAGAAAATATATATAAAAATCAATAATGTATGTTTAAGAGATAGTTTCTTCTTACACTTGTGAGAATATTAAGACAAAGCTGATTTTAATAGGAAAATTATATTTGTAAGTAAAGCAGAAAATCAAATATATTTGCATTCCATTAAAGAAAGTTTCCTGAAACTATCACGGCACTGGAATATAAACATGATGACAAGAAATCAAAAATAGCAGCTGTGTGACGCAGGCAGCAGCAGGGGCAGTGGGAGAGGGGATCTTCGTGGCTGCTGTTAGAGGACGCTCACCTCCCTCCTCCCTCTGAGTCCCTGCCCTCCCTCCGAGGGGCAGCCATCCTGGCCTCCTGCCCTTTGTCCCTATCCTGGGAGGCCTCGGCACCTATTCACAGCCCTTTCTTCCCACTTCTGCATCTTGTTGAGGCCTTCACTCTCCACAGGTCTCACCAACACCTGGACTCTCTGCCCTAGTTTCCTCGTCTCTAAGGACCTGTTCTCAACTCCACACCCAGATCTAGGGTCCTTCCCTGAACTCTTATCATCAAGATCTGTTGTGTCTCCAACATGAATTCAAGTAGCCCACTCTAACCATAGCCTTTCCTCCCACCCCAGGAGCTCATGTAGCCTGGCTGCAGCCACTGTTCACTCTCATCAGGGCCCACCATACATTGCTTGTGACTATTGATATGTGTTTATCCATCATCCATCCATCTCTCCATCCATTATCCATCCATCTCTCCATCCATCTCTCCATAATCCATCCATCCATCCATCTATCCATCCATCTCTCCATCCATCATCCATCCATCTGTCCATCCATCATTCATCCATCCATCCATCTCTCCATCCTTCATCCATCCATCTATCCATCCATCATCCATCCATCCATCCATCTATCCATCCATCTCTCCATCCATTATCCATCCATCATCCATCCATCTATCCAGTCCCTCTGGAGTTCATTTTATTAAGTACCTTAAATCTGTAGTCCTTATAGATAAATTCAACTTCCTCACCCCATTCTCAACTCCATTGTAGTTATTTTGCTGAACATCAACTGTGGAAGAAACCAACTATGCCTTTGTGTCTGCCTACACTTTATCATCATATATTGGAGATACCTAGCCCAACACTGCCTAGCTATCCTACCATGTTGCTCAAATAAGTTCATTCTCCCACTTCCTTGTCATTCATTTTTCTCTTTTTTTCACTGCTTTGTGTCCCCATCCCATCCCCAGTGTCAGCAGATAAACTTGCATCACAGCTTATTAGAAAATAAAAACCATTAGACAGGAGTTATTTCAACACTTCCAGTGGGGGTTGGGGGGCTGTGGGTGGGAAAAAACAAAGCACTCAATATGCTTTTTCCTATTCTCTCACTCAGCAATGACAATAAACACAGAAGACTTCTGTGACCCCCAAGTATGTGGGGATTTCTCCCCACCAGCACATAAGCAATCAATTCTGCAGCAGCTGGGTGTCCTCCAATTCACTATTTACCTGGAGATAGCATCAAATCCCACAGGTTGGGGGCTCAGTCTCTAAGACTGCCCACCCCTCTGCAAGGCACCAGTCGAAAGTCCAGCCCCCTGGAACTTCTAACCAAGTGGCTTCAAGTTGGGAATCCCAAAAAGCCAAAGTCACTCTCTTGACAAGGTAACCAGCCAAGTCTTCCTGAAGGGGGGCACTGCCAGCACAGGGGGACTGCTGTAGAATCCTGTGGTGCCTGGTCCCCTCTCTGCAGCTCCACGCGCTCTCTCCCCCTTCTCTGCTCTCCACCCAGCACCTGCCAATCATTCTGCCGTCCCCAGGGAGCCATTGATTCCCATGACAAGTTTATGGTCCAGTTACACCAGCTGTCCCTCTCTGGCCATGTGCACAATTTCTCCCTGTCCCTGTGACAAGGGCCTCTAATCATTCTCTCTTTCCCCTGCCCAGTGTCAGCCACAAATCCAGGCAGGCTCATTAAAGTGTCCACCTGTCCAGGAGCACTTTGTTAGGAGGATTCATTGGCCGCCAGGCCTCACTGCTGCCCCCACCTGGACAGGTGGCTGACCCTGCGGAGGCGCCTTCTGCCGGAGCAACTTAAACCTCAGGAAACTGGGGTGGCTAGAGAGGCCTGAGCCCTGCTGGAGCTCTGAAAGCTGGAGAAAGGGAGAGAAACAGAGAGGACCAGAGGAGAGTGCCCCTGCCCAGCAGGTGTCCTTGAGTCCTCTTCTCTTCTGCTGGACTTCAGCTCCATCCCGGCCCAGCTATCAGGGATGTGCCCCCCAGCCATGCCTCAAAGTTGAGAAAAAAGCTCCTTTGAATTTCAAAAGAAGATTGCTGTGTATAGAGCTAGTGCTCCCTTCTGCAGAATACACAGCACTTTCAAGACAATTTCACTGAATCAGTGAGAAAAATTCCCTGCCCTGGGACCTTGGATTTTCAGAGAGGGCAGAAACGGAGTCCATGTCTTGGTGATTTCAAGTCTTTACAACAAATGGGTAAGATTAATTTCTTACAATATACCTAGCTTCTGTGTGCCTTGGTTTCCTCATTAAATAATAACAATAATTTATTTTTTTACCTGATGCATAAACTTGTTAGTGAAATAATAGAAGTGAAAGAGTCTAATAAATTCCCTAAAACCTTCATTCTCAGCCCAAAAAATATTTAGAAAAAGAAAAAGAGCTACATTGGTTCCCAAGAAGGTTTCAGCATCATCATTCTCACATTTGCCTCACTGTGATCCTGCAGAAGTTGGGTGGGTTAGTGTGGAGAAAAAAGTACCTGGTATTAGAATCGCTGATAGAAGTAACCGGTTCCCCAGCAGCCTTCAAGCCACGGAGGACCTGCTGGCTGGAGTAAGTCCTTGCTGAGCTTCGTATCTTCCTATTCATTGGAAACCCCAAAGAACCTCACAGAGGGCCCAGTGATGAGTAATAATTATAATCAGAGTAATCATCCCGAGTAACAGCCATCTATTGAGTACTGTGGGCCTGCCTTTGTTCTAGTTGCTTACTTGCATTATTTCAAACTATTTTCACAAAAATGGGGGAAACGATTATAATTAGAAAAAACTGAGGTTGGGGAATTGAGGCAAATTGCCTCAGGTTACACATATAACAAAATAAGAGTTTGACCGCTGGAAGTCTGATTTTGACCCTTGCTAATAACCATTTCATTTTACTATATTTTACAACAGAGACATTTTGAGAAGCAAAATGAAAACTGAAAAAAAAAAAAAAATGGAGATGTGACTATATTCTACTGGGAAAGCCAAATTTTGAAATTAGGTTCAGCTTAATTTTTTGACCTGCCATGATCTAAGGAGGCTTCAGACTTAACAATAGTTCCCATCAACCCCATTCATCTCTTGTCCCCAAAGTAGAGCTTGTCAGCACCTGTTGTCTCACACACCTTCATCCACTTATTGCTCCTATCTCCACCCCTGCTCCTTCCATACTTGCTGCCGTTCCTGTGTGTTCCCTAACGTAATCTGTCCGTCATCACAGTAGCATACACCAGAGGAGGCCGGCTCAATCCTGGCTCACACTGCCACTTCCAAGTGCTGGGGCTCAGAAATCAATACCCACAGTCAGGTGCTGTGACACGCTGAACTGAAGCCGAAGCCCCAAGGTCTCCCTGAGTGCAGCCCCATCTCTCCCAAAGCACAGGACACTGTTCTCTGAAGTTCCTTTATCTGGGGTGTGGAACCTGAGGCCTCAAAAGCCACCCTCCAGATACCCAAGTGCAGCCCCTCAACGGAATCCAAACTTCACAGAACCAATCCCTTTATTAAAAGGATTTGTTCTTTAAAATTTGGATTCAGTCTAAAGGCCACACTCAAGGATCCAGAAGGCCACATGTGGCCCCAAGGCCACCGGTTCTCACCAAGAAGAACAATTGTTTTACTTTTCTTCCCCTCCCTGTTATCACATTATCTATTGCAGAAAAGAAAAACACAAATGTAAAAAACACACCTGAACAGACACTTCCAAACAGTAATGTCTGTCTCTCGGATCACATTCCAAAGAGAACTATGTAAAAGCTCATGTCTGCTCCCTGAGCCATTCATTCTCCCTGGTGATCCTTTATTGCCCCTCAGCAGAATTCCTCCCCCACCCCACAACCTGTTTTGCCAGGATCCAAGCCCCGTTCTTTTTGTAATTGTAACAGAGTAGTGGCCCCTCCTCCCATAGATGTGAAGGTAATGTTTACAGGACAATATGTAACAGAAGAAATGGCTTGAAAAAAATGACAAAATGTTTTGTCTCTTTAAAACATCCCGACTCCTTTCGGAGATCTAGGACCTGCATCCCTGCCTCAGGCTGGTGGTTGAAAGGGGTAGGGGTAGGGGAATATCTTTTTTTTTTTTTTTTCAATTAAAAAAAAATTATTGTCAACAAAGGTGATTTATACAACAGGAAAACAGGTGAAAGGAGAGCGGGACTGAATGGAGCGCCCAGGAGAGCTGCTTGGGCCCTCTGCAGGGATGGGCGGGAAGAGATAATCAAGGCCTCCTGGATCAGGAGCTTGAACAACAAGTGGGGGGTGGGAGGTGTCCCCGGAGGTGGTGGGACTCACTTCAAACCCCGTTATGGCCACCTCTCGTGCAAGGCACTGTGCCAGGGGAGACTGGGGGGGTGGTGCTGAGAGGACGGGAGGAGGCTGCATGGGCAGAGAGGTCTGGGTCAGGAAGGATGCCGGCAGCCTAAGCCACCCCTGCCAGCCTCAGCTGCCCTCAGGCCTGGCCCGGGTAGACAGTTTCCAGTGCCCCTAGGTCCCAGTGGATGCTGCCCCACCCCCACTCTGCCCTGGCACCTGGTCTTACCCTCCCCGCCAGGTGGCCAGGCTGGGCAGCTGTGAGTTATAAGCCAAAGGACAATGCTGTCTCTTCCCCCACTTCCTCTCTCCCCCCACCCCAGGAAAGCAAGAATTTACACCCCACTCCCCGCCTTTGGCTCCCCCCCTACAGTGGGGTTGGATTCCGACAGAACTGCAGGCCTTCTGGGGTGTCACCTGCTCCCACACCCTTGGTGCCCTGAGGGTGCCTGGACCAGTCTTGCAGGAGGCCAACCGCTGGGGGCTCCTCCATCCGCAGGTGGATAACCCGGAGATGCAGTGTCCCACCGAGCCCGGAGGAGGAGCTGGCTGGAGCAGGCCTCCTTCTGCCACCTCCTCCCACACTTGCTGTCTGTGTGGGAGAAAACTGCAGGAGGAAGCCGGGAGGGACGCTGCCCTCAGTGAAGTGTCGGACCTCGGCTGCTGCTGCGACAGTCTCTGTGGGTGAGGCGGGCAACGGGGTTCTGGGTCAGGGTCCAGGTTTTTGGTGACAGGTCTGCCTCTTTTCTTCCTGACTGGCTCTTCCCCAGGGAGCTCCTTCCACCTCTGACCACTGGGCCTATTTCCTGGCTCTGTAGCAGAGGCAGCAGGAAGCTCGAGGGGGTGAAGTCCCCTGGGACGGCTCCTTGTAGGAGGGATGGGTTGTCCTATGGGTTGTCCTCGGGGTCCTGGAGAACCGATGATCTCCGGGGGCGCTCCGGCAGGGTCTGGGTTGGACTCTGGGTCCGGCTCAACACCCCGGCCTGAGCTGGGTGGGGACCGCTGCTCGGCTCTGACATCCTGCAGAAGGGCCACCCACTCGCTCCAGGACTCCAGGATGTTGCTCTTTTCCGAAGGGCTCAGATCCAGGGTGCGAGGATGCTAGTCCAAGATGCGCAAGCGAGCGTGGCCTCGGGACAGATCTCAGTGCCGCACACCAGGCACTGAGCCCGCCCGCCCGCTGTGCCCGGGCTGTTGCCTCCCCTCCCCCCTCCCCGCCCACCTCCCCGGAACTCCTGCTCCCAAGACACTTGCTGCTCAGGCTCCCCACAGCCATCACCGCCTGCCTGCAGTCTTCTCCTGTTGGGTCACTCTGAGCATTGGCTCCAGCAGCGGATTTACGGCCCCCACCATGGCCTCTTCCTTGTCCTCCCCTTCCTCGCATTTGGGCGTCACCTCTAAGCAGTCGAGCGCGGCGCCCTCTGCCTTCAGGGCCATGGTGCGGCCTTGGGCGATTGCGGTGACCGCGCCGGAGGATGGGCTCGCGGGCCTCAGCCCACAGCGGCGGCCGCCTCCCGCAGAGACCGCGCCAGGCCCGTGGCCGCCCCGCGCAAGGCCCTCCCCGCCGCCTGCCAGCCCAGCCCGGCCTGCGACAGGTGCGGTGAGGCCTGCCCCAGACCTCAGAGCGTCCGGCTTGGGATCTAGCCTTGAAGGATCCCAACTCAACACGGTCAGGTAGAGGAGGGTGAGCCTACAAGGAAAACAGGCGGAGAGATAGCCCATTTCTGTCTTTAGGGCTCACCTGATCTCCTCCCCCTGTCCCTCAAGGACAGCACTGAGCCTGAGCCTCTGAAATTAGAATGAGGCCAGGAAGAGAGCAAATGACATCAGATGGGGGGCCTGACATGGAGGAGAGGACCCTCCATGGGTTTGTGCCTAAAAGTCACTAGACCATCCTACTGACCGTGGCTATTTTGTCTATCCAGAAAAATACACGGCACTTCTCCCTCCTTCTGCAAAATGCCCCCCGCCCCACCTCACTCTAGCAGGTGGCTGGGGTAAGAGCAGTCATACCCTTCAGATTTGTTTCCTTGGCCAGCCCTTGACTTAACTAGGCCAGGCGGAGACCATCCTGGGGTTTTCTTTTCTTTAACACGAGCTTCATAGGAACCCATCTCAGTACCCCTCAGGGGCCCAGTGTGAGGCCTGGGCGATGCCAGGTAGATGCTGTCTGGGGACATGGAGGCCAGGCTGCAGCAAGCAGACGGGAGAGAAGGAGATCCTCGCACTCAAGCCTCTAGGCTGAGTCGTTCCGGAGGTCCAGCCGCATTTCCAGCCTTCCTGGAATTTGATATTTGATTACTTACAACAGTAAACACTGCTTTTCTCCCTGATACTGTCTTGTGTGAGATTTCAAGCACATATACTTTGGGGTATCCTGATACATAATCATAGTTGGCCCTCTGTATCCAGAGGTTCCATATTTGCAGATGAAAAATATTTTTTAAAAAATTAAAAATGACAATACAATAAAAAATAATACAATAAAAACAATACTGCATAACATAGCGTTTTCATTGTATTAGGTATCATAAGTACTCTAGAGATGATTTGAACTACACAGGAGGATGTGTATAGGTTTCATGCAAATACTACACCATTTAATATCAAGGACTAGAGCATCCATGGATTTTCGAATCCTCAGGGGACCTGGAACCAATGCCCCACTGATACCGAGAGACAACTGCATGTGCTGAGTACACAATCGTGCTCTTGGCCACGAGTGCCACTGTGGGTCACAAACATTCCTACTCGGGATTGGAAAGTGGCTGAAGAAGGCAAGAACTGGCCCCCAGGAGGCCCAGGCCTCTGCTGGGCTGTGAGGAGCTCTCTGAAGGGAACACATTCTGCACTGGGGCAGGTGGCAGGAATCAGCTCAGGGAGGGGACAGATGTGTGGTTTTCCTGTGAGTGGCATGGGCTACATATTTTGTGAACTTGCACCTGGGATCTAGAGGGGCCATCATCCCTTACAAAGTTCTAAGCTTTGAGGACACCACTTTGCAGGAATCATTGGAGTGAACTGTATGAGTCACTCAAGCGAGGGAGGGACAGAAGCCTCTAGCTGGAGGAAGAGCACGTCCACAGCCAGGGGCCTCGCTCTGACCCTGGAGTCCCCCTCAGGAGCCACACCCTGCACACCGGGTGCAAAGGGTACAAAGCATGACTCTGTCTGTGTGTGTGTGTGTGAGAGAGAGACAGAGAGAGAAAGAAAAAAAGGCAGAATAACCTGGAATAAAACCTCTTAATACAATGATTTTTTTTCTTGATTATCTGAGATTTTTGCAAATTGGCTTATGTGAATGTGGTCAATGTAACCAATAGGTTCTGTGTAAACAGACAGCGATGATAGCTACCATGTATTTATCGCCAGCTGTGTGCCCTGAGATGTTGCTTGACAGGGCCCTATTTTCCCAGCATCCCCAGTAAGCCTGCAAGGCTCCCGTCCTCACCCCACTGTGGTTGAGACAGAGACTCAGAGGCGCCAGTGACACGGCCAGAATCCTTCTGTAAAGAGGCAGAGCCAGGACTTCAATGTCGGTCATCTGTCTCTAAATCCGGGAATCCCGCTTGTTTCCACTCGGCCACATAAATCACACACGGGGGCGCGAGGGGACAGTGCGGAGACCGGCTCTGTCTGGGCCAGCGACGCCGTCCGTCCTAGGCCCCCACTGGGCTCCCGCTCTGGTTGCCACCTCCTCCCCTGGCCCTTCTGTAGGTTCCTCCATGCATCTCCTTCGTCACCATGGCTGTGCAGGTGTTTCTGCACTTTTATTTTGTTCCCTGTTTCTCTCTCTGGAAGACTTTATTTATTTATTTGGTCCCTTTTCTCTCCCTGCTGCCCTCCATGTCTCCCTGTGTACACAGTGACTGCTCAGTTGTTCTGCTCTTTCTTTTCCTCGTGCTTATTCTCTTTCCCCCACTGGCATGCTCCCTGTGTTATTCTGCCCTATGCCCTCCCCTTCCTCTTCCACCTTTTCTTTCCTAACTGCATGCGCTTTCGCCTCTCCCTGCCTGTGGCCGTGGAGTCCCAGCAGGCGACCACCTTGGATACCAGCTCTTCCAGCCGGTCCTCAAGGAGGCCCCAGACTGTCCTGGCTGGGACATGAGGTGAGGGGGAAAGGGAGAGGGCTTCATTCAGCAGTACCACAGCCTGCTCATGCCCGGAACAGCAAACGCACACGCCTGGGCCCATTTACGGGTGCTCCCCAGGGAGGAGCCATGCAAGGGCGTGCGTGCTGCTCGGGCCAGCTCTTCATAAGTCAGCAAAGGTTCCCACCAGGACTCGTATACACCGGGGAAAAGCTGATCTTTAGGGACTCCTGGGCCATCTGGGCTCGGATGTATTGGTGTTTATCTACAAACATTACATGATTATCTTCTTTTTATCCCTGGTAATGAGCCAGATGCTCCTATAAAAAGCAAGCTTTTCTCCTTTGCCTAATTTTGCTGGGAAAATCCCCAAAGGATGGGATGAGAATTGAGGACACTTTTAATTTTAGAAACTAGAGAACTAACCTCCTGGCACCTGTAAGAAAGTCCAGCAAGTATAAAGGGGAGTTGTGGGTTAGGGCGGCTGTGGCAGGAAGACGAGGCCATGGTCAGAAGACCAGCCCGGATTTCCTCTAATTCCTTTTCCCAGAGTTCTTTGTTCCTTGTCCGTGAGGCCCAGTGGTCTGTGCCTTAGATACACTGCACTTCTCCTGAGATGTCCTATTCACGCGGCTGCTCCCCTTGGAATTGGGATGTCAGCAATGCCTCTGTTTCGATTTCTGTTTCTTCTTAAAATTGTTATTCTGTCAGAAATACTATTATCAGTAGTGGAATTAATGTAGGAGCTGATTAGTGTCTTCCAGCACATGACATCTTTTTTTTCTCTCCCCACAGGAAATGCTCATGACAGTGTGTCCAAACCTGTCAGGACAGACCCCCTGACCCCGGGCACAGAGGGCCACACTGGCCCTCCCCATTGCATATCCAGATGCCCAGGCCCTAGGGATGTGCTTCTTCCTGCGGCCACAGGAGCTCACCCGGGGAGTGCAGGGGAGGCAACATCAGGACCCCCATCAAGGAGGCAGCTGTCAGGATACAGGAATCCAGAAGCAAGATGTCTCATTGCAGTAAAGACTATGGCTTCAGAGTTGCTCAAAGCAAAATCAACCTTTTATCCAGTTATGGTTTGAAAGTTCATGTCCTCTCCAGAATTCATAGGTTGAAACCAAACCCCGGTGTGATAATGTTGAGAGGTGGGGCCTTTAAGAGGAAACTGAGTCACAAGGGCAGAGCTATCACGAGCGGGTGAACGCCATTATAAGGAGGGTTTGCTGTCTTTGCCTCTCACCTTCTGCCACGTGACGACACAGCAGCAAGAAGGCTTTCACCAGATGTTAGTGCATTTATCTTGGACTGCCCAGCCTCCAGAACTGTGAGAAAGTAAATTTCTGTTCATTATAAATTATCCAGTCCCAGGTTACTGTGATACCAGCACAAAACAGACTAGGACACCATCCCACCTTGAAATTGTGCCCATGTTCCCTGCCATTGCTCTTTCTAGGTGGCAAGAAATTAGGACAAGCACTTGATACTATTCTCCAAAGCACCTCAGACATAACAGGGGCCAAAATGTTCCTTGAATCTTGCGTTGTGAACGCTCCATAGTCCTGGCTTTGTTCCGTCCTCCCTGCCCTTCCAGGCCCCGCAGGCCCGAGGCCAGCAGCCATGCTGGAGGCGAAGGGGTGGCTCCCCGACTGCTCTCTCCAGGAGCAGGAACCCCCCCTTCCCTTCTGGACCCTGCAGCTCCCCCTGTTCCTGGGGACCCTGAGGCCTCTCTGCCACTTCCTATGTGGGGACCTGGAGCCACGATGTGAGCCTAAAGTGGAGAGAGGTGAGAGGCAGACTGACCCTGAGCCAATCCTTGCACGTGTGTAGAAATGTTCTTCATCTGGATCTGGGCCCAGCTGGAGCCAGAGGAGGAAGGGGCAAGAGCAGGGCTGGCAGCTCCAAGTGCAGGCTCCTGTGCCGAGGGCAGCTCTGGGGAGGCCCCAGGAAGCCACTGTCTCTCAGGCCCCTGGGCAGCCACATGTGGCCCTTGAGCTGTTCTCCCCAGGGAAGGAGAGGGTCAGTCAGCATGGCCTGAGCCACCTGTCCTCGGTGTGAGTCTGCGGGGGATGGCTAGAGTAGGGAGAGCAGGGTTGAGGACCACCCTGCCCCTTCCAAGGACCCTGGTGGTTCATTCATTTGTTTGAATGTGTTGGCAGAGCGAGGTGTTAGGTGAGGCCCTGGGGCTATAAAGCATGTTGCCTGAAACCTGGTAGAACTAAGCTTGACTCTTTACTGCTCAACTAAGTAGCTGTGTGACCTTGGCTTTATCATAAAATCACTCTGAGCCTATTCCAGGAAACTGAAAAGTATTTAGTTACACTTACCCTGTACCTAAGGTTATTGGGAGGCGTAATTGAGTTAATGATGTTCCAAAAGCAGTCATCGTAGTTCCTAGAAAAGGATAAACAAATGGTGATGACCATCAGAGCTCCCCTGCCTCGAGGGAACGTGCGGCTTCCTGGGACTGTGTCACACTGGAAAAAATGAGTGACAGTAGCTGAGTTCTGGGAGTCCTCAGGTTTCCTAGATTCTATTTTGGGAAATGATCTGAAATCAGGGCTCCTAATTCTCAAGCTCCTACCTGTACCCAAGACATTTCCCAGGCTGAATCTGTAGTGGGGTTGGATTCCTTGTCATCCAGGCTGCTTCCCCTCTTCAAGAAGTTTTGCAAAGCCTGCCCCAGCAATGCCATGGGAAATCCTTCAGTAGTGGGGCCTGTCTTGTGGATAATAAAGTGGAAAACATTTTGTGTTGATATTTGGAAAAACTGACTAGTTACCAAGTGGGAGTGCAAGTGAGGCTGTGCAAGAACATTTGCAAGCACACGCACATATACACACTTCTTTTTATGCCTCCTTTCTTTAAGGCATTTTGCAGTGCTGATTGATTGCTGCTTAAGAAAACTTGACATCTCTGGCCCTGTAGACAGAGGACATGCTTTTCTATTAATCAAGGTCTTGGGTTGCCTGGAAAAAGAATAACAAGGGGGCATAGGGGAAGGCCCCAGTAATGAGGAAGCAATTGGGTGACAGGTGGTGATTATCAAGAGAAATCCATTGTGGTGGGGAGGGCAGGGAGGCCAGCGAAGCATGTCTTTAGCTACCATGGCCTTTGTGGTGGGTCCGGGCCTCTGCGAGCATGAAACACAGCCTGGATGTCATATGGCCCCTTCTGCCTGCTGCCCCTGGGCCCCTTCATACACACACACACACACACACACACACGCGCGCGCGCACGCGCACGCACAGACAGTGGCTCAGGCAGTGTAACTGTAGACCAAAGAGTTTAAACAAGGTCCAAGAATTACAACAAAAAGCTAGTGAAGATCCCTGTGAATTTTTGGAACGAACGCATCCCTCAGGCGTATCAGAAATATACAGATGCGGGTCAAGAGGCCCCCGAATGTTTGTGCACGGTTAATATGACTTTCATAGGACAGAGCACTCTAGATGTAAGGAGGATCATGCAACGTGTGGGAAGGTAATTGGCATGGAATCCCTCACAGCTTGTTGATAATGCCTTTAAAGTATATAAAGCTAGAGAATACAAACTGAAACCTACGTGTGTTTTGTTAGCTGCCCTGACCAAGGGTCCTTTTAAGATAGTCAAAAGTAAAGGGCAGAAAAGTACACCCTAGGTTGAAATACAATCAGTGTCCTTTTTTTTTTTTTTTTTTTTTTTGTAAAGAGGAAGGACATTGGACAGAACGCTGCTCCAAATTACAAAGGGCTCCAGGTTAAAAGAAACCCCAAGGAGAGCAAACGGTTTCTTGAGTCCAGGACTCAGATGAGGAATGAGGCGCCCTGGGCTCCCTGCATCACCAGCGCCTCTGAGCCAGATACGCCCACAGGAGCCCCAGGAACAATTAACAGTGGGGACCCGATTGGCAGACTTTTAGTTGATTCAGGAGCTACTTTTCTGTTCTAAACTCTAACTTCCCTTAGCCAGGACATGGTGGAAAACACCAAGTGGCAGACGATGCCCGTGTGGCAGAAGGGCACGGGGCCCCAGGGGCCTGGAATGGGAGGCCATGGTGGCTTCAGTGGAGGTTTCAGCAATGGCCTTCAGGGCCTGGGTCATGGCTGTGGTGGGGGCCAGGGCCAAGGCCACAGAGCTCCACTGTATTCGCCAGAACTTACTCCCACTGACTACCACTTCTTTTAGACTTTGGACCACTTTTTACAAGAAAAAAGATTCAGTTCTCAGCAAGCTGTGGAAATTGCCTTTCGCTATTTCAGTGCCACTTGCTCTCCTGGCTTCTTCGCTGCTGGCACAAACAAGCTACTGTTAAGATGACAAAACCGTGGCAATAGTTTAGACATATGCTTTGATTAAGTGTACTGCTTCTTGTTTGAGATATAATAAACTAAACTTCTGATTCAAAATCAGACATTTCATATTTAATGACCTAATAGTAATAGTTCTATTGATATGTTTTAAATTTCTTTCTGAATCAGTTTTGGTATTTTGGGTGTTTCTATGAATTGTCCATTTTATCTAAGTTACCTAGTTTATTGGCATATAAGAGTTCATATATTCTCTGGTAATGCCATATTCTTTGTATTTTCTCCTGTCCCCACTTTCATTTCTCATTTCAGTTATTTGTATCTTCTGTCATTTTTTCTTAGTCAGTCTAGCTGAAAGTTTGTCAATTTTGTTGATATTTGTCAAGAACCAGCTTTAATTTTCTTGATTCTCTCTATTGTTTTCTATTACCTATTTTGTTTTTCTCTTATCTAACCTTTAACATTTGCTTCCTTCTCTTAGGTTTGGTTTTACTTTGTTCTTATTTTCCTAGAGCCTTAAGGTTAAAGTTAATTATTCATTTGAGATATTTCTTCTTAAAGAAGATAGAGGTTTATAGTTATAAATTTTCCTCTGAGATCTGCTTTCACTGAATCCACAATTTTTTGTATGTTGTATTTTTGTCTTAATTTGTTGCTAAATATTTTCTAATATTTTTGTGATTTCTTTGACCCATTGCTTAAGAATGCATTGCTTAATTTTCATGTATTTGTGAAATTTTCAGTTTTTCTTGTTATTTGTTTATTTATTTATTATTATTATTTTTTATAGAGACAGGGTCTCACTGTGTTGCCCAGGCTGGTCTTGAACTCCTGGCCTCAACAATCCTCCCTCCTCAGCCTCCCAAAGTGCTAGGATTACAGGCATGAGCCACCATGCCCAGCCATTATTTATTTTTAGCTTAATTCCATTGTAGTAGAAGATAGTTTGAATGATTTTAATATTTTAAAATCCATTGAGACTTGTTTGGAGACTAAAATATGGTCTACTCTGAACTATGTTCCACGTGCCCTTGAGAAAAATGAGTATTCTACTGTAGATTGGAATGATCTATATCTATTTCTTTCTTTCTCTCTCTCTCTCTCTCTCTCTAGCTAGACAGATAGACTTGTTACATCTAGCTGGTTTATAGTGTTTTTAACCCTCAATTTTCTTACTGAATTTTATTTTGCACTGACCCAGTCAAAATATTGGTTAGAGGTAAGGGAAAAAGGCTTGGAGCAGGTTAATAAAACCACAGGGAATCCTGCTTCTGCTTAGAAAAAGAAATGTAATTGGCATGCATACGGACGGCTTAAGGGAGCTTGTTTCCTTTACTGCTTCTTGCAATGAAGGGGATGTTCTGAAAACTAAAGTAGCAAGGCAAAGATGGATAAAGAAACAAGACTGAGATTCGAAAGCTTTGCACTGGCCTTTATGTTTCCCCATCTACAAATCTCACATGCACAGATCTCTCCTCACCCCTGCCTGGGATTTGTGTGATGTGCAAATGTAGATAACAAAAGTCATCTAGAGACTGCAAAGTGCTGTCCAAGAAGGAGTTATTGTGATTACCATCATTAAAATGCTATGGGGGGGGGTTACTTGTGATCAGGCAGATGAACAAACTGAGGTTGGGAAAAAAATAATAAAGGCAAGGAGATTTGGACCCAAAGTCATCTTAAGCCCTGATGTCCTAACATTGAGAGCATTCTACAGGCAGTTGAAAGATTCATTATATTTCCTACTCGGGCTGGTAATAAAACAATTAAGCCACTGTGTTATATTCATTCGGAAATGGTGCACAAATGAAGTGATTAAATTATTATGTTACTCAAATGACTTCAGGTGATTATAGGGTTGAAGGTGCATTGAGAAGATCTACTTCAGTCATTTTAAAAGTTATTTTGTGAGTTTTTCAAAGAAATATAGAATAAAATTAAAACCACCTAGAAGCCTCGAATGCAGGAATAAATTTGTTTAAACTTTGTTTGTTGTTAATAGTCTCCTATTGTTTATCTAAGCCAAAATCATTCTTCCTGCATAGGACACTTGTCAATGTCTGGAAACATTTTTGGTTGTCACAACAAGGGAGTGAGGGATGTTGGCTTTTACTGGGTGGAGCCCAGGGATGCAGCTCAATATTCTACAATGCACAGGACGGCCCCAACACAAACGATTTTCCAGCCTCAAATGTTGATAGCACCAAAATTGAGAACCATGTCTAGGCGTAGGCATTTTCTTGGCGGGTATCTATTTCCATCCATAATGACTGGGTGGAGCTGTTTTGATGAATAGCTCTATTTTATTCTAACCAAAAGTGTTTCTTGAGTGAAACAGCTTACTGTTATTTTTTTTCTTTTACCTGCAGGCTACAACACTACTAATAGAGGTGGAGTACCTGCCTCATGCCCAACGTTCAACAAGATGTTGTTGAGGACTGGACTCTGATTTTTTTCTTTGCCCGAAATAATTCCTTTCTAAGAGGACCTGGTGAGTCACACCTACAAATGATAAAAATCTCAGAAAACAGGTTTTTATGATGCAGTTTACTTCCCGACCTGATTCTGGTAAAGCATCACATGAAGGATAGAAGACCCTTATCTTAACTCAAGCATTCCTTGCCACTGATTCCTGCTCTTTGGACAAATCCTAACTCTTTCAGCCAATTATCAACTAAAGAATCCCTAAATCCACCTATGACTTGTAAGCCCCTGTTTTGAGATGTCCCACCTTTTCTGGCCAAAGCAATGTACACCTTCCATGTATTGATTTATGATTTTACAGGTAATCCTTGTCTCCCTAAAATGTATAAAACCAAACCGTAACCCAGCCACAGCGAGTCTACTTGCTCAAGGCTTCTTGGGCATGGCTCTGGGTCATGGTCCTCAGATTTGGCTCAGAATAAACCTCTTTAAATTATTTTACAGAGTTTGTATTCTTTTCCGTTGACACTGTATTTCTCAGGTTTCAAATGCTGGGCTCATGAATCAAGCTGATTCCTAATGTTGGATAAGCCTACATGTTCTGAAAGAGCATCTGGGAAGGGAGGCACCATCCAAAGCTTATTTTGGGGAGTCTGAAACCCCATTTCCATGCTTTGCTTGGGAGCCTGGAATTTACAATTATGTCATGTGGACAATGATTGAATATATGCTTTAAGATAAGTGGCTTATTGCACTCTTTGAGGATCTGATCTATTTTGCCAAGTTGTCCCTTTGAAAAATTAACCACATTAAACAAACTGCCTTATGTCTAATCTTAAGGACTCTCAAAAACAGTAAATATTACCTAGCTAAATTATCTTGGTTTAAAATTATAGGCAAATGGGAACATGATGAGAACTTCCAACCAGCATGTTGCAGTGTAATTTTTTTATTGTTTGATATAACTGACGCTCTTATTGTTCACTGTGTGATGAATTTTTACTGCTAATTATCCAAGTACAAGAAGCCATGGATATTTGGGTGATAATATGTTGACGGGTTATGCCCGTAATTCATAAACACAATGTTTTGCTGTTCTGTGAATGGTGGCAGAGTTGGTGATGAGTACTAAGCGCACATGGTGTTTGGGAAGCTCGATCTTTTCTGTGTTTGGACTATGGTCTAACTTCAGCCAAAATTGCCCTGAGAGTGATATAAACTTGGCATCTTAGGATGCATGCCTCTGAGCTGTGCTTCTGAAGGCAGAGAATTCATATATACGCTGCACCGTGCATGGAAGTGGTGTTTCTCCCTATGAAGATTTTGTCATATTTAAGGTGAAATATTTTTAGAATGTTTAAACTGAACTTAAAGCATAAGCACCCTTAACATTTAAGTTAAACTTTTATTATAAACTACTGAAATAGTGTAAGCGATGCTGAAAGGTATGATGGATTTTGTATCTCCAAGAGTTCAGGGATATTTAAATCACAATGACCTGATCTTCTTAAGTTTTACCTCTACAAATCATCGCTGGTGCTGTGAACAGCAGAAGAGCACCTAGAGAGGAAATCTCATGCCCTGCTTGGAGTCTAGTGAATGTTTATCAGGCGTGGACATTAGATGACAAAAATAAATTTTCAAAAATGGAAATAACAAATGCAGAAATTTAGGAGTTTGGGTTGTCATTCTGGAGATTTCAGTGTGCTGGATTATTTGCTCCTTGGTGGCTGGTGAGGTCTGCTCTGTCAGGACTGCCTTAAATTTGTGTTGCCCTGGGTGGAGCTGGAGCCCATTCTCCTAAGTGAAGTATCACAAGAATGGAAAAACCAGCACCACATGGACTCGCCATCAAATTGGTATCAATTGGTCAACACTTATGTGCACATGTGGAAGTAACATTCATTGGGTGTAGGTCAGGTGGGAGGGGGGAGAAGTGGATGGCTAAATTCACACCTAACGGGTACGGTGAACACTGTTCGGGGGATGGGCACACTTGCAGCTCTGACTCCAGTGGGGCAAAGGCAATATATGTAACCTAAACATTTGTACCCCTGTAATATGCTGAAATTAAAAAGAATTGCTAAAGGAGCATTCAAGTCCCCAGGAACGACCTTCTATGCCCCAATCAGAGCAGGCAAGAACCAACACAATGGCATGGACATGACATGTCAGAGATGCCATTCTTCCGTGAGAGGCTGCACACATACGAACAGTTGAATATAACCCTGATCCACTGAAACAGGTTTCTCAATCTCGGCACTACTGACATTTGCGTTGGGGCTATGCTCTGGAGGCGGCATCATTGTGTGCACTGTGGGATATTGAGGGACATTCCTAGGCTTCAAACACCAGGTGCCAAGAGGATCCCCCTTCCTCAAGTGGTGGTGCCCAAAATCTCTGCAGACCTTGCCAGATGCAGGGAATAATTGAGCTAGAATTAAGACAAGCTGCTATTAGAAGCTAGGGGAGCTGCTATTGAACATGACGGATGTAGAGTCCTATTAGAGTGTAAAGCAACTAAAATAAATCAGTAATACTGACACAGTCTTTGTTCACAATTCTGATTCTGTTTTTTATCATGGATTTCTTCATTGTTACTATTCACATCCATTCTTATTTCTTTAAATCTTGCATTAAACATTAATTTAACTTGCATACAGAGTTTGTGTCCCCTTAAATTTTAAGCCTGAAGTCACTTCCTCCCCTACCTGCCCCTTCATTTCTGCCCTCCTTGGCCCCTTGGGGAGAGCACTGATGCCACAGAAAGTGCACCCAACGTGATTTTGTGCAGTTCCTCTTTTTTTCCCCCTCCTTTTCCCCTCTTCCCTGCGCTACTGTTTCCTCCTTTTGCTGCCCAGTACCATGGCTCTGCACATTCCCATTTCCTTTCTAGGTTGGATTCTGCAGCCATGCAACTGTGAAGTTTCTTTGCTTTTCAGAAAAACAGAAATTTTGTCTTCCACAAGCAAAGAAAGGCAAGGAGGAAAGATATGCCAAACATTGTGTCAGGTTGCGAGAGGGAAGTGACAGCTCTTTTGGTTTGTTTTTGTTTATTTGTATGTTTATTTTTTTTAAAAAAAAGCTTTTATCTTTTGATTTTTAGTAGTGGCAAAAAAATTACCATCTCAACCATTTTAAAGTTCACAGTTCAGTGGCATGAAACGTTATAACTGCACACTGTTATGCAGCCGTCACTGTCTCCAGAACCGATTTTATCTTCCCAAACTGAAAGTCTTTCCCCATTAAACAGCATCTCATTCCCCCTTTCCCCAGCCCCTGTCAAGCTCCATCCTTCTGTCTCTATGAACTCGATGACTCCAGGGACCTCACGTAAGTGGAATCACAGGTGTTTGTCCTTCTGTGACTGGCTTATTCCACTCAGCACAATGTCCTCAGGTTCATCCAGGTTGCGGCCAGTGTCAGAACTAACTTCCTTTTTAAGGCTGAATGATACCCCCTTGGGTGAATGAACTGCATTCTGTGTATCCATTCACTGTCAAGGGGAGCTCGGGTTGCTGTCACCTTGTGGATACCGTGATGAATGCGCCATGAGCACTGGGCGTGCAAGTACCTCTTTGAGGAGCTGCTTTCAATTCCTCCGGGTATACACGCAGAAGCGGGATTACCGGATCATGTGCTAACTCCGTTTTTAATTTTTTTAAGGAATCTCCATACTGTTTTCCATAGTGACTGCTCCATTGACATCACACGGCGAACATTGTGTCAGGTTCAGAGAAGAAAGTGACAGCTTTTTTGGTTTGTATATTTGTATATTTAACCAAGAGTAGACATGGATTCCAATTTTTCCACAAAAATGACAGTTAAAAATTTTTTTCTATAGACATGTAATAATTGTACATATTCCTGGGGTACATAGTGACGTTTTGGTACAAATAATGTATAGTAATTAGATTACAGTATTCATCATTTCTAACATCATTTCTTTGTGTTGAGAGTGTTCAATATCCTCCTTCCAGCCATTTGAAACTATGTAATATATTACTGTTAATTGCAGTCATCTTGCAGTGCTGTAGAACACTAGAAAATATTCCTGATCTCCAGCTGTAATTTTGTGTCCTTTAACAAATCACTCCCTCTTCCTCCCTTCCTCCCACACTTCCCAGCTTTTAGTTTCCTCTGTTCTACTTTTTACTTCTATGAGATCAAGGATTTTTTTTAGCTTCCACACAGGAGTGAGAAGATACAGTGTGTGGGCACCGTCGGGATGAGGGAACGCACGCCTCCACTGCCCAACTCGGAGGGGTGCGACACGATGCGCCAGGGGTGGCCTGGAGAGCCCTTGGGCAGCGGCGGGGGTGGGGGCCCGCGGGCAGCCCCCGACTACCAGAGGCCCCAGGAAACCAACCCCCCACGATCCTCCCTCCCAAGTGCCCTGGCCGCCTGGCCATGCGGGGACCCACAAGACGCGGTGTCACCCCAACCCCATTCCTGGGGGGCTTATTTCATGTAGCATAATGTCCTCCAGTTTCACCCATGTTGCTGCAAATGGCAAGGTTTCATATTTTTATGGCCAAGGCCAAATAGTATTCCTTGTATGTATATACCACATTTCTTAAAATTCAGGATATTACGGGAGCACAAACATTTTGGTTACATGTAACGCATTTGCCTCGCCCAAGCCAGGGCTACAAGTGTGTCTCTCCTCCATACAGTGCGTTCTGCTTCCATTACCTGTAGGTTTACCTTCCCAACCCCCACCTGACTGGCACTCCATGAGTATTTCTACCATGTGAGCACCTTAGTGTTGATCAGATAGTACCAATTTGATGGCGAGTAGGTGTGGTGCATGTTTTTCCGTCCTTGTGATACCCCACTTTGAAGGATGGGCTCAATCTCTATCCAGGATAAAGTAAGTGATGCTAGTTCACCATTGTTTTTCGTAGTTGAGTAGCAGTCCATGGTATACATATACCACTTTTTATTAATCCACTCATTTATTTATGGACACTTGGGTTGTTTCCATATCTTTGCAATTGTGAATTGTGCTGCTATAAACATTTGAGTGCAGATGTCTTTATTACAGAATGTCTTTTTTTCCTTTGGATAGATGCCTAGTAATGGGATTGCTGGATCAAATGGTATTTCTATTTCAGCTCTTTGAGGTATCTCCAAATTACTTTCCACAGGGGTTGTACTAATTTGCAGTCCCACCAGTGGTGTAAGAATGTTCCAATCTCTCCACATCCACCCCAGAATTTGTTATTTTGGGACTTTTTGATAGAGACCATTTCTCACTGGAGTTAGGTGATATCTCATCGTGGTTTTGATTTGCATTTCCCTAATGATTAGAGATATTGAACACTTTTTTATATATTTGATATTTTTTATATATATATGTTAGACTGTCTTCTTTTGAAAAGTTTCTGTTCATGTCCTTTGCCTATTTATTGATGGAGTTGTTTGATTTTTTTCTTGTTGATTTTCTTAAGTTCTATATAGATTCTTGTTATCAGCCCTTTATCGGATGTGTAGAGAGCAAATATGTTCTCCCATTCTGTAGGTTGTCTATTCGCTCTATTGATAGTTTCCTTGGCTGTGCAAAAGCTTTTTAATTTGATGAGGTCCCATTTGTTTATTTTTGTTGCTGCTGTGATTGCTTTGGGGATCTTCATCATAAATTCTTTACCTAAGCTGATGTCTAAAAGAGTCTTCCCAACATTTTCTTCCAGAATTCTTAAGGTTTCACATCTTAGGTATAAATCTGTTATGCATCGTGAGTTGATTTTTGTGAGAGGTGAGAGGTGGGGATCCAGTTTCAATCTTCTGCATGTGGTTATCCAGTTTTCCCAGCACCATTTATTGAATAGAGAGTCTTTTCCCCAATGTATACTTTTGTCTGCTTTGTCAAAGATTAGATGACAATATGAGGATGATTTCATATCTGGGATCTCCGTCCTATTCCAAAACTCTATATCTTTGTTCTTGTGCCAGTACCGTGATGTTTTAGTTACTACAGCCTTATAGCACAGATTGAACTCTGGAAGACTGATGCCTCCAATTTGTTCATTTTGCTTAAGATTGCTTTGGCTATACAAAGTCTTCTCTGGTTCCAGATGAAGCGTAGAATTATTTTTTCTAAATCTGTAAAGAATGATAGTGGAATTTTGATAGTGATTGTGTTAATTCTGTAGATCACTTTAGGTAGATAGACATTTTAACAATATTGATTCTACCAATCCATGAGCATGGTAGGGATTTCCATCTGTATACATCTTCTACAATTTCTTTTCTCAGTGTTCTGTAGTTGTCCCTATATAGATCTCTCGCCTCCTTTGTTAAATATATCCCTAAATATTTAATTTTCTTTGATGTTATTGTGCAAGGTGTTGCATCTTTGATTTGATTTTAAGCTTGACTGTTATTGGTATATATGAATGTCACTGATTTGTGTGCATTAATTTTGTATTCTGAGAATTTACTGAATTTGTTTATCAATTCCAGGAGTCTAAGGCTGGTTCAAATCTTTAAATGCAATTCACCACATAAATAAAAGCAAGAACAAAGATCATATGATTCTCTCAATAGACGCAGAAAAAGCATTTGATAAAATCCAGCACACTTTTATGATAAAAACCTTTAACAAAATAGGCATAAATGGGACATGCCTTAAAGTTATTAAAGCCATATATAATAAACCCACAGCCAATATCATATTGAATAGGGAAAAAATGAAAACATTCCCACTTAGAAGTGGAACCAGAGAAGGTTGCCCACTATCTTCATTTCTATTCAACACAGTGCTAGAAGTCCTTGCCAGAGCAATCAGACAAGAGAGGGGAATTAAGGGTGTCCGAATGCGGGCAGAAGAGGTCACATTCTCACTGTTTGCTGATGATATGATATTATATCTAGAAAATCCCAAGGATTCAGCCAAGAGACTCCTGGAATTGATGCCGCATTTTCTTTGTCCATGTATCTGTTGTTGGACACTTGGGTGAATTCTGTATCTTGCCTGTTGTGGAAAAGGTTTATTCAACATTTTAACTTACTCCTAATAAATCACAAATAGTCATAATAGGGACTACAGGGTCACTTGATTCCAAATTTTACCTGAGGCCATGAATACAAGATACGTTGTGCTCATTGATTATGTTGTTGCAATCTTGTCTTAGAAATTATTCCTTTCCTTTAAATTCGCAACAAGGGGGTTTTCTTTTATATAACCTGTCCAAAATTTTTAGTCAAATGTTGATAAAGAATTGTTTTTTAAAAAAATGGAAGTATATAATAACACACAATAATACCATCTGGCAAAAATAATAAACCAGTGTCTGAAAAGAATAGCAATTCCTTTTAAGGAACATGAAGTAGTATAGGGGGAAAAAAAAAAAAAACACCTAAATTTCCCCTCGGGGCATGCTTATGTTTGAGCCTAAACTCAGAGACCAAATGAAAGAAGAAACATTTGTACCCCACTCTGGGCTTGCTTTCCCAGCTTTGAATTCGGGGATCTGTGCTTTTCAGAAATACGACAATTATCTTTACGGTGTAGGTCCTGCCTTTGCTGATCTCCAATCTATAATGTACTACCATTCAGGAACGACAAATACCTGAAAGCAACTTCTCACTAAATGTCTGCGTGTTTGCCTCTGCATGTATTTGTGGGAATCTATGTGTTGTATGCATGTGTAGGTGTGCATGTGTGCACCCATATGTTTCTGTGCATATGTGTGTGTGCTTGCATGTGTGTGTTTCTGTGTGCACACTTGAGTTTGTGTGCATATGTTTGTTAGTGTGTGTGTATGTGTTTGTGCATATGTGGGAGTATGTATATAAGAAAGAGAGAGAGAGCGTGCGAGGAGAGAGCGCATCCTTGCAGGTGTTTGCACCCGGCATAGAATAAACATGGAAAAAGAGAGGAACCACTCAGACAATGCTCAAGTTATATATGTTTCTAACTTCCCTCTAAGTCATTCTCCCTGAATTGCATGGATGTTTCAATTCTCTGCTTGCACACTTTAGTATTGGTCACTGGCATTTCAGAAAATAACATCAAACAAAGGATCACATCTAGACATAACCTGAAAATGAAAACAAAACCCCCTATGCATCTGGCAGGAAAACAAAAGAAAAACAAAACAAAACAGAAGAGTAAACTTTAGGTCTAAGGAAACAAAAATCAAGCTTCTCTTATATATCCCTGTGATGTTGAAGCATCAAATGAGGACGAAGCAACATACCTACAGACTTTTAACGGGAGAAAATGGTTTTTCTTCTAAGCTATTTATGAGCTTGAAATTGATGAGCTCAAAAAAACACATTTGACATGTATTTTTGGAAAAAAAAAAAGGTAATTGGAAACGCAAGCCCTCTGTTCAAGAGAGAAGACAGATTAGACACCGAAGAATCAGGATGTGATTATATAAAGGACCAGCAGGTGTTCTCCTATTCACGTTGGGTTCTATTCCCAAGAATCTAGCCGGGCAGTGGGTTGCCAGGTGGTGGCATCTGTCATCCATGTAGATAGATGCATTCTGCACTTTCTCTGCTGATATTTCTCTTCTGCCTGTTCTCTTTTTTCAGGACCCAGAGGATGTGTATCTTACGCTGCATTCATTAGGAATTTCTTTCAAATTTTGGGTCAGGTGTCAGTGCTATCATTTACTAACATGGGCTAAGATATTTTCATGGTGGAGAAACTAACAAGCCATTGTTTCCTTCTTAAATACAGCACTACAAAGAGTCTAATCACATATAGTTTGTATATATATAGTTTATAAGACAGTCAAGTCCTGCACAATGATTTTTCAGTCAACAGCAGACTACACAGACAACAGTAGCCCCATAAAATTATAATACTGTACATTTCCTGTGCCTTTTCCATGTTTAGATATGCAGATACTTACCATTGTGTTACAGTTGCCTACAGTATTTGGTATAGTAACATGCTGTACAGGTGTTAGCCCAGGAGCAATAGGCTACACCATATAGCTTAGGTGCATGTTAGGCTATTCCAGGTGTAAGTCTCGCAGTGATGTTTACACAACAAAATCACCTAAAGACGCATTTCTCAGAATGCATCCCAGTTGTTAACAAATGGCTGTATATATAATTCATATATACAGTTCACATATATATGATTACATATAGAATACATAAATATATCCATGCACATGTATACATATGCATACATCTATGTATTCTGCATGTATATATGTATACAAGTGATACATACATGTATATATGTATATAAGTAATACATATATACACATATATACATATATACATATACATGTATATATGTATAAGGTATACACACATAAATATATATAAGTATACAATTTAAATTTATATTTAAGTATATGTGAATTTTAAGGAACACACCGAAGTCATACAGCTTGGAAGAGACATCCCTGGGAATCAAGCCTGACAGCATGTTCTCTATCCCCCTGTGCACCACATGCTGTGTGCAGAGCCATACCTGGACAAGGGCTGCGGAAAAACACTCCAACATGTAAGCAATTGGTGTTTCTGGGTAAGTTCCTGGTTAGTTTTTACTTTTTTTGGTATGCTTTCTTTGTCTTTCTCAAATGAAAATATTAGAAGAAAAACACTAATAGTGATAAAAACAATTGTTTATTTCTAATATTTCTTCTGCTAATTTTTTATTTTTGATGATAATTAATGAAGTTTGAAGGGAATGTTATAGAACCATACTTTTTTTTAATTAAAATAAGTGTAGACACCCTTCCTTAATTAGAGAGAAAATGATGAAAATTCGCACTGCCCCTGGAAACACTAAATGCAATGTGTATAGTTTGCCTTCATCTAAGAGGCAAGACTTTACTAAGAGATTGGTTTGTCCTATGAAATAACTGTGTATGTTAATCAACAAGAAGTAATTACTGTGTCTATTTATAGCTGGCAGACTACCTAAAAAAAAAAAACCAAACAAACAAATCCGTTGGCTGCGTTCCAATAAATGCAAAATATAAAGGAATGTTGCTTTCCATAAGTACAACAAAACAATGAAATGATGTAGGTCAAGGCAAGTTAAATAAAACAACTTTATATGTTTAAAAATGATGCCTAAGAAAACCTTCATGCTGCTTATGAGAAAATTAAAATTTTAGGTAAGAACAGAAGGGTTCAAGGGAACTCCTTCTCTCCCAAATTATAGTTTTTACTGGTTTGCTAAGGCTCAGGAATTCCTTATGATAGTTTTCTCTCCTCTTCTTTCCCTGTCCTAGGGGAAGGGAAATTTGGACCTTCCTTTGGAACGGGAGTCTAGTGAGACTGCAGGGTTCTGTTGTCCAGCTCTGAGTTGGAATGAGAAGTCCTGACCCACTGTGGAGCTGACCTGCACATGGTGTTTCAGAGACGACAGAGAGACCAAGGCTGAAATTCAGGATGCTGTACAGTCACCAAGACCAAACACTACTCTTGTCTCTCCATAAAACCATGGGCTCCTACTCTATAAAAATGGGTCATCAATGTCTCCAAAAGTAGAGCTAGACAGGGAATTTTAGATAAGACAATAATGCTATTCTCACAAAGCTGTGCATTCGATTTATTTTCTTTTTCATTACTAGAGTTTATGGTAGGGATTTTCAGCACTCAGGGTAGTGCCTGTTACTATAATTGTTATAGCCCTATGTTTTCTAATAAAAATGATAGATACCCATGTGCAGTTGAAAACACAGATTGAAATTGTTTCGAAGGCTTTAATCTGTTCCAAAACACAAAAGACCAGAAAGATAAAGAAATAATAATATGCATCTTCATGCCATGCACATAGATTGCTTCATTTTATTCACAGTATCCAGATGATAGAAAAATATTCTGACTTTCAATCATTTGTACTCTCTTTATCCCTATGAGTCCAAATGCTCATATAGACAGATAGACGGTAGACAAACTGATACCACTTAATTCTGTTGTCTGTAAGTGACAGAAAATGTTCCCGGTGACAGCTTTACTCCTGAATATATATCGTTGGTGTATTTCAGATTGACTAAATTTTTTTTGTGTGGCATTAAGTTTTCTTGGCTATCTAGATAAATGACCATGTTGTTTTTATTGTGAATCCTATTCAGACTCTAAGCTTTGAATTATTACACATCAGACAGAAAGGATAGTTGAGTCAGCTAGTTAGCATTTCATTGATGGTTTATGATTTTCTAGTAATCCATCATTACATGGGTTCTAAATGCTTCTCGGGGAACACCAGCTTTCGTTGTACAGGAGAGAAGGAATTTCTTCATTCTGCTATGTGAAGATTCTACTTGTTTGCGAAATGTTTTCAGTTTTTCTTGGGAAACATAAATAATTTAATTCATATTGTATTTAACATGTATAGATTGATTTTAATTGTTCTGAAATTGGGAGGCATCATAATGTAAGTTCAGTTTTATTTCTTGTGTGCCCCAGAGTAATCCACGTAAACTTTTGAAGCAACAATTTTTGCTGTCTGTACACATGAAAATATAATGTACCTATTTTTAATCTAAACAAGAATGATTTTTGTAGGTAAAATCTGCTTTAAGCTGCTTTCAGCTCCCCTGAATACTCTTGAGTTTGCA
Source organism: Eulemur rufifrons (assembly GCF_041146395.1). NCBI lineage: Eukaryota > Metazoa > Chordata > Mammalia > Primates > Lemuridae > Eulemur > Eulemur rufifrons. Next base: position 197,575,736 of record NC_090989.1, on the reverse strand, counting down.
CTTATAAATTTAATGAAAGTATTTTCATACCTGCCAAACATTGAGATTTTAAGCTTTCAATAAGGTGAGACACATTCGCTCATTTCTTTGGATACCTTGGAGGCTGACTGCAACTTGACTCGTTTTTCCTTTCAGAATGGCAAAGTGTGTTCTACAGACCGCTTTCGTGGTGTGAGCACTTTCTGTGACAGTATCTGCTCCCATGAACACTCAGGCTAACACTTTACGTTTCCATAAGACGATGATGCTGCCTATTCCTCTTGGAAGAGGAAAACTTTCTTGCTTTCTGAATCCTAAGACCTGTTGTGTACATGAAATGATCATTTAATTCCAATGGGTAGGTTTGGAGAAATTGCCTATATGGACTGACAAAGTTTCTCCTGGAAACTGTGTCCTGTCCAGAGAGATACTAATTGTCAGCTGAAGAATATATTTCCTGCACTGGGGCCAAATGGAGTCTCTTTGCCCCTCTCTGGCATGGTGCCCAAACAGTCCAAGCGGCAAAGACCACACCCCTCTAGGTTGGTCCATGGGCTGGGAGCCCCAGGGCACATGGTGAATGGCTGTGTCTCCACTTCACACTTTCTCTTCTATAGAATCCCATTTTCTGTGGATCTCTTGTGCCCTGAGTGTTCAGCCAGAGTCCAAGAAAGGTACAAGGGAGGAAATTCAGGGGCTCCAATGACCCTCTGAAAATACAAGGGACACCGTGTGTGTAATGAGCTTTTGAGCATTCTAAAGCAGTTGTTTTTAATGCATCCTCTGATTCTCTTGAAATCCGTGACCAAAATTAGAAATAAGAGTCTCAATAAATTTTAGAATTTGTATGAGCAATTTTGATGTATTTCAGCTTAAGGCCTTTTGTAAGAGATGGGTATTTTTGAACCTGCAGGACATTGTGTTAAATGAAATAAGCCACATACAGAAAGACAAATACTGCACGATCTCACTCATATGTGGAATATAAAAAAAAAAAAAAAATAGAACTCGTAGAAGCAGAGAGTAGAATCGTGCTTACCAGGGTGTGGGGCCAGTGGAGTGGGGGGTGGATGGGGAGATGTTGCTCAAAGGATACAAAGTTTCAGTTGACAAGAAGGATACCTTCTGGCGATCTGTCATACAGCATGGTGACTATAGTTAATAATACAGGATGATATACTTTCAAACTGCTAATAGAGTATATTTTAATTTTTCTCATTACAAAAAAGATAAGTATGTGAGGTGGTGGATATGTTATTTGTGATTTTTTTGTTTTAGAAAACTCTTTCAAGATACGGCATACCCAATGCTTTACGTATATTTCTTATCATGAACATTCTCAACATAACCAGCCACATTCTGAGCACACATTTATTGTCTCATTATGAGAAGTAAATAATTAACACATTATTTGTTTTCTGTCTTTGTGTCTGGCCCACAGCAGACCACGTGGTATTGGCACACTGTGTTAGCGCTTAAATACCCAGGGACTAAAGGCATCACCTGCGCCCTGCAGAGAGATTTGAAGAAGGGAAAGGTATTTCAGTAGGTATACATATTTTAAAATATATTCAGAGAAGTCTTAATAAAGCAGATGCTTCATATGATATGCACCCAGAGATGCCCACACCCTAAACCCCAGAGCCTATATTTGTCCATTACACGGTGCAAGGAACTTTGCAGATGTAACTGATGTTATGGACCTTACAAGAGGGAAATTACCCTAATTAACCAGGCAGGTCCAATCTAATCATAGGTGTCCTTGAAAGTGGAGAATGTTCTCTGCCAGGAGAAAGAGAGATGAGGAGGCAGAAGGAGAAATCAGACAGATTACAAGGATGAGAAAAATTCAATCCACCATTACCTGTTCTCAGACACAGTAGACACCCACAAAGCCCAGAGAGAGGACTCCAGGAGCTCAGGGTTGCACCCCCGACCCCCAAGACAACCAGCAAGCAAACAAGAGGATTTCAGTCCCACAATCGCAAACAACAGGATTCTGCCAACAACCTGAATGAGCCTGGAAACTGACTCTTCCTCTATCCTCCTGGTAAAGACAGCTGATCACTTGATTTTAGCCCAGTGAGACACTGCGCAAAGCAGCCACCTGATGCCACTGGACTTCTGGCCTACCCAAACTGTGGGGTAATAAATGGATGTTTTTTAGAACCTCTTACTTTGTGGTAATTTGTTACAGAAGCCACAAGAAATTAATCCACTTACATATGTAAGTCTATAAACTTCCTCTAAGTTTATTTATGAATTCAATGCCATCTCAACTGAAAATACCAACCTAAAATTTTGTGGACATAGACAAGATGATTCTAAAGTTTACACTGAAATTTAGACAGGCAAGAAGGTTCAGAACACTACTATAAAAACAAACAATGCCTATGGTAGATTAGATCTATTAGATATTAAAACATTGTGTTGCATCCATAATTAAAACTATGGTATTGGTTCATGAGAGACCAATAGAACAAAATAGAAACCCACAAATCAGACCTAAGACTATATAGCAAGATAATATTTGGTGACTGTAGCATCACACATCAGCAGAGATGAACAGACATTTTGCTAGATTGTGTTGGGACAACTGTATAGGCATTTGAGAATTACAAGAAAAGTTAAAATAGAATGCATAACAAAAGTATACTTTGATAAGTAAAAATGCTCCAAAGATATACATGTGAAAATATGCAACCAGTCAACACAAGGAAATAATCCTCCCTTTGACCTAAAAAAAATTGATCTCATGGAGGTAGTGAATAGAATGGTGGCTACTAGAGGTTGGTAACGGTGGTGGGAAGGGGTAATGAAGAGGTGTTGGGCTTGAGAAGCAAAGATGGCGGAGTGGTGGTGACTGCCTGGATCTGCGCTCCTGGTGAGGAAGTCGTCGATCCGGACCTGCCACAACGCTAGAGGACCGCTCCCACACAGGAACAGCGGTGTGAATCCACGGAAAATCAACGTGGGACAAAAGGAGCGAGTGAGGTCTGAGGTGAACGAAAATTAGGATCGTGGGATTCTGCAGAACGTGGGACAGACAGTAGCCAGCGGAGCGTGGGTCGACTACACCCGCCCCCAGCTGGGGCGGGTGCAGCCTCTTGGGAAAGCGGCTTGCTCTCCTCAATGACCTCCGCTCCCAATTGATTAGAGCCCTGCCTCAGGCCAGGGCAGAATCACCGAGGGATACGTGGGGCATTGCAGACCGGAGGCTTTTTCGGGAAAAACCTTAGAACCTGGGGGATCTCAGCTGAGACAGCGCTTGGCAAGGAGGGACGGACCTGCACCAGGGCGGAAAAACACAAAAGATTCCCAGACAGCGAATAGCATTGTACTCCGTGCTGCCTTTTTCGGCAGTTCTCCAGCTGGTCACCCCCGGTGCGCGTCCTTGCTGGCCAGCCCCCGGGCAGTGGCGGTCTCTGCCTGCCGGGGAGCTGGTCCCCTCCAGCCCTGGAGCTCTGCAGGCGCCATCTTGAAAGCGAGGGCAAAATCGCTCGGGAGCCATAAAGTGCTGAGCAGCTCTCTCTGCCTGGCGCCCTCTGCTGGTCTCTGAACCAACGCCAGGAGGGCGGGATATGCATGAGCACGCTGGGCAGCAATAAAAGGTGAACAGCTTGGACCCTGGGGGAATCTCCGCCGGGTGCGCTCGGCGTGAAGGGGTGGAGCTGCGCTAAGGCGTAAAAAAAAAAAAAAAGAAGAAGAATAGGCTCGCCGAACTATATGTTTTATTCTTGGTGAATTTTTTCTGGTTTTTTTTTTTTTTTGCGGCGGCTCACGAGCCGGACAGCCTCGGTGGGCATCTTTGCCCTCCAGGCCTCTGGCTGCCGCGCCCTTTTGAGCACGGAGGTTGGATCCCCACCACCCTCGGAGCTGTGCGGGCGCGCAGACGCCATCTTGAAATCCACTGCGAAACCACCCGGGTCCCAGCCAGGTGGGCGTGAAGGGGCGGAGCTGCGCTAAGGCGTAAAACAAAACAAAACAAAACAAAAAACATTGAGTCGCTGAACTATATACTTCAGATTTGTGTATCTTTCTGCTTTGTGGTGTGGTGAGGTGCTACGTAGTTTGTTTTTGTTCATTTTTGTTGGTGTTTTTTGGTTTGGTTTTTTGTGTTTCTTTTCTTTTTTTTTTTCCTTGTTCTTCTTTTTTTTCTTTTCTCTTTCTCTTTCTCCTCTTTCTGTTCTTTCTTTCCTTTTCCTTTTTCTTTTTTTTTCTTTCTTCTCTCTTTTCGCCTTCTAACTGGGGTCCCACGGTGACCTTCGGAACGGGCCAGGTCCCTGGCTCTGGTACATACCGGATCCTGAGCAGTCACCCCCAGCACCGGTGATCTGCGGGCGCGCAATCGCCATCTTAGGGCCCACAGCCAAGTCACTGCGGAGCAGTAGGGTACCAAGAGGCTCCCTGGATGGCCCTCTCCCCTGGTCCACGGACCTTATATGGGGTCCCCGCCCATGTGTAAACACTGAATACTTCTCCAGAAGCGAGAGTGTGGAGCCTGATCCCTGGGGACATTGGGCCAAGACAGACTTATGACCGTGGGAGCGGCAACAACTGGGGCGTTGAGCGAGCGAGGGCACCGTCCGCTCCCCATAGCTAGTATCTTTCCTGCGGATAGAGACAGAAACCTCCCCTATAGAGGAAGAACCAAAGGGAAACAAACAAACAAACAAACAAAGAGAATTTTGGTCTATTACTAGTGTGGACCCTGCCTGCCTTCTGAAAGACCACAACACAGTGTCCTAACTCGCCAAAGCGGTCTTGGATCACTCCAATCCTCTAGGATTGGACCCATCAGAAGCAGTCCCCCAACGGAAACAGAAAAATCTCTAAACAATACACAACAGTCTCCCCCTCTTGCCAAAAGAAGCAACATATCTAGACTGCTTCACAGCCTAAGAATAGGGCACAAAGACTGCTGTTAACCAGACTAAATCTATAAGAAAAGATCCAACGATAAATCTAGATGGAAAGGGCACAGCGAAAAAACACAGAGAGCACAAAGAATCAAACAGAAAGCTCATCCCCAAAGAGAAATACCAGCTCCCAACCATTTGACACAAACCAGACTCAAACCACCAACATGTCAAAGGAAGAATTCCAATTATGGATCATAAACAAGCTGAATAATTTACAAGAATCAATGGATAAACAACACAAGGAAAACACACAAAAAATACAGGATTAGGAGGAAAAATTCACTAAAGAAATTGAAATATTGAAAAAAAAACTGAACTCTTAGAAATGAAGAGTTCACTCAGAGAGCTATAAAACACTGTGGAAAGTCTCAAGAGCAGGGTAGATCAAACAGAAGAAAGAATCTCAGAAATTGAAGATAACTCCTTCCAACTAAATAAGTCAATCACAGAGATAGATCAAAAAAGTAAGAGAAATGATCTGAGTCTTCAAGAAATGTGGGATTATGTGAAGAAACCTAATTTGAGAGTTATTGGCATTCCTGAGGGTGAAGAAGATAATAAGCAAGGGTTGGACAAGCTATTTGAAGACATAATCGAGGAAAATTTTCCAGGCCTTGCCAATACTCTAGACATACAGATTCAAGAAGCTCCAAGGACCCCTGGGAGATTCATAGCAAATAGGAAAACACTACGCCATGTAGTCATCAGGCTGACCAAAATATCCACTAAAGAGTCCCTTCTCCGAGCTGTAAGGAGAAAGAAACAAGTAACTTACGAAGGAAAACCCATCAGAATTATGCCAGATTTCTCAGCTGAAACTTTACAAGCAAGAAGAGGTTGGGGCCCCATTTTCATGCTTCTGAAACAGAATAATGCCCAGCCTAGAATCTTGTACCCAGCTAAGCTAAGTTTTCTATACGAAGGAGAAATCAAGACATTCTCAGATAAACAAAGGTTGAGGGAATTCACCAAGACAAGACCAGCCCTCCAAGAAGTACTCAAAAGAGAATTACACACGGATCAGCACAAGAAAGATCCACGAATGTAAAACTACTCAAGAGCTAAAGATCAAATTCCAGATACCACAATGGCTCAGGAGAGAAAACATCGCAATGAAGTTCTACCCAACAAGCTGAATAAAAAACTGTCTCACTTATCAGTTTTCTCAATAAATGTGAATGGCTTGAATTCCCCACTCAAGAGACATAGACTGGCCCAATGGATAAAAAAACACAATCCAAGTATCTGCTGTCTTCAAGAAACTCACCTAACCTGCAAAGATGCATTTAGACTGAAAATAAAAGAATGGAAATCGATATTTCAAGCAAATGGTAACCAAAAGAAAGCTGGTGTGGCAATCTTAATTTCCAATAACTTAGCTTTCAAACCAACAAAAATAATAAAAGACAAAGATGGCTACTACATACTGGTTAAAGGCACAATTCAACAAGAAGCCATGACTATACTCAATATATATGCACCCAACCTAGGTACACCCAGATTCATAAAGCAAACCCTACTTGATCTGAACCAAATGATAGATAACAATACTGTAATAGCTGGAGACTTTAACACCCCACTGAGAGTACAGGACAGATCCTCTAAACAGAAAATAAACAAAGACATAATGGACCTAAATAAAATGCTAGAACAAATGGGCATGGCTGACATCTATAGGACATTCTACCCAAAGTCCACAGAATATACATTCTTCTCATCAGCTCACGGGACATCCTCTAAGATTGACCATGTCCTAGGACATAAATCATGTCTTAAAAAATTCAAAAAAATAGAAATTATACCATACATCTTCTCATATCACAGAGGAATAAAAGTAACAATGAACACAAGCAGAAACCCTCACTCTTACTCAAAGTCATGGAAGCTAAATAACTTTCTCCTGAATAATTATACTATAAAGGAAGAAATCAAGATGGAAATCAAAAGTTTCTTTGAATTAAATGACAATGGAGGTACAACTTATCAAAATCTATGGGACACAGCTAAAGCAGTCCTGAGAGGAAAATTCATATCCATAAATGCCTATATCAAAAAGACAGAAAACCTGCAAATAGACAACCTAACGAATAGACTCAAAGAGCTGGAGAAAGAAGAACAGAACGACCCCAAACCCAGCAGAAGGCGAGAAATTACTAAGATCAAATCAGAATTAAATGAAAAGGACAACAAAGAAACTATAAAGGAAATTAATAAAACAAAAAGTTGGTTCTTTGAAAAGATAAACAAAATAGACATACCCCTGGCTAGACTAACCAAGAGCACAAAAGTAAAATCTCTAATAACCTCCATTAGGAACATGAAAGGAGAAATCACAACCGATGCTACAGAGATACAAGATATCATCTATGAATTCTACAAAAATCTTTATGCACACAAACTGGAGAATGTGGAGGAAATGGACAAATTTTTAGAAACACATAGTCTTCCCAGGCTCAACCAGGAAGAAATAGAATACCTGAACAGGCCAATATCAAGAACTGAAATCGAAACAGCAATAAAAAACCTTCCCAAAAAGAAAAGCCCTGGTCCAGATGGGTTCACACCTGAATTTTACCATACATACAAAGAAGAACTGGTGCCCATCCTACATAAACTATTCTCCAATATTGAGAAGGATGGAATTCTCCCCAACACGTTCTACCAAGCCAATATAACATTGATACCAAAACCTGGAAAGGACGCAACAAAAGTAGAGAACTATAGACCAATTTCTCTCATGAATATAGATGCAAAAAATTTCAATAAAATACTAGCAAATCGAATCCAAGTACTTATCAAAAAAATAATCCACCACGACCAAGTGGGCTTCATCCCCGAGATGCAGGGGTGGTTCAACATACGTAAATCTATAAATGTAATTCACCACATAAATAGAAGCAAAAACAAAAACCATATGATACCCTCATTAGATGCAGAAAAAGCATTTGACAAAATTCAACACCCTTTTATGATAAAAATGCTTAACAAAATAGGCATTGATGGAACCTACCTAAAAATGATAGGAGCCATATATGACAAACCCACAGCCAACATCATTCTGAACGGGGAAAAATTGAAAGCACTCCCACTTAGAACTGGAACCAGACAAGGGTGCCCACTGTCCCCATTACTTTTCAACATAGTATTGGAAGTCCTTGCGAGAGCTATCAGGCAAGAGAGCAGAATCAAGGGAGTCCAAATAGGGAAGGAAGAGATCAAACTCTCACTTTTTGCTGATGATATGATGTTATATCTGGAAAACCCCCAGGATTCAACCATGAGACTCCTGGAATTGAGTAACGAATATAGCAAAGTCTCAGGCTACAAAATTAATATACACAAATCAGAGGCATTTATATATGCCAATAACAGTCAATCGGAAATCCAAATTAAAGACTCAATACCCTTCAAAATAGCAACAAAGAAAATAAAATGTCTAGGTACATACCTAACTAAAGAGGTAAAGGACCTCTATAAGGAAAACTATGAAACACTGAGAAAAGAAGTAGCAGAACTTGCATATAGATGGAAAAATATACCATGCTCGTGGATTGGAAGAATCAACATTGTTAAAATGTCTATACTACCCAAAGTGATCTACAGATTCAATGCAATCCCTATTAAATTACCAACATCATTCTTCACAGACGTAGAGAAAATAATTATACACTTTGTATGGAATCAGAGAAGACCCCGTAGAGCAAAAGCAATTTTAAGCAACAAAAACAAAATGGGAGGTATTAATTTGCCAGACCTCAAACTATACTACAAGGCTGTGGTTCTTAAACAGCCTGGTATTGGCACAAGTTCAGGGACACAGATCAGTGGAACACAACAGAAAATCCAAATATAGAACCATCCTCATATAGTCACCTAATTTTTGACAAAGCGGGAAAGAATATACTCTGGGGACAAGAATCCCTATTCAATAAATGGTGCTGGGAGAATTGGTTAGCCACTTGTAGAAGACTGAAACAGGACCCACAGCTTTCACCTCTCACAAAAATCAAATCACGGTGGATAACAGACTTAAACCTTAGGCGTGATACAATCAGAATTCTAGAAGAAAATGTAGGAAAAACTCTCACAGACATTGGCCTAAGCAAAGAATTTATGAAAAAGACCCCCAAGGCAATCACAGCAGCAACAAAAATAAATGAATGGGACATGATTAAATTAAAAAGCTTCTGCACAGCCAAAGAAACAGTCACGAGAATAAACAGACCACCTACAGAATGGGAAAAATTTTTGCATACTACACATCAGATAAAGGACTGATAATAAGAATCTATTTAGAACTCAGGAAAATCAGCAAGAAAAAAATCAAACAACCCTCTCAAAAAGTGGGCAAATGACATGAATAAAAACTTCTCAAAAGAAGATATAAGAATGGCTAACAAACATATGAAAAAATGCTCAACATCCCTAATCATCAGACAAATGCAAATCAAAACCACAATGAGATATCACTTAACCCCAGTGAGAATGGCCTTTATCAAAAAATCCCAAAACAACACATGTTGGCGTGGATGTGGAGAGACAGGAACATTCATACACTGCTGGTGGGACTGCAAACTAGTGCAACCCCTGTGGAAAGCATTATGGAGGTATCTTAAACAGATTCAAGTAGACCTGCCATTTGACCCAGCAATCCCATTATTGGGCATATACCCAAAGGAAAAAAGGTCATTCTGTAACAAAGACACATGTACCCGAATGTTTATAGCAGCACAATTCACAATCGCAAAGATGTGGAAACAACCCAAATGCCCATCAATGCATGATTGGATTAGTAAGCTGTGGTATATGTATACCATGGAATATTACTCAGCTATAAGGAATAATGAAGATACGACATCTCTATGGTTCTCCTGGAGAGAGTTGGAACCCATTATATTAAGTGAAGTATCCCAAGAATGGAAAAACAAGCATCACATGTACTCACCAGAAAATTGGTTTCCCTGAACATCACCTAAATACACATCTGGGAATGACACCAATCGGATATCAGACTGAGGTGGGGGTGGGGGAGGAGATGGAGGTATGCCTACACAATGAGTGCATTGCACCCCGTTTGGGGAATGGTAACGCTTGAAGGTAGTGACTCGGGAAGGGGGGGTGGGGAAGGGAGGGATATATACCTACAGGATGGGTGCAACGCGCACTACCTGGGGAACAGACACGCCTTGAGCTCTGACTTGGGGGGAAAGGCGGTACATGGGCAACGTATGTAACCTGCAATTCTGTATCCCTCATAACAATAAGATGATATAAATTAATAAAAAAAAAAGAAGAGGTGTTGGTTAATGGGTAACACTGTTAAATAGAAGGAAAAGTTCTAGTGTTCAATAGTCCAATAGGGCAACTATAGGTAACAATAATTTACTGTATTTCAAAATAGCTAAAAGTTTTCAAATGTTGCCAACATAAAGCAATGAAAAATGTTTCAGGTGAATCATGTCCCAATTACCCTTATTTGATCATTATATGTTATATGCTTGTATTAAAATATAACATGTACTCCATGAATATGTACAATTATTATGTGTCAATAAAAAATTAAAAAAAGAATCCCCCCTTTGTTCAAATTTCTAAAGCCATAAATTCACAGTATGTAAGTATGATGAATTCACTGCATGTAAGTATAATACTTTTACATCACAAATACTTCGTAAGGAGAGTTTAAAGATAAATGGCAAACCAGGAAAAGATACTAGCAGTAAGACAAAAGTATCTCTTAATACAACCAAAATAAAAAGAATCCCAAACCTATTTCAAAATCATGCAAGAAAAATGTGATGGACCTCAAAAGAAGATGTGGAAAAGTCCCTACATATATAAAAATATGCTCCCCCACACTCCAAATGATAGCATTGCAAATAGACATCGTACATAGACACCAATTCTCACCAACCACATTAGAAAAATGCAAAATTCTGGCCATAAGTTCTGTTGGCCAGGTTGTGGACAAAATAGGCTCCATGTGTTGTAGGTGGAAATTCAAAATTGCACCACACATATAGGAGAGAAATTTGGCAAAATACATATCTAGTTACCCTTTGATCCTGCAATTCCATGTCTGGAAATGCAATCCAAACATAAATAGGTAGAAATAGCACATCTCTTTGGTACAACATTACTAATTGCAGCATGATTTGTAATCTCAAAGACTGGAAACACCCCAAATGTCCCTAAGTAGAAGACTGGCTCAAAAAACTATGTTACACAGACAGATAAAAGACTGCAGAGACAAAATAGGAATCAGGACATTGGTATGAGTCAACTACTAGGTACAGTATAGAGTGAAAACGAACAAAAAATCAAAAACCAAACCAACAAAACTAGCAAAACCAAAACCAAACCAACAGAAAGATGCACAACTGAATAACTGTAAATTTATGCTAACTGTTGTAGACAAGAGGCAACTATTGTTATAACCCATATACATACATGCATATGCATATTTGCTTATAAGAGAAAAATTATCAGAAAGGTAAATTAAATTAGTGAATGACCTCAGAAGCACTGGTTTGGACACTTGACCTGTACCATTTTGCAGAAATTGTGACAGCCATCAGAGATTCAGTATCAGAATCTTCCATGAATTTGAAATAATAATACTTCAAACTGTATGGTGTAGGTGTGTGGATGTAGATCAAGCATTGCTGTATGAATAGCACAGCTTTTGTGACTGTTAATTATTATTTAGGGAGCATATTGGATTGTCAACACACACATCTGTAGAATGAATAAATCCGCTGAAGAGCAACATAATCCCATTTGACCCTACAGGTTCCTTTGGAAACGACTTTGAGAAAGTCTTGCCCATTGGAAAGGGAGAAGGCACAGCTCCCCTCCACCCTCCAAAAACTGTCTTCATGTCTGACACCAATTGCAACTTCAAGGGGTCCTTAAGACCACACTCAGATTTGAAAATTTGCTGGAAGGGCCCATAGAACTCCTGGAAAACAATTATACTCAGGATTATGCTTTATTACAGAGAAAATATATAGATTTTTTTAAAAAACAAGAGAAGTGAGCCATGGGACAGAATCCAGGAGGGGTCCAAACATGGATCTTCCACTGTTCTCTCCTCTCTGGAGTCGTGGGTGGTGTGACATTCGCCTGGAGATCACGTGTGACCATCTGCACAGCACATTGCTGACCAGGGAAGCACACATGAGCCTCGGTGTGCACAGTCTTTATTGGAGTTCAATCACATACTTCCCATGCAGCTGAGATTTAGTCTCCACATTCTCCTGGAGGTCAGGATAATCTTTTTGGTCTTTGGTTTCTCTTGAGGTTGGAACTGGTAAAATATGGCCCATGGCTTTATCCTAAATCAAATTATTAGACTGGTGGGTAGCCAAAGACTCCAGGCAAACAAAGACCCTCATGTTAAGCAGGATATTCCAGTGCCCAGGAAATCACCTCTCAGGAGCTTAGGGCAAAGGCCAGACCTCTCTTTAGGGAAGGTAAATTCTTCATTACAAACACATGTATGTACTCTATCAAGGACTCTAATTCTGAAGCAGATTTTGAGATGTAGTTGGAGGGATGTCTCTTGAAAAAAAAATAGAAGAATTAAAATCATGATGGAACCCAACCTTTCAATATATAAATCTTAGCTAAATGACAGTAATACTTTTTTAAATTTTAAAATATTTAATTGAGAAATAAAAATATATATATTCAAGGTATACAATGTATATGGATATAGATGATTTCATATATGTACATATTGTGTGATGATTTCCATAATCAAATTAATTAGCACATCCATCACCACTCACTCCAAGCTACCCTTTGTGTGTGTGTGTGTGTGTGTGTTGGGAACAAAGAATCTGCCCATTTATCAAATTTTAAGTAATCAATACAGTATTAGTAACTAAAGTCATCATGCTTTATGTTAGATCCTCAGAACTTATTCATCTTATAACTGAAAGTTGGTGCCCTTCAACAACATCTCTAGATACTTGCACACCCGTGTTCATTGCAGTGTTATGCTAATAGCCAAGATATGGAAACAATCTAAGTGTCCATCAAGAGACAAATGGATAAATAAAATGTGGTACATACACAATGGAACACTATACAGCCTTAAAAAATAAGGAAATTCTGTCATTTGCAACGACATGAAAGAACCTGGAGGACATTGTGTTTAATAAAAATGAGCCAGGTACAGAAAGACAAATACTGTATCATTTCACTTATATGTGGAATCTAAAAGAGTTAAACACATAGTAGCAGAGAGTATTACTTCTTGCAAATAGCAAGCTGACTCTTGTTTTCTTAAGTTATTCTTAGTAGCACATTGGTTAACCCCCTTTAAATCTAAGTGCTTTGAATAACAAAGAAAGTTGTGCCATTTCTGTTATAATAGGATTAGTGTGGTGTTTGCATGAAAACCAAAATTGCATGTCATTGTGAAGGATGCAACTCTTCCCTCAAAACTCATTTAAAGTCTGCTTTTGAATCTACTTTCATGAATCTTCAATTATTATCATCAGAAAATAAATTTCCAATCATAAAATAAAATGAGGTGGTTACCTCTTTCTGCACCCAGAATCACTCTGATGCATTTGGATTACTGGGAACATCAGTGCATAGTTCCAGAAATTTGAAGAATGTCCCGTGAAGCCGGACTTGCATCTAAGGTTGGATGCATTTGTTTTCTCCTAACCGAGACATGCATGGCTGAGACTTGTAACCAAATGAAAATGAAATTCCCAGGATGACTTGGAGCTGGCTCTTCCTTATGCAGAAATCATCTCACTCATGAATCCATCCTTTCTTTGTTGTCTGACCTTCAGCATCATGCTTTTGTCTTTTTCTTGGGATGATTATGTATTTTGCAGATGCAATTTTCTCTCAAATTGCACTTCAAGCAAGGTCACGGATTTCTTAATTCTGAAACTTTGACACCTCACTCAACTTTATTGCTGGAGACCTACTTGCTATTCCTAGAAGCCTGCATTTCTCAGAGCTGAGAATTAACATGAAGTGAGGGTTTCTGAATCGTAGATGCCTTTTGGGAGCCTGGGGTTGATGGTGTCTTTGGTAGTACTTTATGGTAAATGCTGAAGCTTGGGGCAGGCACGCAGTGGATGAAGGAGGTTGGGAATATGAGCCAAGCATTTGCAGAGACAAAATCAGGGACTGTGTTTTATCTTGAATGAGTTCACGCAATTTTGTGATGTGCTTCCTCTTTAGAGATATAGGCTTTTTTGTGTGGCACAATTAAGGGATGCTGTTATCCTTGTATGAAATTTGGAATTGAGATAGCAACTTCCATATTGATTCTGGACACTGTTTTCCCACCCATGGCCAGAGCTGGAGAATGAGGGAATTGGAGCTTGGTGACTCATAAGGTGAAAATGGAGGGGGTGGCATTTAATCTGGCTTGAGAAGAAATGGGGAACAAGTGAGCTAACTATTTTGGACAGTGCAGTGAGCTGAGGTTTAGGGCACCAAGCTCCAATCCAAAGACTCATTTGCCCTGATTTATTATCTCCATGGTAACTTCAAAGTGTGTTGTGACACCATTCCTGGACAATGAGTCTGTTCCCTGTCTCTGTGGGCCCCTTGATGTGGCTTCTCTTCTCCTGAATTTGGTCTCCAGCCTGATTTTGTTGTTCCTTTAAACAATTTCCAGTTAAAGGAGGGAGCAAATTATAGGAATTCAGGGAAAGAGTAATAAACATGCAACTCTGTGAGTTTGTTGAGGCAACTGATGGCTTTTGGTGGTGTCTAACAAGTGTAGTGGGTTGAATTGTGTGCCTGCCAAAAAAAGTGATATGTTCACATCCTAACCTCCAGCTTCTGTGAATATGATCTTACTTGAAATGAGGCTTTGAATATGTAATCAAGTTAAGATGAGGTCTTTCTGGGTTAGAGTGAGCCTCACTGCCATGACGGGTATCCTTATAAAAAGAGGGAAACTTGGAAACAGACACAGACTGTGTGATGACTGAGGCAGAGACTAGAGGGATGTATCTCTGCCAGCCAAGGAATGCCTGCAAACCCTAGCATCTGCAAAAGGGGCATGGCACGGGTTCTCCCTCACAGCTTCCAGAAGGAACTAACCTTGCCAACACCTAGATCTCAGACTTCTGGTCTTCAGAACTCTGATGGAATAAATTTCTGTTGTTTTAAAACATCCAGCGTATGGTACTTAGTTATGGCAGCCTTAAGAAAATAAAACAAAGAAGGAGCACAAAAAATTAATTTTTAAGCCACCTACCTCTCAGATACCAGAGGATAAGGGAAAGTTCCTGCTATAACCAGGCTCAGGGGATATGGCATCTGCACCACATGTTGCCAGAAGGAGGCTTGGCAGAGCTGTGGGGAGGATGCTCAGGCGCTGAAGAATAGGGTGTGTACTACAAGCCAGCAGAGAAAGAGAAATGCTGGCCAGCCGGCATGCCAGAAGTAACTCTGCTTGTTGGACATGGTGATAGTGAAATTGAGTACCAAGGCAGAAGATGCTCAGGGAGACCTGAAGATTTGAGCAGATTCCCATTAGCATAATTAATGGAGCTAGTGGCAGAGGAATGCCAAGGTTTTAGTAGATGGGAGCAAAGACATCTTCACTTTTATATCCTTAAATATTGTGCATGAAACACTACCCATCTCCATAAACAGTGAATGCAGAAAGCAAGAAGGCTATTTCAGATGCCAAGATCTTTGTTAAGCTCAACATGCCTAGACCACCAGTTATATTTTAAAACTGTAATTTCTACCTATATCTTTTTTATTCAGTTACTACATCCAAATTTCATTGTTCTCGTGCCCGCCTCTTCTTTTCTATACAGTGCCATTCATTAAGAGTCCAGGCTTTGGTCTGGTCACATGAAACACGATTAGAATCGGTGGTTTCATGTTTACCAGCTAAGTGGTTTTGGAGTTCCTGAAGTTACACATCTTTTTTTTTTTTTTTAATTTTTTTTCAGCATATTATAGGGGTAAATGTTCCATTTATGCATATTTCCCTTGCCCCACCCTAGTCAGAGCTTCAAGCATTTCCATCCCCTAGACAGTGCACACTGCACCCATTAGGTGTGTATATACCCACCCCTTCCTCACCCCTCCCATCTGCCTGACACCCGATGAATGTTATTACTATATATGCACTTAAGTGTTGATCAGTTAATACCACTTTGATGGTGACTCCATGTAGTGCTTGTGTTTCCATTCTTGGGATATTTCACTTAGTAGAATGGGTTCCAGCTCTATCCAGGGTAATACAAGAGGTGCTAGATCACCATTGTTTTTTGTGGCTGAGTAGCACTCCATGGTATACGTATACCACATTTTATTAATCCACTCATATATTAATGGACACTTGGGTTGTTTCCACATCTTTGCAATTGTGAATTGTGATGCTATAAACATTCGAGTGCAGATGTCCTTTTTATAGAATGTCTTTTGTTCTTTTGGGTAGATGCCCAGTAATGGGATTGATGGATCAAATGGTAGTTCTACTCATATCTCTTTGAGGTATCTCCATATTGCTTTCCACAAAGATTGTACTAGTTTGCGGTCCCACCAGCAGTTTATGAGTGTTCCTATCTCTCTACATCCACACCAACACTTATTGTTTTGGGACTTTTTGACAAAGGCCATTCTCACTGAAGATAAGTGATATCTCATTGTGGTTTTGATTTACATTTCCCTGATGATTAGAAATGTTGAGCATTTTTTCATATGTTTCTTGGCCATTAGTCTGTCTTCTTTTGAAAAGTTTCTGTTCATGTCCTTTGCCCACTTTTTAATAGAGTTGTTTGATTTTTTTCTTGCTGATTTTCCTGAGTTCTATATAGATTCTAGTTATCAGCCCTTTATCAGAAATGTAACAGGCAAATATTTTCTCCCATTCTGTAGGTTTTTTGCTCTCATGATAGTTTCCTTGGCCGTGCAGAAGCTTTTTAATTTGATCAAGTCCCATTTATTTAATTTTGCTGTTGCTGGGATTGCCTTTGAGGTCTTCCTCATAAATTCTTTCCCTAGGCCAATGTCTGTATGAGTTTTTCCAACATTTTCTTCTAGAATTCTTATAGTTTCACACCTTAGGTTTAAGTCTGTTATTCACCGTGAGTTGATTTTTGTGAGAGGTGAAAGGTATGGATCCTGTTTCAGTCTTTACATGTGACTATCCGATTTTCCCAGCACCATTTATTGAATAGGGATTCTTTTTCCCAGTGTATGTTTTTGTCTGCCTTGTCAAAGATTAGATGGCTATATGAGGATGGTTTTATATTCGGATTCTCAGTTCTGTTCCATTGATCAATGTCTCTGTTCTTGTGCCAGTACCATGCTGTTTTAGTTACTACAGCCTTGTAGTATAGCTTGAAATCTGGTAAACTGATGTCTCCCAATTTGTTCTTTTTGCTTAAGATTGCTTTTGCTATGTGGGGTCTTCTCTGTTTCCATACGAAGTATAGAATTATTTTTTCTAGATCTGTGAAAAATGATATTGGTATTTTAATAGAGATTGCATTGAATCTATAGATGACTTTGGGTAGTATAGACATTTTAACAATGAGTGACCCATGAGTGTGGTATGGTTTTCCACCTGTTTACGTCCTCTGCTATTTCCTTCCTCAGTGTTTCATAGTTCTCCCTGTAGAGGTCTTTTGCCCCCTTAGTTAATATATTCCTAGGTATTTTATTTTCTTTGTTGCTATTATGAAGGATATTGAGTCTTTGATTTGGTTCTCAGTTTGACTGTTTTTGGTGTATAGGAATGCTACTGATTTTGTAACTGAGACTTTGCTGAATTTGCTTATCAATTCCAGTAGTCTCATGACAGATCTTTGGGGTTTTCTAGATATAAGATCATATCATCAGCAAAGAGTAATAGTCTGACCTCTTCTGCCCCCAATTGGATGCCATTGATTTCCTTCTCTTGTCTGATTGCTCTGGCTAGCCCAAGTGGATAAATATACAGAAGCCAAGTATCTGCTGTCTTCAGGAAACACATCTAACCCACAAACCCACAAGGAAGCATTCAGACTCAAGGTGAAGGGATGGAAAACAATATATCAAGCAAACAGAAGCCAAAATAAATCTGATGTGACAGTTCTGATTACAGATAATTTAGTCTTCAAATCACCAAAAGTAATGAAAGACAAAGAGGGTCACATGTAGTGGTGAAGGGTACAATTCAACAAGAAGAATAACAGTTCTAAATATTTATACACCTAACTCAGGTGCATGCAGATTCATAAAGCAAGTCCTGCTTGATCTAAACAAAATGAAAAACAGCAACACTGTAATAGCCGGAGACTTTAACACCACTCTGACAAAACAGGACAGATCTTCCAAACAGAAAATAAACAAAGAAACAATGGACTTAAACAGAATTCTAGAACAAATGGGCCTAACTGACATTTACAGAATGTTGTACCCAAAAACCACTGAATATACATTTTTCTCATCAGCTCTTGGGAAATTCTCTAAGATTGATGATATCCTAGGCCACAAAGCATGTCTCAAAAAATTAAAAAAATTAGAAATTATACCATTCATCTTCTCAGACCATAGTGGAATAAAATTAGAAATCGACTCCAACAGAAACTCTCATCTCTACACAAAGTCATGGAAACCAAACAACCTTCTGCTGAACAATTATTTCATTAAGGAGGAAAGCAAGATGGAAATCAAAAGATTTTTTGACCTAAATGATAAAGGAGGCACAAATTATCAAAATCTGTGGGATACAGCTAAGGCAGTCCTGAGAGGAAAATTTATATCCATAAATGCCTACAACCAAAAGACAGAAAGATCACAAATAAACAATCTAATGAATCATCTCAAAGAACTGGAAAAGGATGAGCAAATCTACCCCAAACCCAGCAGAAGAAAAGAAATAACAAAAATCAGAGCAGAACTAAATGAAATTGATAACAACCTACACAGAAGATTAATAAAACAAAAAGTTGGTTCTTTGAAAAAATAAACAAAATTGACATGCCTCTTGCTAGATTAACAAGAAGCAGAAAAGAAGGGACTGTAATAAGCTCCATCAGGAATGAAAAAGGAGAAGTTACAACTGATGCAATGAGAATACAAAATATCATCTATGAATACTATAAAAACCTCTGTACACATAAACTAGAAAATGTGGAGGGAATTGACAAATTCTTAGAAAGACACAGCCTCCCTAGGCTTAATCAGGAAGATAGAGAATTCCTGAAATGACCAATATCAAGTACTGAAATTGAAGCAGCAATAAAAAACCTTCCTAAAAAGTCCCAGACCAGATGGTTTCACATCTGAATTTTACCAGACCTACAAAGAAGAACTGGTGCCTATCCTACAGAAGTTACTCCACAACATCAAGAAGGAAGGAATCCTCCCCCACACACTTTATGAAGCCAACATCACCCTGATACCAAAACCAAGAAAGGATACAACAGAAAAAGAAAACTACAGGCCAATATCTCTTATGAATATAGATGTGAAAATTCTCAAAAAAATTCTAGCAAACCAAGTTCAGGTACTTATCAAAAAAATAATACATCACGACCAAGTGGGCTTCATCCCAGAGATGCAGCAATGGTTCAATATATGCAAATCTATAAATGTAATTCACTACATAAATACAAGCAAAAAGAGAGACCATATGATCCTCTCAATAGATGCAGAAAAAGCATTTGACAAAATTCAACACCCTTTTATGATAAGAATGCTTAATAAAATAGGCATAGATGGGACTTAACTAAAAATGATACAAGCCGTATATGACAAACCCACAGCCAACATCATACTGAATGGGGAAGAATTGAAAGCATTCCCACTTAGAACTGGAACCAAAGTTGCCCTCTATCATTATTTCTATTCAACATATGACTGGTATCAACTCTTAAGACCTCTTTGCCTAGCCACAGATCCTAAAGATTTTCTCATAATGTTATTTTCTAAAAGTTTTATATTTTACATTTAAGTTCATGATTCATTTTGAGTTAACTTTTGTATAAGGTATAATACTTAGTCAGGGCTCATGTTTTTGCCTATAGATGTTCAATTGTCCCAGCATCATTTGCTGAAACAACTATCTTTACTCCTTTGAAGCTTTTGTTCTTTTCTCGAAAATCAATTGGGCTTAGTAGTGTAGTTCCTTTCTGAGTTCTCCATTCTGTTCCACTAATTTTGTGTCTGTCCCTTCTCTAGTACCACATAGTTGTGGTTTATGAATCCATATAATAAGTCTTGAAATTGGGTAGAATGATTTCTCCCACTTTATTATTCTTTTTCAAAATTGTTTCACATATTCTAGTTCCTTTGCCTTTTCATATAAATTTTAGAATGACTTTTTTTCTATGTGTACAGAAAATCTTGCTGGGATTTTGATAGGAATTGGGTTAAACCTGTATGTCAATTTGAGGAGAACTGGTATTATTATGTTGAATCTTCCAATCAATGCAATGGTATGTCTTTCCATTTACATAGGTCTTTGATTTTGTTCATCAGTGTTGTGTAGTTTTCAGTATATAAGTTTTACATAGTTGGTATGGTCCGAATGTTGGTGTTCCCCCAAATTCATATGTTGCAGCCTGATTCCCAATGTGGTAGTATTAAGAGGTAGGATCTTTCAGGAAGTGCTTAATATAAGGGCTCCGACCTCATGAATGGGATTAGTACCCTTATAAAAGAGGTTGAAGGAAGCTTGCCTGCCTCTTCCACCAAGTAAAGATGCAGCAAGAAGGTGCATCTTTGAAGAAGACAGCAAGCCCTCACCAGACACTGAATCTGCTGGCATCTTGATCTTGGAACTCCCAGCCTCCAGAACTGTGAGAAATAAATTTCTGTTGTTTATAAATTACCCAGACTAAGGTATTTTGTTACAGTAGCCTGAATGGAGTATGACATATCTTGTTAGAATTACAAGAAAGTATTTCATTGTTTTTAAGCAACTATAAATGGTATTGTATTTTAAATTTCTGTATCTACATGTCCATTGCTAGTGTATAGATATGCAATCAACTTTTATATATTTATGTTATATCCGGTAAGGGGGATTTAGGTCTGTTGTAATTTGGTTTTTTGTAGATCCTTGGGATCTTTTACATAGACAGTAGTATCTGCAAATATAAACAGTTTTGTTCCTTCCTCTGAGATCCATATGCCTTTTATTTATTTTTCCTTCTTTATTGTAATGATTAAAACTTGTGGCATTGTGTTGAATAAGGGTAGTAAGCACAGACATTCTTTCCTTGTTCTGATCTTAGGTGAAAAGCATTAAGTTTTCACTATTAAGTATAATGTTAGCTGTAGATTTTTTTTGCAGATGCTATTTGTCAAGTTAAGGAAATTCCTCTCAATTCCTGTCAGGTTTTTTATCATGAACAGGTATTGAATTTTGTCAAATGTGTATTCTGTAGCAATTGATATGGTGGTGTGATTTTTTTTCTCTTTAGCTAGTTAATGTGGATTACATTGATTGATGATTTTTTTTTTTTTTTTTTGAGACAGGGTCTCACTCTGTCACCCAGACGAGAAGCAATGTCACGATCACAGCTCACTGTAACCTCCAACTACTGGACTCAAATGATGCTCCTGGCTCAGCCTTCAAATTAGCCATGACTATAGGCACACATCACTATGCCTGGGTAATTTAAATTTTTTGTAGACATGTCGCTGTGTTGCCCAGGTTGGTCTCAAACTCTTGTCCTCAAGTGATCCTCCCATGGTGGCCTCCCAAATCTCTGGGATTACAGGCATGCACCACTATGCATGATGATTGATAATTTTGACATTTTGATTGACTGAACTAGGCTTACATTCCTGGAATAAAGCCCACTTGGTCATGGTGTGTAATTCTGCAATTGCTATATTTTCTTTTCTTTTCTTTTTTTTTTATTTCATCTTATTGTTATGGGGGATACAAAATTGCAGGTTACATACGTTGCCCATGTACCGCCTTTCCCCCCAAGCCAGAGCTCCAGGCGTGTCTGTTCCCCAGGTAGTGCGCGTTGCACCCATCATGTAAGTATATATCCCTCCCTTCCCCACCCCGCCTTCCCGAGTCAGCACCTTCAAGCGTTACCATTCCCCAAACGGTGTGCAATGCACTCATTGTGTAGGCATACCCCCATCCCCTCCCCCACCCCCCACCTCAGTCTGATATCTGATTGGTGTCGTTCCCAGATGTGTATTTAGGTGATGATCAGGGAAACCAATTTTCTCATGAGTACATGTGATGCTTGTTTTTCCATTCTTGGGATACTTCACTTAATATAATGGGTTCCAACTCTCTCCAGGAGAACCATAGAGATGTTATATCTTCATTATTTCTTATAGCTGAGTAATATTCCATGGTATACCACAGCTTACTAATCCAATCATGCATTGATGGGCATTTGGGTTGTTTCCACATCTTTGCGATTGTGAATTGTGCTGCTATAAACATTCGGGTACATGTGTCTTTGTTACAGAATGACCTTTTTTCCTTTGGGTATATGCCCAATAATGGGATTGCTGGGTCAAATGGCAGGTCTACTTGAATCTGTTTAAGATACCTCCATAATGCTTTCCACAGGGGTTGCACTAGTTTGCAGTCCCACCAGCAGTGTATGAATGTTCCTGTCTCTCCACATCCACGCCAACATGTGTTGTTTTGGGATTTTTTGATAAAGGCCATTCTCACTGGGGTTAAGTGATATCTCATTGTGGTTTTGATTTGCATTTGTCTGATGATTAGGGATGTTGAGCATTTTTTCATATGTTTGTTAGCCATTCTTGTATCTTCTTTTGAGAAATTTCTATTCATGTCATTTGCCCATTTTTTGATAGGGTTGTTTGATTTTTTCTTGCTGATTTTCCTATAGATTTTGTTATAGATTTCATGAAGGAAATTGGTCTGTAGTTTTCACTGCTTGTACTGTCTTTGGTTTTAAGTAATACTAGCTTCTTTTTTCTGAAAGAAAATATGTAGAATTGGTCTTAATTCTTTAAATATTTGGTGAAATTTCCACAAAGGTGAGTCATTTAAATTCTGCAACTGAACTCTTAAAAGCCAAATCATTTGTGAGTTATTTTGATAGGTATAAACAGATTATTGAATATGATTTTTCTTGTTGAAAAGTTAATGATTGTAAATGCCAGTGGTATACTGTGAAGAAATTGCCTTCAGAAGTATTGAGCTGATTTTTTTGTTTATATTTGGTTTTTCTTTTACCCCCATTACTGCAGGTGAGATGCGGGCAATGTGTCTGTTTCTTAGTCAACTTGACTTTCATCTTGTTGCTTCTGCTCTACTAGAACCTCAGGCAAGCCAGCCCAGTTTAGTTTGTAACATTCTGATTTTGGTACTTGAAATGTAGAGATAGCAGTTTTGATTACTCACAAGCCTTATTTTTGCAAATTTCCTGGTTCTTTGATAACCACAATAGACTAAATACTATCCTTTAATTCTCTAATCTTCACTTACTACAACATGCTGGCTGTCACAGAAGAATTTCTTTTGGTCTGCAAGTCAGCAGAAGAAAGCTTTTTTTTTTTTTTTTTTTTTTTTTTGAGACAGAGTCTCACTGTGTTGCCCAGGCTAGAGTGAGTGCCGTGGCGTCAGCCTAGCTCACAGCAACCTCAAACTCCTGAGCTCAAGGGATCCTACTGCCTCAGCCTCCCGAGTAGCTGGGACTACAGGCATGCACCACCATGCCCGCCTAATTTTTTCTATATATATTTTTAGCTGTCCATATAATTTCTTTCTATTTTTAGTAGAGATGGGGTCTCGCTCTTGCTCAGGCTGGTCTCGAACTCCTGAGCTCAAAGGATCCGCCCACCTCGGCCTCCCAGAGTGCTAGGATTACAGGCGTGAGCCACCGCGCCCGGCCAGAAGAAAGCTTTTGAAGTGATAGAGGGACATTAACCCACCATATCTGAGCTAGTAATTCTGCCATTGACTTTGCCATATGCCCTGGCTTCATGTCTTCTCTGAATTTATTAGACTGTGTATTCTTGGGAGGAAAGGTACTGGGCAAACATTTTAAAATTGTGCTCAGGCCAAAAAAAAAAAAAAAAAAGATGGGAAACTATAGGTCTGTAAAACAAACTCTATACTCATTGGGACCCATTTGAGTTCTTAGTATTAAGTATTAGCATTAATTTTAAAAGGAGTTTTATGATCTTTCATATAATTAAATTATGATGCTTCAAGAAAATGGTTTTTGGGTAGGTAGGCCTACAGAAGTTACATGTACTTTTTACCTGCCTCTCTGTTACACTTTGAAAATACAAATGCCAGTTTTCAATGTTTATTTGTCTGTCTGTTTTTAAAAGACAGAGTCTCCCTCTGTCACCCAGGCTGAAGAGCAGTGTCATGATCACAGCTCACTGCATCCTCGAACTCCTGGACTCAAGCGATCCTCTCACCTCAGCCTCCCGAGTAGGTGGGATGATAGGCGCATGCCACGATGCCCCACAGACGTTTGTGTTTAGTTCAAAGCAATAGTGACTGTTGTAACCATTTTGATGGACTTTAGATAGTTTTAATGCTCCAACTTTCTCTAATGAAGTTCCTGTTTCTACATTAGCTTTCCTTTGTTTTTACTCCTTGCAGTGGACATTTAAAAGTTTTAAAAAGGTGAAAGGATAAGCCAGAAAGATACAGAAGAAAAGACCTATGAAGAAACAGGTAAACAAAATGGATTCCTTGAGCTATTTGGACAGTTCCCCCGAAGAAGGTGAGCTAAGCAGCCCATACCTGGTGGTAAGCTCCAGCCCTTCAAGGAAATGCAAATCAAAACCACAATGAGATATCCTCTAACTTCAGTGAGAATGGCTTTTATCCAAAAGTCCCAAAACAAAAGATGTAGGCAAGGATGCAGAGAGAAAGTTACACTTATACACTGTTGGTGGGACTGAAAACTAATACAACCTCTATGGAAAGTAGTATGGCGATACCTTAAAGAACTAAAAGTAGACCTACCATTTGATCCAGCAATCCTATTACTGGGTATTTACCCAAAGGAAAAAAAGATATTTTATAAAAAAGACACTTGCATTTGAATGTTTATAGCAGCACAATTCATATCACAAAGATGTGGAATCAACCCAAATGCCTATCAATACATGGGTAGATTAATAAAATGTGGTATATGTATACCGTGGAGCACTACTCAACTATTAAAAAAATATATATCATTTGTAACAACCTGGATGGAACTGGAGGCCATTCTTCTTCATGAAGTATTGCAAGAAAGGAGAAACAAACACCAAATATTCTAAATACTAAATTAAAGCTAATCGATCAACACTTATGTACACATATGGAAGTAAAACTCAGCAGAAATCAAGTAGATGGGAGGGTGAGAGGTACAGTGCATACTAACTGGGTGAAGGGCACACTTATAGCCTTGACTCAAATCAATCTGTACAAAAGCAAATTGTGTAACCAAAATGTGTGTACCCCCGTAAAATTTTGAAATTAAAAAAAAAAGATGCAGAGAAATGGGAAAGAAGAAGGAATGAAGTCTTCTTTTACAGTAGTGCTTATTAACCTCTTTATGATCACGGACCCTTTCAGAGCCCTAGACAGCACTAGAAAAACGCATGTAATTCCTAGGGCTTAATGAACCCTCGAGCACATCCGTAGCCTCCCTGGGGCTCCTCTGCCTTAGACTCTCAGTTTACCTGGCCCTGACCAGACAGTTAATGGAGCTCCTGCTCTTCCTTGGTGTTTTTTCCATACTTAGAACCTGACAGAAGGCAGGGGTAAGTCTTGAGTCAGGTGTGGAACTGAATAATCAGTATTATTTTTCAGAATAAACTCCAGGAATTTTTTATTAACACTAATTTGAAAAAAGAACCCATTCTTCCCAAGTGAATTTTAAATTTCCTTTAAAAGTAGCATTTGAGTGCAAACTGGCTTGTTATAGCATAGCTTTTAAATACGTGTCTCAGTGAGTGTTAGCTGTGACTTGGTCAACCACAGTTCTTACTAAATTTATGGTTAGACCTATGTTTTTTAACAATGTATGTTCAATAGTTATTCAGCTTTTTTCTCATGATACTTTTTTCTTTCTATCAAAGTCTCATGTCACTAGGGATTCACTTATTAGAATATCGGTTTTTGTCTCAGCCTAAACTTCTCAGTCCTGTGTTTGCATCTGCCAACAGCAGATAGAACAGCTACCATGGGAGTTGAGTTGGCCCTGTGCTACTTTACCTGGAACCACCTTGGCTTCACTTCACTAAGACATACCTAGTCTTGTGTTTGCGTTTTCATTGCAGGTGAAGTAACAGACTCGGAGAGTAACAGCTCCTCCTCCAGCTCAGAATCGGACTCTTCCTCAGCATACAAAGAGTTCCGTAACGGGCCTTGGAGAGGAGGAGGTCAGCGCCCATTTGGGACCAATGGCAGAGAAGGAGAGAGAATCAGAATCATCCAGCCAAATAGAGAAGGGGGAGATACTACAGAGAACGTAAGTTGAGGTTACCTGCATCTTCTGTTTCCATTTCTTTTATCACTTGTCCCCTCTCCTTCACTCTGACATATAAGTAGAGACTAGTACTTGGTAATGTAATTATTAATAAAGAAGTGATGTGATGTTTATTAAATGTTTACTCGGTACCATATGCTTTGCTAGGCACTTTACATGCTTCATTTACTTTACATAATCTTCATAACTCCTCTAAGAAATTGGTTGCATCTATTTGACAGAAGAGGAAACTTATTTCTTTTAAACATTTTTTTCTGTTTTTAGAGATGGGGTCTCACTGTTGCTCAGGCTGTTCTTGAACTCCTGAGCTCAAGCAATCCTGCCACCTCGGGCTCCCAGAGTGCTAGGATTACAGGCGTGAGCCACTGTGCCCAGCCTAGAGGAGGAAAGTTATGCTTGAAGTCATTACATTGCTAGACTGTAGGCTCCGGGAAGACAGGGACTTTGTCTGTTTTGTTAGCTGCTGGATCCCCAGGACCTAGAATAGTGCCTTGCACATAGATATTCCCTAAATATTTGTTGAATTAACGACAGAGGAACAAACGTGCCCGTGGTCATTTACCTGGTAGTGGTAGAGCTAGGATTCACATCTGGAACTGTCCAACTCTAAATGGACTACTCTGTGTGGCTCATATGTTGGTTGTATCTTAAGTATTAAGATTTCTGAGATCTCGTGGTTTATCTCTCCACATCTAAACCAGAAAGGACACATGTCCATCATTCTCAGTGTTCTTCATTCCTTTCTGTTGATCTGCATTTCCATCTCAAATCATTTTCTCTCAGTCTGAAGAATGTCCTAATTGGCATTTCTTGTTATGTAAGTCTTCTGGTCACAGATTCTCTATGTTTAATTATCTAAAAATGTCTTTATTTCACCCAATTTTAGTGGATGTATTTACTGGGTACAGAGCTCTGAGTCCGCAATTTTTTCCTTTCAGCATTTTAAAGCTACCATTCTAATACTGTCTGGTGTCCACTGTTTCTAATGAGCAGTCAGCATTCATTTATGTTATTGTTTCCCCTATACACAATGTCTTTTTTCCCCTCTACTATTTTTTTTTTTTTAAGGATACAGGGTCTTGCTATGTTGCCCAGGCTGGAGCACAGTAGATAATCATTGGCACAATCCTACTACTGATCAGCATGGCAGTTTTGACCTGCTCCTTTTCTGATCTGGTCAGTTCACCCCTCCTTAGGCAACCTTTTGGTCCACAGTCCCAGGAGGTTACCATATTAATGAAAACCTCAGAGCAGACACCCGATCAACATAGCTCACAACAGCCCAGAATTCCTCATACAATCCTCCCGCCTCAATCTCCTGACTAGCTGGGACCGCAGGCTCACTTCACTGTGCCCAACTCTATTGGCTTTTAATATTTCTCTCTCTCTCTCTCTCTCTCTCTGTATATATTTGTTTATATTTGTTTTTTGAGATAGGGCCTCACTCTGTTGCCCAGGCTGGAGTACAGTGGTGTGATTATAGCTCACTACTGCCTTGAGCTCCTGGGCTCAAGTAGTCTATCTGTTTCAGCCTTCAAAGTAGCTGGAAGTACAGGCATGTGCCACCACGCTGACTAATTTTTCTAGTTTCTGTAGCGACAGGGTCTTGCTGTTGCCTGGACTGCTCTCAAACTCCTGGGCTCAAGTGTTGCTCCCACCTTGGCCTCCCAAACTACTAGGATTATAGGCATGAGCCACTACATCCAAGCTCTTTATATTTAATTTTCAGCAATTTCACTATGTCAAATAAAAATAAATCTGTACTTGGATAAAGAGAGGTTTTACTCATAAAGACTATTACAGTAGAGATAACAACCTGAGGATCTGTAGATGTTTCAAAGTCAAATAGAAAAAGGCTTTTACAGGGAGGGGTAAGCAGAGCTAGCAGGGACTTCAGGCAAGTAGCAGGGGTGAAGCAGGTGGCAAAATCAGGGCATTTGAACAGGAGATACTTTTCTCTGTGGTTGGCTGACACTTGGAATGACTGTTAAGGGGGATGTTTTGCACCTTAGTGATGCTCTAGCTAGCTTCAGGATGAACCAAGGATTAGGGGCCTGGGGGGGAGAAGAGGAAGCTGACCAGTTTTGTCAAAGCAGTGGGTAAGCTGTGTAATTGTGAGCACTCAGTAAGCTGTGATGTAGGTGTTGTTTTCTTTGTATTTATCTTCCTGGGGTTTACTGAGCTTCTTGGATCTGTAGGTTAGTTATTTTCACCAAAACTGGAAAATTTTCAGCCATTATTTCTTCAGATTTTCCCCCCAACCTTCTCCCCCTACCTCCTCTTGGGAGTCCAGTTATATGTATATGTGAACACTTGATATTGTCCCACCAGTCACTGTGACTCACCTTTTTAAAAAAATCTCATTTCTCTCTAGTCTTCAGATTAAATCATTTCTATTGCTCTCTGTTCAGGTTCACTGTTTTTCTTCTGCAATTTCAAATCTTCTGTTAAGCCCATCCAGTGAAGTTTTCATTTCAGATGTACTTTGTGTTTGTTGGATTTCCATTTAATTCATTCTTTATAAGTTTCCACTTTTCTGCTTTGAGTTTAAATCTCCATTCATTATAGTCTTTTCCTGTGTCTTTGAACATATTTTAATATTAAAATAGCAATTTAAAAGCCCCTAGTCTACTCATTCCAGAATCTGGGTCATTGTGACAGCTTTTTTTCCCTTAATAATGCATTATACTTTTCTGCAGATATCTAGTAATTTTTTACCTTATGCTGGATATTTTAATGGTACACTCCAAGGAGTCTGAATTATGTTGTCTTCCTTAATGAATGAATGTTGAGTTTTGTTCTGGTATGCTGTTAAATGTCTGGCAGTTCCTTTTGATTTTATCAGGTTTTGTTTTATACCTGTCTTAAGGCTTATTTCTCTTTTGCACTTCATCCCAGGGCAGCATAGCCTTTCTGTAGTGTAGTCCTTATTCCTGAGGTATCAACTAAATAGCCAAAGTACTCAGTGAAGTCTCTCCTCTTTGTCTGAACTAGAACTTCAGCTTCTCCCAAACATGACCTCTAATACCTGAGTTTAGCTCTCAACACTGCTGCAGCCAGTGTCTACTAATGTAATGCTTTGAAAGAAAAGTTGAAGGATTTTGTTTTCACAGCATTTGTTTCTACAGTATCTTTGAAAATACTTGTTTCTTTTGGAGCCCATACGAAGTACAGTGAATTATTCCAAATAAGAATTTTCGGCTTTCAGTCAGCTTCAAGCAATACATAATTTTTAACATGAATGATTCTAACAGAAAACTTTGGAGGGTACAAAATGAGGTTCTCCTGTAAGATACCACAGAAAATCAGAATAATTCAGGAGAAGTGGTGCAACTTATCTCAAACTCAGTTTGGTTTTTATTCTTTTTCATCTTGGATGGATGAGGTAGTCACTTTTTATAGTTACAGGAAGATTGTTTAAGGAGATGATAATTGGTAGTTAAGGCTGAGGTTAGGAGTCTTATACAGACACTTGAGGATTTATATAATTCATTTATTTAGCTGAATACAGGAAAGGTGACAATAGCCACTGGTAACTATATAGATTTAATGTAAGTTTATTTAAAATATTAGAATGACATTTGGTAAAACATGACAAGGAATGGCAAAACAGAAAGACAAGATTGTTGAGAATTATTCTCAATAAAATAGAGGCTATTTAAATTTTTTTAGACTCACCCTGCCAGAGAAATAAATTAAGTCACAGTAACTTCCAAACTGATCCACTGTCATTGACTGTGAACACCCCTTAACCCTGCTGAATCCATTCTCCACATCGCAGCAGATGTGAGCTTGGTAAGCTCTTCAGTGACTTCCCGTTGCTATTAAGATAAAGCAAAGCTCTTCAGCAGGTCTTACAAGACCCTGCACTGTCTGGTCCCCACCCACCTACCCTCCTACTCGCCTCTTCAGGTGCATCTCCCATGAGATCACTCTTCACTTGCTCAGCTCTGACCATGTGGCCTTTCTTTAACCCCTTGTTCCTGTCATATTGCCTTGTGCCACAGGCCTTTATCCCTCTGTTATCTATGCCTGGAAAGCTTTTCCCTCCCCATCTTCACGTAGACAACTCTAATCCTTTAGATATCAAGTATGTCTTAGGGAATCCTCCTCTGACCTTATGGTCTAGGCCACATCCTGCACTTTTGGGCACAGTGTGTGAACTCCTTTGAAGCATATGTCCTGGTTGCAGCCCACAGTTGGGGTGAGGCATTTTAAGTTTGTTGATTAATAGTATCTCAGTCTCTTCAGGGTAAATGGTCTCTTTTGGATACCTGTCCTAAGAATAAAGTTTTGGATCTTTCAGACTTCATCCCTTTCTCTAAGATGGCACCTGGATATTAACAGTAGCTTAACACACCCTGTCACTTAGCCTCGGGGAAACGGGAAGCAAATGCCAGGGGGCTTGGGGTCGTAGGTGACAGGGGTCAAAGAAAGGAGAGGCAATCTCTATTCCCGAGGAAGGGTGAGTCTGACATCTGGAGAGACTGCATCAGGAGCAGTCTTTTTTTCTTTTTAACCTCAGATCAACCTCCGATGGGGCCACAGAGAGTGGTGTCTCCCAGGAGCCCAGGGGCCCATCTCCATTGCCATCTCCTCCCTCCACCGGACCCACACGAGGACTCTTAGAGGCTCAGGAATGAAATGTTTCCCTAAGAAATCCACCTAGTGGTGAAACCCCCGCCACTGTTGTGTAGTGAAAATTTCAGTGAGCTCCTGGGTATTCTCCTCACCCTTCACATGTCAAACTATTTTCACTGGCTCTCTAGCCTCTTATACTTTAAATGTTTTCTATAAATGAAAAATATGTTCTAAATATGTGTATTTGGTTCGATGTTTGACATTTTATTAAACTGGGGAGAAATGGTGTCTGAGAGTCAGGATCTCCTGAGGACTAAGTAACTCAGCCCTAAAAAGCCCTCGCTTGGAGCTGGTGACACAGAAGCAGGAAGGGTTGCTGCTGGAGGGAACTGGTTATGTTGGGCTAGGAGTGGGTGCGAATATGCTGGAGGAGGTGGAGGAAGTGGGGGTAGGACTTTAAGATTGCGGCTACTAGGTGATGAATCAGAGTGAAAAGTGCCAGGCTCTTCCTGGGCTCCCAAATCCTTTTTTCAGGGAGGAGAAGATTTGTGAGGCAGAGAAAAGAACATTGCAATTTTGGTGGGTGTGTTAGACCATTTGGGCTGCTATAACAAAATACCATATACCACGTGTGTGTGTGTGTGTGTGTGTGTGTGTATTCATATATAAACAACAGAAATTTATCTCTCAGTTCTCAAAGCTGGGAAGCCCAACATAAAGGACTAGCAGATTCGGTGTTTGGTGGGGGTCTGCTTTCTGGTTCGTAGGTGACACCTTCTGGCTGTGTCCTCATGTGACGGAAGGGGTGGGGTAGCTCTACGGGGCCTCTTTTATAAGAGCACTAATATCTTTGATGAGGGCTCAGCCCTCCTGACCCAGTCACCTCCCAAACACCCCACTCCCTAATACCATTACCTTGGTAATTAGGTTTCAACATATGAATTTTGGGTAATATAAACATTCAGTCCACTAAAGTGGGTAAGAGGCTGCTCTCTTCTGTGGCAGTGGTCACTTCTCTAGAGGAATCTAATTGCCCACTCACCACCTCCATTTACACCCACAGGAGTTTAGGGTGGAATACAGGGTATTTGGTAACTTCTTATAATGGAAAACAAGAAGGGGGTCTTCTAGCGTCTAGGGTGAAGCCCTCTATGTTATGTATCAGAGATGTGGAATCTGTCAGTTAATCAGTGAATGAACAAATAAATGCCAGTGAATTTGATATAAGTAAATTTGATTAAAGAGCAGGAAAGACAAGAAAGAGGGGAGGGGGGCGGATACAGCCTACCAAAGCCTTGATCATGGGATCTAAAATGGAGAAAGGGGAGGGAAAGTGTCTAAAGAGCACTGTGAGTGTCCTGGGATTCATATGGCCATTTACTCAGGATGCATTGATTCATTCACTCACTCAGCTTTGCTGATATCCGTCCCTGTGCACACAGATTTGCACAAGCACTCAGGATTGTCTTCATTCATGTATTCACTTATTCAACACTTCTTTGGCACTAAGCACTCAATCATTAAAAGATATGCAAGGACCCTTTCATATTTACTTAAATATTTCCTCAATTATTCAAATTTAATTAACTTTTATTCTAACTTCTGATAAATTTCATTCTCTTATTTCACTTAAATTATATTTGTTCATTTAAGTTTCATTTCAATATTTTTGTTGCAAGAAGTACCAAGGAACTGTGTGATTTCTTACATCGTCAAGATGAGAAGGCAGTGGACAGGACAGGAATGGGGGCAGAGAGGGGAATGTGAGGAGGGCCAGATCCTTCTGGCCGGGGCAGCATCCTGATGCCCCACGTGTGGCCACGTGACCCTCACAAGCAGCCAGCAAGTGGGGATGCCTGACAGTCTCTGCTCTGCAGAGGAGGAAACATGACCATTCAGGTTCCTCTGAGGATATGACACTAACAATGGGCTCCCCTTCATTCTCTACCCTTCTGAGACTACAGCTCTGTAGCTTACCAGTTACTCAGTAGCGTTTGCTGGTCAGTCACTGGCCTGGATAATATATATACACTGGAAAACGTGTTGGAAGGCTTCTGTCTCTAGTTAGTTCTGTGACTGCTTCCCCCACCTTTGGCCTCACATGGGCACTGATGCTTCCTTGGGGAGATGAAAGGCTAAACGGGAGACGCACAGCTGGGGCCCTGATGACTCTGGCCATGCATAATTATGACAATAACCACTGCTCCTGGTGGCCACGGGACACAAAGCGCCCCCAGTATGTCAGCTTTGTGCAAAGGGGGAAATTACTCAGAGGTGAAAAGTGAAAACAGGGGCCTGCCTTCTTCAGGTTTTAATAAGCACCAGAGCACAGACAGCCAAGGGAGCAAAAGCCTCCTGGGCTGATTTGAAATTAACAGACCCACTCATCTTCAGGGCATCTAGATGTCAAGCAACAAAATGGCTAAATTGAAATTGTTGCCAAGGAGAATTTCCCCCCAAGATCCCCATTACAGTGTTTCAAGTGTGATCTCATCCAGCTATGTTTGTTTCTTTCCTCATCTGTCTGTTAATTCACAGAAGACTCATTACGGGTTCCAGCTGGTGCCCAGGGTGAGAGGGGGGACAGTGAGAGAAGCAGGAGCCTGTCCCTGCTGCTTTCCCCCTAAAAGGCTGCAGGTGTCCCCAGAGAAGAACGGCCAGTGGGCAGGCAGCTCTGTGGATGCTCCCTGACCACCCTGCTCAGATCCACTGGGCTTGGCATGCTGAGGCTTTTTGTCCACACCCTGCCTACTGTGCTGAGGGGAATTTAAGCATTTGCTTTGGTTCTGCTTCTTAGGAAACAATTTCAGTTACACACAGCTTTTCTGGCTATGAGGATGTAGAAAATGCAGAATCCTTTCTCTGGACCTGTCTAGGCATTCTCTGTCACCCTTTCGGCTGTGGTTCCCGCAACCCGTCAACAGCTTGAGCTGGTGATAATGTGTAGTTTCCCAAAAACGCCATACATAAGAAAAAAATCACACCCAGCTGCCTAATTGTAAAATAATTTCTTTATGAAATGCAGGCATACCCTATAATGGCTTTGTAAATATACGATTCAAAAATAAATTAAAAAAACAAATATATACTGGTCAGTCTGAGATTCTCATTAAATACCACTAACATTGAGGAAAAGAAAGTGCATTGTGACAGGTCACCAATGGCTCCATGAAGCTTTGTGTGCAGAATCCCTAGGGACACCTTTCTATGCCCCTTAACTTTCAGCGTTCATTGCCGCAGCTCTTCATGCATAAAATAAACACAAGCCTATTGCTATTGTGTGTGTTGCTTTGCTTTTCTCATATACAGCCCAGAGCAATTTTTTAAAGGAACATGTAGAAGAGAGGCATGACCTATACCTCTCAGATCTGTGTTGATTTGGTGCCTTTGAGTTCTTAGTTGTTTGAAGTTTTGCACTGAGAAACTGTAAGAGGATTTTGCTAATTTCTCACATGAGAAATACAATAGGAGTTGTTCAGCAAGCCTTTAGACCCTCCTGTGGTAAATATCTCATTTATGACCAAATAAGATGTGCAACGGAGCTTATTTGTTCTTATCATGTGAGGTCTTCACATTATGGGGTGCAGTTCACGGACATGGTCTAATTCAATGAACACATCATTGCACATTTTTTAGAGCCCCCCTCAGTTACTTCACTACAGGTAGTATTTCAGAGCATCCATGAAGCAGGTTGGAATGGCAGCATCTCCCTGGGATGTCTATAGGCCAGTGAGGGGTCCAGGCTTCCCAACAGGGCAGGAGGCCAGACACTCTGCTCCACACCCCACATACATGCTTCCCAGGGGCACCAAGTCACTGTTATTAAGGCAATGAGTCAACATTTCCTTTTTTAAAAATTATTCAATATAGTGTATGATCATGTCAGGAAATAAAAGGGTGAAATAAAACCATGAGAACTAAATTATCTAGCCACAGGTGACTGCTCAATCAGCCAAAAATCTCTGGGAAAAAATGTGATTGATGGAAAAACATTCTCTCTAAGGGTGTTATTATAGCTTAATTTGTTATAACTTGTAAATGTGCTGTGAGAGTCTTTGATGAGAATAGGCATCTATAGATTATCTGTCATATAAAATATAGTATTTGTTTCAGTGAGAAGAGCTTATGACATGGGTCAAGAAAGAATTCTCACATAAAGTTTGGAATAGTTTTAAAGGAAGAAAGTGTATTTTACTTCTCAAAGGCAGAGTAGGGCATGCCATGAAAAGAAAGAAAGGAGAAGTGTTGGTCTTGAGGATAAGGGGTTTGAGTTTTTTATTAGTGAGTAAAGAGAAAAAAAGTAAAAAAGTGATTGATGCCAGCTGATAGCAAACAGCAGCTGTGAAGCGGCTGGGTCTATTTTTTTTTCTTCCTTCCTTCCTTCCTTCCTTCCTTCCTTCCTTCCTTCCTTCCTTCCTTCCTTCCTTTCTTTCTTCTTCTTTTTTTTTTGTCTTTTCTCTGTGAGGCCATCGTATCAGAGGCCCTGAAATCTTGTCTAGTGAGAACTGGAATGGGAGTTAGCAATCCTACTGTCCGCTTAGGGCTACTCAAGGTTGTGAAAACAAACCTTAGAGATAATGAGTTAATCTTAAAGACAACAACTTGAGCCCTAAGTGTTTAATCAAACAAAACAAAAGGCAGTTGTACTGTGAGTTTTCTCTTACTTTCTGTTTGATAATTTATCTTTCTCTGTTAGCTAGTTTATTAGCAAGGCTGTCCTTTCAGCATTCTAATGTGAATGCAAAAGAGATGAGGTCTAAGCATCATAACATGTAAATGCCACTGACAAAAGTGCATTTTCAGTTGGTGGGAGAAGACTCCAGCTACAAGGATCACAGGAAAGAGAGAATAAGGAGTCCCTGAAATTCTGTCTTCCAGTCAAACCCCTAGTCCACGAAGCTCTCAACTAAGGCTCAAAGCAGACTGAGAATTTTTTACCACCCTTTGTCCTGGGTCAGTTTCTGTCCCACAAATTAAACCCACTGTTCAGGGATCCCACATGCTTTGATTTTAATATAGAATCCATGTATCATTAGTGGTCCCAGGTGCCTCATGAAAGGTTGCTAATATGACCTTACCCTTTGGCCAGGAATGAAGTTCACCTTAGTTGGTACATTTTTCACCAGTGGCCCTGAACAGGAAAAATGGAAAATATCACATCCCCCAGAAGAGGCAATGTATTTGTATGTGTGTGGATAGGAAGCTCTGGAAAGCAGCATGAGGGAATGGACAGAATATACCTCCATAGGATGGCAGTACATTTATAAAAATTTAAATGAACAAAGACATCATGGTGTGTATGTCAAGGGCACACACTATGAAATAATTTTCATGTACCTCTTTATGTACTACAAATGTTATAAAAAGTTCATTAGTTTGAAAGGGAAAAGGATGGAATTTGCTAGTCAATCATTTCAGAATCTGGATGTGCCCCAGAAAAGCTTACACACATTGTTTGAGAAGCTGCCAAGTAAGTCCCAGGTACTGCTCACTCTTGGAAACAAGGAAAACTGTCAAGGCAAAATTGTGGCCACCATGAGGCACTTATTGTGCAGATTATAAACACAATAATTTTGAAGAGATAAATTGCTATTTTTCATTCCTTTTCTCTAGGAGCTCCTGTTAGCCAGTGATCCTGGCCCCATGGAAGCCAGGAAGGGTGAAGACCAATTCAGAAAATAGAAAAATGGGCATGTGATGATGAGGAGGTGGAACCTGGGGATTGTGCAGAAGAGAAAGTGGAGGCAGACAAGGTGGGGGGACAGTGATCCAGACACCTGGTTCGGAAGGAGCCCAGAGGCCTCAGAAAAGTGAGGGAACAAGCGAAAAGCAGAGGAAAGGCTTTTGCTTAGCTTCCATTTGGAATGTAGCGATATCACCTTGTAAAGTTGTTCCCAGGTTTCCCCTCCCAGGCACCTGGAGAACTGCATTTCCATGTCCCCTTGTGGCTGGGTGGGGCTATGTGTCTATTAATGGCTCCAGCAGATAAGCTGTGGGGGGGAAGTATAGGTCAATTCTGAGCCTACATTGCCAGGGCAAACCCACCCAATGCTCTCCTTTTCCCTCTGTGTGGTGATCCAGAATTCCCCACAGGTCATGAAAAGGGGACATGGAAGTGAGCTGACAGTCTGACTGGATCTAAAAAAAAGGTCAACTTGATAAGGGAAAATTCAACCTGTAACTAAGGGTGAGGGCATGACTGCTCAGGCTGGAAACCAAACGGGACTCACAGCCAGACTTCAGAGAGGCTGTACATCAGCAAAAGGTGATGTGTGCCATATTCAGCAAGATATGATGGCCTGTTTCCTGGAAATACAACCTTACCAGGAAAACACTAATGAGGCATGTCAACCACAGGCTTCAGGAGCAGGTGCTGACTAAGTTTCAGAGTGAAGACCAAACTAGCCCTCAGCAGATGCAGCAAACTGAGGACCAACACAAGGAACCAACATACAGCAAGAGGTCTCCTCTCAGCTTCCAGTACCGTGAGGGCAGGAGCCTATTCTGCGTGTCCAAATATCATCTTGGAAAGAAGCGGGAAAAACATAAAGAAATCTGAGCCTTCCTGGAAGATGCTTTCTCATCCAAAAGAGGCTGCTGAATCCAGTAGAGACCAGAGTTCGCCTTATTCTGAGGGTGATTCTATAATTTGGCAGAGTTGGTAGATAAAAATCACTGACGACACTGCCTGCCTGCAGGTTGTTGCCAACACTGAGAACATGTCTGGCTGATTCTGGCTTGTCTCATCTAGTAATTTAGGGTCCATAGAGGGACCTGGAAACTCCAAAGTTGGGCAAGGGCTGTGGGAGAATCAGAGCGGACTAAAGTTTCTGTTCCATGTGACAACTCTATGGCAGCATCTGCACTGACCTTGTGGTTTGGGGGCTTCTCCTCCCATCCTGCATTTTAGACAAGCTTTGATTTAATAAAGCTAAATGGCCATCAGTATTGTGCTCTTTTATTAATATGTGGATGCTATTACATTTGTTCTGCCCACAGCACTGAACACCCCCATAGTGCATCTGCAGGGATTTTTGTTCCAAAAAAAATAATAAGAAGAAAAAAGTGGTGGCTGAAAAATAGAACATGTATTTGCCCTAATAGGTCTAAAAACTTTTAAGAAGGACAAGTAAACAGAATTCAGGATCTGATGTACAGAGGCAACAATTTCCCTGTACTTCATGCACCTTTATAAAAGTCTGGCTTGCAAACTCCTTTGCTGTGATTTAAATTGCAGGTCTAATATCTGGGGACACAGGCCAACTCCACCAGGCCCCAGGCCTGTGAGTAAAAGTTGGGAATACACAAAACTATGATTTTATGAAAAAATATGAGAGAAACTTTACTACTATTATAAGACTTGCATAAAATATTTTTGATGTATTATTCTGATTGATAGCTGGAGTTGACATATTTTTAGATATTTTAAATTATTTACTCTTTCAAGTTCTTTTTAACATTTCTTTGATTGAAAACCAGTGAATTTTATGTCATATACTATTTTGGATATTTGCAGGGAGTTAGCTATGCTCCCAGCAAAAAATCGGGTCCCTCAGGCAGGGGTCATCACAAAAGATAAGGAAATAATAGAAAATAATAGAATATCAAAATAAAAGAATACACAGAGAAAGTACAGTGTTATAAAGAATATACTTTATAGGCTTTTATAGGTGGGGGATTGGGAGACCCTAGAGCATTCCCATAAACTATGAGGCCGAGAGTGAAGTTTCACATCAGTATTTATGGGTACAGTGATCGGTTGCCAGGGGTAACAGATTTACATAACAGGTAGTTTGTT
The DNA here is from genome assembly GCF_041146395.1 of Eulemur rufifrons. Taxonomy (NCBI): domain Eukaryota; kingdom Metazoa; phylum Chordata; class Mammalia; order Primates; family Lemuridae; genus Eulemur; species Eulemur rufifrons. The sequence continues at coordinate 197,537,010 of NC_090989.1, read as the reverse complement.
TTAGGTTCAAAGTCTCCCAAAAGGCTTCTATGGGTCCCTTAATTAACTCTATCTACATGAGCAAATGGTTACAAAATCTTTCAAAGACAAACTTCTAAGTTCTAAGGTAAAGCTATCACTTAGCAGAAAGGTTAAACAGAGACATAATGGCTCCATATTTCTTTATCTAGTTATTTTGGATTGAAAAAGGTAGTCAGGAGTGAAGCAGAAACTGTCCCTTGGGCTAATTGCTTTTAGCAGCAGATGTCTGTCTGCCAGCACACTCTTTGATCAGCTCTCTCCTGTAGCTCCATGCAAACCTGCTTTGTCATACAAAGCAGGCGAAAGCCACAGGTTGGAGATGCAGCGTCACCTTGGAAAGCAGCTGCCACTGACCTGTGAGACACCCTTCTGAGGCGAGGCAGCTTTTGATACTCGAACTAACACGTTCACATATTCCTTCAGGTCAAACCCTGCAAAACTCCTGAAATCATTTCTGTCTCCATCTAGCAATATCTCTATGGAGCAACATATCTATGGGCCAACAGATATTGTAGAGTTTAAATAGTCAGAGGTTCTATGTTATAAGAGACCATGTAGTATCTTATGGCCAGATCTTTTCCCCAATCTCCTTATTTTTCTTTATTTGTTTATCTTGCTAAAACCTATGGTGTAAATTTATATTGGTAACTGTACTTTTTAAAGTGAGAAATCAATATCCTAATGGTAAGAATAGTTTCTAAAATGCTGAGCCATTAATTGTATTGAAAGCATGAGATTAATTCTTTCCTGGCCCCACAAACAGATTAACACAGTCCATGTTTTGGGGAAGCATGCTCAATGGCTCAATACTGGAAAGGCTGAGAATTACAGGGAGAAAATAAAAGCTTTAATCAGTTATGTTTGTCTCCATCTTCATTCTTTTGTGCAATAAATGATAGGAATTCTGAAATGTCATTTTTGATAAAGTTAAATTCAAAGCAATCTCATTTCCGCTGTCTCAGATGGAGTGTCTCACCTGAGATTTGTCATCTATTAAAAAGTCAGACATAACCGCAGGCAATTCTGCCACCAAGCAAATGCTAATATGTGATTTAATAGAAGTAACAATGTGCAAAGGGATGATGCATGTGGGGAAACTTACTTTGTAGGCTTCTCTGAAATTCTCCTAAAGGAGGTTTTTATGGAATCAGACTTTGAATCCCGGTGCTATTGTCTGAATGTTTGTGTCCTTCACAAAATGTATATATTGAAATCCTAACCCCAAGGTGATAGTATTAGGAGGTGGGGCCCTTGGGCGTGATTGGGTCATGAGGGTGGCGTCCTCATGAATGGAATTTATGCCCTTATAAAAAATGCCCAAGGGAGCTCAGTTGTCCCTTCCACCAGGTGAAGACACAGCCAGAAGACATCATCTATGAGCCAGAAAGTAGGCCCTCACCAGACACTGAATCTGCTGCCACCTTGATCTTGGACTTCTCAACCTCCAGAACTGAGAAATAAATTTCTGTTGTTTATAAGCCACCCTGTTTATGGTATTTTGTTATAGAAGCCCAAATGGACTAACACACATGGTTAAGATATGGCAGAACAATCGGGAAGATGCAGATGAAAAACTTGATGAAAACATCAAAGCAGGGTTGAAATTCATAGAATCTTCAGAAGTGGTGAGTGCACAAACTGTTTTGGTGAAAACTGAGACACTAGGAGCTTGCTAGTAAAAATGCCTCACCAAAATGCAGAGCTATGGTTTTACTCATTGCTAAGAGCAGTTTTCTTTTCTGGACACACTGGTGACACTCCTTTTTGCTTCCGATCCCACAAATATACATTATTTATGCCACACTTCAACTACTACTATTAAAATTGAATATTAAAGGATTAGGATCTTAATGGCACTTAGAACCATTCTTGATGCTTCATAAGTGCTACAGAAGTAAATATAAAGGAAACAAAATAACTTTCCAGTCTGCCCACCACCTTTCTTGATTCGATTCTGTGTGTTTCTTAACTTATCCCCGCATTGTCTGATGGTATTTAACAAGAGAGTAGCAGACTTGAATTTCAGTCCTACCTCCAAAAAAAAGATCTTTGTTTGACTAATTAAGTTTATCACTCTTTTACCTGTTAAGAAGGGCATCAAACATGATTTTGATGATCATTTAGAGAGTTGACTATGCAGTACATTATTCTGTGATAGAAAATATGTATAAATTGGAAATAAATTTACAGTTTTGGGTAACAAGAACAACTTACACAAGACCTCTGTTGGTATAACTAAGATTACCTTTTTATCAAATACAAGATTATCTTTCTACAATCTGTGTATGTATAATTATATACTAAATATAAATTTGGTTATTGTAAGACTGGTGGCAGTCTTCCCTTCCCTCCCCTAATGAAAAAAGAAGAAGTCCCTCCTATTCCTCAATACTCACCCTAAAACTGAAACAAAGAAATTCCTTACTCTTCGCTCCAAAATCTCCCTGCCGAAGAAACTCCCATCCCCAGCCCTAAAAACATATATAAGCCCACTCAGACTTCTGGGCGGGGCAACTTCTCTGGTCTGACTCTGTGGGGCCGTGAAGCTCGCCCGGGTCCCTCTCTTGGGACTCGTTACCCTCACCTGGGAGCGCTCCAATAAAGACTCTTTACTTATCCCTTTCAACTCTGCTCGTCTTTCTTTCTCTGGCGCTGGCCACTCCAAAAAACCTTACATTGGGTGCTGAAACCTGGGAGGGTTCTTTGATTTTCGGCTGTGCCACCTCTCCCGTGGAGTCCAGTCTTAAAACCTTACAGTTATTTAGGCATTTATTGTACCAAAGGACTCATAGAAACAATAATTTGTACCCAGTAAATGTTGCTCTTTGCTTTCAGTGGTTTCTTAGATTAAGTCCAAGGGAAGATGCAAGTATGGTGGGGGCTCTTTCTTGCCCAACAAATTCATACTCTCATCTCTCTCTTACCAGCCCACGTATCCCCATTCACTTTTCTTACACAGAAATTAGGAAAGCATGATTGGGCAGGGGGTCCCCAAAGGCTCTATGAAGAGCCTATCCTATGAAGTGTACCTTCTATTCTATGAAGTGTACCTGCAGGTCTCTAATGAGACAGACACACATCTACCATGATAAGGCTGTGTGGCTGAAACTGTGTATGCAACATGAGGGTTACTTACAGGAAAGGAAACTTCCCAGTGTGAAATATCTTTGTGGGTATATTTGTTTTAAGTACTTAAGAATGATCAAACAATATAGGGGGAAAAGTGCCAAAAAGAAATTCACTTGTCTTTTCTGAGGATGTTTTTCTCTTCTTTCCTCTGCTTCCCAGTTGTGGAAATGTGTTGGAGCAGCAGTCCCCAACTTTTTTGGCACCAGGGACTGGTTTCATGGAAGACAATTTTTCCACGGCAGAGCTCAGGGAGTGATGCAAGAGCAGCTGTAGATACAGATGCAGCTTCCCTCGCTTGCCCACCACTCACCTCCTGCTGTGCAGTCTGCTTCCTAACAGGCCACAGACCGGTATTGGTTCACGGCCCAGGGTTTGGGGGACCGCAGTGTTGGAGACCAAAGCTATGACTTCAGTCCACAGCAGAGCCCAGGAGGACTCCCAAGACCCCAGAGATGCCCAAGGACCAGGGGCTTATGAAATTCAGGAAAAAGGGTCTCACAGGCACTATGCGGAATAGCACTTAGCTGTAGTAAAACACGAACTGACAAGAATGAGGAAACCAAAAGAGATCTAGAGTTCTTTCAAAGTGCCACATTCCACAAAAGCCCCTGTGGATCTGTTCTGGGAACAACAGAATTGGGAAGTGTGGGAGGTAAGGGAAGTGCCGTGAGGCTCATGCCATCTGCAGCAGAGTGGAGGGGCTGGCACTGTGGAGACTCACCACCTCTGCAGTAGGCAGATAGGATGAACAGTTAGATGAACAGAAGTTAAGATTCCATCAGCAAAGTCAAGTCTGTGGAGGACAGACATATGGATGAAGACATGCACACAGAAGACCAGAGTCTCAGAGAACCCCACTAGAACCACGCAGTGCTCCTGTTTATCCAGACAGAGGATAGGTAAAGCATAAGTTTTACCTAAACGTGGGGTGAATGTTGCCAGCTCTCTCTGCTCTGCAGGTCCTGCTCCTCACTGACAGATCTACCTACTGACATAGCAGTGTCCTGGCAGGAGTCCTGTTGCAAAGTAATTCCTTGCATGGCCAAGCCTGACTTTGTAGGTCAAGATGAGACCCACATCTCAGTCTTCCATCAACCGCAAATGAAGTAGAACTTAGGACTCACTGTGCTTCCCATGATCCCAGTGGTCTTCATTGGGTCTTCCATGCTCCCCAGTTAACCTAGTTGACCACACTGGGGACTGTCATGCCTCTCCAATGACAATATCATAAAGGCTGAAGAGACTGTACATAAAGAAAAGCAACAGTAGCTTCAGAAGCTGTGCCCTTGAACATGTACCTTCATGACAAGAAAATCTAGCCCAATAAACTCTAATGACTGCACTCCCATCAAAGCTTGTAAAACTTATGACCAACAGAGAATATATATTATTTTCAAGGCTATGTTTCAAGTATTTTATGTAATGTAATTACATATGTAATTATGTAATTTTTTGTGACATAAATATTTTCTGTGTGAGGATTAAAATGTGCAATCTCTGATCCCGAGTTCCTGCTGCCAAAGGGATGTCTAATGGTGTTAGGAGGGAATTTCCTATAAAACTTGAAGCATCCTCTCTGTAAGTTACAGGACACACTTGAGGCTCCATAGATCTGCCGGGGACAGGAGGTGAAAGGCAGGGCACACTCTGAAGAAAAGAATACGTGTAGAAGACATTTGAGATATTAAGACTAGATTCAAACCAGGCTTCAGTTTTCCAACCCTACTCTCCACCTTAAAGATCAGTACTTCAACTCACCCTAACCCACTTCTGGTTCACGTGTGTGCCGCATATCTTCCAAAACTCTGGAGAATTGGCACTGTATTTTGGGCAGAGTAAGAAAAAATGGGATCAAGACAATATTTGAAAGATTTTTATGGTTTTATGCCTTACATTTAAGTCTTTTATCCATCTTGAATTAATTTTTATAAATGATGAGAGATAGAGGTTCTGTTTCACTCTCCTGCATGTGACTATCCAATTTTCCCAGCACCAGCATTTTCCCAGCATTATTGAATAGGGCTTCCTTTCCCCAGCATATATGTTGTCTGCTTTGTCGAAGATCACTTGGTTGCAGGTAGATGGTTTTATATCTGCATTATCTGTTCTGTTCCATTGGTCTATGTCTCTATTTTTGTACCAATAGTATGCTGTTTGGGTTACTATAACCTTGTAGAAAAATTTGATGTCTGGTGATGTGATGCTTCCAGATTTGTTATTTTTGCTCAAGATTGCTTTGGCTATTTGGGCTCCATTTTCATTCTAAAGAAAGTGTAGATTTAAACAAAAGGAGGAAATGCTTAATTCTTAGATTTGAAAATAATGAATTAGTTTGTCAAATATGTGTGTGTGTCAATGTGTGTTACAGCAAGTTTCATAAGTCTTTGTGTGGCTTTCATAACTCAGAATTGCTACTTACTAAAGAAAAATCATTTGGGAGTTTATTTATATTTTTATTAGTTTTATGAATTTTAAGTAGCAAATCACTAGTTTGAATTTTTGTGTCAGAACATGAGCAAAGATAGCAAATGTTAATATAAACAAGAACAACTAAAATATTCAAATTTCACAAAATTAAATAAGTATAAACTGAAGTTCAGTTCTACTTCTGAATCAATGAAAATAGAAAACCTATTATGTGGGAAAACTATGAGGACAGAGGAGATTTTCAGAGAAAAATTCCTAGAACATAAACACAATTCTTGGGAGAATTTCAGACTTTCAAAGGCTATGAAATTGGAGGGCTCAAGTCAAGATCTCCAAGGGATAAAAGGCATAAGGTAAGGTCTGGGTTTTGGGGGGAAAAATAGAACATTGACTGAGGTCTATCTCAGACAGGTTGAGCAGGTGGAGTCTGAAGGAGGATCCAGAAGGCCCAGGGGGTGGAAAGATCTGCAGGGCAAGGTGGTGGGGGAGGGGCTGTGGTTCAGCATCCTCCTCTCATCATCCCCCACCCTCAGGACCCCTTTGTGAAGAGGGTCCACAGCTCTGTGATGCAGGTCTGGACCCTAGTCAAGAGGCCCAAGAGAAACTCCCAGAGCTCAGTTGCTTTAGGGCAACAGTGCGATTCAGAAGATGGAGAATAATCTCCTGCTTCTGAAAAGCGTTACTCCTCCATGGATGGGCACCAGATGCACTTCCTGGGTGTCAAATATCTTCCTGGTCTTTATTTGTGGAATGGGGCTCTTCCTCCTCTTCATACTCTGCCGCCAGAGTGATCCATCCTCACCATGGCCTGGGCAGAAAAGAAGCATCAGGAAGGTAAGGAATCCTTGGCCCAACAGAGAATGATTCTCTCTTTTCTATTATTATTTCCACTTTTCCACATACACTAGAGACTCCTGAGATGGGAATCTCCTCATCTTTCTGGGCCCAGGCAGGACAGGGCAGGGTTAGAGTGGCAGAGGATTTCTAGTTGAAGCTCTCAGACTCCCTGTGTGGGTACAGAACCCATCAGGGCAAAATCAAATGCCGGACTCAGGGATGAGGATGGGATTATGAGAGAGTTGAGATCTGTGTGGGAGGATGACCCTGGGCCCTGGTTTCATCGGCCATCAGTCCCCTTCCCATGGCTGGTGCCTCTGCCCAGCCTTTCCTCTGTGTGGGGTGATCTGGGGGCTGTGCTGAGCCCCTGAGAGCCTCCCATCAGGGGCTGGAGCGGCCTCTGGCCTCCTCGGGAAGCAGAATTCTGACCTCTCAGAAGTGCCTGTAGGCTTGAGTCAGTGAATTTCTCAAGCAGAGTGTTAATGGGAAAGAACACAGATTCTGTAAAATAATTTGAAGAGGTTTATTCTGAGCTGAATGTGTGTGACCATGGTCCGGAGTACATGGCCTCAAGAGGTTCTGAGAACATGTGCCCAAGGTGGCCAGGTTAGAGTTTGGTTTCATACATTCACGGAGATAGGAATGACATGTGAAATCATAAAAAAAACACACGGAAGGCATACATTAGTTTGACCCCAAAAGGCAGGACCTGCCTCAAAGTGGAGGCTCACAGGTTATAGATGGGTTCAAAGATTCTTTGATTTGTAATTGGTTAGAGATAAGAAGCTCTGTCTAAAGGCTTGGCATGTTTCAAGGTAAGATAAGGAAGTCTGTTAATCAGAGATAAGCCAGGGATATGTACCTGACTCAAGTGATCTGTTGAGTAAATTGAAGGCCAGCAGGTGTGGTGTGACCTTTGTCTTGCATGGCCTCAGGCCTGGTAATGATTTAGTAGCTTATTGTTAAAATGACTAACTCCAAAAGGGAGGGGGCATAATAAAGCCTGTCTGACCTCCTTTCTCCTCGTGGCCACCAACTCAGTTTTAAGGTTTTTCTGGCGTCCCTTGGCCAAGAGGGGGTCCATTCAGTTGGCTGCGGGGCTTAAGATTTAGTTTTAGTTCATAAGAAGAACAGTGACAGAGGGAACCCATAGTTCTCCCATAGAAAATCCCTCTTTGCATTTTTCCACTTAAAAAATGAGTAAAAAGGCCGGGCACAGTGGCTCATGCCTGTAATCCTAGCACTCTGGGAGGCCGAAGTGGGTGGATAGCTCGAGGTCAGGAGTTCGAGACCAGCCTGAGCAAGAGCGAGACCCCGTCTCTACTAAAAATAGAAAGAAATTATCTAGCCAACTAAAATATATATAGAAAAAATTAGTCAGGCATTTTAGCTGGGCGTCGTGGCACATGCCTGTAGTCCCAGCTACCGGGAGGCTGAGGTAGTAGGATCGCTTAAGCCCAGGAGTTTGAGGTTGCTGTGAGGTAGGCTGAGGCCACAGCACTCACTCTAGCCCGGGCAACAGAACGAGACTGTGTCTAAAAAAAAAAAAAAAAAAAAAAAAAAATGAGCAAAAGGAAAGAAAAGAAGACAGGGGTCCATTAGCCAGATGCAGAAGGTCACATCCTCCATGAGCATTGAATGTCTGCAGCCTGTCTGGGGGTGACTGAGGACTGGTCCCAGCCCCTCAATCTTTCTTGTCTCTCAGCATCCAGTGGAGATGACAGGGAGGCCCAAGAGCAGTGACAACAGCAGTGCTCTGAAAGGTAAGGCTCTGCCACTCTGCCTGGACCCCCGGCGGTGGGGGGGGGCGCTTAGCTTCACTGTCCCTGAGGGCCGAGTCTCTGAGGAGGTCAACTGCAGTGGCCTGGACTGGTGTGTGTGTGTGTGGGGGGGGGCGTCCTGGGAAGGAAATCAGAACCCAAGGTTCCTCTCAGATCCCACACTGGGAAGGGGGCCAGGTGGGCCAGGAAAGGGTGCTGCCCAGGAGGGCATGGAGGGGGAGGGGACCCATAACAACCAGGATGTGGAGGTGGGGCCTCCAGGCCCCACTGTGGACAGCTGCTGGACCTGGCTAAGGCTGGCTCCTCTTCGAGGTGACCCCTGTCTTCTCCCCCACAGGGAGGGTGTGAGACCCTGAGGGATGGGTGTGGGGGCAATGAGTACATGATAAAGCACTGCCCACCGCACTTCTTGCTGTCACTGCTGGGGTTACAGGGCCTTGGACACTGCTGTGTGTGCTCCAGGGCCTAAACCCCCATGGTCTGCCATAGAGAGACACTCAGCCACTTACAAGATCCCCAGGCCCCTCCCTTGTCCTGTAACCCGGCTCCTAATTTCCAGCTTGCAGAGATTGCCTGAGGGACCTGACTTTGCTTCTGCAGAGGAGAGGGACTCTCCCCTTCTTTCCCTGTCCTCTTTCCTTCTAGGGTCTGGGATGCCACCCCAGGGCCTGGGGCCAACCTGGGAGAGGGAGACCATGGGATGGGGAGAGGCAGAGCTTTGTGAAGTCAGTGAGGGGGGTCTGGGGGCAGAGGAGGGGCCAGGGGCTGCAGGTGCCCACTCCTGCCTGGCCCGTGGGCCACCCACCCCTGCTTGTGCCTCCTGTCTCCTGCAGCTACTTGGCAGGGGGGCTTTCATCAGCTCTCATGTCCAGACCCCCCGGGAGAGGAATGCAAACCAGTGCTTGCCAGAGCCCACCAGCCACGTAGGGAGCATGTAGAAGATGCTTCTCCTGCCACCTCATCCCCATTGGCTTCCCCGGCTCTCCTTGTCCGGAGCCTTGAGGCCCGGCTACAGCATTGCCTCTGGCGCCGGGGCTCAGTAGTTTTCCACTCCATAAGCAGCAACACAGTCAGTTCCACTGTGGGAGGAGCTGACATTTCCCGCCTTACTTAATGGCCGCTTTGCAGTTTGAACTTACCCCGCCTTTTCTTTTCCCGCCTTGCTGACCTATAAAACCTGCCACTCAGCACACAATAAATGAGACTTGATCAGACTCCTGTCTTGTCTCCATTTCTCACGTCTCTTGTCCCCTCAACTCCCACTCCCCCTTCCAGGGTTCGCGTTGACAGTCCTGCGGGTCGGGACATCTCCTGACTGAGCACCCTCCGCCTGTGGCCTCCACCCTGTCAGTACAACCTCAAGGAGACCAATCTGACTTGAAGAGAGTCTCCCCAGGCACCGTCCCAGAGAGCTCACCTCCAGGTTACTCTCATTCAGTGCCTCCCGTGTGAGCCATCTCAGGCCTTGAATGCACCATTTTGTTCCTGTCCTGGTGGTAGGCAGCTGCCAAGGCCCTGTTCTCCCCAACCTTGCCACACCGCAAATCCCACCAAAAGCCTCTTCTCCACCGCCCACCAGAGGCTTGGTCCTCGGGAGACCCCACATATAGGCAGATTGAGGCTGGTGGCCCCACTTTCCTCAACCCTGATGTCTGGAAGCTCCTGGAAATATTCATCACCAAGCGAGCAGCATTGAAGCTGGGGAAGGAGAAAGAAAAGGAAGGGCCACTTCTGAAACAAATGGGCCCAGATTACCCCCGGGGTTCTCTGGGGAATATGTTAAAGTCACTGGGTGAGGAGCAGGACAACACAACCCCACGCCCCTTCTGGAACATGCAAGACAAACCAGAGCAGCTGTCCGGTCCTCAGGGTGAATTCCCAGGGAGGGGTCTGTGTGGGGCAGAAGACAAGCACGGGGCCTCCTTACCATCCCAGCCCCCTGAATCTGCAGGTGAAAGCAGCAAGGATGAACAGAAGATGGGGTCCAGGCACTCTAGAAGATTCTCTTGGAAGGGCTCCCTAGGTGTCAGAAAAGACAAGGACCCAAGCGGGGACCTAGGGCAAGATCTGGAGAGAATCCCAGAAGATCCATGCACAGGTTCAAGAAATACCTCAGTGAAGGTTCTGGAAGAGGAGGAGGAGGCAGATGGTGACTTGATTGGGCCCCAGGGGTATAAATCAGGAAATTACTTACCCAGGGGCCCAGAGAAGCAGCAGCTTGAAAAAACTCTGAAATCTCACTTGGAGTGGAAGTTGGGGGAGATCCGAGAGGGCACGGTCCCTGTGCACGTGCGGCGGTCCTGGCTTACTGCGAGCCATGCCGTTGCCAAGTCTGAGACCCTCACAAAACCCAGAAATCTGGCACCCCAGAGGGGTCAGAAATGCCATGTGAACGCCTCCCAGGGGCTTTCCTTCCTCCATCCCTGCACTCAACAGATGCTAGAAATATCTATTATATGGTTTCGGGTGAGCACATGTGGGGTTCAAACCTCCAGTCCCTGGAGCCCACAAATCTCAAGGCTCGACCCCCACCACTTGCACTCTCCATCCTTCCCTCCGTGGACATCGGTGAATTTGGGGGCAACTCGAGTCAAGGCTGCCAATTTCCAGGGAGAAACATCCTTGGGAATGTCCAAGAGAGGTGATAACAGGAAAGTCAGTCCTCACCTTGACTGGTTTTCTCTCTGCTCCCTCACCAGACTCCAAAACTGTTGATGTGCACGTGAGTTCAGGATCTCTGGGGGCCAGTAAAATCTCCCAATGATCTACAGTTTCTGTTCCCCAGGATCCAGGAGAGCTATGTCTTCCATAATAAACTGGATACTTGGAGAGAAAACCTGTTTTTTCTCATGTTAGCACATCCTCTATATGCTAATGGTTTCTATTGCTTCCCAACAGATGTGTTTTTTGTCATCAGAGGAGGTGGCTTCTGTCTGTGAGGTCTCGGGACACAGGGAAGGGGTCAGAGTCCACTCTCCCTTAGTGCAGCTTCTGGAAGAGAGGGGCATGGAGGAGGCTGACAGGTGCTGCAGACCCACCATCACCCTGGGGCCCCTTGCTGCACCTTGTTTTCATAACCCAGTCATTAAAAAGAGCTTTTCAGGACTGGCAGGACTGGCAAACCCTATGGAGACCCCACCCCGGGACCTGGCTCACCCCGTCTTTCTCCACTTCCCCTCTGCTATGAGCTTTGTGCAACTTACAGAAGAAATTCCCCTCAGGCTCCAGGAATGTGGGGACTCACAGGCTCTGGAGTGGGCTGGGAAGTTTTGGGATTGGGGGTTCTGGCCTTGGGTTCAGCAGAGAGATCTGGCCCCCATGGCTCTTATGGTGGGATCAGAGGACTCGTCACAGTCCCTCCCTGCCAGCAGAAATGGGCTCGGCCAGTCCCTCTGGGTTCCACCTTGGTGACAGGAGCATGTCCCTCCTGGCCTGATCCTTCCTGCCTTTGAGAGCTGTGGCCAAGACAGGACCAGTGTGACTGGGTACCGAAGGAGGTGCCAGGGCCGCATCCACCCTCCATGGCCACCCACCTTCCCCTCCAGCGTGATTGCATACACAGGAGCCATCTGGTCGTGGCACATGGAGGACGAGGGTGGGGTGTGGGAGAAGAACCGGAGAGGTGGGAGCCAGGAAGGCAGCAGAGTGCAAACACACCCTGAGCGGTGACCACCTGGTGCACCTGTAGGCCAAGGTGGTTGGGCAGCGGCCTCATGGTGAGGGGCCAGACCAGGGGGCACAAAGCTATTGCAGGAAGGTGGCTTTTCCCACTGCGTATGTGACCAGCCTATACCATCACCTCTGGAATTCCAGAGAGGACAATTGGATGGCCAGCAGAAAAGCCAGTTCTCCGTACCTATGGAATCACAGCCTGGTGACCGTTACAGACACGTGGCCTCAGGGCTGCTGGGGGTGGGGAGTTAAACCTGGTGGAGTAAGGCCAGCACCCAGGCTGCTCATGGAGCTGGGCCTTTCTAGGCCAGGGATAGGGCAGGCTCCAGGGGGCCCAGCAGTGAGGGGGGCCCAGGACCCCAGAAAGACTAGGGCTGAGCAGTGACCTCAGAGAGAGACCCCCACAGATAACCCCCCCCCAGAGACCTCTGAAAGATGCACACACACAAAGACCTCTGACAGAAACTCCACTGTGAGACCCCACAGACACCTCTGATAGAGACCGCTTCAGTGATGTCTAAGAATCCCACAGGGACGTTTGACAAAGACTCAGAGACCTCTGACAGAGAACCAACTGAGAGATCCCCACAAAGACAATGACAGAGACATTTGGCAGAGACCTCCCCTCACCAAAATTCCCCCAGAGAGGTCTGACAGAAACCCCTACAGAGACCTCTGACAGAGGCTTACAATGAGAGACCCCCCCACAGAGATATCTGGAAAAAGATACCTGCAGAGACCACCGATAGAGCCCAGAAAGAGAACTCTAACAGAGACAGGTACAGAGACCTTTGAGACCCCCACTGAGAGACTTCTACAGAAACCTTTGACAGTGATCCTCACAGAGACCTCCAGAGACCTCAGCAAGAGACCCCCACCAAGACCTCTGACAGAGACCACCATAGAGAACTCTAACAGAGACCCCCACAGAGACTTCCAGAAGCCTCTGACAGAGACACCTACAGAGAACTCTGACAGAGACTACCACTGAGAGACCCCCACAAAGACCTGTGACAAAGACTTCCAGAGATGTCTCAGAGAGACCCCCACAGAGACCTCTGTTCCAGAAACTCACAAAGACCTCTGATAGACTCCCACAGAGACCCACACAGAGAACTCTAGAGATCTCTGATGGAGACCCCCACATAGACCTTTGATACAGATAGGCATTTAGAGAGGTCTCTGGGGCAGATACCCACTGAAAGTCCCCCACAGAGACCTCTGACAGAGACTATCACAGAGACCTCTGACAGAGATTCCACTGTGAGACAACCCCACAGAGACATCTGACAGACACATGCACAGGGACCACTGACAGATTCCCTACAGACACCTCAGAGAGAGACCCAAACACAGAACTCTGACAGAAACCCCCATAAGGATTTCTGACAGGGACCTGCACAAGGCCTCCAGTAATCTCTGACAGAAACCCCTACAGAGACCTGTAACGGAGACCCTCCCCATAGAGAACTTCAGAGAGTTCTGACAGAGATTAACACTGAGACACCTCTGACAGAGACCCAGAGAGAGAGAGACTTTCACATAGACCTCTGGGAGAGACCCCCAACAGAGACCTCTGACACAGACCCCCACAAATACCTATGACAGAGAAACCAAACCCATGGAGACCTCTGGAGACCTCTGATAGAGACCTCCACAGAGACCTCTTACAAAGACCTCCATAGGGATTTATGAGAGAGATCCATACAGAAACCTGTGACAGAGACCCCTCCATGGGGCTTCTGACAGAGACCCCCCACAGAGACCCCACAGTATACTCTGACAGAGACTCCTAAAGAGACCTCTGACAGACACCCCCCCATGGAGAATTCCTACAGAGAACTATCACTGAGACCCACACAGACCTATGACAGAAACCCCTATGGACACTTCTGACAGAGGCCCCCACAGAGACCTCTAAGAGAGACTTCTGAGAACTGTGACAGAGACCCCAACAGAGACATCTGACAGAGATGTCAACTGAGAGATCCTTACAGAGATGTCTGACAGAGACCCCAACAGAGACCTCCAATGACCTCTGACAGAGACAATCATAAAGACCTCCGGAGACCTCTGACAGAGACCCACAGTGAGACCTAAGACAAATACTCACACTGTGCGGGGAGTTAGCTACTCTCCTAGCAAAGAATCGGGTCACTCAGGCAGGGATCATCGCAAAGGATGAAACACCAGTAGGAAATACAAAATAGAAATAAAACAATAAATAGAGGCAAAAATATAGTTTATAAAGAATATATTTATGAATATAGAGAAAGGAGGGTGCCGGGGGACTCCAAAATATCCCCATGAATTTTGAGGTGAAGATTGCAATTTCATATCACTATTTACAGGTACAGTGATCAGTTGCCAGGGGTAACAGATTTACATAATAACAAATAGTTCATTTTAGGTTCAAAGTCTCCCAAAAGGCTTCTATAGGTCCCTTAATTAACTCTATGTGAACAAACGGTTACAAAATCTTTCTAGGACAAACTTCTAAGTTCTAAGATAAAACTATCACTTTAGCAGAAAAGTTAAACAGAGACATAGTGGCTCTATATTTTATTCAGTTATTGTGTATTGAGACAAGTAGTTGGAAGTCAAGCAAAAGCTGTCCCTTGGGCTAACTGCTGTTAGCCACAAGTGTCTGTCTCTCAGGAGGGCACTTCTTTGATCAGCTCCCATCCCGAGGCTCCATGCAGACCTGCTTTGTCATTCAAAGCAGGCCAGAACCACAGGCCTGAGACTGCAGTGTCACCTGGGAAAGCAGCTGCTACTGACCATTGAGACGCCCTCCTGAAGGAGGCAGCTTTTGATATGCGAACTAACACATTCACATTTTCCTTCAGGGGAAAGCCCTGCAAAACTCCTGAAATCATTTCTGTCTCTAATATTATAGGGGGCATTTACATAAATCAATATTTCTTAGGCACAAAAACACTGAGAGACTTACACAGAGACCTCTGGCAGAAACTCCCACAACGATCTCCAGGGACTTCTGAAAAAGACCCACACAGAGACCTCTGACAGAGACCACCACAGGAACTGCTTACTAGTCCCCCAAAAGGACCTCTGACAGATAACTCCTCAGGGACCTCTGACAGACAGAAATATTCAGAGAGCCTATTAGTGACCTCTGAGAGAGATCCCCACTGAGAATACCACAGAGATCTCTGACACAGTTGCCCCCTGAGAGACTCCCATGGGACCTCTGACAGAGAGCCCCACAGAGATCTCTAACAGAGATCCACACTGAGACACCTCCACTTGGATCCCACAGGGACCTCCAGAGACCTCTGACAGAGAGACCCATAGTGTGTTCTAACAGAGACCTACACAGAGCCCTCTGACACAGTCTCCCATAGAAACTTCTATCAGAGATCCCATACTGAGAAATCCCTAGAGAAACCTCTGACAGAGATCTACCCTGAGACCTTCCACAGAGCTCTCTGACAGAGACACATCACAAAGACCTCCACAGCAACATTTGATAGAGATCCACACTGAGAGACCCCACAGATACCTCTGTCAAAGACCCACAGTGAGAGACCTTCTACAGAGAGCTCTGAGAAAGACCCACACCAAGAGGTGTGACACAGAGACTTCATATCCATTCTTTGGAGCACAAGATGGAGATCTCAGAGATTTGCCCTGTGTCCCAAAAAAATACTTGTGTATTTTTGTTGCACCAGTGTAAACCTTAACTCTTTCAAATAGCTGATATAATGTTTTGAGGAAAATCTGTAAAAATAAAATAGTATTAAAATGTTTAATTTAATGGTGCAAAGAAACTTCTATATTATTAAATCTAAGTCACCTATAAGTCAAATATGAATATCCTTGTAACTTTTGAAATTCTTGAAAGTAATATTTAGGTGTTCACAGAATACAAGTTAAAAATCAAATTTACTTCAAAATATTCTTTCTAGCATGACACAAATTTATTTAAAATCTATTACCAAAAAAATATGTATTTAAAATAATTTACATATGCAACTTGCAACAGCTACATCTATCATGGTAAATCTGCTGTTCAAAAAAAATAAGCAACTACCCCTGACCCACTTGAACATCTAATATGCCGAAAATTCTAGACAACCAGTTGCTTATTAATAATCATATGCAAAATAGAGTACTGATAAATAACTGCATGAATTTTCCCTGTTTAAAAATTATCTTTGAATTATTCAAAATAATAAAAAATGTCCTTAAACATTACCTGTTTCAAAGATGTGCAAAAGAGAAGGTAGAAAAATATGACTGCATGCTCCGTGCCTAACAATTGAACTTCAGTTACACATATATGTGTGTTCATATACACATGTGTATGTGTGTTTTAGCATCCTTCGATTTGTATTGCCTGTCTCAGTTTTTTCTGGAAAACACTGTTTTCATTATTCTACAAAGCATGGCACCTCACTGTAAGGTTTCTTTGAAGTAGCCTGAGCCAGAGAAAGAAAGACGAGCAGAGTTGAAAGGGATAAGTAAAGAGGCTTTATTGGAGCACTCCCGAGTGGGGGTAACGAGTCCCCGAGAGAGGGATCCGGGCGAGCCTCACAGTCCCATGAGTGGGACTAGAGAAGCTGCCCCGCCCAGAAGTCTGAGTGGGTTTATATAGGTTCTTAGGGCTGGGGGATGGGAGCTTCTTCAGCCAGGAGATGTCTGTGTGAGGAGTAAGGAATTTCTTTGTTTCGGCTTTAGGGTGGGTATTCAGGAATAGGAGGGGCTTCTTTTTCATTACGGAAGGGAGGGGTGCCTGCCACCAGCCTTACAGTCACAATCCATAGGTTTGAAGCCTGAGTAGCTGTCCTGTCTCCCTCCAGCAGTTTCTTCCAGGTTCGCCTGTGTGTGGGTTGGGGAACTCTCTCCCTGCTCAGCTCCAGGGCAGACCCGCAGGGCAGGCGGGTGCCACCTGCTGTGAGGTGGGGCAGCCTGAAGCCACCTTCTCCCTGTGCCACGGAGAGAGACTGGCACGCACGGAGGCTTGCTGTGTGCCCAGCATTGTGTGGAGCCCTGGCACACCGGCTACCTCACTTTCAGTCCTGACAGCTAATCTGGGAGGAGGTGCTCTTATGATCCCCATTCTGTGGAGAGGAAGATGGCAGCTTGTGACGTTGGGGTCTCCCCATCACAGCCACCCCTGGGCTGTGCTGAGTGGGGCAGTAGGACCTCCCCAAAGGCACAGAGCTGGCAATGGGGCCACCAGCCCCTGAGCGGGGGAAGGCCCTGTGCTGCCCCTCAAGGGCAGACAGGGCACTCCTCTCTCCATAGGTCCCTCGGTGCCCAGTGCTGGGCTCCAGCAGGTGCACAATGAACACATGGTGACTTGGCCTCAGTAACAGTCACGTGCTTGGCCTCCTTACTGTGGGCAGAGCTCAGGCTTGGGGAAAGACAGTCCTCCAGCTAGCTGTTTCTGTAGGTGCCCATGGTACAGGGGAACTGAGTCCCCCACTTCATCCCTGTTTCAGAGAGAAGAGGGGATCAGAGGAGGTGAAGGGGGATCAGACCGGTGTCATGGAGCACATAAGCAACTCAGCCACTCGGTGGAGACAGTTCCCTAGTGGAGGCCATGTGGATGGGGCAGGTGGCAGGGGTGCCACTCTCCAGGAACCAGGGTTTCAGAGGCGCATTTGTCTTGGGCTGAGATGCCTGGGAACCAGGCCTGCCCTGAGAGGCAAGTCTCACACTGTGAAGGGTCAGAGAGGTCACTGGGGGTGCTGAAGGTCCCAGGAGGACAGGCATGGGAGGGAGCCTGGGGACCAGAGGAGGCTGCAAGGCACATGTACCTACGACAGCCAGGGAGGTGATGTTGTGTGGCCGCCAGGCAGACCCCAGCATCCTGGAGACTCACAACACAATCCCACTGTGCCCACAGCTTGCTGTGTAGCTCTCCGTGGTGACCTGGCCTCTGTGAGCTCCCTTTCCCCATGGACAAAGCCAGGATGACAGCTCCCCAGATGCCTCCTGAGTGTGGGGACCTGACACAGTGTTGGGCCTCAATGCTCCAGGGGAAGGTCCTAGAGCCCCAGGCTGGCTGAGACGAAGCCCTGATCTGGAAGAGACTGTGGGGCTTGAACAGTATTCTGAGCTTCTGCCCATCTAGGGCATCATGAACAAGGTTAAAGACAAACAGCATAGTAGGGTCATATGTGCAGCATGAACCACAGGCCAAGCATCTGTCTACTTCCTTCCTTCTATATAAAAAGCCCTTACAAACCAATAAGACAGAGAGAGAGAATGAGAGAGAGCACCAACAGGAAAACATAAGCAAAGTGGAAGAGCAACTTTAAAAAGAAGCACCCATGTATTGATGGGCATTTGTGTTGTTGCCACATCTTTGCAATTGTAAGTTGTGCTGCTATAAATATTCGCATGCACTGTGGCCCTGGCTTGAGCGAGGCAAATGTATTTCATGCAACCACCATGAATATCCTGAATATTTGTACCCCCACAATATCCTGAATTAAAATAAAATAAAAGTTAAATAAATAAATAAATAAATAAAAACAAAAAGAAGTACCATTAGCCTGCATTTAAAATCTCTTGCCCCACACTCCCCAGCCAAGGCCACCCCCTCAGCCTTCCCCAGGGCCTGTTGCCAGCTCACAAGCTGGGATACTGCCCTCAAACCCTGGGGGATGCTGGGGGACAGTGGACGGCTCTGGCCTTGGAGAAATGGTGGCCCTGTGTGTCACGCTCTTCCCTGGGAAAGCTGTGGACATCAACCTCAGCTCTCTGCTCCTCCTCTGTGGGAACCTACTGCCAAGGCTGGCTGTGGCCTGTGCACCTTGCCCCTCCCTGGGAGGGGCACCCCCAGGATACAACAGCCACGCGGCCCTGGCAGAGTCTCTAAGTGTTCCCAGGACAGACTATTCTCAGAGGCCCTGGAAGTGGGAGGGATCCTAAAGTCAGGAGGTGGGGAAGCCCACCCCAGAGACAACACCCCACCTATGTCTGGTGACTCCTCAGAGCTCAGCTCAGGCAGGGAGGGGGCACATGATTGTGGGAGAATCTTCTGCTCCAGGGGGGGCTCAGGGGCTGGACAGACCCTCAGCTGCTTCCTCCAGGGCAGGGGGACAGGGCAGGAAGACAGGCCTGCAATCTTGCCTCTGGGCTGCCTGGAGCCTGTGCATAGGTTGGGGCCAAAACAAATACTTTTCTTCAAGGGAAGGGAAGGAGGGAGGATGTCAGTGGGACAAGGGGGTCTAAGGGGGAGTATGCCCTTCCCCTTTCCCACACACACCCCACCCCAAGACAGGGGATTCTGGGGCCTAGACAGCATCACTGTCAGCCCCAGCTTGGACTCAACCACACCTGCCAAGCGGGGTCAGGGGCAGGCCAGGAGGGGGACTGCCTTTCCATTTGGAGGGGGAAGTGGCATTGCAGAAATGCTTCCTTGCTCTGCCACTGCCATCTCTGCAAGCCCCTATCAATGGAGGAGCTTGGTGAGTATTTGAAGAAGTGACATGAAGCTCAGGGAAGTGGTGGGTGTCCCTGGCGAGTTGTGCAGAACAAGTCACACAATGTGTGGTTTATTCAGTATCACACAGGTTTCCACAGAGCAGGAATGAGGGGAATGGCTGCTGCTCAAAGATCCCAAATTGTGCTTTTAGGGTCAGCATTAGCTCAAGTGGTTACTTCCTCACGCTGGACTTTCCATCCAAATGCTGTTTTTAGCCGTGATCTTTCCTTCTTTCCCTCAAAGAACTTTCATTGACCCTTACAATTAACTAAAGCTCTACCATCCAGAACCCTCACCTGTGTCAGCTCAGGTACCACCCCCCATTCCCCAGGATATCGTTCCCTTCCAGAATGAGGAGGGGTCTGCAGGTGGCAGAGCTGGGGTGCAAACCCAGCAGGGCTCCAGCATCCTGTACTAACCTGACAGGGCAGACTCCTACCATCTGCCCCATGACACAAAAAAGTGACGCCCAATGCTGGGAGCCACTCCCCTGGTCCCTGTTGTCTTTCTATATAAGCTATGGTTTAATTAACAAGGGGAGGAATATTCATGACAGGGGTGGTGTTTTCCTGGAATCAGGGTGACACCCTCTATCCCTCCACCATCTTGGCTCTAACTGGTTGGAATTTGCCCTGCCTCCACTCTGTTTGGATGGGGCAATTTGAAACTTTGAGTCTTAATGACAGGTAATTCTGCAGCAATGCCCGCAGCAATGCCCAAAGCAACACCTAAAACAGTACCTGCCAGTTCCCTGTCTCACTACCTCCTCCCAGAGAGCCCAGGACTTGATATAGACACCATGTAATTGCGGATGGGCAGGAGGAGGTGGGCAGGGCTGGTGTCACAGAGCCCACAGAGCAGTTCATTATGCAGCCACCATCAACACCCAGCCCTGCAGGTCTCATAGGGAGGCCTCCACAGGACTAGCACAGCCTCCAGCTGGGGGCCCCTGCCTTCAGGTATGACAATCCTGAGGCTAGGCCACTCACTCAGAGAGCAGCCCAGGTCTGTTGGCATCTGCCCTCATCATGAGGGAGGTGCACACAGAGCCTGGGGCCAGCCAGTAGTAGCACCCTCCAAACTCCACATATTTCCTGGGTCCCTGCCGTGCAACAGGCCGACATGTTGGAGGTGTGGAAAGAACCTCGATCTTACTGCCCACCCCTCCTGGGCACTCATCTCTGGTGCCAGGAATGCCCAGGAGGAAAACTCTGCAACTAGGTAAAGCTGGCTGGCCCTGTGACATGTCTGCCTCTCACTACTGTCCAGCCCACGACCTGCTGCCCCTCCCTTTTCCCATGGTGAGACCCTCACTGGGCCCCTCTAGCTGATGTCTCTTAGCTCCTGCCCGGGAAGGCCCAGGACTGGTAGTTGAGAGGGAAACTTCCCTTCACCATAACGTGGCCACACTCCAGCCCCACCTCCAGCCCACTCAGATGAGGGCTGAACTCCTCATGTTTCCACTGTTGGTTCCTGCTAGAGCAGGAGGTCACAGGGAGAGTGTACCCCAGGCTTGTGGGAGGAGGAAGGATCAGCGAGCTGGAGGGCCACCTGCAGGTGAAGCTCCCTATGGGGCAGCCTCCCCTCCAGGGCCCCAGCCATGGTGCCCTGTCCCAAGGTGCACACACATCTTCAGATGACCTGGGCTCCTCTGTTCTCTCTTCCCTCCTGCCATCGCAATCATAGTTACAACATTTTTCACCAGGTGGGCATCTCCCAAACATTTCAGTCTATTAAAAAGTCAGTGCCACCCACTAGTGCGTGTGTCTTGGGGGATCCGTTCTGGGAGAGGACCTTCCATCTCCTTCTCCCCTGCCCTGTCTGTCCAAGGGGAAGGTGAAGGGCACTGCTCCCTCCCTGGCAGAGCAGCTGGCCTGTCCAGGCCTTCAGACCTCCAGGACCTTGACCTTTGTGGCGTCTCATCCCTCTTTCCACCCAGGTCACTTTCCAAAAGGCCCCTGGGACTTCCTGCATGGAGGATGGTCACCTGTGCCAACCCCAGGCCTACTGTGGCAGAGCCAGCCTGGCTGAGCCCCAAGGGCTGTGGCTCCAACACCTAGTCCTGGTGAGTGCAGGCCCAGCCAGGCCTCCCTGAGGGCCACGGTCAGGGATACCACAGCCAGAAGGCCCAGCAGCTGCCCTCTGGGGCCTACTGTCTAGTGAGGGACAGAGTAGCCTGGGGAAGATGGGATGAAATTACTGCAGAGACAGGGTGGGTAGAGCTGCAGCCATTAAATACAGCCAATGAAAATGTACTGCAAGGAGTAAAGCAAGGGCCTGGTGTCCAGTGTCCAGGATCCACTTGGAAAAGGGACCAAATATAAATATGTCATCAGCTAGCAAAAGGCACAGCGAGCTGACATTAAGGGCACACAGAGCAATGCCATTTTTATACCAGATACATCTACTAACCATAAGAAGTAAAAACAAGTGCTGGAGCCCTCAGGAGGCATCAGCGTGGGATAGAGTCCACCCTCTCCGCTGCAGCCGGGGCCAGGGTGCTGGACAGCTGCCTCACAATTGCAGCAAGAGCCTCGGGCGGTTTGTACCCTTTGATCCAATAATTCCAATGTGGGAAAGATTCTGAAAGGGGAAAAAGTCATTTATGAAAAAATGTTCAAAACAGCACAAATTTAAGTATTAAAAATAAAACAACAAGGAAACACCACAAAGGCCCAATGATAAGAAAATATCGTGCGGTGGCTCACACCTGTAATCCCAACACTTTGAGGGCGGACAAGAGGTTTGCTAGAGGCCAGAAGTTGAGGACCACCCTGGGCAACATGAGAGACCCCATCTCTATAAAAATTAGCCATGTATGATGATCCACGGCTATAGCCATGTGTGGTGATGCACAGCTGTAGTCCCAGCTACTTGGGAGGCTGACCCAGGAGGATCACTTGAGCCCAGGAGATGGAGGTTGCAGTGGGCTGTGATCGAGCCACTGCTTTCCATTTGTCCATTTCTACCCAGCTTTTTCTTCCCCTCCCTCGTGCTTTCTTTTGAATAGACAGAAATTCCAGCATCACCAACTGCATTTTTTTCCTTCTATTGGTTTGGAATCTACATATCCTATTCTTTCAGTAGCCCTCCTTGAAATTTTATACTGCATTCTGCCTAACAATTTAACAAAGCCTAAAATTAAACAAATGTTAGCTCCCTCCACAACATACTGCAAGGACTGTAGAATGCTTTAACTCTGATCACCTCCTTTTCATATTTATTTTCAGCTGCTCATTTACATGTATCTTGTCTTCTTTTCTTCAATTCTACCAACCACACACAGATGTTGTTATTCACACAGCTTTATTATTGTCTCAAGTAAGTGATTAGATTTTCAGGAATGTCACTGGCTTACCAGCTACTAGATTCTAACTAATCATAACTGCCCTCTGCTTTTCCTTTCTCAATAAACTTATCTATTAGCATTGCTTCAGTGAAGGTTTGTTGGTGTTAAATGCTCTTAAAGATTTTAATTTTCTGTGAATGCCTATCTCACTTCATTCTGGAAAGATGAGTCTACAATTCTTGGTTGATAATTAATCCCTCTCAGAACTTTGAGGGTTCACAGGTCTCTGCATTTCATTGTTGTTTGTTTGCTATTTCTATCTCAGGCTGCTTTTGACATCTTCTCTTTGATACTCATGTTGTACAGTTCCAATATAGTGTTGCTGTGGATGTGGATTTCTTTCTGTTTTTATTACGAGGGATTTGAATGTCTTCCTTGATCTAAAGATTGGTGACTCTTTTCAATTCTGGGCAATTCCCATAAATTACAGGTATTTTGTCTTCCCTCTACGCTTCCTCTCAGAACTCAGATCACATACATGGACCTTGTCACTCTCTTCACCCTGTTGTCCCTTAACCTCTTTCATATTTTTCATCTCTTTTTCTCTCTGTGGTTAGTGCTAGTTATTTATTTCAGATCTGTCTTCTAATTTGCAGAGGCTCTCTTCACCTATGTCTAATCAGCTGTTTCAAAATCCACTGAATTCTTTACACTAGTGATTCAATTTTCACTTCTAGATACTGTTCTTTTTCAATTCTACTTGATCATTTTGACAGAAAAAGACTCTTATTCTTTCCATTCTATTACCTCTTTAAACATATAAAATAAACTTTGTATTCTAAATATACCATCGATATCTATATTTGGATCTCATTTGGTAGTTTGTTATTTCTGCTGATTGTCCTTCATGGTGGTTTGTTGTCTCATGCATTTCATTTTTATTTTTATCATGAGCACATTTCCTAGAAATGGATGTGTCCGTATAGAGAAGTGAATTTGAAACACATCAATCCCTACAGTACTAGCAGTGTTTGGTTCTGCCAGGTGCTCCTCCAACTAAAGACTACTTAAAATATTAGCTTGTGAATTTGGGGGCCACACACTGACTATAAAGTTGACCAGTCCTAATTTACGGTTCAAAATTCACTGGGGAAGGTTTGTTTTATTTTTTTGTCCAAAGTCCATACTGGAGCCAAAGGTAAAACCAGAAATTTCCCTATAAATATCATCTGTGGGAGAGGTTTTTTTCTCTGCATCACCGCTAGGCACATTGTCTTTCAGAGGTCCTGGCTTTTAAAGGGCTTAGACAGTATAGCCCTAAAATTAGAAATTAAATCCCTGTGCCCAGATTATAGAGGACATATGTTCATTTATTGTTTAATCTATTTTAAATTTTTATTTGGTTTTTAATTGATACATAATAATTGTGTATATTTATGGGGTACAATGTTTTGATATATGTACACAATGCCAAATGATTAAGGCAAGCTAATTAACATATTCATCACATCATATACTTGCCATTATTTTGTGATGCAACATTTAAAATCTACTCCCTTTGCAAATTTGAAATAAAAAATATGGAATGCTTCACAAATTTGTATGTCACCGTGTTAATCATCTCTGTAGTGTTTCCATTTTAGCATATGTGCTGCTTAAGTGAGCACAAGGATGTAAGTTTATCTTCACTTTTCTGTGACATTTTCCATCTCTTTGTCTACAAGTGATACACTTTTGAGAAATTCTTGTGTCTAATCTTCCTACAACAGCATCGATTCTGTTCTTTGGGCCATTTACTGAGTACATTATATAAAAAGCAAAGTTTTTAATTTTAGGTTTTACATTGATTCCCCCCCTTTTTTTAAAAATAGAGATGAGGCCTTGCACCATTGCCTAGGCTAGAGTGCAGTGGCATAATCGCAGCTCACTGCAACCTTGAACTCCTGGGCTCAAGGGATCCCCTGCTTCAGCCTCCCAAGTAGCTGGAACTACAGGTGCTCAACACTACATCTGGCTATTTTTTTTTTTTAATTTTTTGTAGAGACCAGGTCTCCCTACGTTGCTCAAGCTGGTCTTGAATTCTTGGCTTCAAGTGATCCTCCTGCCTCTGCCTCCCAAAGTGCTGGGGTTACAGGTGTGAGCCACCGCACTGGGCCTCAGATTCTTTTTGTTGGACACAGTATTCACCTCCTCTCTTTGAGGATAGCAATCAGCTTAGTTTAACAATTCCTTCTGCTTGGATTTATTCTTTCTAATCAATGGGTTTCAGTTTAACTGTTTCTTGAGCTTTCAGCTACTTCTTTTCCTAAACTATTTGGTGAGCCCCCCTTTGTGTGCTCCCCCTTGGATCTGAGATTCCTCTTTACATGTATGTGAAGGCCATCAGCAGCTGCCTGCTTGGGAGCATCTGGTGGGGGCAAGAAGTGCTTCTGGGCAAGTGTGCCTGTAGCTTGCTTGGTCTCCCAGGGTGTCTCCAGCCACCCAAGGTATTGTCTGGCCTTTCCCTCCTGCATGTCTACACAGGGCTCTCACCCCAGCACAGGCTCTTCCATAACTCTTGGTGTGGACAAGCAGTGTGGGGGGCATCACAGCCCAGTCATCCTCCTCCAAGTGGAGGCTCACTTGTGGTATCCACAGGGGAAGGAAAGAAACTGTCTAACTTCCTCCCTAGAGAATGGAACTGATTAATGCTACATGTGCCTTCTTCATGTTGAAGTGAACCCTAACCTACCGGTTGTATCTTCCCACTCCCTCCTGCTTCACCTTGCAATGAGATTCACAAGAAAAACATGCACAGGATGTGTGCAACCCCCATGTTAAAGTATTCTTTTTAAAAAGTTAAAAACACTTAAGGAAAGTTTTTGACTCCTAAGCACCTATAGAACAAAGGCACACTTAAGAGTTAGTAACACATTAATGAATGATCTCCAAAAGAGCATTTTGAGAAACCTGAAATCTACAGGCATTTATAAAAGAATGTTAGACTGAGATTGTGATTAATGTCCCACAGGACAATAAAACCTTTGCAGTTATCTTTATTTTGCCTGAGTAGCTGGGACTACAGGCCTGTGCCACCATGCCCAGGTAATGTTTACTATTTTTATTAGAGACAGGGCCTCACTCTTGCTCACGCTGGTCCCGCCAGAATGGGGTCCAAGCCCTTGCCAGATCTCTCCAGCCCGGATTGGGCAGGTTCGCCGGCCTCTGAGGACGGGTTCGGGGCGCCCCAGCGCGGCGGCCTTCTCCCCAACGAAGGGAGGGAAGACCCACTGGGGAAGGGGAGTCTCTAAAGGCCACTAGGCTGGGCCGGATACGGGGCGAACGCGCCGCGGTCTTGCAGGGAAAATCTGAAGCCCGGTGTGGAGAGGACTTGAGTATGGGATGGGGGGCTGGCGCCGGAGGGGGTCCTTCTGCTGCCCTGCACCACCGGGGGCGGGGGGGGGGGAAGCTCCATCTGCTTTTGATCTCAGGCGGAGGGACGCACCAGCTTGTGGAGGGTGCAGCTCCTCCCAGACCTGGGCCACCAGGCCGGGGTCTTTCTAGCCCTCTGCCCCCTCGCACCCACAGGATGGCTCTGGCGCCCCCACTTCGCTCCCTGCGCCCTCGGCTCAGGTCCCCAGGCCAGAGATCTGGCGGCCCATGGCGCGGGGGAGGGGCAGGGGTTGGAGAATGCAGCCCGCCCCCAGGGTAGGGGGTACAGCGTGGGGAGAAGGAGGGTGCTGGTGCTTGGGTGGTTCTGAGCTAGAGTCATGCCGTGGGAACCAGTTTCCAGCCAAGACAGCAGGTGGGTCCCGGGAAGGGCTGCCGGCTAAGCCCAGGGAGCCCGCAGCGGAGCTCTGCCCTTGGCCTGCGTTCCTGGCGCCAACGCCACCGCCACCGCCACCGCCACCGCTGCTGCCGCAGAGTGTCCCAGCTCCGCCACGCGCGCCGCCAGCCGCCCGGCACGAGAGGGGCGCCGGCGGGAGAGGCTGGACGGGCTGGGAGGGAGCCGCAAATGGGGAAGGGGGTGGGCGGAGGAAGGAGCGGGGCGAGAGGGAGAAGGGGAGGGAGAGGAGACCGAGGAGAGCTGGAGAGAGCGACAGCGGAGAGGAGCGGGAGGAAGAGGGAAAAGACACGCGCAGGCAGAAGCATTCGGTCACTGGAATTCCCGAGCTAGGGTTAGCGGGAGACTTTTTTGAATCCTGTCTTCGTTTTGGTGCTGAAGAAGCCACTTTGGTCTGTGGGCCTCTTAGCTCTGACTGGATCGTTCCTGGGCGCCAGCACTCTGGGGTGGATTTCTTTCCTATTTGCGTTTATTCTGCCCCCTTTCGCCGCTTCCTTCCAGCCCTTCCCTAGCACGTCGCCTCTCCCCCTCCTGCCCGCCCCCTCCTGGGGAGCGCAGAAGGACCCGACATGCAGGGACTCGTCTTCTTCCCGGACCGGAGGGGAGGGCTGACCTCCGACCGGCTGTCGCCTCAGAAGCAGATGCACACACCGCTACGGGTCTGCCTGATTGTGCTGGGCCGGGGGGCGTCGAGGGGCGCCCCCTGCCCTCCTTTCACCCCAGCCCCTCCAGCCAGAGGCGAGAGACGCAGGACTCGAGATCTTCATCGAGTGGACCAGCTGGGATCTCCGCATTGAATTTGGGGTTGGATATCACTGCTTGGCCATTATTGTTGTTGTTATTTTTTAATATTTTTTAACCCAAGGGAGAAAGGTAAAAAGACTGTGGGATTTATTTAACATGATCTTGGCTTTCTACTTCCTTTTTTTTTTTTTTTAGGTGAGTACCTGCGGGCGGCGGGCCTGGGGGGCGGCGCAGGGCCCCTGTGCTCCGGGCCTGCGAGAAGCTGGGGACTTTGGAGCGAGCGGGGTGGGGGCTGGAGGCTGCCGGCGACAGGCCGGCTCTGGGGAGCACAGCAGGCCAGGGGGCGAGGACTGGGGCAGAGGGACCAGAGCCGCAGAGGGATCGGGAAGGGAACTCGCCACCTCCAGACTGTCCCTGCACGCACGCACAGACACAGACACACACACACACACACACTGTCACTGACACACCATGATATCACTTATTTCCCTCAAAATAATGGGTTCAAATTGCGGCAACTTAAGAAAAAACATTCAACTCTTGATCTGGAAGAGAGGAGGGCGGGGAGAGGCTCAGTGGCGCGGAGAGAAAATCCTGCCAGTGGCACCTTCACCGCGGGCTCCCAGGTCGCTGGCGGTGGAGGGAGTGGGTGTCTCTGTAGGCGCCTGCTTGGACATCTGCGGGGAAACGCTGGCAGCCACCTGCCCGGCCGCAGCCCACTCCCGAGCCCCTCCCAGCGGCTCCGCTCCCTGGAACACTTTTCCCATTTCTCCCCACCCTTTGCCCTGCCTCCCACCCACACCCGAGCCAGATGGGTGGGCCGGCGTGGAGGATGTGAGCAGCTGTTCCCCACCTCTGGGGGGCGGCGGGGAGGAAGGGAGGCCAAAGTTTGCTTCCTCTGGTGAAGAGGGTGGGAGGCCCAGGAGGAAAAGGGATCTGAACAAAGACCACTGCTTGTGCTGTAAGCCCCGTCCCTCTAGGGCAGGGAGGAGGGGCTGCCCGGGTCCCCGAACCCTGCAGTTTCTTTCCCACACAGAATTCCTAGCCCCTGGACCCCTTGTACACGATGTGAAATCTCAGCTTCCTGGGAAGCTGGGGTCTAGAGAAAGCATCTGGGGGAAGGTGAGGAAGAGGGTGTTTGCAAGGCTGTGTGCTGAGCAGAGTGCCAGGCAAGGCCGCTGCCAGGGAGTAGGTGCTCCACAGAGGGAGCCTGGTAACTAAGGTGTGTGTGTGTGCACGCTCGTGTTGAGGGGACACACACCTGCTTCAATGCGGGTGCTGTTTCAGCCACCCTGACTGGCTGTGTGGCCAGTGGAGAGCCACGCTGCCCAGTGGGGTCCTGATCACACCCTTCTGTCCTTCAGGAGGGGCTCTGGGAAGGCCCAGGGTTCCATGCAGGAGCTGGTCAGAGAGCTGTGTGTTGTCTAAGAAGCGCCCTCCAGCCTGGGATAGGAAATTCTGTCATGGGTGTCTATGCTGGTCCCACCCAGGGCCCTGTGCTTGCACCCTCCCTCTTCCTGCCCACCCCTGGCCTGAGTTCCCCAGGGGGCAAGGCCCTTCCCTGGGGTGTGGCCCCCACTGTCCTGCCTCCTTCAGCTTCTTCTCTCTGCTGTGGGAGAGGCTGATGGGGCAGCTGGAAGGTGCTCTGGGCCCACTGTGGTTCCCGGCCCTTCCTGGCAACCCTGGCAAGTGGACTGTCAATCTGAAGGGGCTAAGAAAAAATCTGACCTTTTCTCCCACTGCTGTTTTGAAAACCCAGGTTTCTGGCTCTGAGAAAGATCAGTGCCAAGAGAGAAAATTGTATTTCAGGCAGAGCAGTCAGATTGCCCACTGAGCTGCACAGCTCCCGGCTGCAGGGCTCCCAGGTGTGGGCGCCTTCTGAGGGCCTGGGAAAGAGGAGAGCAGCCCTGGGGGGGCTGTTACCCGCTCCAGGCCCACACCCCCTGCTGCAGGCAGCTTCTCCAGCTGAGGAGGCTGAGGAGTTAACTCTCTTCTCCTTCCCAGAAGTGGCACTAGGGTTTGTGCTCATGGTGGGTGTGTATATGTGTGAGATGATGTGCATAGTGAGTATGGTCAGAGATGCCCCCTCACTCCTGTGTCTGTGACCCTGGAGGCTGAGCGTTGAAAGGAGAGGGTGAGAGCAGGGGAGGAGTGGGCTTCAGCATTCCCTTGGGTCACGGCCCTTCAGTTCCCCTTCCCTAGAGAAGTCCCTTTACAGAGCTGGACTGAGAAGCTCTGGGTTAGGCCAGTCCAAAGGAAGGGATGAGTTGGTGTTAAGGAAGCTTCAGCCCTAGGGCCCTTTCCCTAGCAAGGAGCTAGTTGGAAATGCCACTGGTTCCTCCCAAGATTCTGAGTGGGGTCCCAGGGTGGAGGACCACTGGTGGAGAGAGAGGCCTTTCTTTCCGAGCCACCTGTTCCTTGGCTGACTCAGGGACAGAAGGAGCTGGGATGTGTGACTGGGAGGGGATGGGGGTGGCCAGGGACCCACTTCCAACTGGCTTTCTGGCTCTGGTGGGAATGCTGGACGCAGGAGGGCAGCTGTCAGTGTGTCGTCTCTCATTCGTCCTACTCCATGTATCTCTAGAAGCTGCTCCCCACATCTGTTCTTGAAGGGTCCAAGTTTTCTCCTGATTTAGGATCGAGAGACATCACCAGGATCCCTTCTGCCCTTTACTCTCAAGGTCTTTGGCTAAAGGCTCCAGGTCACCTTGATTCCTCTGGCAGGGCTTGGTTTGTTCTGGGGTCACGAGGAGGACTGGAAGAGTCAAGGACACTTTGGGGAAAGGATGCCCTGGCCCTTTGTAGAGCATGTCCCTACCCTGGTCTTATGTGCCAATTGGCAGAAGCCCTCACTTTTGGCTGGGGAGCTGTGTGAGACTGTGTCAGGGTCATCAGCTGTAGAGCAGGCAGAGTGAGTGTCCTTATTGCCCAACCCCCTGGGTAACTGACACCCTGACCTTTAAGCATGCTGTCAATTCTGAGCCTACAGAAGGCCAAGGATGCTAGGAGGTCCCGTTCCCACCCCCTGCTGACAGTGCAGCCTTCGCCTCAGTCAAGGTGGCAGGGAAGGAGCCCAGTGGGACGCCAGGCAAAGTCAGCAGGTGCAGGCTGGGCCATGTGGGCTCAGCTGCTCTTGAGGGGCCCACAGGCACCCGGGTCCTGCTCAGGGAGGCAGGAATCTGCTGAAGCCGAGAAAGGAAGATGCTGCCTCAGCTTGTGTGGAGGACACCTCTCCAGCCGGTGCTGGGCCTCCGCCTCCATGCTGATTTCTTCTCTGCTCTGTCTTAGTCTGGCCACGTCCTCCAGCCTTCCTGTTCTGGGGCAGAGCTGTGCTCAGTGGGAGGAGGACATGTCTTTTGCTCTGGCCCCTGAGGCCTGCTCCACCCTAGGCCCACTCTGTTCCTCTTCTCAGGTCTCCTGGGGGTAGGCTCCCTGCCTAGTGCCACCAGGAGTGGACCCTGGGGCTGGCAGGAGGGATGGCCAGTGCTCCACCTCTAGATGTCAGTGTCTCCCTACACTAGCGGCCCCTGAGCAGGGCCTCCTAGGGGAAGGCAGGAGGCTGTTCTGGCCAGGGGCGGGGGGATTCTGCGCTACTGAGGAGGGGACTTCTGGCCTGCGATTTATTATGTTTTGGAGCGAGATGGAGTGGAGGAAGCCTCCCAAAGCACTGTTTGGGTCTTGGAAATGGCAGTCATGGCTCTGGGTATGGTGTAGGCTTTCTCTGAGGCGGGGTGTGGAGTTAGGGGCTCAGGAGAGGACAGGGAGGCTGGGGAGAAGATGGCTACATCTGAAGGAAACCATGTGAGGAGCTTGGCTCTGAAAGGCTCAGGTGAGCCACTCCCTGCCCTTCGCCTCCCAATCCTCTTCCCCGCCCCTCCCTCTGGGGCACTGTAGCTGTGGGCACAGGGCAGTGGGGAGGTGTCCCAGACTGTCTTTGGCTTTTAGTGACAGCCGTTCTGCCTTGTTGTGCTGCGCAGGCCCAGGGTGCGTGCTGAGGAGGGATGGACAGGAAATCTGAAAGGCAGTGGTGGAGCCATGGGAGAGTGACAGCCTGAGTCCTCCCCTGGGTGTGAGGAGCGCTGTCCTGGTGTGCCGTGGTGTGAAAGGGGAGTGAAGTTCCCAGAAGGGCCCCAGCCCCAGGCCTGCATCTTGGGTGGGAGACTGTGATGGGCTCGTGCACGCTCCACACCACCCACACAAGACACTGCTCTTTGGCCAGCCCTTCCTGCAGGGCAGAGAGCGACTGTGTCCAGGCCAACGAGCCACATGAGGCGGAATCCAACTGCAGCTCCAGCTCCTGCTACCTCACGCTGCGGCAGTGGCTGGCAGGCTGGGACCCCAACACCATGTGGGCCAACAAGGCAGCCCTGGAGGTCCTGCGGGAGAGCCCGCTGTACGGCTGCCACTGCAGGCGGGGCATGAAGAAGGAGCTGCAGTGCTTGCAGACCCACTGGAGCATCCGCCTGAGTGGACTGAGGGTAAGCCCAGGGTAGGGTGGGGCGGGGCGTGGTGAGGGAGTGTGGTGGCCAAGGTTCAGGAGGGAGGGCTCTGTAATGGGGTGAACTGGCCAGCTCACTACGTCTACCTGCCAAGGGAGCCCAGAACCCAGAGGAAGTGGCTGCCCCCCCAGGAGAAGGCCAGAGAGACAGAGACCAGTGGAGGTGACAGCTGGAGGAGGTGAACAGCTGGATGGGAGGAGGACATAGGCTGGAGGATGAGGAGGTGAGCAGGGGTGGGGCAGGAGCAGGACCATGTGACTCAAGCAGGGACAGTGTGAAGTGGGCCCAGGAGGCAAGAGTCACCCAGAGAAGTGAGAGCCGGTGGGAGAAGGGGCAGGTGTGTGCGTGCTGAGTTTCCTGCCCTGCCGGGAGGCCGCCCCTACTCCACCCTCCCTGCTCCTGCCTGCCTGCTCCTGGGCGGCATGCCCTCTACCTGGCTTCCTCCCATGGCTGGCCTAGGCACCTTCCACGGTCCTGGGGCAGTGCTGTTCCTTCCATTGCCTGCACTCTTCCTGCATCCCCTCATCTGTGTAACCCACTCTTGAGTCTCAGCTTGGAGCCTGCCTCTTCCAGGAAGTCTCTTTAGATTTGATGACAAGGGCTTAGATGCCCCTCCAAGCTTCCACCACCAGCACCCTGTGCTGTCCCCATCACAGCAGTCCTGCTGTAAATGACAGAAGCCCCTCACTCATCTGCACCCCACCCCTGCATGAGCTCCATGAAGGGGGAGGCTGCACCGGCTTGTTCCCACTATTTCCACACCTAGCACACAGTACACTCTCAATAAACATTTGTTGAGCTAATAAATGATTGTGTCGCTGAGGCAGCCAACCCTCCTGAAGTGGGTGACAGGTGTGTCAGGAGCAGCAGCCCAGGCTTGAGGGGGAGGGCAGAGCGGTAGGCCTGTTTTGGGGTGTGTGCCTCTTGTTGGCCACATCCTACAGGTCTGGAGTGCCCTGGAGCAAGATCGAGGAGTGCCCATCAGCCTATTGGTGGTCACCAGAGCCAAGGGCATGCCCACAGTGGGAGGAGGGCAGTGACAGACCCCTGGGACCACTGGCATTTAAGGGTGGGCAGGGAAGGAAGGTTAGGGAACAGATGGGAGCTGGGGGTGGGGATGCTGAGTGTGGACAACTCCTTCTAGAACTTTGTATGAAGGGGAGAGAACAAATGATGATATGCATTAATATATATTTTGAAAGATGGGAGAGGGCAAGCAGTTTGGATTCTAAGGCAGGACAGTGGCGGCGGAGATGCTGCTGTGAAGAAGCGAGAGGGTCGTCTGTGGGATGGTGCCTTTGGGGGTGGCCCCAGGCACGCCGTAGGGTGGGGGGTGAGCCTTGGAGTAGAGGGGAATACTCCCTGCAGGTGCTGGCAGGAAAGTAGGAGACCAGCTGCAGGTGTCCGGCCGGGCAGAGGGGATCCCGGGCCAGTCTCTGTGGTGGCTCAAATATTGCTCTGAGTGTAGGAATAGGAAGTGCATGTAATTGCTCCACCGCTAACAGCAAAGTAATTCCTCGTGAATCAGGCTGTCACTCTCCCTAGCACCCTCGATGCCTAGAATAGGAAGCACTTTGCTGCCATAAAGCACGCACACTTTATTCTGCATGTGACAAGGAATCATCTTCAGCCAGAGCCTGACTGTGGCGCACAGAAAATTAAACAGCCTGACTCTTGAGCTGGGTGTTAGGTTGGTGCAAAAGTAATTGTGGTTTCTGACCATTAATTTTCAATCATTAGTCAAAATAGAAACCATTACAATCAACACATTTTTTACCAATGAGAAATAAGTTTGTTTATTCCTGTAGCATAAAAATCCATGCTTCAGGATTCCACGAACTCTTGGAAAGCATTTCTGCATCCTGCTGGTTGTGGAAGCGTTTTCCCTGCAAAAAGTTGTCGAGATGCTTGAAGAAGTGGTGGTCTGTTGGCAAGAGATCAGGTGAATATGTTGGATGAGGCAAAACTTCATAGCCGAATTCGTTCAACTTTGGAAACTTGGTTGTTCGACACGCAAAGTACAGTCGGGCCCTTTCTGTTGACCAGTGCCTGCTGCAGGTGTTGCAGTTTTCGGTACATCTCATCAATTTGCTGGGCATAATACATCTCAGATGTGACGGTTTTGTCAGGATTCAGAAAGCTGTAGTGGATCAGACTGGAAGCAGACCACCAAACAGTGACCATGACCTTTTTTTTCGCTGTGAGTTTGGCTTTGGGAAGTGCTTAGGAGCTTCTCAGTCCAACCACTGACCTGGTCGTTAAACCAGTTGTCGTATAAAATCCACTTTTCATCACACGTCATAATCCAATGGAGAAATGGCTTGTTGTTGTGTACAAAAAGGTGACAATTCAAAACAATGATTTTTTTTTTTTTTTGTCAGCTCATGAGACACCCACTTATCGAGCTTTTCTACCTTTCCAATTTGCTTCAAATGTGGAAGGACCATAGAATGGTCCCTTGAGTTCTTCAGCAACTTCTCATGTAGTTGTAAGAGGATCAGCTTTGATGATTGCTGTCAGTTGGCCATTGTCAACTTCTGATGGCCGGCCACTGCGCTCCTCATCTTCAAGGCTCTCATCTCCTTTGCAAAACTTCTTGAACCACCACTGCACTGTACGTTCGTTAGCAGTTCCTGGGCCAAATGCGTTGTGGATGTTGCCAGTTGTCTCTGATGCTTTATGACCCATTTTGAACTTGAATAAGAAAATCACTCAAATTTACTTTTTGTCTAACATCATTTCCACAGTCTAAAATAAATATAAAATAAACAGCAAGTAGTAAGTCATTAGCAAAAAAAATAAAGCAAGAAATGTGCATTAAAATGATGTATAACATAACCACATTTATCCCAATATAAAACAGCAAATTTCAACAATGCTAAAACCACAATTACTTTTGCACCAACCGCATATTTTGTTTCTTGGCTTCTTTCTGGCAGCCTTTGCTTTCAGCCCATGGGAGGCTAGGCAACAGGGTGGGGTGGGCTTGCTGGGGGTATGGAGTGGCCAGCTGCAGGGTGGATGGGGAGGGGACGAAGAACTGTCAGCTGGAAGAGCAGGGTGGGCACCTGGGCCTCTCAGCATCACTGCCCCAGGGCACAGGAGGACCATGCTGATGGGAGCCAGGGAATGAGCATGATGTCCTGAGCATTTAGCTGCATGCTGCTATGTGGTGGGCAGTGTCCCTTCTTCCACCCAGGAATGCCTAACTGCAGAGGCTTTCTCTGGTTCCCAGTCTTGAGAAGGTTTATTCATTCATTTACTCAACATACACCTAATGTATTAAGCGCTACACCTGTTAAGCACCTACTATGTGCCTCAGAGGGTGATGACACTGAAGAAGCCTTGGTCCACGTGACGGTCAGCACGTGGGGCTGGGCCCCATGTCCCCCGGGCCCCACCTAGAAAAGCTCACTCTGCTTCTTCCTTCAGCAGAAGACTGTCTTTTCTCCCCGGGGGATTCTACCTTCTCCTGGGTTTGGGGGGGCCACAGGTAGTTTCTTCCCAGAACAGCAGGGAATGTTGCTGGGAGTGACAGGGTCTACCTGGGAGTAAAGTATTCATGGCCTGGGGGAGACTGCAAGTACTTCCTCCCTGTTCCTTAGTAACACTTAATAACCTGGCCTGGGCCTGGGGCTGAGGGGAGAGACCTGTGCAGGTTTGGATTTTCCTTGACTCTTTGCTTCTCCTGGCCCTGCTGGTGGCTGTGATTCACTGCAGGGCTTTGCTCCACCTTTTGCCCCTCCCTGAGGCCCCTGTGTGCACAGAGCTGGAGGTGGAGCAGACTGGGCAGGGGCGTGGTTTCTGAGGAGTGGCCGCTGAGCCCCTGGAGCCTGATCTGCATAGGAAACCTAGCCTTGGCAAGGAAACTGAGGCATAGAGAGGTGAGCTGGCTTCCGGGGCACACAGCAAGCAGGTGGAAGAGCCCAGGCTGGACCCCAGGGCCCCTGGCTCCTCATCCAGGTCCCTTTCACTGCTTCGGGCAGAGATCCCATGGCTGGGGCCTGTCATTTACACAGTGGGGCTGTCACTGTCGGCTGCATGGGGGATTTGGCATGAGGGTTCTTGCCTTCTCCAAAGGCGACGCTGAAATTCAGGGTCCTCTGGTCCTTCGAACATGAAGAGCAGAGGCCTCTTCGTTCCCAGAATCGGACACCCTGGGTGTGGCTTCAGTGGCCCAGGCCTCGGATTTCCTACTGGTGAATCCTGCTGCAGGAACAGGCTCCATGAGTTGACTTAAAGAGCATGGGCCTCTCCAAACGGGCCCTGGAAGGGGCTGTTTCTCCCTGAAAACCCCTTTAGTCCATCATACTGGCCGATCCATTCGCAGAGCATAGACGCAGTAGGAAAGGCCAGGCCCTACCCTGGGAGATGATGCAGGCGATAGGAAAAGACTAATCCTGGGGAAAGTGAAACAACAGCGCTTATTTAGGGATGATTTGGTTGCAATAACATCTGGTATTTTGGGAGACAGTATTCACATAGTGGTAAAGCATTCGGCTCTGGAACCAACTGCCTAGGTTTGAAGCCTGGCTCTGCCACTTACTAGCTGTGTGGCCTTGGACAAGTTAATTAATGTATCTGTGCTCCTTGTTTCTTATCAGTCAAATGGGGAGAATAATAGTGCCTACTTCATAGAGTTGTTAAGAGGATGAAATGAGTTAGTATATCTAAAGCACTTCAGTAGTGCCAGCACATAGAAAGCACAGTGTAACAGTATTCTTAACTATAAAAGTGACTCCTAAGTTCTGTTCAGCCCCAATAAATAGCAATGGCTGGTGAACCCAGCACAAGAAGTTTCTAGGAAGACTCTAAGTGAAGTGCCAGTGGGCGGGGCGGAGGACGCCGAGACCGTCTGGGCAGGGGAGGGGCCTTCAGGGAGCAGGTGGGCTGGACACAGGCCTCAGTGAATGAGTTTGGATCAGCCCGTGGGCAAATGCAGCTGGACACCCACTGTGTGTGCTGGGTGTGGCAGGCCCTAAGGGATGCTCCTCACGGGGGAATGTGTTTCCTCCTTGTCCTCTGGGGATCCGTCCCCTCTCCAGGGGATCTACCAGGCAGAGCAGACAGAGTCATTGTTCCCTGAACCAGCAGGGGCCTCGCTGAGTCTCCGGTGCTAGCCTCTGGGTGACCACATGACCACAGGAAGGAGCCCCTTCCAGGAGGACTCCCAGGCCCCTCCCACTTCTGGGTGAGCAGCACCTTCCTGCAGGCACCCCCTGGATGCTGCGGCACCTGTGCCCCCTCGGGTGGGGATGCCGCTTGGTGCTGGGCCCTGGCGGGACGGGAGTCAGTGTGTGGGCGCTGGTTGTCTCCCGCCCCCTCCCCACGCACTCGCAGGCTGAGCCATCAGCCACTGATTTCTTCTCACCAGTGACGTCTCCACAGGGCATTTCCTTTCCTGCTGAGGTGCTGGCAGAGGGCAGTGGATTCCTGACGAGGTGAGGGGGTCTCCAGGGCAGCCCTGGGCCATCTGGCTCCTGTCGTTCATTTGTGTGTCCACTCCTGAGCCTCTGTCCACTCCGAAGCCCCAAAGACAGGTCTGAGGAGCCGGCAGGTGTGGGGAGGACAGGTGGGGCCTGAGGGAGGGGGTCATGTGGACAGGAGCTGGGGGCTAGGCTGCCCACTCAGTGGCTTTTAGCCCTTTCAGCAAGATCCTCCTGGCGGCGTGACGGGAAGCAAAGAGGAAACTCCGTTCTCCTCAGGGATCCGGGCAGAGCCGGCGTGGTGTGATGGGAATGGACACCTGTGTGAGGCCAGCAGACCGGATCGAGCTCTGGCTCTTCCAGGAGAGTCTGTGTGGTCTCAGGCAGGTTGCCTCACCTCTCCAGGCCACCTCAGAGCTCTCTTGTGACACGGGAGCGTTGTGCTGAGTGATGGTGGAGGGCTCTTCCGCTCTAGATCCTGTGATTTGTACCTGGCCCCACGGGCCATCATTGCTCACCCTCCTCTAAGCTTTCCTTCCAGACGTGTCTGGAAGTCCTTCAAAGAGGGCTGGTCATGCAGGGAGGTCACGAGAGAGAAGTGAGTACGTGTCAGGCAGTTCTGAGCAGGGGCAGGTGTTAGGCAGTTCTGAGCAGGAGCAGGGGTCCCCGTATGAACTGTTAGACATTTCATTCCTAACTCACCCTGGCACAGCTCCCTTCACTTTGGGAAGGGCTGCCCCGTCTCTGACCTCCCTGGCAGCATGAGCCTGGCCCCAGTAGTCACGTTCCCTGAGGAAGCTTTGCTCCCTGCTGGGGACTGTGTGCACGGGAGGAGCCTGGGTCTGATGCCGGGTCTCTCTTCCAGGTGGGGAGTTTGATGAAGCCCCACCCTATGAGCTGAGACCTTCACCTCTCAGACACCTCCAGGCTTCCATCTTCTCAGGTAAGTGGGCTTGGGCGGGGACTTGGGCAGTTTTCCTCTCGTCCCTGTGATGTGGCGGGTGGACTCAGGCGTCCTGGGTGTCATTGACTCTGCTGCTCATCAGCTTGTTCCCGGATGTGTCTGGGCCTCAGCTCCTCCTCTGTAGAGAAGGAGACCACGGCGCCTACCTCCCAGGTGCTTGTGTGGAGCAAAGCGGGTATGGACGTTGCCTGGCATGGCGGCTGTCAAGGAGCAGGTCTTGAACCTGAAACCTGACATCAGTTGCCTCTCTTGCCCTTGCTCCTTCTTGCCAGTTCCCTGGCTTTCCTGCTTTGGAGCTCTTCTA
Organism: Eulemur rufifrons; assembly: GCF_041146395.1. Classification (NCBI taxonomy): domain Eukaryota; kingdom Metazoa; phylum Chordata; class Mammalia; order Primates; family Lemuridae; genus Eulemur; species Eulemur rufifrons. Next base: position 197,498,632 of record NC_090989.1, on the reverse strand, counting down.
CTTGGTTGAGTTGCTTAACCTCCCTGTGCCTCAGTGTCCTCAGCTGTGAAATGGGGAGAGTAGCAGGTCCTGCCTGGTCGGATTGTTGTGAGGTCTGAATGCTCAGGGGATCATAAAGTGCTCACGTGCCGCAGGCCTCCCCTGAGTGTTCAGTCGGCGTTGGCTGTGATCTTACTACTTTTACCAGGATCTGTTCTGATGCGAGTTTTCCCTCTCGCCTGAGGGCTCTGCTTCTCCAACCACCCTGAGGGAGGCATCTCCTGTCCCCAGGCCGCTCCCCATGCCCGTCTGCCCTGGGGGCTGAGAAAGGCCATACTGAGCTCTAGCTTTGTTCCCCACGGTCCACCTGTAGGAACCAGACGAGCTTTGTGGTCCTTTCTTCTTGGCTTTGTTCCCTCTGGCACTTGGGAGGCCCTGGGCCCAGGGCAGCCTCCCTGCTTGGGCACAGAGGAGGGGCTCCGGGCCTGGAGCTGCTCTGTGAGGGTCAGGTGAGCTCTTCCAGGGGCCGCCACTGGTGCTCAGCGGGGCCAGGGTGGGATTGTTCTCGGGGACCTCTGAGCACAGGACCTGCTTTACAGGCTCCCAGTTTACAGGCAGTTTTGTGGAGTCTTTGGAATCTTCTCAGGTTTCTGTTGCTCTAAACAGGGTTTCCCAAGGGCAGCAGTATTGACATTTGGGGAAGTTCTGTCTTGTGGGAGGAACTGTCCAGCCTCGTGGGACGCATAGCAGCGCCCCTGGCCTCTGCCCTCTGGCTCCCTGCAGCACTCTCCAAAGCTGTGACAACCAAAACTGTTTCCAGACAGTGCCTGACATCCCCTGGGGGCACAGTCACCGCCTGCTGAGAACCACAGCTCTAAACTGTGACCTGTGTGAGCCGAAGCATTTTCAGTGAGACCTCAAGCCCTTGCAAATGAAGAATTCTCTAGGGCTGTGTTTCTTCACCATTTTTTCATTATTGATCCCCTATGGAGAAAAATTAATTGTCCCTAACTAGGGAAATCAAATACCAAGGAATACAATTTTGTCACAAAGGGCTGAGTTTTGGAGGGCCACAGACCATTGTAATATCTACCTTTTTTTTTGCCCACCCAAGAACCGACTTTTGCTTCCTTGAGGTGACGCCCTCCCCTACCACTGAAAACGGATGCTCTAGGAGACTGAAATGGGGGTGACATGAATGTTTCTGGCTGGAGAAAGCCTGGGTGCCCATGAGGAGGGAGGCATTGCCCAGAGGGTGGCTGTCTGGGTGTGGCCCTGGGCGCCGGTGGTGGTTGGGGTGGTGACGAATGGAGGTCTCAGGGACCGTCAGCTGTGTGGAGCGCCCTTCCCTGGGCTCGCACCGTCATGACCCCAGTGGGGCAACAGCCCAACAGCACTGGGCTCACAGTGGGTGCCATCCTGGCCCTGCCTGCGGGGGCTACGCCAGCTGGGTGGTAAGTGTGGCCCGTCCGACAGGGCTGGGCTGGATGGGGCTCACCGAGACCTGTCTGGCACAGACATTCTGACCCTCACATTTCCTGGTGAGTTTTCCATAGAAACCCACCTGGGACCGTTCCTTTTGAAGCTGTGCTCTGGGACTCAGCAGCAGGTTGGGGATGTCGTTGGCCTGTGGATGGTATGGTGGGGATGCCCTGGTGGCCCCCAGTATACCCGTGTCGCACCCTGCCTGTAGCTTAAGGACCAGCTGAGCAGTGTGGACAGGTGCCACTGGGTTTCCCACCAGTGATAAATGACTTGGGCTTGCACCTCAGACCCGGCTCCTGCTGCTTCCTGGACTCTCACTTAAGTATCTTCCTAGCAGAAAGTCTTTACGTAATGGACTTGACCCTCTGTGGGACAGGATGTTGACAAGACAAATGAGGAACTTACTGAGTCTTCAGCTCCCTGAAGCAGCTCCCTTTAACCTGCTGCCCAGAGATAACTGGGCCCCCCTGTGACTCTGGGCTTCTGTGCTCCGGGAGTGCTCCCAACATGGGGCAGGACTTTGGGACTGTGACGGTCCCTCCTCATTGCCCCTGTTGATTCCCCACCACCCTGGACTCTGCTCTGTCTGGGGAGACTTGGGTGTGTAGCTGGGTGGGGAGGCTTTGGTGGCCCTGGCATCAGGAAACCGAGTGGGCTGTGGTGCAGAGCGTGGCAGAAGTAGGCAGGTGGGATCGGGAGGCCCGTTCCAGTGCAGTCTCTGGCAGAAACCACCTGGGGGGCCTTGGGCGGGTCCCTTCCACACTCCCTGCCTTACGTTTCCTTTCCGAAGATGGAAGACATGAGCTTGGAGCAGTGCTTCCCTCCCTGAGTCCCGCCAAGGCACATGGAACACAGGCTGTGGTAGGTGAGCAGACCAGCTTGGCGCTCAGGCCATCACGGGCCCCTGCCTCGCTGCCCCCTGTGCCGAGGGCTCAGTCTCTGGGCACACTCATCACCCGCCTGTGTGTGGCACCCTGGCTGGGCAGTCTTGGCCTCGGTGACCCAAGGTCCTGCACTAATGCTCTGGGATTACAAGGCCACCACCCTGTAGGAGTGAATGAACTCGGCGGGGAGCCTCTCCCCCTCCCACACACCCATGTATGGCTGTGCACCGCCCCCTCCACCATCTCTGTGGGGAAAGGCTGGGGGTGCATGGGGTCTTGGTGGCCCCCTCAGGGCAGCCCCTGTTGTATCCGTGGGACTCAGTTACTCCTATTTCTTTACCAATCCCGGCTGGGAATTTGGGGCCCTGTTACAGGGGGCCTCCTGGGACATGCGCTTTTCTTCGTCTCTTGCCTCTCTCCCTGCCAGGGTCCTTGGAAAGCCCCACTGGGACTCTGCTGGTGGAGCAAATCGCCAGGAGCCCGGGGGCAGGGCAGCTTCTCCCTCCTCCCTGCCCATCCCCACGCTACAGGCCCTGGGTTCAGTGACAGGTCAACTAGTCCTGAGTCCAGGGCCAGGCAGGGAGCGGTCTGGCTGCACCCTGAGCCATGGTGACAGTGATGTTGGACACATCCAGATGCCCCCCTCCCCTTATACCTGGGGAGAGAGATTCCATGGAGAAGGGAGGTTTGTCCTGTTTCTAGCAATTCAAACTTCCCATGAAGACATGAAACAGAGCATTGAAGGAGGTGCCTCGTGCATGGGGAGCATGGGCCTTGAGCCACACTGTCCTGGATTCAGATCCTGGCTCATCCACCCAGAGGTGTGTGATCTTGGGCCTCGCTGTGGCCTCCTGAGCTGGGTGCCTATGTTTGTAAGGCAGGCGTGTGATGCCCACTAAGGGGGTTTGTCAGGCCACTAGGTTAATATTATTATATTAGAGACAGAAATGATTTCAGGAGTTTTGCAGGGCTTTCCCCTGAAGGAAAATGTGAATGTGTTAGTTCGCATATCAAAAGCTGCCTCCTTCAGGAGGGCGTCTCAATGGTCAGTAGCAGCTGCTTTCCCAGGTGACACTGCAGTCTCAGGCCTGTGGTTCTGGCCTGCTTTGAATGACAAAGCAGGTCTGCATGGAGCCTCGGGATGGGAGCTGATCAAAGAAGTGCCCTCCTGAGAGACAGACACTTGTGGCTAACAGCAGTTAGCCCAAGGGACAGCTTTTGCTTGACTTCCAACTACTTGTCTCAATACACAATAACTGAATAAAATATGGAGCCACTATGTCTCTGTTTAACTTTTCTGCTAAAGTGATAGTTTTATCTTAGAACTTAGAAGTTTGTCCTAGAAAGATTTTGTAACCGTTTGTTCACATAGAGTTAATTAAGGGACCTATAGAAGCCTTTTGGGAGACTTTGAACCTAAAATGAACTATCTGTTTTTATGTAAATCTGTTACCCCTGGCAACCAATCACTGTACCTACAAATACTGATGTGAAATTTCAGTCCTGGCCCTAAAATTCACGGGAATATTTTGGAGACCCCGGAGTACCTCTGCTTTTTCTAGTTTCATAAATCTATTCTTTATAAGCTGTATTTTTGCCTCTGTGTATTGTTTTATTTCTATTTTCTATTATTTTCTCATCCTTTGCGACGACCCCTGCCTGAGGGACCCGATTCTTTGCTGGGAGCATAGCTAACTCCCCGCAGGGGTTTAGTGAGAACGGATGTAGGCAAAGCACCCACTGTGTGTCGGGACTGAGCTAGGCTTGGCACAGTCAGTCGTCTTCTGTCTGCCGAGGGCGTTGGGTGGAGGTGGGAGGTGGTGTGGAGAGGGGTTGAGGAGCTAAAGTTGAGTGTCCCCCTGGTCCTCGGGCTCCATGACCCTGTGAGTGCTGCAGCCCGGCCAGCCCCACCTGGGGAGGCAGGAGAGGGCGGAGGGAGGCAGAGAAAAAGGGACAGATCGTTCAGGAGGAGAGAGCTTGCCCAGGGACGGAGGTCCTGGCAGGGTGACTAGAACCAGCAGGGGTGTGGCCTGCGTGGAGTGAGAGGGAAGTGGGTGGACATCACAGGGGGATGCAAAGGACTGGGTGGGCCGGGCAGTGGGGCTCCCCAGCGCCCCTGAGGCTGTGCCTGAGGGACAGGGAGAAGCGGTGGGCAGGTGGCCTTGGCCTCACCAGGCGCTGCCTCTGCATTCTGGGCGTGGGGCGTCGCATCTCCAGGGCCGGGGGTGCCCTGCCAGTGTGGCCAGAGGCGTGGGCAAAGGAACATGCTTATAGAAATGTCTTTTTGATTTTCTGTAGCTGGAAAGGAACCCAGGGATCGCGTAGTCCCTCCCCTTCACCTGACAGAAAAGGAAACTGAGGCCCAAAGAGAAGGGACAGACGTAGACGGGACTCAAATCCTGGTTCCAGCGCTGCCTGCTGTGCACCTTAGGCAAGTGCCTCCCCTCTGAATCTCCATCTCCTCTTGTCCTGATAGAAACCGCTACCTGCTCGGGTTTCCATAAGGACTAAATGAGAGCGTGCAGGCAGGGGCTCAGCCTGGTGCCTGGCACGCTGCACTGAACTCTGTTGGCTATTGCAAAGTTACTGTGCAGTGACTTCTCCAAGGGCGGATGGCAGATGCTGGCAGGGCCTGCCTAGAACCTGGCAGCCTTTGGTGACGTGAGGCTGCCACCCACACTAGGGTAGTGCTTGGTAGGGGCTGGAGTGGAGGTGACTGGGTGATTTTCAGAGGGCCGTGGGACTCCGGGGCTCTGCGGGAGTCTTGGGTGGTGCCAGCTTTCCTGTGCTAGGCCGTGATTGGGCAGGGACAGAGGAGGTTGGTGGCCTTCTGTGGATTGGGGTGGGTGGCTGGGCAGTGTCTACCTTGGTTGGCCAGCAAGCACCTGGACTGGGCCAGGGTGGAGCCTGGAGAGGGCAGGGACGTTCATGCCGGACGCTCCCGTGGTCTCCTTTGTGGGGGCTCAGGAGAGCAGGGAACTAGCGCTCACACGCTAGCCCTGGCCAGGAATGCTTGCATATGGCCCTGAGGGGTGACCTTTCCCATCCCCTGGTGCCACGGCACTTTGTCCGTTATCGTGGTGCTCACAGCCATGTGTTGGGGTCACATGTGTGATCGTGGGTGTTCGTCTGTCTGTGTTCAGCGCATCCATTCCCCCCTGCATCCTCTGTGTGCCTAGCACCGGGCTGTGTAGCCGACACGTGGCCACAGGGCATCCTGGAGTAGGGGGTGGAGTGCGGACTCTGAGGCCGCTGCTCCTATTGTTGAAAACTGGCCTTGTCCTAATAGCTGTGTGACCTCAGGGTCACTTGGCCCCCCAAGCCTCTTCCTTCTCATCTGTAAAATGGAGCAGTTCAGCTGCCCTGCAAGCACTGGTGAGGCAGCTCCTCCCAGGACACCAGGTGCACAGCAGCGCCCTAGCTGGTGGCAATTGGTGTCACTGTCGGGGACTGGAGGCAGCTAGTGGCTTAGTGGCAGGTGTTAAGCAGTTGTAGGTGTCCTGTGCATGCTGCATCTCAGGAGTGTGAGGGAGGGGTGATCCTTGCTGGAATGACCAGGAAGCACTCATGGACGCAGCGGGGCTCAGGCTGGACCTCGGAGGAATATGTGTGTTCAGTAAACATCGAGCGCTGTGTGTGCTCCAGAGACAGTGCCAGCCACTGCTGTGAGATGCATCAGACCTGTCCTGGCCATCTAGTGGGGCAGGCAGACATTCCCTTAGAGACCCAGTGGTGGCTCATTGTCAGTGGGGGTGTAGACTGAGAGTTATCCCAAGAGTTCAGGGGAGACAGCGACTCTCAGGGCCTGGGGAAATCAGGGAAGTCTTGGAGGAGGAGAACATGGGGTCTGGGAATCACATTCCTGGCAGCACCATGGCTGGGAGGCCTGGCCGAGCTTGGGGTTAGGAAGGAGCCCTAAGTCTTCTGAGGCTGGTGGGCTTAGGGGACAGTACACAGGGACCTTTATGGCAGACAGGACAGTGGCTCTTCTTGGGTTTCCTCCCTTAGGGCTCCTGCCCAGGACTGCTCCATGACAGAGCTCGGGGCAGGTGCCTGGTTAGGGGGCTGCATCCCTAGAGAGGGGATGCGCTGCCCTTGGTGTGTGAGAGAATTCTCCCTGGGCTCAAGAGTCAGTCCCACATGAAGTCACCTCCATGGCCTGGTGGGGGCTGGGGGAGGACTGGCCTGGCTCTGCTCTGCTGGGTCCCTTGCCTTCCCTGGACCTGCCCCTTTGTGCCCTGGCCCCACTGAGGCAGGTGTCCCAGCCTTTGTACCTGCATCTGCCCCCCCTTCCCACGGGCTGCCCGGCAGAAGGAGGGGGGCGAGGCGTTGATGCTCCAGCCCTGACATGAGGTGCAAGGAACTGAGGACGGTAGGTGGGGGAGACCTGGAGGAACAGCAGCCTCTCTTCCTGCCCCCTTCACGGTGGCTCAGGAGACTGAGCGGAATGCAGAAGTGTGTTTTATAGATTTCAAACTCACATTCTTCTTCTAACGCTGTCAGAGACTCTGAGTGTCAATGAAAATCGGGCTGTAGCTGCAGCTCTGTCACCTCTTATGCCTCCCCTTTCAGGGGGGCTCCTCTGATGGCCAAGGAGGGGGTGCGTGGTGGGGGAGGGGCAGTGGGGACAGGAGGGCTGGGCTAGGGTGGGTCAGGTGGCCCAGTGGCTCTTGGGACCAACTGGGAGGAAGTTGGCTTCCCCATGGGGGGTGTGACAGCTGGAGACACCTACATGTCCCTTCTTCCCTTTCCATTTTCTCTCTCCCCGTCAGCCTGGTGACCTCAGGCTCCCTCAGAGGGTAGAGGGACTTGCTCACACTAAGGCGAGAGGCAGGACGTTGGTGACTTCATCTTTCGTTGCCTTTGTGTGCAAGGAAGAAACCGCTGTGGAAAAAAAAAGATGAGGAAAGAACCGAATTTAAGTTCCCAAAGGCTCTTTGATGGTAGAATTTCAGGTGTTGTGGTTGGGGTGCTTTTTGGGTGACTGTATTTTCTGGTACCCTTCAAATAGCACCTTCTAGAGAGCCACCTGCTTCCCCTCCTGCGTGTGGGACGGGCGCCAGCAGCAGGGGCGCGGGTGGCCTTGGCTGCTTTCTGCTCTTGGCAAACTCCCGAGCGACTCTGGCAGCAGCGTCTTCCCCTGGCGAGCTCCTGGCTCAGCCCAGCCGCTCACACTAGTGTGTCCTGACGCCGTAGGATAGGACCCGCGCTCCTGCGCTGGGCTGTCCCCTCCCACCCGGGGCTGTCTGCATGCTCCTGTGACCCTGCAGCTTGCAGAGAAAGGGACACGGTGAGGAGAGGGGGTGTGTGACAAGGACATGTGTGTGAGTGCAGTGTGTAGGTGGAGAGTGTACGTATGTGTGGCACATGCACGAGTGGTGTGTGTGTAGGGGTGGGTGTGAGGTAATGTGTGGTGTGTCTGTGTAGCGTATGTGAGGGATGTGTGTGGGGTGGGATGTGTGTGTCAATGTGTGTGGGAGTAGTGGTGTTTATAGCTGTGTCAATGTGTGTGGGAGTAGGGGTGTGTGTGTGGATACGGAATGATGTATGTGTCAGTGTGTATGTGCACGGTGTGTGTGGGGTGGTGTGTGTGGGGTCAGTGTATGTAGATGTGTGTGTCTGTGTGTGGGGTGTATGTGTGGTGTGTGTGGGGTCAGTGTGTGTATGGGTGTCAGTGTGCAGAGTGTAGATGTGTGTGTCTGTGTGTGGGGTGTATGTGTGCTGTGTGTGGAGTCAGTGTGGGTGTGGGTGTGTGTCAGTGTGCAGAGTGTGTAGATGTGTGTGTCTGTGTGGAGGGTGTATGTGTGTTGTGTGTGGAGTCAGTGTGTGTGTGGATGTGTGTCAGTGTGCAGAGTGTATAGGTGTGTGTCAGTGTGCAGAGTGTGTAGGTGTGTGTGTGTCTGTGTGTGGGGCGTATGTGTGGTGTGTGTGGGGTCAGTGTGGGTGTGGGTGTGTGTCAGTGTGCAGAGTGTGTAGGTGTGTGTGTCTGTGTGTGGGGTGTATGTGTGCTGTGTGTGGAGTCAGTGTGTGTGTGGGTGTGTGTCAGTGTGCAGAGTGTGTAGATGTGTGTGTCTGTGTGTGGGGCGTATGTGTGGTGTGTGTGGGGTCAGTGTGTGTGTGGGCGTGTGTCAGTGTGCAGAGTGTGTAGATGTGTGTGTCTGTGTGTGGGGCGTATGTGTGCTGTGTGTGGAGTCAGTGTGTGTGTGGGCGTGTGTCAGTGTGCAGAGTGTGTAGATGTGTGTGTCTGTGTGTGGGGTGTATGTGTGGTGTGTGTGGGGTCAGTGTGTGTGTGGGCGTGTGTCAGTGTGCAGAGTGTGTAGATGTGTGTGTCTGTGTGTGGGGCGTATGTGTGCTGTGTGTGGAGTCAGTGTGTGTGTGGGTGTGTGTCAGTGTGCAGAGTGTGTAGATGTGTGTGTCTGTGTGTGGGGTGTATGTGTGGTGTATGTGGGGTCAGTGTGGGTGTGGGTGTGTGTCAGTGTGTAGAGTGTGTAGGTGTGTGTGCCTGTGTGTGGGGTGTATGTGTGCTGTGTGTGGAGTCAGTGTGTGTGTGGGCGTGTGTCAGTGTGCAGAGTGTGTAGATGTGTGTGTCTGTGTGTGGGGTGTATGTGTGGTGTGTGTGGGGTCAGTGTGTGTGTGGGCGTGTGTCAGTGTGCAGAGTGTGTAGATGTGTGTGTCTGTGTGTGGGGCGTATGTGTGCTGTGTGTGGAGTCAGTGTGTGTGTGGGTGTGTGTCAGTGTGCAGAGTGTGTAGATGTGTGTGTCTGTGTGTGGGGTGTATGTGTGGTGTATGTGGGGTCAGTGTGGGTGTGGGTGTGTGTCAGTGTGTAGAGTGTGTAGGTGTGTGTGCCTGTGTGTGGGGTGTATGTGTGGTGTGTGTGGGGTCAGTGTGGGTGTGGGTGTGTGTCAGTGTGCAGAGTGTGTAGATGTGTGTGTCTGTGTGTGGGGCATATGTGTGTTGTGTGTGGGGTCAGTGTGTGTGGGTGTGTTAGTATGCAGAGTGTGTAGGTGTGTGTGTGGGGTCAGTGTGTGTGGGGGGAGTGGTCATGGGTTTGTGGCAGTCGCCTCTGTCTGCGAGTGGGCAGGGAAGGAAGGGAAGAAGGAACAGGGAGGGAAGGCCTGAGTGGCTGGAAGCAGTGTCAGCTCCCATCCTGGGGACAGCCACTCCCTCAGCGCCATCCCCTTCCCTCTGAGGGAGCCTGGGAAGAGCTCAGGGGGAACAGGGCCGGGCGTGCAAGGCTGGGAAGGCCATCTCTCCCAATCAGCAAGAGTAACGAGGGGCTTGGGGTGTCCTGCGGGCTGGAGGACATTTGTCTGAACTTAGGCACCGTGAAGGGACAGAGGTGCTGGGGAAGCCACAATCCGACTCACAGGAAGGGTCCAGCCCTGGAAAGCTCAGGGGAACAGCAGAGATAACTGGGATTCGAGCTTTCCAGCTTGGCTGACTGCCCAGTCTGAGGGGGTGAGCCTAGCAGACCAGCTCCTTGCCCTGGGATAGGAATTTAAGCAGAGGCAGCCCCAGGGCCCACCGAGAGTGCAGTGTCTGGATTACTGAGTTGGATACTTGGCTCACTTGGGTACAAGGCCTGGGGCCTTGAGTAGGGCTGAGATACTGGCTATGGGGGTGGAGAAAAGTGGATTGTTAGAAAACTGGGAAGTAGGCTGCACAGGACTGAGTGACTGGCTGAAAGTCCCCTGGAGGCAAGAACCATTTCTGTTTTGTTCACTCCACACCCTGTCCTGCACACAGAGCCAGGCACATGGTGAACATTTCTTGAATGGGTAAATGAAGTGACCACCATGTGTCCTAGTTGAGTAACTCCGGGGCGATGGAGCTGTTCAGTGGGGATGGTGTTGGACACACAGCATCTGAGGTGCCTGGAGGACCATTGCCACCCCCATGGCAACCTCTGGGAGGCACATGGACTTGTGGGTCTGGAGGTCAGTAATGAGGCTGGAGAGAAGAGGTGGGCTTGGGAGTTGCTGGGCCCCTCGTCAGGGATTAATCCACAGCAGTGCATGAGAAGGCGTAGGAAGGGTTGGTAGAGTCCAAAAAGAAGTCTGGGCTGGACATGCCAGCAGAGTTGGGCATCATCGGTGTTTAGGTGATAGGTGAGGCCACTGATGGGCAGCAAGGGCAGAACTCTCCTAGAAACAGCAGTATTTATGGGAGGGGCAAAGGAAGTGGAGTGTGAGACAGGGAAGAGGCCAGGGAGGAGCAGGAGAGGCGGGGACAGTGGGTGCAGACACCAGGGAGGGGGCCGAGCTGGTGGTGCCTCGCAGAATGTGTTTGTGGATGTGGATGGGGGCAGCCAGATTGCAGTGGGTCCGGCCTGGCGGGGACGTGGAAGTCAAGGTGTTGAACCACCTTCTTCAGAAGGCATGAGGCCAGGGCCAGGGGCTACAGAGGGACCTGGACTGGGAGGGCTTTTTAATATGGGAGAGCCTGCTGCAGACGGGTGTGCACTGAAAGGGAAGTGCTACTTTGTTTGGGTTGGAAAACAAGCTCCGCTGGAGTTCAGAGAGGGACTGATCTCAGAGCTAGCTGCAGGGCTCAGGGGAATCTCTGTGAAGGAGGTGGGCTTTTCTCTTTTGCTTACTTAAAAAATTACACCTTATCACCTACACAAACTGGTTCAGGCGGTTTAAGATATCACTCAGCGCACAGCCATAGGAGGGCTGTAGTAGAAAAGAGAGCCCTAGAAAGATGCTGGGAGCAAATGCAGGGCGGAGTTCCTGAACCTGAGCCCGGAGCTTCCTGGTGGCTGGATTGGGGGAGGCTTGATGGGCCACAGGACTCCGCACATGGGATGGAAGGAGCGGGCTAGTTCTCAGGCCAAAGCACGTTCTCTCCTTGTTCTAAACCCTAACGCATCCTCAGGGAACTGCACCACACACAGCTGCGTGGAATGACAGAGCAGAGTATTTTAACTGTCAGTAACCTTAATTTTATTTAAAACACAGAAAGCACAAAACTTGAATTGCCTGTCACATATTAGTCTTTTATAGATGAGAACTGTTATATAATTGTTAGAAAAACATGTTTCCCTATAGCATAAATTTTATGTATATTTATAGACCCAAACATATTTATTCTCTCCGTTAAATTCAGGAAGCCAAGGACAACCGTATTTATTTCCAGCAATGTGTTTACTTATATGGCTTGTGCTAATGGGTCCTATTAACATTCCCCATTTTGCATGTGGTTTTATCTGAGACTGCTGGAGCGAGGTTCTGCATTCGGGAGGTGTTTGGGGTCTATGACGTGGTGCTTGGGGGGATTGCTTCCTGGAGAATCACCCATGAGCGTGGCATCCCCTAGTCACCTGGGATCACCCTAAGTGGGTCAGAGGGAGCAATATAGGATGAGGACCCTCATTTAAATAATTTTCTGATTAGCTTATTGTCATGACCATCAAAGTTTTTAACCTACACTTAAGCCACATATTGCTACACAGATCAAACCATGAACACACAGACAACTAGAAATGGACCAGAACCAGACACGGACACAAACACCTCAGGACGCTAACCTGAGACCTGGGTCTGTAGTGAGCACCTCAGCAGTTACAACTTTTTTTTTTTAAATTTCAGCATACTATGGGGGCACAAAAATTTAGGTTATGTATATTGCCCTTGCCCTCCCACCCCCCCGAGTCAGAGCTTCAAGCATGTCCATTCCCCAGACAGTGCACATCGCACTCATTATGTAGGTATACACCCATCCCCTCCCCGCCCACATCTGCCCAACACCCGATTAGTGTTATTCCCAAATGTGCTCTTAAGTGATGATTAGTGAAACCAATTTGCTGGTGAGTAGATGTGATGCTTGTTTTTCCATTCTTGGGATACTTCACTTAGTAGAATGGGTTTCAACTCTGTCCAGGAGAACATAAGAGATTCTATATTACCATTATTTCTTATAGCTGAGTAATACTCCATGGTATACATATACCACATTTTATTAATTACAACTTTTGAGCATTGTGCTGGTTTGGGACTCTAGTCCAAACTGGGTTCGAGATTCTAGCCCGAACTGGATCCCTCCCCTTTTAGGGCAGAAACTGAGTCACCATCCTAGGGAGAAGCTCAACAAGAACCCATAATCCCAGTCCAAAGGCTGGGACTCTAGGACAGCTGTAAGATGTAGATGCCTATGTCACTCATCCATCGAGCAGTTTCTTTTCTCCAAAGGGAAGTATCACCAAAGGGCCTGAAGCATTATATTGGAGAAGCAGGGACCTCTCAGCTGAACTTCTAGACAAACTGTTCTAAAGAAGGTGTCACAGGGCCTTGGGCAGGCCTTTGTCCCTTCATGGTCACCAGATTGTTGCTGAGCAATCAATGAGCTTGCGGCCTAATGCACATAGAAGCCAGTACCATGACACCCACCTTTGAGAAAAGAAAAGCTTTCTTGCAAGTCCACTGGCAAGGAGACAGGAAAAAACACTCAACTCTGTCTCTCCCAGCTGGGGCTTTGTTGTGTTTTATAAGCATAGGGTAATGAGGTGTGATCCGACTGGATCTTGCAATGAAATGATGCTAGGAGGCGTGATCTGACTAGATCCTGCCATGAGGTGATGCCAGGGCTTGATCTGATTGGCTCCTGGATCCTGCCATGCAGTATCTGCTTCTTAATTCAGTCCCCGAATGCTTGGTTCATCTGTGCATGTTCAGGTTACAACCTGAGGGTCCATGGCAATTGAAAACAACTCACAACTTAACAAAGTTGGACCACAGTGGCCTGGTGTGGTTAAAATATCATACTCAATGGTGAAAGCCTAAAAACTTTTCCTCTAAGATTAGAAATAGACAAGGATGCCCACCTTCATCATGTCTATTTAACACAGTACTGGAATTCTAGCCACAGCAAGTAGTCAAGAAAAAGAAATAAAAGACATCCAAATTAGAGAAGAAAAAATTAAGTTATCTCTGTTCACAGATCATATGATGTTATATGTAGAAAACCCTACAGATTTCATAAAGAAACTTTTAGAAATAATAAATTCAGCAAAGTAGGAGGTCACAAAACCAACATGCAAAAATCAGTTGCATTTGTATATGGTAACAATGAACAATCTGAAAAAAATTATGAAGACAATTCCATTTCAATAGCATCAACAATAATAAAATACTTAAGTCAATTATTAACCAAGAAGGTAAAAGACTTGTACAATAAAATTCATAAAACATTGCTGAAGGAAATTAAAGTAGACAGAAATATGTGAAGATACACTCCATGTTAATGTATTGGAAGACTTAATATTGTTAAGATGTAAATACTATCTGAAATGATCTCCAGACACAATGCAATTCCCATCAAAATTGTAATGCCATTGTTTGCAGAAATAATAAAAAAAAGTTCTAAAATACATACAATATCAAGTGTCCTTGAGTTTAGAATGTTTTAGACATTCTTGAGAAAGAAGGACAAAGCTGGGGGACTCACACTTCCTTATTTTAAAACTTACTACAAAGTGAGAGTATTCAAAACAGTGTAGTACTGACAAAAAGACAGACATACAGACAAATGTAATAAAATAGAAAGCCCAGAAATAAACCCTCACATATATGATCAAATGATTTTCCACAGGGATACCAAGAATATTCAATGGGGAAAGAACAATCTTTTCAAAAAATGGTGCCAGGACAACTGAACATCCACATGCAAAAGAATGAAGTTAAACTCTTATCTAACACTACATACAAAAATTAACTTAAAATGATCAAAGACCTAAATGGATGACCTAAAACTATAAAACTTTTAGAAGGAAACATAAGGCAAAAGCTTTACAACATTAGATTTGGCATGATTTCGTGGCTATGACACCAAAGGCACAGGCATGAGAAATAACAAAAAAGTACACAAATTAGACTTCATAAAAATTAATAAATTTTGTGAATCTAAGGACAATATTAATCACAGTAAAATTAGAGTAAAAAGGCAATGCACATAATGAGGTCATAGAATAGGGTTACAGTAAACATGTGAAAGTGTGTTCAATATCCCTAATTGTTAGGGAAATGCAAATCAAAAGTACAATGAGATAACACCTTGCACCCATTAGGATGGCTACTATCAAAAAACCAGAAAATATTAATAAAAACTGCTGACAAGGATGTAGAGAAATTGGAACTTTTGTGCACTGTTGCTGGGAATGTAAAATGGTGCGACCATTATGGAAAACAGTTTGGAGTTTCCTCAAAAAAGTAAAAATAGAATTATTATAGGACCCAGCAATTCCACTTCTGGATATATTCCCAAAAGAAATAAAAGCAGGGTCTTAAAAAGACTTTTGCATACCTATATTCATACTAGCATTATTGACAATAGCTAAAATGTGGAAGCAGCCTAAGTGACCACTGATGGATGAATGGATAAGCAAAATGTGGTATATACATAAATGGAATATTATTAGACCTTTAAAAAGGAGGAAATTTACCATCACATAGAGGATGAGGGTAAAAAATCTAAAAAAACATTGAAAAGGAAATGATTACATACGCTACAGCATGAATGAAACGTGAGGACATAACGCTAAGTGAAATAAGCCAGTCACAAAAAGACAAATACTGTCTGATTCCACGTATGCGAGGTACTTAAAGTAGTCAAAATGATAGACACAGAAAGTAGAGTGGGGATTGCCATGGGCTGCGGGGACATGGGAATAGGGAGTCATCTTTTCATGGGTGTAGGCTTTCAGTTTTACAGATAAAAGGTGTTCTGCAGATTGATGTTGGTGATGGTTTCACAACATTATAAATGTATTCAATAGCACTGAACTGTACACTTAAAAATCGTTAAGATGGTACGTTTTATGTTGTGTGTATTTTGCCACAATAACAAATTGGGGAACAATCAAATGAGATCATATTTGCATAATAACAAACATTAGACTTATTCGTATCAGAAACATTTTATATGCTGATTTTTGACTTAGCTTATTCTATAAGGAGAAATAATTATATTTCTACATTGCTGTTCATCCATATTATTAAGAAAATTGTAACCTTGACTTATATCTCTTGGGTCTGGTACCAAATCAAGAGTAGCAAAACTGAAGATCAAACAGTGTATTGCTTTTAGTTTTATAAATGAACATAAAAAATTTGGCCAGTGTTTAAATTCATGACAATCTTTAAGGAAAATAAGCAACAAATTTAGTACCATTTACTCAGGTCCTCTTCCATCCATCCATCCATCCCCACTATATATTCATCCATCCATCCATCCACCCCATCTACCCATCAGTCATTTATTAATTCATATTTTCAAATGTGTGAGCATAAAATGTGTGTGGCAATAATAATGGAAAGTGATTAGATAAGCACATTGAAACACACAGTGAAGGAAAATTGCTGTACAAGCAAGGAGAACATGATACACTAAGTTCTGTAACCTTTCACACGTTATTTTTAATGTCATGCACAATGACATAGCAGATACATTAGGAAATGAACATAAACAAAAAAGAAAACAAAAATCTTCCACAATCCTGCTACATGGATTAGAAATAAAAACTGTTAACGTTTTAGAATATGTTTCTATCAGTCTTTTTACCTATGTGTACTTTTTTTTTGAAGGAAAGAGACTTTATTCTAGGGAATATTTCACAAACCAGGGAAATGCAGCCTTTGGTATAAAAGGCATCTGTGTTTCTGAGAACAAAGAAATGGTTCAGGTTTTATAGCAAAAGTTCCTGTGCCGTTTCCCAAACAGGTCTGTTTATGCAAATGAAAAATTAAAACTTGCTTAGTTCTGATTGGTTGGTGCAGCTGAAGTCTGATTAGTCAATACAGCTGAGCCCTGATTGGTTGGTTTCTGTGTTTTTAAGAGACAGGATCTCTTTCTCTGTCATCCAGGCTGGAGTGCAGTGGCCCAATTGTAGCTCACTATAACCTCAAACTGCTGGGCCCAAGTGATCCTCCCACCTCATCCCCCCAGGAGATAGGACTACAGGCATGTGCCACTACATCTGACTAGTTTTTAAATTTCATTTTATCTAGAAATGGGGTCTCGCTATGTTGCTGAGGCTAGTCCTGAGCTCCTGGCCTCCAGTGATCCTCCTGCCTCAGCCTTCCAAAGTGCTGGGACCACAGGCGTGAGCTACCAAGGCCAGCCTGAAAACCTTTTCTGTTTGAGTTTCCATTTTGCCTGATATATTGGTGTAAGTTAAAATATCGGTATTAGCTATTTCCCAGCCACCCTCTTGTTTTGCCATGAGAAAATCTAATGCAATTTGCTCATGCAGAACTACATGAGCCAGAGAGTTTAAACAGTCAGTTGAGCTGCAATGCTCTTTGTGTATAGAACAATAACAATGGTGACAATTCTTAAAACACTCAGTGTAATAATCAAGGTATGAAGAAATGTTAGTTTGAAGACTTGCAGCCAGGAGAGAATTTAGCATTGAGTCCAAATTGTAGCCAAAGAATAAAAACTCAAAAATGGTGGACAAGTTTAGAATCTAATAACAGGTGTATTAGATAACATAATTAGAAACATAATTGTCTCCAGTTTCCCATTTCTACCAAAGATAAATGATAGTAGAACCGATTCATTTGCAAAATAAATATTTATTTCATTTACTTGCCTGATTATTTGCACAAAGTGTAGCAAGAACAGTGATTGGCCATATAGTCTCTTTTAAAATTGGCTTTTCTGGAACTTTTTTTTATAAGCAAACTGAGATGAGACTTCCAAAAACCTCTTGAGGTTATCTGAGATAAGGATCTGCCAGACCCTCTGCAACACATGGTGAATTCCTCTCTTCTTGAGGTCCCCAAATAATGTGAGGTTGCTGGGCCTGTCAGGTAGTGACAATTTTTACTTCCAACAGGTCAAGAACCTTGTAAAGGAACCATTAGACAAGGCAGCCAGCCAGTCTTTCCAAGAAGCTTTTTATTGGCTCTATAAAGACAATCTCAATTCCTCAAAACAGTCTGGGCATATTTAAAAATATGCCATTCCAGTCAAAGTCTTGGTAAAATAACCAGTGTCCCCAATTGTGCCCTGAAATAAAAGAAAACAGTTTTTTAATGTACTTATGCAAATAATTACATTGCCATAAATTAAGAATACTCATAGTTTCCAAATTCTGCAGAAATCAGGTAGAGAGAAAGATAAATACTTCAAATTTTTGTTCACAAAATCATACCCATTTTGTCGTAAGCTATAAAGAGCTCAAAAGAAAAAAAAAATCCTGATTCTGGAAAACAAAACATAAAAAGAATCAGCAATGTTTCTAATTTAAAAAGTCATAAGAAATTATTTCAGTTCTCTATTAGTTCAGTTCCATGTAATTCATGCTTGTTCTGTTTGATGTTGGGTTAGCAATTTTCGTGAGCACATCAGCCTTTTTCTTTTTTTTGAGACAGAGTCTTGCTCTGTCAGCCCAGCTAGAGAGCAGAAGTGGCATCATAGCTCACTGCAACCTCCAACTCCTAGGCTCAAGCAATCCTCATGCCTCAGCCTCCTGAGTAGCTGGGACTACAGGCATGCGCCACCATGCCCGGCTAATTTTTTTCTATTTTTAGTAGAGATGGGGTCTTGCTCTTGCTCAGGCTGGTCTCCATTTCCTGACCTCAAGCAATCCTCTTGCCTTGGCCTCCCACAGTGCTAGTATTATAGCCTGAGCCACTACACCTGACCCACATGAGCCTTTTCATAAGAGTCCTGAAAGTTTGTTCCCACTCCAACATTATCGGAAACCTGTATTCAAGAGTACTTGCCAGAGTCTTTTCCATAGATTTCCTTAAAGATGCAAATTGTGTACTGGAGTCAATTATAAAATGCTTTTTAAGAGAATCAAAGTAAAATAATAATTCTGTCTGAGTGAAAAAAATCTTAGAATGACCATGGTTAAAAGACACAGTGGACAAGGAAATTTGGTTACTTCTTTGGCATACAACAATTTAGCATAATAATCATAATTATTGTGGATAACATAGACTAAGATATATCAGAATTTTAGGAATTTTTTATAATTTCAGACCATATATTCATAACACATTTATACAACTATAACCCCCCAAAAGTTAAAAACTATTTTATATTTGACAATGCTTCCCATGTGATTTTAACATACCAAATAAGCCTAATATATCTCTCTTGGACTTTCAGGGGCCCTAATATTAAAAAAATTAGTTTAAGGTCAAAAGCCCTGAATTTAAAATTTGAAATTTGATTTTGGAAAGGTTGTAAAATATCAAAGGTTCAAAATACTTAATGAAAATGGGACCACATGTCAGTAAGTCATTCATTTAGCTGAAGTGGTAATTAAAAGATTTTAGAAACTAAAAACCTTTACTCTTTGATAGAGAGTTAAACTCAGTTTCCCAAATAATCACAACACCTAATAACTACAAAATGAGCCAAACAAAATCTGTCTCTCTTCTTCCCTCTTTTTAATTATTTTTGCAGTTTACTTAAAAAGTAAACAAAAATATTTTACAATCACTTGTTAAAATGACACAAAGATTTACAGAAAACCAAATTTTCCTCACATATTCACGTATTATTAATACTAAAGCTAATATTAATAAATCCTTAAACAGATCCATCTAATCTCAATCAGCTTTGATGACACAAAATAAGATTTCCATAAAACTTTTCATAACCTCTTAGAATTTTTCTCATTCTATTTCTTTCTCAACTTTCTGTATCCATTCAGTTCTATCCATTATTGTTTTTCTTTTAGTTTAAAACAACCTTGAAAACATCTAAACTAAAACAACATTTGCATGACTTTATAAGTTCAAAAACATTTACCAGAGGCAGCATAAACCTGTGCGACCAGAAGTCCTAAGCAAAAATATCTAAATTAAATTTTAAAGATGTTTCTATTTTAATTTACCAACAATTCTAAAACTATCTTAGTTATAGAAGGTTACTAAATTCACAGAAACTTTAACAGAATTTGGCCTTATTTCCCTCATCTGTGAGTAGAGTATACAGACAGATAAATACATGTACACACAAAGATATAGACACAAAGCCTTTATATTTTGAGTTTAAAATTTTGGACATGAGGCTGGTAAAACTTACTAGTTTAAAATGATAGTAGAATTAAACTTTCCTTCTGTGAATGGAAAGCTTCAGGTTCATCTGTCTCATGTGGTCAATGCCAAAGCACACGAGAGAGAGAGAGAGAGAGAGAGAGAGAATATATCTAAGATTTTTCAAAAAGGAGTTTGGGTGTGTTACAAAAAGATTAAAAATGGCTTCCAAAGTAACCCAGAATCAGAGGATTTTATAAGGACACATAGAGATGAGCCAAGTGAAAATATAAAAATCTTTTAAAAATAACCAGCTAACTGTCAAACTCATATTTTGGAGATCAACCTGGCTAGATAGGTGGCTTTTTAATTCAGTCTGTTTTCCAAGTGGATGACAGAGCTCAGGGTGCAGCCAACAATGAATTCTGGGTCCACAAAAAGAGAAATGCCATGACACCAGGCCACGTAATGCTTTCCACAGTGCATGTTGTTACAGAGAGATTTCTCTAAGTGTTTAAAAAAATGCCTTCTCTTATCTAAACACACAAAGAGTAGCCACTATAGTCATAACTTTTTAAAAAATGTATATTTCAATAGATTGAGGGGTACAAGTGGTTTTTGTTTATACGGAAGAATCGTGTAGTGGTGATGTGTGGGTTTTTAGTGTACCCATCACACAAACTCTACATTGCATCTGATAGGTAGTTTTTCTTCCCTTTCCTCCCGGTCCTTCCTTCTGAGTCTCCAGTGTCCATTCTACCACTCTGCATGCCCCTGTGTACCCATAGCTTAGCTCCCGTTACAAGTGAGAACACGTGGTATTTGGTTTTCTATTCCTGCATTACTTCACTTAGGATATGGCCTTCAGTTCTATCCAAGTTGCTGGGAAAGATATAATTTCATCCTTTTTAGGGCTGAGTAGTATTCCATGGTGTACAAATACCACATTTTCTTTACCTAGTCCTCACTTGATGGGCACAGAGGTTGATTCCATATTTTTGCAATTGTGAATTGTGCTGTGATGAACATATGATTGTGCGTATCTTTTTGATATAATGAGTTCTCTTCCTTTGGGTAGATACCAAGTTTTGCGGTTGCTGAATTCAGTGGTAGATGTACTTTTAGTTCTTTGAGAAATCTCCATATTGTTCTCCATAAAGGTTGTAGTGATTTACATTCTTACCAACCGTGTACCAGTGTTCCCTTTTCACCGCATCTGTGCCAGCATCTGTTGTTTTCTGACTTTTTTAAAATGGCCATTCTGACTTGGATAAGGTGGTATCTCATTGTGCTTTTAATTTGTATTTCCCTGGTTATTAGTGATGTTGAGCATTTTTTTTATGTTTGTTGGCTATTTGTGTATCTTGTTTTGAAAAATGTCTGTTCATGTTATTTGCTCGCTCTTTAATGGGATTTTTTTATTAATGGGGCTATTTTAAATGGGAGTATTTTTGCAGCACTGGAGTTGCAGAGGCCCCGGGAGGCTCATCTCGTCCTCCAGCGCTGCGCCCCTCTGGCTGCAGGTACCAGGCTGTGCGTTGCGACCTCCAGGACCAGCAGGTGGCACTTGCACGTAAGATCCAGCTGCAGCAGAAGCTGGTGGGCAGGTGTTTGAACTTCGGTCGATGTGACAGGTTCTCTTTTGTCTCAGGAAATGGATTAGTATGTTGTAGAAAAGTGATCCACTTCCCTGTCATGTTGCTGCCCTGAAGTTCATGACTCTCTGTTCAGTTAAACTCTGTCAACTATGACATCACAGGCCACACTGTCCCTGAGATCCCGTACAAAATGCCTTTCTGATGGCTGTCTATTAAATGGTTTCGCAGCAGAAGCTCCTTCCTCGGTTCACAACAGACAGCTCTGCAGCTCTTCGTCCTCCCTGCAGGGAGCACTGCTGCTCTGTGCAGCGAGGAGGAGGTGCGCTGCTTGGAGCTCATGCAGGTGAGCACCCTCCGTGGTGCTGCTGGCGATTTTGGTTGACTCAAACTCACTGGCGAGTGTTGAGTTGCCAGTGGTGGTGCACGAGGCCAGGTAATCCTCAGTCCTCAGGGCCCTGCATGGTGTGCTTGGGTCCTGGGGATGGGGGAGGGGGAAGGACTGAGACCGGGCTGGCAACCTGTCCCTGGCCTGCCTGGGTTCAGGCGCTGGCTGTGATGGGGAGGGTGGGGTGGTCTCCTGGTGCAGAAGAGCGCCCAGGCCGGGGGGGAAGAGTGGATGCACTGTGAGGCTGCCACCAGCAGAGCAGGCCCCACCAGGCAAGATTAGCAGAGGCAGGCAGCTGTGCTGGAAATAAGCCATGTGCACCTCCTTCCCTCAGCAGTGACAGTACTCTCTGCCCTTCAGGGGCACAAAAGCACACAGATTCCCAGCATTCACCCTGGCCCTGTAGCAGCAGAGGTGATGGAGGCAGCTCAGACTGCTGCGTGCTGGGCTCCCAGACTGCGTGCCGCTGCCACTGAAATGCTCAGGTGGCGGACGGGCAGTTGTGCCTCAGACCCCCCGCCTAGGAGGAAGCCCCTCTCCGTGGAGGCAGCTGCAGGGGCTGCAGACTGCTCGCGCCTACAAGCCTTGGTGGCAGCTGCAGATTCTGTCTCTGCAGTGCGTGAGAGTGCCTGACTCTCCCCATGCTCCCTCAGTGGCCTGCAGCTCCGGCTGCAGTGGTGTGGGCGGTGGCTCCAGAGCAAGACAGAGACCTCTGTGGGCTGTGTTCTCTGAGTGACCTGGGCTTAAAAGCCTGTGGGACTCTGCTGCTCGGGGGTGGAAAGCCTTTAGGGCTTAACCCAAGTTTCAGCAATGTTTCTGCACACCCTCTGGGGAGCTGCTTGCCACAGTGTCCAGGGCCTGTGAAGTCTCAGGGGTTCCCCTGTAGCTAGGAGTTGCAAAGTCCCCAGCACAAGGATGGAAACCCAGGAATCTCTCACTCAGCCTTTCCCCACATCAGGGAGCTCTTCCTATGTTCCCGCTGATCCTGGCCAAGCAGGACATTGGTCTTTGCTCTTCTCCACTTTTTCAGGTTCTGTCACTTCTCTGTCGGAATTTATATGCTCTCTTCGGCTGTCTGTTGAAAGCATGAAAATCTACTCCCTAATTTGCTTTCCTCTGTGAGAGAGGCGCATACTAGTTGTATCTAGTCAGCAATCTTGCACTGGAAGCTCCATAACTATTTAATGTTAACAACTGCTCTCGCCCAGTGACTTGCCAGCCACACACAAAATTTTGTCTTCTTCACAGCACAGCTTGAATAGCAGCCTTTGATTTTGATTAAGCTTATTTCTGACCACAGAGTTCTTTTAAAAAAATCATTTCAACTCTCTTATTATTCAGATTTTAGCTGAGAAGGTGAAACAAACATCTTATATTTCTTCTTCTTTCTTTTTATTTTTTTTGAGACAGGGTCTCACACTGTTGTCTAGGCTAGAGTGCCATGTCATCAAGGCTCACTGCCACCTCAAACTCCTGGGCTCAAGCGATCCTCCTGCCTCAGCCTCCTGAGTAGCTGGAACTACAGGCATGCGCCACCATGCCCAGCTAATTTTTGCATTTTTTTGTTGAGATGGGTGCTCAGGCTGTTCTTACAGTCCTGTCCTCTAGTGACTCTCCTGCCTTGGCCTCCCAAAATGCTGGGATTACAGGCATGAGCCACCATGCCCAGCCAAGAGCTGATATTTCTGACTTCTGAATTTTTTTTTTCTTTTTACCAAAAGTCTCTCTTTAGAGACTCACCAAAGGCAATATTTACTGAAGGTACCCTGCCAAGTGAAACCAATAAGTGTTACCCACAGTTGTGATTTAAGCAAGGATACACATGGTATCTCCAAAGAGGTTCAAAGCTGTCAAAATAGGATCCATAACCACCCCAATGGCAGCTGAAAGAAAGGAAAGCATCACTAGTTACAAATGAAGTCAACTCAAATTCTGTCCACTCATACTGTTGAGGGTCTCAGCTTCTGAGTTGACCCTCTCTGCACAGAGATCCCATAGATGGAGGAAGACAAGAAGAAAACCTGTTAATGGAAGGGAAAAGGATCAATAACAAACTGGAACCCCCAAAAGTCAAAAATTACACTAATATTGAACCAAGAAGACATGGTTCCTGAGTGAGAATAAAACACAGACCACAGTGGTGAAGAAACACAATGTTAACTACGGGACTACGAGATGAAGCAGCCACCGTTGTTGCTCCTTCAGGGGATCTAAAGCAGGTAGTTGGAGCATACAAAGGATTTTAACCGCATTTTAGGCCAGGTACTTTCCATTTAATATTGTCAAGAGCATTTTCAATGGTAGCCATGATGTTATATGTGTTTTTTTTTTAATATTGATCTTTCCCTAAATATAAATAAGGCACAAATAAGAGATCTCTAAAAGTTGTTTTTTTTTTTTTTTTTTAATTTAGGAGCCTAATTTAAAGCTTCCGTCTTCAGGCCATGGATAAACTGAATTTCCAATGGTGTTCTTATTCTAACAGCAACTTACTCCAGTGGCCTCTTCAGAGAATAAGCAAGCCCACAGTCCCCTCACACTCCCAGGAATAGGCTAAAACAGACAAACGCTCCTGAGAGCTTTACCCATTTGGAACAACAACAACAAAAAGGATCAGATTCCCAAACACTGTTACACTGGCGTCCTGATGTGAGCCAAAAAACATGCCCCCTAGATGGTGGGGACCAAGAGAGAGTGCTCCAACTTGGTCACAAGTCAAGTTCTCAAGGACATAAATCAAGATGAGAGGGAACCTCAACCAGTACCTCTCTTCATAACAGAATACAGAATCACAAAGGCAGCGGGAAGACTGTTTCTGGGAGGAAAGGGATTAAATAATATGACTGTTAATATCACAAAGTACCAAGAAGTAAACCAAAGTCACTACCCCAAGGCTGGTCACAAAAATGCTTTCTTCCCATTAATCAAGACCTTGCAGAGTAGACAAACGTTATTTTTTTTTTTTTTTTTCCATTTACTCAACCAGATTTCACACACACACAGAGGCTGGGAGCCTGACTGGTGAACAAAGTTCTTACCCTATTGCCATCTTGTCAGGTTCTCGTGTACCTTCAAGTGCGGCTTCCAGAAGAGCAAAGCTTTGGTCACCTTGCTCACTGCCACAAACTTCAGGGCCAAGTCCCTTCGCCCCCTGAAGTTACACTGAAAAATTAATTCACAAAAGGCAGATTAATTGGAGAAAAGGCATATAAATCTATCTAACATGAATACATGGGGAGAATCACAGAGTGATTACCCCTCAACAGGGTTCAGGAACTTATAACCACTTTCTGCCCATTTTTCTCCATATTTTAATGAGTACTGAGGCCAGGCTGAATTACAAAAGAAAATCATTTTCTTTCTTTTTAGGGGTTTGTAGGTAAAAGCTGCCCTATTCTGTAAGACACAACCCAATAGGCAGCTTGGGGGAATTGAATCAGCATTTCTCCTATCAGCTAAGACAAAATTACACTACACAGAAACAAAAATGAAGGCACCATTTACTCTGCTCAGTGCCCAAGTTTAACCTGGCATGACTCAAGTTTACTTCCACTAGCACCTGGCACCTTTGATCCACTCCAGGTGGGATGACTTCCAGCCGGTAATCTAGCAAATGGTCACTCAGTATGATAGAAAGAACAGAGAGTCACCTGAATTTAGGCTGCTGAGCTGCCCCTGGCTACTGCTTGAATGTTCACTGAATGTGACTCACAAAACAGGCAGAAAAGATTCCCTGAGTAAGGCCCACTGATCTTCCATTAGCAACGTCATCGGGGTTCCCATGCAATTGAGACGAGACAAAGGAAAACATGAGGGCTCACAATCAAAACTTCAAAACCAAATCCCAGAACCGAGACCCAGAGGGGCCCAAGAATACTTTTCCTGGACAGTGTCCTTTATTCTCCTTCCAATTAGGAAAAGTCCTCTCAAACAGGGTGCTTCCTAAAGGGGAGGGAGGATCAACAAGACATCCAAAGAGGCCACAAGACCTCTGGGAGGCCAACAAATCAGCAGAAGGGAAAGGGGGTGCCAGTTGCACTTGAGAGTACTCACCACAGACATATTCTAAATCCACAAACTGTTTCTCTGCTGCAAATAACCTTATGTGCCGAAGGGCAGCAATGCCCCACCGGCGAGGAAAGCTCCAGAGATGGATGCTCATTCATCAGAATGAGGCAGCCACCAAGGGTCCTCTCCTGGCTGGCAGAGATGGTGAGGGGACACTGAGACATGCACAAATGCCCATGAGGGGCTTCCTGACTAGCTTACCACAAATTTAACCCTATTAGGTTCAATGCCTGATGCACGGGAAGTTGGGCCACTCAGACAGGGTTGCAGCAGAGAAAGAGGTGTGATCATGGGACAGCAGAATGATGAGATGGGAGGAATCCACAAATCCACTTCACCGAGAGTTTGGGACTAGGAATTTTAAAGGGTTAGGACGAGTAGAGGGCCAAGGTGAGGGGATCATTCACTGGTTGAAGAGTGTAGGGTGAAGTCATGGGATCAAGAGCTGAAGACACTGCATTCTCAGGCTGATTCAGCTCCTCTGTGGGGGTCTTCCACCTACTTGGCAGAAGCCATTCCACTGGAATGGAGCATCTGAAAAACATCTTAAGCAACTCTTAAACAAAAGCCTTATGCTTCTAATGTCAGAGATTATACCTATAACAAAAATAAGTATGGAAATCAATTAGTACACAAAAGCTTTATGATTTTAATGTCAGAGATCCTTTCTATAGGAACAATGTGGATGCAAATCAATTCTTAAACAAATGGAATATTTTGTGACAGCACTTAGTGCTAAGAAAAGTCTCAAAGGCAAAAGAATGAAATAAATCCAGCACATCTTTTGTTAGGACCAGTGTTTTCCTTGATATTGTTTAAAATGCTGAATGATAAGATTTTTTTAACCACCATAGATGTAACAAGAGCTATTAAAATATTGAAGAGTTGCCAATCAAAATTGCCTAGGGAAAGTAAAAACTGATAGAAATAAATGAAATGCAAACACATCAAAGGCACTTTGTTTTTGAAGGCATTTGTTGAGCCTAACAAACAGGAGCTTTGCTTTTGTAGTTTTGTGTAATGAGAAGAACCCAAGTCAAGAACCAGGATTCAATCAAGGTATAAAGTCTTATGGAAAACTTCCCCCCACATTAAAATAAAAGATCACAGGGCTACATCCTCAGATGTTAATCAAAACAAAACCCTTTTCCCAACCCGCACCCCTAGGGTATTACAGACAAGGTTACCTTGGTACTGAGCTGAAGAGAAGAAAAAGAGGGGAAATTAGTCTTTGATCTGTAGCCTGGGGAGGAGAGGAGCTATGTGAGAAAGGGTCTTGGGATATCAAAGGACCTCAAGCTTTGGATTTGGCTCATATGTACCAGAGGGCATGGCCTAAAAAAGAGTAAAGATGTCTAAAACCTCCCCCACTCTTTTGGGAATTAAAACCTGCATCCCTGCCTCAGGCCAGTGGTCAGGAGGGGCAGGGGAGTGTCCTTTGTTCTTTGTACCACAGGAGATGTGTCAAGCAAGGCAATTGAGAGGGTAGGGGTCACCGAGATTATCTTAACCCAACATGGGATGACTCAAAACCATCAACCATAGTTCAACAGCAATAGCCTGAAGCTGAAACAGTGCCCCCCACAAAAGCTCTGTATTTCTGCTCAGAGGGAGGATGTTGGTAGTTTAAGATGGGAGTCTGACAACCTACTCACTTGCTGGCAAATTAATAAACATCGCTGTCTTCCTCAAACCGCCTGTCCTCATTCTTCTGATGCCGCCTTGGGACAAATGCCAAACTTTTGATAACAGAATTTGGTATACCCCAGCAGAATGGCACCCCATGACTGTGGCTATTGTTGGAAGAGGAGTGGAGCTGCCCCAGGTCAAACCATGGGTCTCCACTAGGAGAAGCACCGTCTTCTCAGGTGAGAGAGAGAGGAACTGCTCTAGCAGC